>NC_083325.1:88737884-89402884 GCF_963455315.2 Globicephala melas | reverse complement strand
GCTGGGCCTGAGGAAGCCCCTGGCCCTGGGAGTGGCCCCCAGACAGAGGACAAGAGGATTCAGGTCTGCACAGACGCCTCCACCAAGTCAGAGCGGAGGGCCAGCTAGCTGGGCTCTGCAGATCGTCCCTGACCCCAAGCCAGGGGACACTGCCGGCAGGAGGGCAGGGCGGGCCCTCAGGAACACAGGAGCAAACTCACAAAACGTGAGCGAACTGAACCGGCCATGAGGGAATGTTGGACTACATTGATTTAACACTGCAATTATGTGAACAGCATTCACCATAGTAACAGGCTGATAAAGATGTACCATGTGGGCTTCCCTGGTGGCGCAGTGGTTGAGAGTCCGCCTGCCGATGTAGGGGATGCGGGTTCGTGCCCCAGTCTGGGAAGATCCCACATGCTGCGGAGCGGCTGGGCCCGTGAGCCATGGCCGCTGAGCCTGCGCGTCCGGAGCCTGCGCTCCACAACGGGAGAGGCCACAACAGTGAGAGGCCCGCGTACCGCAAAAAAAAAAAAACAACAAAAAACAAAACAGATGTACCATGTAAAGGACCATAGATGCAGGAAAGACATTTGACAAAACTAAACATTCGTGAAAGAAAGAAAGGAAGGAAGGAAGGAAGGAAGGAAGGAAGAAAGAAAGATCCCAGCAAACAAGGACTCAGGGACTTCTCAGTCTCCGGAGGGGCCTTGGGAAGTCCAGGCTGCTCTCACGTGGGGAGTGAAGGACGAAGACACCCCCCAGCCCAACACCAGGGGCCAGCTGTGCCAGCCTCCTCCCTGCAGGAAGGGTGGAGACAAGGCAAGAGAAAGGCTGACAACTGCCCCCAAGTCAGAGGACGGGATTGTCTTCATAGAAAATCCCAGAGAATTAGGAAAAACTCTCCTAAGAGAGACACACAGTTTCAGCAGATTTGCAGAACAGGCAGTCGGTACCTAGAAGTCAGCTGAGATTCTATACGAACAACTGGAAATTGGAATAAACAATGTGCCACTCAGGAGAGCACCCAAATGTGAAAGGTCTGGGGTTGGTTTGCATTTACTCTGGCCTGGTACCCAGTGGCCACCACTGGCCCAAGGTGGACCGCACCTGGGGGGTCGTGTTGACACAAAGCCACGTTGACTCCAACCCCACCTGGGGCTGATCTGCGCTCACGAATGCACAACAGAAAGCACGCTTCCCACTAAGCACGGCCGACTCTGCACATCTTCCTCTCCGCCAGGCAGGTTGTGCTTTCAGCCCACTGTCACTGAGACCCTCAAGGGTCTGCCTGTGTCTTTGCTGCCCTTTCCACTGCCACCCTGGGGTGCAAGCCCCTGGCTTCTCAGAGAAGCAGCCACTGAAATCCCTGCCCTGTCTGTTACTGAAGCCAGCACCAGAGGGAGCACCTACCCGTCAGGGCAGAGATATCTTCTTAGCTTTTCCTGCGTTCGAAGTGGCTTTGGATAGCTACCTTTTGTTGATTGTGATACCCCAAGCAGTCTTTACCGTTACTTGTAAGTGTATAGAACACGCAGCTACCTACATGATGTAATTGCTTACAGACATATTTGGTGTTTATTTTAGAGAGACCACTTTAGTTTAGAATTTAAAAAACAAAATAATAAAACAATGTAAAACCTGGACACAATTCTAAGTTTGAGGGTGAGAAGATCAACAGTAAAAGGTAAAATGAAATAAATTCATGAATTTCTTCACTTCATTCACTATGTTGGACAGAGTGAGTTATTTGAATAAGAATAAAGTTTAATTCCTTAATGTTTTGGGAACTAAAACTATGCGAACACTTGTCATCCTAAAAATGACTTACATCTGACAATAAGTAGAAGAGTTAGCTGAAACTGAAATGTGGTTTTGCCCCCTTGTTACTGGGGCGATCGTGCTGCCGTGTGTTCTCCCCACCGTTACCATCAAGGTGCTGATTTAGAGACTGTCAGGAAAACTCACGGGTGTTACAGTAATAGTCTGTCTCTGGGTTTGTTTTTTTTTGAATCCACGACATTGCTTCTGAATAATGAAAGGGTTTTAAAAGCTAATGAATAATCAGACATTCTGGAATCAGAACACGAAAGAAAAAAAAAATCTTGGTTTTATCTGTGCTAAATACCCATTTCAGATCCATCCGATTCCTAAGTCACGTGCACTTGCTGTCATGATTTTCAGGAACAACAAGAAGAAGGGTTTCACTAGTTCCACAGGCACTGGGTGTTCCCAGGCTCAGTGAAGCTCACAGCTGGAAATTCATTACCTATTAATCAGCTAATTGAGGCAAAATGCCTTCTTTTGAGAAGGAAATGCCTTGGACTGTCTGTGGAACATTGGTTCACTCCTTGGAAATGTTTGGAAACACAACCTTCATTTTCCCTCAGGGTAAAGCCATAATAAATTTTTTTTCATTTCATTTCATTTTTCTTTGTTTTATTTTATCTTATTCTATCTTATCTACGTTATTTTATGTTATTTTATTGAGTTAGACAGGGAAAAGTGACTGTCTAGAGGCTGTAACAGATTATGAGGTTTAATTGGCGTTCACCGTAGCAAATTCCCCAAAATCTGAGATTGTTCCTTTTTAAAAAATGCACCTACTGTTAGAGCATCTCCTCCACTGGACTGACTATAAAACCTCCTGAGCTGGCTCTCGTGTTCAACGCTTTCCCACAGCGCGGACAGTGGTCTCTCTGGAGCCCCAGCCGACCGTGTCCCTCCCAGATCCCAGATCCTGGGGTCCAGTGAAGCAGGGTTTGCAGGGGTGGCGACAGGCTCTCTCAGGGGCTTCTGGTTGCCCTCTCAGCAGCCTGTGCTCACCAGTTACACCCCCTCCTGCCTGCCCTTGAGCTCCTGTCTTCCTTCAGTGCATTGTTCCTCAGCACCTAACCGACTTTACCGAAGCTTAGTTCAGGTTTGGGGTTATGAAGACACAGCAGACACACAGGCTCTATCCTCCACATTCTTGTGCATTTCGTGGACAAAACAAGCTAATTTCATACAGTGACAAGTGCCGAGGATTCAAGTACTTCTTACAAATTGGTTCATATGTGACCAAAATGATTTTAAGTGCATTCATTTTTCTATTAAAAAAGACAACATTGCTGTGTTTAACTTGACTGTGTCAAAATATTTAGCACATTTTAACGTAAACCCTTAAAATGTGTACTACGGCTAATGTTGATCAGGAAAGAATTTAACCAGTAAATAAAATTAAATATTACATATACTTCAAAAATTAAAGTGAGAGAACCAGTGTTTAGATTTGAAACGATTTCATTCATTTGGGTCCAGATTTCCCAGGACATGACTTACAGAGTGAAGTGCTGGATTAGTGTATTCAGAGCCACTCTGCAGGTTGTATGTGGACAGCTGGTGAGATAACAGAACTTCTGTGTGTGTTTGAAGGGGCGTGAAAGCAGCTGTGGCACAGAGGGCCTGTCAAAAGCATGCTTCCTGGCTGTCTGCTGCACTTCCGCTTATTTCATAGGGACACTGGCACAACTTGTATATTTTAACTGTAAAAGTTCAATCCAAGGGCTTCCCTGGTGGCGCAGTGGTTGGGAGTCCGCCTGCCGATGCAGGGGACGCGGGTTCGTGCCCCGGTCCGGGAAGATCCCACGTGCTGCGGAGCAGCTGGGCCCGTGAGCCATGGCTGCTGAGCCTGCACGTCCGGAGCCTGTGCTCTGCAACGGGAGAGGCCACAACAGTGAGAGGCCCGTGTACCGCAAAAAAAAAAAAAAAAAGAAGGACCCCCAACACTCTATGTAGATACCTGCCCTCAGGAAAGTGAGCACAGCCCCGAACCCTTAAGTGTGGGCCGTGCATAGCAAGACGACACACAGACCACAGTGGGGGAAACGGGGTGCTGGTGGTGTAACTACAGTGAAGAAACCTGACAAACACCCTGAGCCCGGCGGCCAGGGTCAACACCCACAGCCACGAGTCAGGCTGACTGCATAGTCCCTGGAAGTGATGTGAAGAGGATGGTGCCTTACCTCTGGGGTCCTCCTCCCAACAGCCCATAACTCCAGTCTCATCCTGAGAAAATATCAGACAGAGTCTACCCAAGGACATTATGTAAAATTCCCAGGGCTTCCCTGGTGGCGCAGTGGTTAGGAATCCGCCTGCCAATGCAGGGGACATGGGTTCAAGCCCTGGTCCGGGAAGATCCCACATGCCGCGGAGCAACTGAGCCCGTGCACCACAACTACTGAGCCTGCGCACCTAGAGCCTGTGCACCTAGAGCCCGTGCTCCACAAGAGAAGCCATGCAATGAGAAGCCCGCGCACCGCAACAAAGGGTAGCTCCCGCTCGCAGAAGCTAGAGACAGGCCGTGTGCAGCAACAAAGACCCAACGCAGCCAGAAACAAAATTCCCAGGAATTACTTCTCAAAACTGTCAAAGTCACCAAAAACTAGGAAAGACTGAGAACTGTCAGCCCCAAGAGGACCCCAAAGAGGCAGGACAGTGAAATGCAGCCTGGGTCCTGGATGGGATCCGGGAACTGAGAAGAAACTCTGGGCAAAGAAATTTGAAAAAGTATGGACTTTAGTTCATCATAATTACCAATGCTGTCCCTCAATCATAACATACACTACCCCCCTGCAAGATGTTAATAATAGGAGAACCTGGACGTGAAGTGTATAGAAACTCACCCAAAGATCTTTGCTACCTTTCTGTAAATCTAAAATGATTCCAAAATTTTTTAAAGTTTATTTTCAGAAGTGGTTTATGATCTATAAAATACTTTACAAATATAAAGTACTCTATAGCCCATCATAAATTGATATGGAGTTTATAATCCTTTATTGTTTGTTTTTGCTATAAAATCACAAATGGATTAGTGTAAGCTTTCTTAAAGTTTATCTTTTTAATGTACTGATTGAATTTCATTTTACTGTTACTTTTCCAGAGGCTGACAAGGGAAAGAGAGGAATTAAAATTTTTGTAGATCTGCAATTTTCCGTAAATCACCAAGTAATAAAAACATCAGCAAAAAATTAAAGATAGTAATTTAGTCTCTAGCTTTATTACTAATGCATGAGAAGCGCATTTAAGCAATTTAAATTAATAGCATAAGTGTTACAGCAATAAAGCTGTCCCCTGTTTTCTAAGTCAAATGTATACATTTTATAATAGAACTGTAGCATTTAGAATTCACAGCAGACAACTGCTAAAATCACTGTGGAACTGCACCCAGACTGGATAACGCTTCACTCCCTCCCCTTCTCAGCCCTGCCATGGGCTTGTCAAATGGCCTGGGTCTCTATGATCTTTGCTCTTATAATTTAAGAGCAAACAGCTGGGTTTAAATTTATTAGATTTCTTGAATTAAGATAATTTCTTTCTCCTATGCAAGCTAATAGGTCAACAAAGAGAGGAAATCTTCCAGAAAGTCCAGGTGGAATGTATTTGTGTGCATACGTGTTGACACCCACAAATGCTACTGCACACTGTGTTTCTTCCTTTACGGACATGCCTTCAGCCCCTCCGGATTTACAAAGAGCGTCAGGAGGCCGGCTCTGCACGATGTGAGTCAACAACTCTGATGAAGAAAAGCAAAACAAACCTCCCTCTGCAGCTGAAGTCAACAGAGAGCAAACTGCTTCCTGGCTCCCCTGTGCCTGGCTGTGTTCTTATAGGTGGGACACAGACCACCCCACGGCCTCATTTTACCTTGGTCACCTCCTCTAAGGCCCCACCTCCAAATACAGTCACATCCTGGGGTTAGGACTTCAACACACACATGTGGAGGGGGCACGATTCAGTCCATAACTCTCTGGCTCTCACATTAAGGCCAAGAATCCATTTTTTAAAACAATCCCTGTACAGTCATGTTTATTGCTTCGAACAGACAGATGTTGCCGTTAAGTAACAGTTCCCACTAAATATTTAGAACTGAAGACCAAAATGTTACATGCTTCTAAATGCAGCTATTTCACAAGCAAAGGATCATTTCTGGTTCCTTGTGGAGCTCAGATCTGTTTGTACAACGGGCTCATTCCTTCTGTGAATGGGGCTTATTTAGAACCAAATGACAGAAGGGGTTGAAGAGAGAAAAACAGCAGGATGACAGGTGCTCTGCCCCTAAATCAGATACATAACAAACACAAATGCCGCATACATTCATCAGAAGCTAAAGGTAATCTTTTATTTTACTTTTTTGACATAATCACATGAATTTATAGTAAACACAATTTTAGCATAAAGACAAATGGACCCAATAAAGTATTAATTCCCCGAATGCTGGTGCTACGTACCCTCTTCTAACACAATGCGTGTTTCCCTTTAAAAACATAAATGAATATATGCACAGGTTTCGGGCTCCTCACGGAGGTCGGCCAGCGACCTGGGAAGGCGTCTCCGCCGCTCAGAGACCATCCTAACGCTAACTAGGGGACGACGTGTGGGTCTTAAGCCGCCCACAGTCTGTCGCCTGCCATTTCAATATATTCCTGTGAAACAGATACGAGTGTTTGAGAAGATATCCTTCTGCTTCCACTTTAAGTTGAATTCTGATACATTTGGGAGGAAAAAAAATCTCAGTTTCATCAGGGTTTCAAACTCCAGTGTTCAGAGCCTAAGTGCAGGCAAGACAACGTCTGAAGCCTCATCACGTCTTTAAAGCACACCCACCTCTGCTGCGGTGATTGCACTGAGCCCTTGGCTTCAGCCCGAGTACAGGCTGTGTGTACCATCACCACGGGTGGAGAATCTATACGGAGCCTCAAGCTCTCAATTAGAAGCACATCTGCCATAAGGAAGCACCCCCCCCCCCGCCCGAAGTGCTGGGTCCCAGGGATCCTTCCAGAGAACTAGGGACATTCACAGAGGAGCATCCTCCCCAGAGACCACGAACGGACACACCAGTGCTTCTGTCCTGGAGGTTCTCTTCAGAGGATATCGGGATGAAACTGAGGCGCCCAAGTCCTGGATTGCATTCTAACAGGAATCACTGAACACCTGAGGGCTTCCAAAGTCAACTGGAAAAACCACTTGGATGAGAGTCTGCCACAGAGAGAAAAGAAGTCCAGGAATCTGAATGTCGGAGAAATCTGCAGGTCCTGCAGAGGACTTAGCCTCCCTCTTTTCCACACGCCCACAGGCAGGTCCCGCTGACACTCCATCCTCACGGACACCCCGTCCAGCCCACCTCCCTGACACGCATCCACAGCCTCCCTCACCCCTCCCTGGATGGGGTCTCTTCACCGCGCCCCTACCTGCAAATGTTCCACAAACCAAGGAGAGTGAACAGAGCCATCAGGCCACGCCTCTCCCACGCACCAGATCCAGGCACCCTTTCCTGAGCCATCAGACACAGGCTAAGCTCACCACCCCACCTGCTCAGCCCAGCGCCCCCCACTTTCTGCTTCACCCCAGCTTCTTGCTGATGTGTGTGTGAATCACCGACCTGCTCCCAGTCAGAGGCGGATGTCTGCCGCCCCCTCTGCCCAAGATGCTCTTCTTCTCCGTCACTCAGTGGCTCCCTGGTTTCCCAAAGGTCCCCTCCTCCCAGGATCTGGGCGTGAGATGCGAGCTCGGGTTCTAAAGTGGTCGCAAAGCCACCGTGCTGGCGGCTTTCCGTCTCACACACATGGTTCACGAGAGCCAGGAACTCAGGTAACTCTCCCAAGATAACACCACAGTCACAGGAACGTGATGAGAAAACGTGGGGTAACCGCCTTGGTGCTTCTGAGGCACCCCCCGACGCTAGTAAGACAGGGATGTGTGGGTGGAGGGCAAGCAAATCGACGGCGTTGTGCAGATGAGACGGGTATCTGGTCTCCACTGCATCCCCTGTTCTTTCCTGCAGCCTGCGGGTAACACTGCCATTACCAAAGCATTTCCTCTTTTCTTTCTTCCTAATGCAGTTTTCAGTGTGGCTTTCTGTACAGGTGCGGCTGCTGTGTTCCATGGTGCTCTGTTGAAGGGGGTTTTATATATAAAAACAATATATGTATGAATCAGAAATTGGTAGCATTTTAAAGGCTGCCAAACTTCACTCTAACCAGGAAGAACACTGCTGGGAATTTCAATACGGAGGAGAAATACATTGATGAAATGATTCTGTCTCCTCAAATGTATGCTCAGTATTTCTTCTGCTGTAGAATTTGTCACAGAATCACTAATGTCCTTCTGGAATGACTTACTCTCCATCTGTCTGCATCTCCTTTATCCCTGAAAGCCTAGACCAGAGGGAACCTCTGAGGGTCCGGTGCAGAGAGAAGAGGAGCACCGGGCAGGAGGCTGCTTTGTGCACAGAAGTGAGGGGCTGCCCGTTCTGACCAGGACCCTCAGCCCAACAGCCATGGCTGTGCTGAATGTCAGGTGGGTCTGCAGGTGTAGGAATGAGGCACCCCCAGCCTAAGCGTGTAGGAAGGCGGCCCTGCCAGCATGGGCTAGAGCAAGGGGCCAAGCAGGTAACAGGATGGAACAAAACACGTCTGACAAGCCTGTGTGTGGTGGGGGAGTAATGGCCCCCAAGTATGACCAAGTTCTAATTCCCGAAACCTCTGAATATGTCACCTTAGGTAGCAAAAGGGAATTTTCAGATGTCACAAAGGTTATGGACATGAATACGGGGAGATTATTCTGGTGGGTGAGTTTTAAAAGCAGAGGTCAGCTGCGGTCAGAGAGAAGTGACCACAGAAGAAAGGTCAGAGGTGAGGGGCATTGCTGACTCAAAACAGAGCCAGGGACTTGAGCCAAGGCTGTGGGCGTCGCTCGAGCCCAGGAAACGCAGGAAGAGACCCCCAGAGCCTCCGGGGGCCAGCCCTGCACACACCTTGGCTTTAACCCAGTGAGACCGAGTCCAACTTCCGACCTCCATGACCGTAAGATGACAAATTCGTGTTTTTTAAGCCACTGAGTCTGTGGTTATCTGTTAAGGTAGCAAAAAAACAAACACACACGATGCAAAAAAGACCAAAAAATACATACGATATAAAAGAAGCAGGTACTTTGTCTGATTTTTGCTAATGCAAAAACAGAGGCTAAATTTTATCATGAATCTAGATTTTTAGAGAGGTCATAAATATAAATTTTATATGAACTACCTCAATTATTAAATATTGGAGGAACGCTTCGGGAAGGATCAACCGTGATGAGAACAAAAACACATCTGCACAGGGTTGGTTATCAAAACCAGGAAATGTCTGCTTCACGGTCTTCTTAGTACAGTCCCTACTTTGTGTCACTCCTTGACTTTCTTCTCTTAAAAAGGAGAATATTTTTATCTAAGTGCATGCAGAAAATCTGTGAAGGACTCTTCTTTGTAACTTGGCACAACTGTTGTAGTAAATGTAACTCTGCTGGAAAAAGCTCTAATGCCTTTGAAATTAAAACATTTGGTCAAACCTGCAAGAATCTTTAGGAGCTGTTTTTAATCACAGGAGTATGAGATGGTGTATGCAGCTTACAGAAGGATGACAGAGCTCCAGGGATTCTTATAAACTGGGGACTCCAGGGACCCAGATGTGTCTGACCCAGGGGAGAAACTCATCTCCTGGATTTTAAGGAACACGTCTATTAGAAGGTGCTTAGCTAATGAATTTTAGTAAACATGTTTATCAAAATTTATTTTTAAAAGTGTAACATTTTGAGAAATTGTCGTATCTAGTTAATGATAGACTGCTGATACCTTCTGCACATTATGTGAGTATTCCTTCGGTGCATATGTACTCTCTTATCGTAATCTCACTAAGAGTAGGAACTCTATCTCTTATTCTTTTGGTTTCTCTTGAAGCGAAGAGTGTGGTGTTCTACCCGAGATGTGTTAAACTGCTTGGTCACTAAACACACGTGCACGCACATGACCTCTTCCTTCAAACGTTTTCTTGACTTTTCATTATCAACAGTTAATTAATTCTCTCTAGAGTGGCCATGAGGGGCCTAAATTAAACCCTCGGAAGGAACTAGTATTTACTCTAAATCAAGCCTTCGGCTCTAAACCACAAGCACCACAGCAATTCCCCATCATTTGGGATGTGATGTGTAGTTGATTTCTAGTAGAATTCCCCTCTGAAGACCACCCTCTGCTTCTTCTGGTCCCTCACTCCTCCCTGCCCTTTTATTTCTCTGTCAAGGGCACAGGGTGCTCCCTGTGACAACGGCTGGACCCCTCAGAGGCATCGGCGCCCTCCCTGTGCCCCCAGCGTCAGCTCACGCATCACACCTTTTCTCCCTCTCGCTCGGGTCCCCTCTTTCCTCCCAGGCGGCCTCACCGCTCACGCGGCTCCGTAGCCCCTCCAGGGAGCCCCTCCAGGGCCACGTCCTCCAGGGAGCTCTCCTGCCTTCAGCAATGACTTCCAAGGTTTTGATTATTTTTGAATGAATGCTCACCAGCTCAGTAGCCTAACGGATAAAACCAAGAGAAGGAGAGAGTCTCCGGCTGAAGCCGGGACGGTGGGAGGAGGGTCAGGGGCGGGGGTGGGAGGAGGGTCAGGGGCGGGGGTGGGTCAGGGGCGGGGGTGGGTACCCCCGCCCCCCCCCGCCCCCGCCCCGTCCCCACGTCGGGCCGCCGCACAGGCCCCAGGCCCCGGGGTAAGGCCGGCCCTCCGCTGCCCTCGCAGCGCCCTCTGCCGTCCGCCCGCCCGGAAGGTCCCGCCCCTCCCCTGCGCCTCCGGAGAGGAGACCTGGCGCCTCCCGCTGCGGAGCACCGGTCCGTGGAGCTCGCGGCCGCCCTGTGCCTCCCCGGTCTCGCGAGCGGGGCCCGGACGCTCAGCCTGGTAGGGCTGAGACCCCGGCGAGACGGGTCGTGAGTAACAGGCGTTCTAATTGTGGGGAAACGGACACACAAAGGCATGTTCCGACCACAGAGGGAGGCTGGTGCGGACGCGGGCCGTACGTTCCAAGTTGCCACAACCACGTGCCCTTCATCCATTTGCAGCTGGCTTCTCAAATTCTTCCACCGGAATTGCTTTTCCATTTTACTGGCCACGTGTGTTCAAGGCATATGGAAACGGGACGTAACATTCTGACACAAACTTGAGGGGCCCCTCCTGCTGCCGTCTGCACCGTTGCCGGCATCCCAGCCGATGTCATGAGAACATTCCGGGAGCAACGTCACGGAAACACGCCACGTGGGCGTCCTGTCCAGGATGGCGGTGACAACACAGCCGGGATGTGAGCCGTTCTAACGTCTGCTCGCCGCAGCCAGGCCAGTGAACTGGAGACGAGGTGCTGAGCAAGGAGCGCGACTTTATTCGGAACGCTGGCGGACGGAGGAGGTGGCAGACCAGTGTCTCTAAATAACCGTCTTAGCGGGGTCTGGATGCCAGTTTCCTTTACAGAATCAGAGAGGGGGAGGAGATGAGAAGTGAAGTAAAAAGGCCGTACGTTTTGCAAATATCCCTGGAATGGCCAGCCTCGGGGAGGGGATGGGTCCATTTCTTCTTTCTTGCAGCGATCCACGGGGCGGGGCGGGGGGGGGGCAGGGTCCAGATGTTTCCCTGAACAAAAACACTTTGGTTTAACATTCAGGCAGAGGGGCAGGGTTCCCCGAGGCAGGTCATTATGTATAGACAGTATCCTTGCAGTGAACAAAAGCGCGGAAAGCAAAGGATAAAGTAAAAGAAACAGATCCAACATGTAGTCAGAATTGGCTCTTCCCTGTTACATAGCTAGTAACCACATTTACACACATTTATGAGGATTGTTTCTGCTCAGCACCACAACTGCACTGGCTTTGATTTATTTCCTTTACTGCCCCTCTTCCTGCTTCAATGAACAAGAGATTAGCTGCCGTGAAAATGAAAGTCAACAGCATCTTTGCTAAGGTTTTCATTAAACTCACGACATATGGTATAGAATGTCTACAACTTAAAACTATCAGTATATAAAACCAGTTTCCTTAGGTGCTGATTTTAATTTGAAGAGAGCTCACCCCTTTTATTTTCATGTAGGAAATGGAATTGTGGGATCAAGGTACCCCAATTATCCCCTCCTGAGTGGCTGAGGGACACAAGATTCCCCCAAGGTGTGAGAATGATAAGCCCTCGATCCTACAGACACTTCAAATCAAATGTTAATCACGTTCCATAAACTATTTTGAGTTCAACTCTATTTCTCAGTAAAAAGGAAGGAATTTCAAGGTCTGGCAACAAGTTGGCAGTATATATCCTTTTAGGTTAGGAGCTGATCAATTGTACTTGGTCAAAATGGTGGCGTCTCCATAGTGATCTGTGAGCCCGTCGTCTGGACCACACACAGCAGAGAGAAGGTAGACTTAGGGGTCAGCACTCCCTATCCACCCCCAACGCAGCACCTCCAGGATGTGTGGCCCTGGGAAGTCGTGTGACCCGTTTCGCCTCTAGGTTCCTGGTGGAGAAGATGAAGTAGCAACATTTGTCCCGGTGGAAGATTGAGAGAATTAGGTAGTGATGGAGGGGAGCATGTGCCTGACCCAGGGCTTAGCACGAAGCAGGGGCTCAGGACCTGTTAGCAGTCGTCATGACAACCCTAAATTCCACAGGGGCAGCCCTAGGGCTCCCTCTGTCTCTCTCTGTCTGTCTCTCTTTATCTCTCTCCCAATGTGTCTCTGTCTCTGTCTCTCTCTGTCTCTCCCCGGGCCGGGCTCTGCTCTTGCACAACTTCATCTGAACCCCGAGAGAAGCAGTTTAGAAGCTCCGAAATGGAAGGTGGATTATGTAGGGGCCACATCAATTAAACGTGTCACAGTTTCAAGTTTCTCATTAAGCAACTTCTGTTCTAGACTAAAGTTCTATTTCAGGAAGTAATGGAAGAAAGGGCATTTTATTTCAATGTAAGCCAAAGTTGTAACCACATAGAGAGATACAAATTGATTTCCTTTTTACCTGGGGAGTCCTTCATTTGCAGTCAGCTGTTCACTGACATTCTCAAAAGGCATTGAAGAAAATGTTTAATCAAAGAAAAAAATGGTCATAAATATGGCTCTAGACAGGCTTTTAAGGAAACGACTTCATAACCAGTTAAATGGCTCACAAACCTATTTCCTTATATACAAACAGAAAATTACCTTTTCCAATTGCATTCTTAAAATGTAGTCCTTTTTTTCAAGCTCAAAGTATTTTCGTGGGCAGTGGTCCCAGTTGCTAACACTACATAATTGGTCGTGTGCAACTTTAAAATGGAAGAGAAAAGCACATTTTAATTTGATTTGAGCACTTGTTTTCTAGTAACCTATAAACCAGATTAAACGTTTTAGAGTGTTTCTTTTTGGCAAGCTCTGATTTATTTGGAACTTGTGTACATGCAATTTTTCAATAAAAATGAAATGTCCAGCCTTCTGGACAGTGACCGCTTCACCTGCTTAACTGTGACAGCCTGTGCTTCTGCCCCAGAGCGGAGCTTCGTGTAACGAACGCTGGTTAGAGGCGGCCTCCGGGGCTGGTACTCAGATGATGCTTCAACGGGCTTCCTCTCAGCCCATCCCCCGCCAGGTGCAGACCCTGCTTCCCCAGCAGAGCTGTCAGCCCTGTACTTGCAGACTCTCCACAACCTTATGCAGCATCTCACACAGCCTGGGGTGGGGCTAAACACGCATGTATTCATCGTCACAGTAAGAATTCATTAGCTGGGGGGAAATGGGAGAAAAGACACATGAAAAAGTCAAGTTTAAATGGTGACAAGGTCTAGAAATTAGTGAGTTCTAGAAATGCCCCCAATAAATTAGTAAGTGACCAGCCAGAGTCCATGGAGAATCACGTTAGAAGTTTTAAGAGTCTGCAATGATTGCAACGTGCAACAGTGCATCTTATTCAAATACTTATCGTCCGCAGGTTTTGATTTACCCCCATCTGCCTTGTAGGCCTCCCTGAAAACCAGAGATGGTCTTGTTGTGGACGGAGCACTGTCGCCCTCGACCCCATTGGACCCACTTGTGCAGGATTCGCCATCCACTGTGCACTGACCTGCCCCCTGGGGGGCTTCCTGACACCCAGAGTCCTGAGGCTGGGAATGGGGTCACCTGGGGTCCTTTGCCTCCAGTTTGGTCCACCAGACACAGCAGTTGGGTAAACCATCTAATCCTTGGAAACTTTTTTGTTTAAACTAATCAGAGTAGTTTCTGTTGCCTGGAATTCAACCCAGTTCTGTTTCCACCTTCTGTCTGTCATGGATACCTTTCCGTGGCCCCGTTTCCTGGTAACAGGAAGCAGTGAGGCAGCAGCACTAATCACACAGAGATCTAATCTCTAGGACGCCGAAGTCCCTCGTCCCCAGAAGTGGGTTAAGTAGGAAAACGTGTAGACGTAAGTTACAAACAAACGATTTTCTAAGAGGATGCCAGATAACATGAGTTTTTTCTTACTTTACAAGAATTCCTATCCCAGTGTTAAAATCTCAAATTTTTGAGTACTTCTGGCCTTGAGAGATTCTATAAAGGAAAAGAGAATGAGAGAAAAAAAACAAAAAGGGCAAATGAACATCCATCCTTGGTGTCATTTTGCAGACGAGCTACACGCCATGAGGTGTGTTTCTTCTGTTCTTCCGTTTGTTTTCACCCCGGTCCCCTGACGCAGAGCCCCAGGTGAACCCGAGCCCTGTTTACCCCGAAGAGGCTCTCGGCAGGAAGGGGCGAGGGTAGAGCAGCCCCACGCCGTCTGCAGGCCGAGGGTCACGTGGTGACACAGGCCCTGAGGGCCACGCAAGGGTCCTGTAGGAAGACAGGCCTCTTGGTGCCACAAGTCGTGTCTGCCATCGAGACACTTCTCCAACTGGTCTGATTCCATCCTTGTCTGGGAGCTGCAATTACTCTTTTTTTTTTTTAACATGTTTTAAATATCTTTATTTTCTTTCATTATCAGAAGGCAGATTATACCAACAAGCATTGTAGTGTTTGTGTGTTCTGGTACGTTACAATTCTCAAAGGAGATCATCCCAAATAGTAATTTTTTTTAGAATGGGTTGGGTTTACTTTTTTTAAGTTTTTTTTAATTGAAGTATTATTGATTTACAATGTTGTGTTAGTTTCAGGGGTACAGCAAAGTGATTCCATTATATATAGATAGATAGATAGATAGATATAGATATATATTATTTCTCATATTCTTTTCCATTATAGGTAATTACAAGATAAGGAATACAATTCCCTGTGCTCTACAGCAGGTCCTTGTTGGTTGTCTATTTTATATATTGTGGTGTGTATCTGCTAATCCCAAACTCCTAGTTTATCCCTCCCCCCACTTTCCCCCTTTGGTAACCATAAGTTTGTTTTCAATGTCTGTGAGTCTGTTTCTGTTTGTGTATAAGTTCATTTGATTCATTTTTTAGATTCCAGATATAAGTGATATCATATGATATGTGTCTTTCTCTGTCTGGCTTACTTCACTTAGGATAATAATCTCTAGGTCCATCCATGTTGCTGCAAATGGCATTATTTCATTCTTCTTTAAGGCTGCGCAGTGTTCCATTATATATATACACCACGTGCTCTTTATCCATTCCTCTGTCACTGGACATTTAGGTTGCTTCCATGTCTTGGCTATTGCTGTGAACATTGGGGTGAATTTATCTTTTCAAGTTAGAGTTTTGTCTGGATATATGCCCAGTAGTGGGATTGCTGGGTTGTATGGTAGTTCTAGTTTTAGTTTTTTAAGGAACCTCCATACTGTTCTCCATAGTGGCTGCACCAATTTACATTCCCACCAGCAGTGCAATAGGGCTCCCTTTCTCCACACCCTCTCCAGCATTTATTGTTTGTAGACGTTTTGATGATGGCCGTCCTGATCGGTGTGAGGTGATACCTCACTGTAGTTGTGATTTGCATTTCTCTAGTGATTAGTGATGTTGAGCATCTTTTCATGTGCCTCTTGGCCATCTGAGTGTCTACTTTGGAGAAACGTCTACTTAGGCAATTGCTCTTATCCTTCCCTTGCACTAGGATCCCTCTCGGGTCCTTAGACAGCACAGCAGTGACCTCGGCCAGCACACTTGGCCTCAGTGTTGGACCACATGTGCAGTGCAGACGTCCAAGGGGGCCAAGTTCTTAGGGACAGAATCACCCAAAAAGGGCGAATTCCTAGGGACACCTGTGGACCACGTGTGCCCCCAAGGGTAGAATAACGAACAGCTTGCTGGAATGATCATGACTAAGCGAAGGTCCAGGGGCAGTCGGTGGAAGCAGGAATTAGGGTCAAGGACCACAATTCGCATCCTGGGTCCCTGCTTCTCGGCTCCATAATTTTGGACAAGCAAGGGGGCGCCATGCTCTCGGCGACCAGTTCTCCTCTCTTGACCTTGGCAAGTCAGGGTGGTGAGGAGAGGGGCAGGGATCCCAGCCCCCCAGACCCTGGACCTTCTGCATCCCTGGGGCTCCACCTGTGGAAAACCAGCCTGGACCAGTGCCCCAGAACATCTCAGATTCGTCCTCCACCTCATCCTCATCTTCCTTTCCTGAGGATGACGGTCCAGGCCAAGACTGAACAGCCGTCCCGGCTCTTGGCACATGCAGGGCAGTGGGAGGGCACCCTCAGAGCATCCTCGCCCGAGCCCCGAGCCCTGGGCATGTTGCTTGAGGCCTGACCCTGTGACCACCTGGCTTTCTCACCTGGATGGTAACAAATAAGACAAAAGCCTCCAAAACTAAGTGGCGACAGGAGCTCGAAGCCTTGAAGGGCTGCTGTCCTATCTTTTAAAGTTCTATTTTATTGGGTTACTCATAAGACAAGACACTTCCATTTTAATTACAATTGCTTTATGGATTAATTATCACAACGATTGTATGAATATTTGATGCAATTTTATGGTGTTTTACCAACAGTATCTCGAAAGTTAGCTACTGTGCATCAATCGGCCGCTGTTAGTCATTTATATTCATAAATGCGCTTGAGTCTCATTAGCAAAAAAGGCTGGAAAATATGTGAGCACATCACTGACAACGTGTGAGCGCTGGGAGTTCGTAGAAGGAGTTCTTTATACAAAATCCACAAACAGCTTAAATGTATGAACATTTCTTAGATAAAAACTTCTTCTTTGTCGTGTTGAGGTTTGGAGTGCTGGCAGTGTTTTAGAAAATCATGTTTCCGTTTCTCATCTGCTCGCCGCTCCTGACCCCTGAGTCTGTGTTCAGCACACGCAGGCGTCAGTATAATTAATTTTAGTGTGCTTTTCCATTAATGCTTCAGCCTCGTGAGACTTTCCGGGGTGGATAAAGTTTACTTGTTTGCGCCTCGGTGGTGTTTCTCCCGCGTGACGGCGGAGGCGCCCATGAACTTCCAGAGAACTGGATGCGGGTCAGAACGAACGTGGGTGTCTGCCCAGTGCGCCAGCACTCGGGGTCACTGCCGCCCGGGACCCACATTCTGACACCACCTGTGTGTTTGCAAAGCCAGTCTGCCCTGTGTGTGGGGAGCTGCTCTGTGTCACTGCCTGCACCTCTGACTGGTCTCCCACAGCCCATGCTGACAAAGGGACAAAGGGGCAATGCTGTAGGACAAGCTGTTCGGTCCAGGTGCCCGCTTCCCCGGGGAGGGCATCCCCGCTGCCTACCGCGGTGCCCTGGCTCTGCTGACAGCACAACCTCCACCCCACCCCGTTCATCCCCCCCTCACACCACGTCCTGGCCAGGCGAGGCCTTGGGGTCCAAGAGCCCACTTCCCAGGGAGGTAGAAATGGGCCACACGGGACATACAGCCACGCTGGGGTCAGCCCTGTGACAGCGGGGCCTCGCGAGGCTGTTTGGGGGATCACCCTCCCCTGAGCAGCTGCGGGATGTGGTCCCACTACAGGGACCCTTGGGGTCATAGTGATGCAGTGACAGCATCACACGTTCAGCTCCTTGGGGTCCCCAAACCAATACCCCATCCCCCTGGACTCTCATCTCATGTCCAGATTTCAGACCAAAGTCTGAGAGTAAGAAATAGTCACTTTGCAACGTTCACATTTTTTTCTGAAGAAAGGTGGGGATAAAACGAGATAATATAGATAAAGTGCCTGACCTTGGGCTCCATCCGACTCGGTCACTGCAGCGACTTCCGAACCCTGCTGGAACTGCCAGTTTAAAAATGCAAGAAGTGTTTTTGCGTGATTCCTGTTTTGTGCAAGTAGCCACAGTTCCTTCATTTCTCTGTACTTTCTCACTCTTTATGTTTTCATTTTATTTCAAGAGATGAAATACATTCATGCTCTGTCAAGAGAGCCCAAGGAAGTTCGAAGCCTTTTTATGTGAAGTAGAAAGGCAAAAGAAAATAAATAAATAAAAACTTGGGAAACTTTAAAATTCTACTTTTATGATGAGAGGAGCTGAGAGCAACGGTTCAGTGAAGTTTGCGTCTCTGTCCATAAGTTGTGCCATGTTTTTCTGCATGTCCATAATGCAAATAATCCAGCAAATTAACATCTCACAGGAAGGCTTGTTTACCTTCCGTTGAAAATCTCATGCATTTTAAGTGAAGGTCCTGGAATTCTGTAATCAAGCAAGCTCCGCTTCTCACCACCCATTCATCACGGATCACTAGATAAGTTTACTCCAGCCGCCCCCCCTCCCCACCCCATCAGGGCTGACTGTGTGCTTCTGACCAACGAGGCGTGTCCTCTGAGGTCTTTGAAACATCCTCTGGTGGTGAAGCCCTTGTAGGAGCTCAGGTAAGTGGGTTGCAGGCCACATTACTGATTTATATGTGCTCTTTGTTTTTATGGGATCAGATTCCATTTTGGAAATTGACTTGTGGGGCTGGGTTCCTGCACAGACACGAGCTCTCAGCTGCAGACTAGGGTCCTCCTCCTCCTCCTGGCATGCCAGCCCATGCTAGTCATGTAGGGCAGGAGACCCAGGCCAGCCACAGGGATGAGACATCGCAGTCCACACCTTGGGAGCCCTGCTGTTTGGGGAGATTTCAAGCTGATACAAGGAAACGGTGTGAAGGAAACCTTCACCCATACACGGTGAAGGTGCGTGCCCCGGGCTCAGCCCTGGTGGTTGGCGAGCAAGGCAGGAGGTGCCTTGGCCAGGATCCGACTCCCAGTCCCTGTGACCTGGGCACGTCACCCACCTACCCTGGCCTCAGGTTCCTCACGTGTGAAAGAGGAGAACACCCAGATCAGCTCTGCAGCAATAATATTCTCTCTGTTTAATCGTGTCTGTTCAGGTTCAGAGCCCAGACGGGCGCAGCTGGATAGCAAACAACATAACTTTCTTCCCAGTGTAGATGACACTCATGAACAGATGTGGAGCATTTCAAGGAGAAGGGGGTGCAAGGGAGCTACAGGCCCCCGGGAGGACCGATGGAGAGTTTTGAATTGTGAGTCTGATTAAAAACCACAAAAATGCTGGTGACACGTGTGGTGTTGGTGCCTCGATGGCATCGGGTTTGATCGCAACAATCATCCTGCAGGAAACACACAGACGGCCGCCCAGACCCTGGGGAGCCTCTGCCCGCCCCAGGGACCTAGATGCACGTGAGCAGCGGCTGGAGGCCCCGTCCCCCCCAGACTTGGGAAAAAGCCCCTGAAATAAGGAAGATGAGGGCCCCCAAGGCGATTCACGAGCTTCACGTTTTTGAAACCTCCCCAGGGAATATCTCTGTCTTTCACAGAGCTAAGGTCTATGCTGGTTGTTACTCTTTTTTGAGTTGACAAAAACCCTAATTTCAGTAGGAACAGAGGACCCATCAGCATCAACACGAGATGCTTGCAGGGAAACAGGCCGAGGGTGTCTGCCCCCAAAAGAAGCAACTTCCTGGACTTCCCTTTGTGAACCAAAGAGAGGGGCCCCAGGGCTCCCCACGAGGCAACCTTTAACTCCTGTTTTCTCTGGAAGAGGGTCACATCTCTGTGGAATTCTGGATTCTCCTGAGACCGGTTTGCTCTTCACTTAGGGTGAGGGACACACGGCCACCTGTTAAGGAATTGTTTGGTAATATACCTGTTGGTCTGCAGTCTTTTCAGTGCAAACTCATGCAGTAAGTGAACATCATAGACACCGTGTCTGGGCCGTAGTGACCCTCGGTGAAGCTGCAAGGCAGTGGGAGTTGATGATGTTCTCCTGGTCTGTGGAGCCCCGTCAGATACCTTGCAGGGGCCTGAGTCTCAGACGTTCTTCAGTGTTTTTGTTGAAAGCCACGTTGCCTTTTCCTGACAATAAATGATCCTCAAGGTTAATATTTCCGACTTTTCTAAGACAACTATAAAACGGGTCTGTCATTAATAAGGAAGGTGACACTTCATTAACCAGTCCTGTCACACACCGCAACCTCAAAGATCCCCCCCTGCACAGCTCCCTGCCCCTTCATTCTCCCGGGCAGCCAGGGTCAGCGCCAAAGCACAGGAGAGGCTGGAGGGCAAGCCGAGAGCTGGAGCTGAATCCTTGTCGGGTCATCAGACACCCACCCGCAGCCAGACGGCCAATGGTCAAGAACATTCCAACATGACAGCACACCAGGGACACGGGGCCCAGATGAAGCCCTGTGCCCAAGCGCCGGCCCTGCTTCCGGGCAGCAGCTCGGAGCTCCTCGGGGCTCTGCGTCCAGCCCCGGCACCCGGAAAGCCAGGATGAGCCGACGTGCCCGTTCTGTGCTTTCCAGGGAAGAGGAACTCAGCCTGCTCGATATTCTAGGCTGTGTGACCCGCGGACAAGCACACAGGAAAAGGTCAGAACGTGCCTGTTGTTAATCGTATTCTTTTGCTCACTTGCAACAATCATCCACTCGTTTGAGTTCACAACAGCATAATTTTTGTGGACGTAACTTTATCGCCCACTTTAGGCCGAGGCCCAGAGAGGGGAACTAAGTGCCCAAGGTCAGGGCTGGGTGGGGTGTGGCCCTGAGCCCCAGGGCTCTCCAATCCCGGCACCATGAAAGCCACCGAGGCCGAGGCTCTCACCTGGTGAGGAGAGGTAAAGGTGAGCGTTTGAAACACTAAAATGAAATTGAAAACTGAGAAGAAGTTTTTTTCAGGTAATTAGGAGGCGTTTGGCAGATCAATGCAATAAAACAGGTAGGGTCCATTTCCCACACGGTGTCCTCGTGATCACGATGAAATCCCTCAGGCGCCTTTAAGGCCGGGTGCCGCGAGGGCTTCTTTACATCCCAACAGCCAACCTCTCCCTTCATCTTGAGAGCAAAGGATATCACTGCTCACACATCCTGAGATGAAGACATAATGAAGCCAAGGCCATTTCCAGGGGACTTGAAGTCTGAAATGCATCAAGTCCTTTAAATGGAAAACTTGCTCTTTATATGATAATTAGCTCAGTTCAAAGAACAACTCCACTGTCGAAAGGATAAGAAATATTTGAGAATATATATTAGACACTTCACAGCTTAAAACGAAACCCCTGGCTTGCAGGGGACTCGGAAGCACTGCCCTCGGAAGCCTGTCTCAGCTCCTGCCAGCTGGAAAGAGCATTCCGTGGAATAAAATTAAATTGGTTTATGTTTCATCAGTAATCAAATCTGACAGAATAATTTTTCAGTAGCAAATGGAAATGGTAAACATTGAGGCGATATAAACAATTCTGAAGTACCTGCCCACAGCGTCACCCTCCATCCTTGGAGGAGCATTGGCTTCTATTTTAGAGCTACAAGTGAGGTGAGTTCTTTATAGAAAGTCAGCTCACAAGATCTTTATTAATTATGAGTGGTAAGATTATATTAATGTCCTGTGTTTCAACTTATCACAAAGATATCTCCACTTTAAGAGAACGTTTCTGCGGATGAACTTGGACGTCCTACAGCTACTTGGAAAGAAAGCAAGTGTGAGCCTGTACCTGTCCTGCAGGAAACCCAGACTTAGAGCTTGCTCTGATTTCAACAGCCATCTTCACCCTGTATTTATTTTTAGAACAACCGGTTTTCTTTTTTCACGACGTGATTCTTAGATTCTAAATAGCTGAATAAACTTTTACTGAAAATAACGTGTTATAACATAAAGACATTTACATTTCAGCTCTCAGTACCAGGCAGCACACGCTCCTCCGCGTGGAACCTTCTGCATCCCACGACAGAGGGCCAGCCCCGTCTGACCCACTGACCCCGCTCCCTCCTCGGGACATGCCTGCCCATACACAGCTCTCCCTGTAAACTGCTTTATGGGAGCCTTTGGATCTGGCCCTTTTCTGATGCTCTGGCCAGTGTTCTTTCCCCTGTGATCAGAGATGATTGTGCCTTTTCTCCTTCCCGTCCTGATTCTCTGGAATCACGTGTGTTAATCAGCATCCTTGCAGAGACCACCTCTGTCATCTTAATCCTGGTAAATCATGAAAATCCCCTCTTCCTGCAAGGTCTGTTCCCCCGACACTGATTCTGTGTGTCTGCGGTAGGACTCGGGGACCTATTTTAAGAATAGGTCTTCTCGGGGCTTCCCTGGTGACGCAATGGTTAAGAATCCGCCTGCCAATGCAGGGGACAAGGGTTCTAGCCCTGGTCCAGGAAGATCCCACATGCCACGGAGCAACTAAGCCCATGAGCCACAACTACTGAAGCCTGCACGCCTAGAGCCCATGCTCTGCAACAAGAGAAGCCACCACAATGAGAAGCCCGCGCACCACAACGAAGAGTAGCCCCCGCTCGCTGCAACTAGAGAAAGCCTGCGCGCAGCACCGAAGACCCAATGCAGCCAAAAATAAATAAACAAAAATTATAAAACAAAAAAAAAGAATAGATCTTCTCATCAAGGCGGGTACTTCATAGGCGGCTACAGAGCTGCCTTAGCCACGTATCCTGGAGCTCACAATCCTGGAGAAGCAGGGCCACGCCAAGGAAGTGAGCTTTGAATCAGCAGGTCTGAGAACGTTCCATCAACTACTGGCTGTGTGACCTTGGCACTTGGACTTGAAATATCCAAGCTTTGAATTTCTTTATCAAAAGGGGCGCATGTTAGACACTAGATGGTCATTCCTGAGATCCTTTGATCACACGTCTCGTCAGCACTGAGTTCCTGAAAGTGGCAGCTAGTATCAGAAAACATACAAAATAGTATTTCTTAAAGGCTTGAACTATTCCTCCTTATAAAGAAAGATGCCGAGTTCTTTTCATTTTTAGTTAATACTTCATTTTCATTTGAAAGGATTCTAACACTGCACAAGCATGCAGAATGATGAGAAAATCGTGCATCTCTGTGGACTGAATAGTGAGTATATAAACATAGACTCACTACCACTAGGCACTGAGGGTTGAAATCCCATTTCTCAGGCAAATCAAAGCAGCGTTTCCAAAAATACTTCTAAATAATGATGTCTTTCCCACCATTTTCATTTCCCTTTTTCTGCCATACTTACCCTAGTGTTTTCTTTATTTTTCATTTTCTACTCGTATTTCACAAATAAGGGCATATTAAAATATACTGGTTAAATTGTGGACTTTTTGCTCTCAAATCCCCTCTCCCGATGTTAGCTGAGTTACTTTGGACAAAGTACCCGGCCACTCTATGTCTGCTTTTTCATCCAAAAGATGGGCTGGTGACATTATGATTAAATTAATTGACTTGAAAACTGTTAGAATTATGCCTAACACAAAGGAATCACTCAAAGTTGTGAGCTACAATCACAAGGAATAAACTAAAGCCTGAAATACTTTGCTCAAACAGTGTATTCTTAGTCATAGTATATTAGCACAAAGGGTGTTGTATAAAGAAGGAAGGATGCAAGGAGAAATGGGCTGAAATACCCTTCTTTGCTGCTGTGGATAAATTCAAATAGTATTTGTCCAGCACTTGACCACACAGCACGATAAGGTATTACCAGGATTGAAATTTGGAAAAATTCACATGATCAGTTTTCAAGCAGTGACATACTATTTCACTGAAATTTTTACTGTAGAGATAGTAATTAACTTTAGCCAACTTTCTGTACTCTCATAATATTGAATAACAAGTGATGTTTCAGAAAAGAGATAAAATACAAAATAATGATACAACAAAATTAATGGCAACAGAAAGCTGGCTTAAAAAAGACAGTAATGGAATCACAGAAATCATAGGTAAAAAAAAAAAAAGCACAAGTGATATGGCCGAAAATAAAATTAATATTGAAGAGGCAAATATTGTTAGATTGGAGTACTACAAATTGTACTGATTTTGATTATTATCATTACAACCATTTTTAAGGAAAAAATTTAAACTAAAAAGAAGTTTGTGATAAATACCATATGAGCATCTATTCATTAAATAATACATGGCTAGCCTAACTTCCAGAGTCCACACCTGTATAATGTATCCAAGAGAATTTAGATCAGCATCGGGAAGAGCTACTACACCCCCATGTCCACTGCAGCATTATTCACAGTAGCCAAGAAGTGGAAACAACCCAAGTGTCCATTGATGAATGGATGAGTGGATGGATGGATGGGTGGATGATGGATGCACGGATGGATAAAAACGCGGTATATATACATACGTACAAAGGAACATAACGTAGCCTTAAAAAGGAAGGAAATCCTGATGTACAGAACACTTTGGATGAACCTGGGGACACTATGCCAGGTGAAATAGGTCATCACAAAAGGGCAAATCCTGCACTATTCACTTACATGAGGTGCCTTGAGGGTCACACTCACAGGAGCAGAGAGAAGAACGGAAGCCCCAGGGCCCTGGGATGGGATGACAGGGGGTGGCTGTTCAGCGGGCGTGAGGTTTCCATTCTACAGGCAAGAGGAGGGGGTGTTATCCCTTCAGACGCCCGGAAGGAGAGACGGGCAGCCTGAGAGGTGCACCCCACCACACGCCGAGCTCACCGCATCTGGCTCTCCACTCGCCCGTCCCGACCCTGGACTTTAAGAAGCACCTTGAAGTCACAGACTCTAATGTCTTAGTCAATCCAAGAACCTCTGTGCCCGTCACTAGATTAGAGGCCAGTCAGCCCTCTCTCCGTGTTTTATGTACTGAGTAGAAAGAGGAGGAAAGTCTCTCATTGTCAGCTAACGCCAGGGGCAGGGATTGCAGTAAGAGCGGAAACAGTGAAAGGACAGGTCTGTCTCTTACAGCCAATGCGCTGGTGTTGCCGCAGCGTAGCAGAACAATGGAAATAATTCTAGTGCACAGAATGGATCGTTCAAAAACATCCCGTAATACTGGTAGTCAGAACATTTTAAAGGAGCGTTTCTAAGAGATTCAGACAGAACTTTAACTACTTTGTTTGATATAATAAAATGCTTTTAAAATGCACTTTACACAATAGCTATAATAATTCTGTTTTTATATTAAATTTTCTGTTGAACGTTTTTCATTTGTCTAAAAATACCTTTCTTTGAAACTCAACTGTCATCTTCATATAAAAATTTTAAAGTGATAATGACACATTTTCTTATTAAAATCTGAAGGGAAAATTCAAGCCCAAAATATTTTTACATTATTTTTCTGGTGAAACTATATTTATATACGGATCTGTTATATATCACACAATAAATATATCAATGATTCATAGGAGAAATAATTTTGCAATTCAGAATTTTCTTTTTTGAGAAAACTCAAAGTCTAAATGCAAGAACATTTATCTTCATATTATCTCTATCTACACAGACAACCTAGACATTTCACTTAGAATTTAAAATATATATTGTATGCAGGTTAATAATTGTGATGTTTTCTTCTTGAGACTTAAAGCACATTTCATGATTTAATAAAAGAAATCTTATTAACGGCCCCAGAGAGAAGACGGGGCATCTAGTACTTTGGTTTTGCTTTTCATACTGCTCTTAATCCAATGATGAAAACAGAGGAACATCCTCTGTTAATCCAACTTTGTGTAATTTGAGTTACTCATTGGCCACAGAACTTCTGTGCGGCAATGTGAGAAACTTACGTCCAATGAGGATAAAGGACATGAAGGTGTTACCCGGTGATAAATTATGTGCTGCTCTAAGAAGTTTCATTTCTACAAATAGAATTACCTGGGTGCTTCTCCGTCTGAGGGTGCTCAAGGCAGTGAGTTTGGTCCTGTCCAGATGCACAGAGAGGAGGGAAGGGAACCTTCTCCTTAAGAAGCAGATCCAGGTCTGCAGGCCGAGAGCTGCCGCAGCAGGACCTGAACAAGAGGCAGCAGCGTGAAACCTCTGGATGCCAAGTCGGGCTTCCATCTCCGGGGTCTGAGGGGCCGTCCTGCTGTCCTGGGACGTGCAGGAGCCCGTTCGGCCTTTGAAAGCATGCGAAGCTGTGCCGTGCACCTGGGCGACTTTGGAACTGGTCACTGCCCCTGCCGGTCAGGGCACAGGGCCGGTGCCCACCCGAGCGGGGAGGGGCCACAGGACCAACTATGGACACTGAGTGTTGGCAGAAGTGGTCGGGGTTCCTTCAGGACGAGCCTTTGATGACACTGCCAGACCCAGTCTGTCCTCACCTCCTGGCCTGTCTTCACTTCCAGGGCATGTGACTGTGTATGTATGTGCATCTGTGCATGTGAGTGTGTGTGCATGTGAGTGTGTGTGCACAATTTACGCTAACACAAGATCATGTTTAATAAGTACCAGCCTAAAGGTGTTTACAGACGGCCACAGAACGAGGGAAAGAGCTAACAGTGGGAGGAGGATTTCTTGAAACCAGCCTGAATTTATCCTGAATTTCTATTCTCAATTTACAGAGCAAATGTGTTAGCCATTTTATAGTTATGTATTTTTTTCTGATAAAAGACGTCTCATTTGTTTGTACTTTGGGCAATATTTGCCCACAGGACAGAGCTGTGCACTATGATCTACAACCATATATCTTGTGCTTTTTCAGCTGGACTTAGGCAATTATAAAAAGATACAAAAGGAAACAAACCCACAACAACAAAACCCTCTAGGGCAGTAAAGTGGCACTCCCCCACACTCACCTTAACACGCTCCTACTCGGCGCGTACAGAGCGCGTTGAGAAATGACCGTGCTTCGAAGTAATGCAACATCTGAAAAACTGGCTCAAGAAAAGTGTAGCTCAGTCCTTTCTATTTTTCCCACCATCTTAACCAAGGAAATGGGGAAAAGATGATTTTTAAAAGGTAATTCTTAAAATCAGTTCAAAACATATTATCAGGCAATTAAAGAACGTTAACGATCTCCAAATTAACAAAATCCTACGGGGGTTGGTGTTCTGCTTATAAGCTTATCAACTCTTACGGAACAGGCTGCCTCTGTGAGCTCCAGCCATAACTAAGTAGGAGTTATACTCACAGCAGATCAGAACTACTTTCAATAAAGTAGAAGGGGCTCTAATACAGAGTCTGAGAATTACTATTAGGAAAACTTGTTTGCAAATCTCATGCCAAATAGATAGTTTTTTGTGTCTGGTTCTATGCCAGGGGCTAATTTTTGCTAAAGCAAACAATACTTTCTTCTATTGAGTTTTCACATCAGAGTTTACTGAAGGGCGAATGAGCAGAATTATCATAATACGTAATGAAATGAAGAGCCCATTAAAAGCAAAAGATTGTGGGCAACACCGTAGATTGATTTCTTTTTGACGTTACAGCACACTTTCTGAGGGAGAAGTCATTTGTGTTTAAGGGGAGAGGATGTGACACTTCTCTGAGTCAGGTCAGGACTCCCAGTCTATCTGTGGTGGCAGCTATTATGTCTACAATACGACTAATTGTCATAGCAATTGATGAAATTTGTAATAATTATAGTGAGTAAATTTATTGAGCTCCTTTTATATTCCAGATGACACCAGACATTTTACAAATTAGTCATTATAACAGCTCTCCAAAGTAGGCGTTAGGATTTTGGCTTTGAAATCGAAGTTCAAGGAATAAAGTGCATCGATTCATTAGTCAGGCGTCTGGCAGCACATAGGGCTCCGTGCTAAGGCCACATACTGTGCTCCAACCGCAGGTCCCTGCTCACCAGCCCTGGGCCAAAACAGGCCTCCACCTCCATCTGTAAAATGGGATGAGACTGGCGTTGAACTCACAGGGCGCCAGAGAAAATACCGTGAGCTCATCCACAGATGACACTTAGCTTCTTGTGCATTGTATAGAAAGCTCAGGAGAACCTTAGTTGACCTAAAATCAATTATTGTTACCATTGAAGGTATTCTGTGCGGGGGTGACATTAGGTCCATGCAGCAACAATTTCTGTCCTCCCCAGCACACCACTATCACACCAAACACTCCGCAAAGTTTTGAAAGAGCAGTGCAACATTTTGGGCTCCACTTTTTTAATTCAAATCATTGACCACTTAAGAAAAGGAGTTAAGTTTCCATGTTCTGAAGCCTTTTCACAAAAACTGTAAATACCTTTCAACATTTAAAATTCATGCCCTCCTTCTTTAGAAATAAATTTGCAACGAGTCTTCCATTGTTCTTTATTTGTTGCATTGACTCATTTTACAATCAAAGTTCCCGTTATCTGAAATTCTGAAGTGTAGTAATTTGGAAGAATGGCAGCAACAGGCAGAAAGATCGCTGGGCAAAAGCAAAGCGATTGTTTATGAGACAGATTTGAAGCCTGGGTTTGGATTTTTTTTAATGTGTGGGAAGGATGAACAACAATAATAAACTTTGTACCGGATTTTCTGTGTAATTTGTTAATACTAAGTGATTTACCTGTTTCAAAGACGCTCCTCAGGCATCCACAAGGAGAAAACGTGAAAGGGATTTTAATCACAATGTTGCTACGACAGCAAAATTCATAGATAAATTAAGGATTTACCCTTTATTTATCTGGCAAATAGACAAGTAAAATAGTGCAATTTTATGAAGTACTTGAGATAACGCATTGTTTATGTGTCATATTAAAGCAGCTCAATATAAAAAAAACCCCCAAAATCAAAAATGGGCAGAATAGCTAAACAGACATTTCTCCAAAGAAGACACACAGGTGGCCAAGAAGCACATGAAAAGCTGCTCAGCATCACTAATCATTAGAGAAATGCAAGTCAAACTACAATGAGGCATCACCTCGCACCTGTTAGAATGGGCATCATCTGAAAATCTACAAACAACAAATGCTGGGGAGGGTGTGGAGAAAAGGGAACCCTCTGGCACTGTTGGTGGGAATGTAGATTGATACAGCCACTATGGAGAACAGTATGGAGGTTCCTTAAAAAACTAAAAATAGAACTACCATACGACCCAGAAATCCCACTACTGGGCATATACCCTGAGGAAACCATAATTCAAAAAGACACATGCACCCCAATGTTCATTGCTGCACTGTTTACAATAGCCAGGTCATGGAAACGACCTAAATGTCCATCAACAGATGAATGGATAAAGAAGATGTGGTACATATATATAACAGAATATTACTCAGCCATAAAAAGGAATGAAATTGTGCCATTGCAGAGACGTGGATGGACCTAGAGACTGCCATACAGAGTGAAGTAAATCAGAAAGAGAAAAACAAATATCGTACATTATTGCATATATGTGGAATCTAGAAAATGGTATAGATGAACTTATTTGCAAAGCAGAAATAGACACAGACGTAGAGAACAAATGCATGGATACAAAGGGGGGAAGGGGGGTGGGATGAACTGGGAGTCTGGGATTGACATATATACACTATTTATACTATGTATAAAATAGATAACTAATGAGGACCTACTGTATAGCACAGGGAACTCTACTCAATGCTCTGCAGTGAACTAAATGGGAAAGAAATCCAAAAAGGAGGGGATATACATATAGCTGATTCACTGTGCTGTACGGCAGAAACTAACACAACATTGTAAAGCAACTATACTACAATGAAAAATAAAATAAAATTGTACTAGGTTTAAAAAATAGTAAGGTGGAGAATGTTAGAAATAGAATGATTTCTATAGCAAAATACCACACACACACACACACACACACACACACACACACCCCGCTACATAATTCCAAAGAAATACATATATAAATAAATATGCACGTAAGATAGGGGATGGGCATGGAGATAAAAGAAGAGGAATTACTGTGATATAAAGAAAGTCCCTCAACAAACCAATGTCGATTATTTAAGAGGAGTTGTCTATTACCAGCTCAATCCTGTCAACCTAAATCCTAAGCAATAAAAACAATGCTAGAATATGACAGGTTGATCATTCCCACATTTCCCGTCCTTTTAGAAATCCCACGGAAACAGAACTATACGTAGGTTAGAGGAAAATTATAATTGTAGAAATAAAATAATAAAGAAATAGTGATGTACGTGTCAGTAAATAAAGGCTGGTAAATCTCTCAGGATTGAATGTGGAGAAAAGGAAACTTTTGTGTGTTGTCAGTGAGCATGTAAATGGTACAGCCACTGTTGAAAACAGTATGGAGGTTCCTCAAAAAATTAAAAACAGAAGTACTATAGGATCCAGCAATTCCACTTCTGGGCATTTACCTGAAGAAAATGAAAACTCTAATTGTAAGAGATATCCACACCCCAGTGTTCATTACAGCATTATTTACAATAGGCAAGATATGGAAGCAACCTAAGTGCCCATCAACAGAAGAATGGATAAAGAAGATGTGAAATATATATATATTTATATATGCCAGACTATTAATAATGGAATATTACTCAGCCATAAAAAAGAATGAAGAATGAAATCTCACCATCTGTGACAGGATGGTTGGATATAAAGAGTATTATGCTTAGGGAAATAAGTCAGACAGAGAAAGACAGATATGTTGTGTTCTCATTTATATGTGGAATCTAAAAGAAAAGCCCAAAGCAAAACAAATGAACAAACAATACAAAATGAGAAAAGACTCATAGACACAGAGAACAAACAGATGGTTGTCAGAGGGGGTGGGGTGGGGGAATGAGTGAAGTAGGTGAAAGGAATTAAGAAGGATAAACTTCCAGTTATAAAATAAATAAGTCATGGGGATGTAATACACAGAACAGGGAATATAGTCAATTATAATAACTTTATAAGGTGATGTATGGCTACTAAACATTGTGGTGACCAGTTCGTAATGTAAATAAATGTCAAATCTCTTTGTTGTGCATCTGAAACTACTATAATATCGTATGTCAACTATATTTCAAAAAAAAAAACGAAAAAAATATGTTAAACAAATTTAATGGGAGAGCAGAACAACTGGGTATCTGCATTTGGTATATTTGGCATACATTTTGTAAAAATGTTATTTTATTTTTATCAAAAGGACTTTTAAAATAAAAATAAATCTACTCTCACTGTCATTTTTAAAAGAGAAAGGGAATTGTCTCTTTTAAACCTCACAATCCCGTGTTTAAAAATGTGTGTCCTCCAGGGTCAATATTGAGGGGTTTCAGAGCCGGGGCTCCAAACGTGACTACTGGGTGTGACTCCCTCTCTGCCCCCAGACCAGGTGACCTCTGCAACTTACCTGCATCCTTCTTCCCAGGTCACCTCACCAGGGAAGTGCAAAGTGAGGGACCAGCTCCGGGACCAGGTGGGGAATAAGCATCACGGCTGGGCCACTTCTGAGGTGGGAGTTACTTCTGTGGTGGTGATTTGTATAAATAGTTTCAAGAGTATTTATTCAGTTGGGTGGATCTATGGGTAAATTAACCTCCGGAGGTTCACAGGGGAATCAAAGCTTGTCAATATCTTGTAGCCACTCACCATGGATGAGAGAGTTCAGAGTTTCCCGACATGCTCCAAAATCTTTGTTTTTGGAGAAAGTCCCAATTGATATTCACTCTCTGTGCAAAAACATTCATGATGTGTTAAATACTTGCCATTTTTCCCATATTATATGTGTGTGTGTGTGTGTGTGTGTGTGTGTGTGTATAGAGAGAGACTTACAAAATACTGATGAAAGTCAATGAAAGTCAAGAAAATGAATGACTTGAAATAAAAGTCTGTATTTTACATAAAATTTCATAAGGAATTGTAAGTAATAGTCTCTGACGAAACAGTATGCATACTAAATCATGTTTGGAAACTTGCTGTAGAGTTCAGTTGAATATAAGTTCACATGTACTTTTTCCAAAGGAACAAACTTATTTCTGCATGGTGTTTATCATGTAGTATTCACCATATGTATACTACATATAAAGCTATATGGCACTGATAGCATATAGAACTGTATCGATATACAGGTACTAGCGTTTCTCTTTGAAAAGTGAAAACTACAAATTTTATGAAGAATGAAATAAAAGTATTCTTCATAATCACATATATTTTCACGGCAGCCACCATCCTCACGTCTATGGAAGTACAGATGCTAACGCGCGTACACACACCACCTTCTCAGATGCTGGTACCCTGTCTGTGGCCAGGTCGCCAACACGCCTCTCCGCACCCGGAGGACTTGGGGTTCTCCCGAGCCTGCCCCAGAGCACACCTTACTTATATGCGTTCTCTATTACATAAATGGTACTACGTTTTTTCATAAAGTGTATTATTCAATATATACATTTTATAACTTCGTTTTCTCTTAACATATTGTAGACTTTGTCTACTAGACATAAATGTAAATATACCTCATTCTTGGTAACAGCTTCATAAAAAATGTGTACGGATGATATTTTATTTAATGAATCCCTTTTTATGTATAAAGATGGTGTTCTGATATTTTTGTCTTAGTAAGGCTGTAATGAGCAGTCCTGTGTCTACATGTGTGTGTGCACAGTTACTTTTATCATGTACTATGATAAATTCTTACATGTGGTATTGCTGAGTCAAAAGCTTACATATCAACCTCTCAAGCCCTGTTTTTTTCCCTCAGATTGGGACTATGATACCAGCACTGAAAGTTATTGGAATGATTGGGTAAGTGCACGGCTGCCCACAGAGCTGTCCTGTGCGCAGATATGGACGCTACCTCTTCTGCCACTGTGCCTTCTGAAGGCCCAGAGACCAGGCCTTCTTCTCTAAAGATGAGCAGGGAAACACCACGGACCTGGCCTGGGAGCAATGGAACTGAAAGTGTGTGATTCCCTTTGTCCAGGTTAATCCTGACTGTTGGCCCCTTTCCAGGAAAAAGAACTCTGGTTTTCATTTTCTGAGGATCAACTTGTAACTGGGCCTTCAAGTAACTACAAAGACTTCGTCATTTTTCATTAATTGATTATTCAGGTTGATATTCACTCAAATTTGATCAGATCCGTGGGGGACCTTGTTATGCTGACCTGAATGTCTGGGTGGAGGGGGGCTGTCGCTGGAGCCCTGAAGGAGGCTGACTCCTGGTGGCAGGTGGATAAGCCAGCTGGAGAGGATGGAGGAGAGCCTGAGGTGGGGAGTTAAAGCTCTTTGAGAATCTGGTTTGGGAGGGAGATGAAAATGGGCAATTCATCCGGAGGATGAGGGAGGGGGTATGGGAGGGGAGGAAGGGGTACTGCAGGAAAAGGCGAAAGTGACAGGTTCCTTAGCAATTGGGGTGCGGCGGACTACCTTCCATAAGGCAGGGCAGGTCCCCTGAGAAGGGCAGCAGAAAGTGTCTGTGGAGGGAACAGAAGGTGGGTGGATTTGATTATAGGGTGGGAGACACATGAGGTAGCTCCTATCTAATTGTTTCTAGTTTCTCTTTGAATTAGAGAGACTATCTGCAGCGGAGTGAATGGAGGTGGAGGGAAAGGGGGAGAGAGAGAGAGAGAGAGAGAGAGAGAGAGAGAGAATATGGGAGGGAGGAAGGAGGGAAGTTGTTTTAGAGCCTGGAAGTCAAACTCACAGGGAGGGGTGGCTGAACCACAGGAGTGACTGGGCGCCTGCTTGAGATGTGGTCCTGGAGGGAAACAGACCAGTTGTTAGGGCTCTGTGGTTTTCCCTCACGGGGTTCAGGTGTTTGGGGAAAGGTAAGGGACAGGTGGATAGTTGGGCTTAACCAGGTTTGTGGTTTCGTGAGGCAAGTATGACAGCGAGAAAAACTGGGGGAAATTAGGAATGTTTGTAAGAGACTGATGACAGTGGTGTAGAGTGAGACACAGGGGACATGCAGAGGAAATGAGCTGGAGGGAGGGGTACTGACAGTGGGACTGCAGGTGGTTGGTTCCTGGGGCTGGTAGGGCAGATGTGGGCGGTGAGGACCATGGCGTTGAGGGAGGGGAGACTGAGGAGACTGGACAGAAGCTCGGGCATCCCGTACTCACTTGCCAACTAATGCCAAACCCCTTGGCTCCCGCTGTTTCTGCTTACGCTTCCGGTGTTGTATTCTGCACACTGGACCAGAGCACGTGGTCTCTGTTACCATCGTGTTTGTCCCGTGTAGCACAAGCCTGATACATAACACAAGTCCAGTGCAGATTTTTGAATAAATAAGGAAGGAGGTAAATGAATGATTATCTTATTAAATTACGAAACAAAAGAATCCCATATTCTTGGTTGTAGGTGGGTGTTTTACTGAAGCACTTTCTTATAAAGAAAAACACCTGTAGATTGCAAGCAATTTTCTGCAAGAAAAAGTACATAAATCAGAAATTCAAACTTTTCAAAATTCATACACTTTGTACATTTCTAATGTACTTATTAAGAAAAAGAAAGTATTAAATGAGAAATTAGCCTCATAATTGTTTTGTCACAGCAAAAGTTGAGGAGAATCATATCATGTTGCTCAAATTTCTATTCATTTCTCTTAAGCCTATGAGAATCAAAGTATCTTTGTGTTCAGAAACGAATTCTCTCCTCAGAGCCTCTGTACGCTTATATAACTCTGAAAATAAGATTTGGGACTTGGTTATGAGTCAGAACTAAACGTGTTCATGGTTTATTTCTATTCGGAGACCATTCTAAAAATTCAGGTACATATTTGAATATTACAATGCCTACTGGATATATTTAATATCTTCTCCAAATATTCTTACTCAGGTAAGGATACGGTGACATAATCAGTTTTGAGTTCACTCATTCATTCTCAAAGATATTTAACACGTATGCTAAGAACATGATTTGGGAAGGACATTTTTATTACATGGGTAATAAAATGTCTGTAAGCCATCAAATAAGGGAGGCAGTAACTTTATGTCCGTGAGCCACTAGACTGAGCTCCATGAGGACCTGGTGGTCTTACATTCATCACACCCCCAATATCTACTAAGCCATCTAGACATCCATCAGCAATCAATCGTTGTTGAATGTGTGAATGATTGAAAAAATATTGACTATTAAAAGCGGTAAAAGATATAAATATTTACATACAGTTAGAGGCATTCACTGATCACCTGCCTAAAACCCACTCTTGGACCATGACTTAAAAGCCCTTGCGTTATCCTGCAGTTGCACAGGCCCCAGGACCCTGGTGCTAGCCCTGGTCAGTTTCTGAGTCCTCCGAGGATCTGCTGATTCTCAAGGGCCCCCAACAGCCATGGCTCCCCTGGGAGAGGTTTCCTACAGGAATCCCCTCCACTGCTGTGGAATCTTTCTCTCCTTTCTCCTTCTTCTCCTCCCTCCCTTCCTCCCTCCCCCCTTCCCTTCCTGTTCTTTGAGTAGCATATTAGTGTCGATTATATCACACCATCCTTTTTAATGTGAAATGTCATTTTTTCCAAAAAAGTCTCAAAAATAGTACTCACTTCAACTCCTTAGCACACAAATATTAACAAATTTCCAAAACAATATTAATTTAGCCGTAAAATTTATTATCTGAAGACTGGGAAAAAGTGATACCTGCTCTACAATGTAGTTCTTGTGAGTTTTAGTTGTAATTCATATTAATATCAGGTTTAAAAATAGAAATATGGTAATGATCATGTGATTCTCTTTTTCTTAAATAATTAGTTGTTTTACTCTTTAGTGAATTTCTAGTTTAGACAACATAGAGAAATTATGGCGTATGCAAACACACTTCTTTTGTAGCAAATATGGTTTTAAAAACACACACAAGGAGCTTCCCTGGTGGCACAGTGGTTAAGAATCCACCTGCCAATGCAGGAGACACGGGTTGGAGCCCTGGTCCGGGAAGATTCCACATGCCACACAGCAAATAAGCCCGTGCACCACAACTACTGAGCCTGCGCTCTAGAGCCCACGAACCACAACTACTGAGCCCAGGTCCTGTAACTACTGAAGCCCGCACACCCAGAACCCATGCTCCACAACAAGAGAGGCCACCACAATGAGAAGCCCGCGCACCACAATGAAGAGTAGCCCTGTTCGCCGCAGCTAGAGAAAGCCCGCACACAGCAATGAAGACCTGACGCAGCCAAAGATAAATAAATAAAATAAATAAATAAAAAACCCTCAGTTAAAAAAAAATAAATTAAAAAAACAAAAACACACACTAGTTTTCTGCTCATAGGAAGCTGGAGAAAGCAGTATGGAAGTACCTCGAAAAATAAATAAAATTATTATTATACCCAGCAATCCCACTTCTGGGCGTATAACCAAAGGAAAACAGGATATCGAAAAGATTTATGAACTCCCATGTTTACTGCAACATTATTCACAATAGCCAAGACATGGAAACAACCCAAGTATCCAGCAACGGATGAACGATAAAGAAGATGTGGGGTGTGTGTGCCTGTGTGTATGTATATGTATTGTGATATCTATCAGATATAAATGTGTATATGTGATATATATGTGCCTATGTGTATATGTATGTATATTATATGTACATATAATGAATATTATTCAGCCATCAGAAAGAGGAAATCTTGATATTTTGCAACCACATGGATGGACTTTGAGGGCATTCCGTTAAGTCAGAGTAAGACACATGCTGTATGATCTCACTTAAATATGGAATCTAAGAAAGGCCAACGCAGAGAAACAGAGTAGATGGGTGGGTACCAGGGGCTGGGGAGCTGGGGGCTGCAAAGACGTTGATCAGAGGGTACAAACTGTTCAGTTATAAGATGCATACATTCTGGGGGTCTAATGTATGGCATGGTGATTATAGTTATCAAGACTGTATTTCCCACTTCTGAAAAGAAATGGTAATTATGTGACCTGGTGAAGGTCAGCTAACCGAGGGTGGTAATCACACGGCGGTATAAGTGTATCAAGTCAACACTTTGTACACCTTAAATTTACACACTGTTATCCATCCATTATTTCCCGATAAAGCTCGAAAAAACCAGGTTGCCGTGAGAAAGAGCAGCGTCTCTCGTGTCTGTTCCACCGCCACTTGTCCGCCATGCGTCAGGCGTTCCACTCGCAGAGACGGGGTCACGCCGGTCCCGACACCTCGGCTTTCGCGCTTTCCCGCCTCAGAGGACAGCGAACGGGCTTCCGCAGATGAAAGGCCGCGCGCGTCTGCGCCCCTGAGAGTTTGCGCGACCGGGAGACGCGGGATTTGGAAAGGGAGGAAAACCCACGCCCTTTGTAAAGGTTGGTAGCTTGGGGGGTGGGGGTGTTTTCCTGAGATTTATGCCAAACTTTCGTTTACGCTTGAACGAGGATGACTTGGGTCTACGCAGCCCGATACTGTCCTGAGAGAGCAAGGGAATCGCCGACCGGCTGCTGCCCCACTGCCGGGAGGTGCGCGCAGCCCCGCGCCCCAGGGCGTCCCCGGGTCCGCAGGGAGGACACGGGCGCCGCCGAGCCGCCAGCCCGGGGCGCGGGTGGGGCTCGCGGGCGCGAGAGGCGTCCTTTCCTTTTCTGGACAGTCCCCAGGGTCCAGCACCAGCTCCACGTGAAGGGGAGACCCCGGCGGAGGGGTCCCCAGGGACCCGGCAGGCAGCTGCCCTGCGACCATCCGAGGGCGGGGAAGGCCCGGAGGCACCCGACTGCGGACGGGGGGATGCCCCAGGTCAGATCCACCGGGGAGCAGGGGCGGGGAGGGGCCGCCGAGCGGGAGGAGCGCTCGACCCCGGCCCGGTGGAGCGGCAGCCCCCAGAGGCTGTCACCTCTCCTGCTCTCCCCCGGAGCGCCGCAACCCGGGACACGTCCCCGCCCCCCGGCAGCCGCGCTCCCCTCTTCTCCCGGCGGGTCGCGTGGGCGGTGCTCAGGGCGGTGGGCGGTGGTCACGGGCGGTGGGCGGCGCTCACGGGCGGTGGGCGGTGGTCACGGGCGGTGGGCGGTGCTCAGGGCGGTGGGCGGTGCTCAGGGCGGTGGGCGGCGCTCACGGGCGGTGGGCGGTGGTCACGGGCGGTGGGCGGTGCTCAGGGCGGAGGGCGGTGCTCAGGGCGGTGGGCGGTGCTCAGGGCGGTGGGCGGCACTCACGGGCGGTGGGCGGCGCTCAGCTCCTCCCGCCGCTGCCCGCGGAGCCAGAGCCGAGCCCGAGCGGCGCCGGAGCGCAGAGGGGCGCGGACGTGGCGCCCGCGGGGCCCTAGGAGGCTCGCGCGGGGCCTCGGCGCTGAGCTCGCGCGGCCCGGAGCGCTGGTCCCGCCGAGTGGGCGGCGATGAGCGCCGAGGGACCCTTCCCCCCGGCTGCCCCCCGCGGGCGCTCCGGCCGCCTGCTAGTGCCCGCGAGGGTGAGTGCCGGCCCTCCCGGCCGTCTTTTCTGCGCGCGCCCCTCCTCTCCCTGCGCCCCCTTCTCCTCTGCACCCCTTTCTCCCTCCAGGCCCTCCCCTTCCCAGCGCCCCTGTCTCTCCTCCGCGCGCCCTCCTCATCCTCCGCCCCCTCCTCACCCGGCGCCCCCTTCCCTCTTGCGTCTCCATCCCCATCTCCCGGGGCGGCTCGTGCGGGCGGGCGGGCGCAGACCCCCTGACCCTCCGTCCTCCCGGCCCAGCATCCCAGACGGAAACTTGTAGGGTCTGCCTTTCCCTGTCGTGAAGGTGCAGCGGCTCCGTGGCCCGTGGGAACCAGGTTCTCCAGTGTTGGGGGTTCGGGGTTCGCCCCTCATGTCTCCCTGCGAGCGGCTCCTGGCCTCAGGGGCCGCGGCGGACGGCCTCCTGAGCTCAGCTCCGTCTTGGGGGGCCTCTGCCCGGTGCTGGGGTCCCCCCCCCGGCCGAGCGCCCCGCTACTTAGGGGACAGCTCAGCTCTGGACGCCCACTTCGTGATACCGATTCGTGCGTGCGTGTCTGTGTGACATCGCTTCTTATCCCTGCCCCAGACGACTCCCCTCCACCCTCTTACTTTTAAATAACTTAACTGTTGGGGGAAAACAGAAATGTGGCTCAGTCAAAAACGAAAAGTTCTTGGAAGCCTTCGCGTCGCCACCCCCAGCATAACCGAGTGTTCTGGAAACAGTTTAGGAACCGCAGCCGAGGCTCCCCGACTGATTGACTAATCTGGCTGGAACCGCCTCCCTTCGGGTTTGTCCTCACAGACTCCCTAAGCCCGGGAGCGACAGTGAAAACCGGAGTGTGTCTAGCAATCCTTTTCAGGATAACCGAGAAATGTTTCGGAGACTGTGGGTTGAAGGCTTTTATAAATTCTTGTGTGTCAGGATGCTTCTAAACCAGGGCAGTAGTACTAATGACTGTATGATTTTCTTAAAAAAAAAAAAAAGCTTATGTAGAGACAGTTGCATCTTCCTTCAAGTTGTACAATTTTGGGGTGTTTCCACAAAATCTTGAAATTAAATTTCATGTAAAGTTCTGTGCTGATTGTGCAAAGTACTTTGCCACAGAGTAGTTTTCCAGCTACTGCAGGTGGAAATTAAACCGGGAAGATGTGCTTGGAGTAATCGGAAGTAAACTGCTTAAGAAAGAGAGGCTGGGAGTTCTGTCACTGCCTGGAGTGTTGCAGCCATGCCCTCTCTGGTTAGGAGCTGCCCGTCTGCTTGAGGTGTTCTTGCAGCCGTCCTGTTTATAACCACTGTAATTATAGTGGAAGAACCAAGTGGATTGATCATACTGCATAACTGACCCAGTGGACGAGTTATTGGCAATAATTTAAGTTTTTAAAAAATATATCAACGGCAGGTTCTCAAATAAGTACTCTCCAGGGTGCTAAATGTTGACTACATTAAGACATTAAATTGAGGGCTCAGAGAGGGGCTCCATGCCCCTTTTGCTGAGGCTGTAATTAGTGCTTATTTGTAATAAGAACCTTGATTATAAGATGCATCCTATGTGCCTCATACTGGGTTTGAAACGACTTTCTTGTGTGTCATCATTTTTCTAATTAGAAGCACTAAGTTCTTAACTGAAGTGATTGAATAACTATGTAAACTCAATGTTATGGATAGTTACTGATAAGAAAAGCAGCAAATCTGCATGGTTGTCTAGATTCCAAGGATTCAAGTGAAAAATTTATGGCCATCAGAGGTCCACAGTGCAAAGATGTTTAGGGCCATTTTCCAGCCAAGGTTCCAGCCATGATTGTGTTCCAGCCAGGAAGTTCTGTCAGCACCAAAGGACAAGTGTCGGAATAGTAACATGGATCCCGTAGTAGCAGGAATGGTCCCTCCGGTGTCCTAAGTAATCAGGTGTGCTCAGATGCTGCGTGCTACAGCCTACAGCAGGGCTCAGATTCTTGCCCCCTGTTAACTGTTCTGTCTACACATGTGTCTTTTAAAACAGGAAGGTTCATAGCTCACAGTCATGGCTGGAACCATGTTCTTTATGACTGCTGGTTTGAATCATGAGAATTTGGCCACATTTGAATGTCTCTTGCTCAGGATTGGAACTTCCTTTTCTCTTTCGTTTTAGGTGGCTGTTCCCTGTTACTTGTATTCCCTAAGTTGAGCCAGTTCATATACCTGTGTCCCTGAGTCTCCTGTGTCCCTGTGGTTAAACCCCTGGTGGAGAACCGCCAGTGCAGTGTGTAAAGGTGTCCTGCTTTCCTGTTCAACCACTGCTGTTGGTTTGTGCTGAATGCAATTTTCTGTTTTTAATTAACATCACTGCTTCAGTCCAGGGGCTGGAAGCCTGGGAGAGCCAGTCATATGTGAGTTCTCACGGTGAGCTTGGCGACTGGAAGGTGAGAGCATGTCAGGTCATTTAAAGTGTGCATCTGTTAGTGTCACCACTTCGTCATCTAGTTAGAGATGTGAGTTATCGCAGGAGCTAAAGGAAACAGGTAACCTCTGGGGAAGGATGTCCGTTTGTTCTGTGCTTTTGTCACGTGTCTCTCATCCTTGCTGACTCATCTTTGACTTCAAGTGTAGAATTTCTGATGATGTCTATGATGTCATAAGCAAGATTCTCATATTTTAAGATGGGGAATTGCCTGATTTTACCAGGAGATAGGTTTCCTATCTTGGATCGGTTTCCAAGATCCAAGTTTAATTTAGTTCCATGTCCCTAGATGTCCCAGGAGACACACTTAAGAAGGGTGACAAGAGGGCAGCCCTGATGTGAGTTCCATCAAGGGAGTGAGTGGCAGACGGAGACGTTGAGCTGCTTTATCATTGGGTGGAGGGAGGGGAGCTCGTGTCAGTGAGTTTACAGCCGGGTTCCCTCTTTGTCAAACGGGTACCCCAGCTGCAGAATTATGAGAGCAGCTCGCCTGCCACCACAGGAAGCAGGTGGCGTCAGGCACGTGAGGTCTATCTCTGTACCCCAGGCCCCCGCGCTGCCCTTCTCCGAGCAGACACTCGCTCTGAGGCACGTGGACACGGGTGATGGGTGGCCGCTGCATGCGGGACGGGGACGGGGAACCCTGTGTCCCCTGCCTCCCCCTCACCCGAAGAGCCTGTGGTCTGGGTTCTGAGTCACTTCAGACCTGATTCCAACATCCTCAGAAACCCGCTAATTAGAATCGACCTGTATTTTTTGCAGTGTACCAAGGCAGGTTAAAGAAATGCTTTTAGGGGAAAAGTGCATGCGAATTTCATGGAAAAAAGTATTTGTGTTTAGACTGGCGTGTGCTTTTCCTTAGTATCAGCTGGTTGCTGCATGTTGTCATTCAGATTGTACTTTGGAGAGCTTTGGGCTTGTTTTCCGCGAACACTGGATGTCAGTTTCCCCCAGGCCACTGAGGTCCCCGCTCATTCTGTGCTGAGCAGCAGAGTCTCCGGCCCTGGACGCCCACCCTCCGGGCCTCCCCGCAGCCCTCACCTCCTTCCTCTCTTGTGTTTCATCTTCAAGGATGTTAAAAAAGTGTGGCGAATATTATGCTGTGGTGATTTCTCAATTAAAATTGTTGGTGAGACAGTTTCTGGTTTCTACGGAGGCTGTAGTTTTACATCCATAAATATTGTTAACTAGCTATGTTTTAATTAAGAAAAGAAGTAGGACTTTTGAAAAGTGAATGTGCCTCTTAGCTTGCTTAGCGGACCGCTCAGCAGGCCCTGTTGGAAACAGTTAGAAAAGGCCAGTTACGTGTGGGCACCGCGCTGACCTGCCGTGGAGCCCTGGCGCCGGCGATGACCTGCTTCTCCTGCGAGAGTTTCCAGAGCGGCTGTGTCTCTGCGCTTTACACTCAGCACTGTCTGCAGGTTACTTATAGTCACACTTATTATTCTGAGTGAATAAACCCGACTCTGAACTGTTCACATTTGGCATCAATTCTAGTTTTTTTTTTTTTTTTTTTGCGGTACGCGGGCCTCTCACTGCTGTGGCCTCTCTCGCTGCGGAGCACAGGCTCCGGACGCGCAGGCTCAGCGGCCATGGCTCACGGGCCCAGCCGCTCCGCGGCATGTGGGATCCTCCCGGACCGGGGCACGAACCTGTGTCCCCTGCGTCGGCAGGCGGACTCTCAACCACTGCGCCACCAGGGAAGCCCCAATTCTAGTTTTGATAGGCACCAAAATTCATTTGAAATCTGGATGAATCTCATTGTCTTATGGCGCTGAATTGTACCATTATAAATACGATCATATAAATGGTAAGGTTCAATATTGTCAATCTCATGGTGTTATTAGCATTCATAGTACTTTATTTCTCGTGCTGATTTTAGTTGAAGGCTGACTCCCCTCCCCTTTGCAGTGAGTGGTAATTGCATTTAAGCGTTGACTAAAAGAGAGGTAACTGTAATTATTTATATTTTAATCGAAGTAGTTTGAATGACAAATCATTGTAAGAATCCAGTTCCATTTCTAGAATGACTGAATGCTCTCAGCAGGTGTATGTTTTATTGTCTGTTTTATGAATTAGCATCAGTAGGAATATAACCACATGAATGCACCCAGATTCTACATTAGGACATTTTTGTTCATTGAGCTAGTGTTTAGGAGAATAATCTGTATTTATAAAGTGTGACATAGCTGCCAGTTATTCCTATCAGGAATTACAACACTTTCTATTGACAATAAATGTTGCATTTGACAATGTTCGCACACGTTTTGCATGACACGACTTTCAGAAACTAAGTGTGGTGGCCGTCGGGTCTTTAAAGGGAGACCAGCTTCCCTTGCTAAGTCAGAGTACAAGAGGTGGAAGGGGAGCTGATCCCACCTCCCTGACTCTTTCCCTCCGAGTGTGTTGCCCCTGGAGCTGTCCCTTTGTGGTCCCTGCCCCCAGCTGACCATCTTCACCTCTGTCCCTGTGACACTCAGGCCACCATGTCCCCAGGCCCCAGGCCTGCTGCCCCCTTCTGGCTTCACCTCTAAGTGGTTTGAGCTGCTGACGGCTCACCTGGCGCACCTCCCTCCCCGACCCTCTGCTTTTCCTCCTTCCGTCTCCGGCTCTTTGGGGACCTAGTCCTCTGCTCTGCCTTTCAGAGTGGGGTGTACAGACCTTCTTCTGTAGGTTCTTTTCTTGCTTTATGTTTCCAGGTGGCCTCACCCCCCTCTGGTTAACCCACTGATGCCCAACGCGGTGCCTCGGTGAGCCCTGCTTGGCTGTTCAGTTAACACTTCCAAGATCCTCCGCCTAATCTTAACCCTGAAACCCCGTTCTCTCTCTGTGTTTATGTGTCAGACGACGGCAGCACTGCCCACCCAGCCCAGGTCTTTGTCCGATGTGCTCGTGTCCTTGAGGCCACCTCAGGGCCTCTCCCTGGACATTGACCCCATCCCTGGCCTCTGTCCCAGCCTCCATCAGCCCTGCTTATTCCCAGTCACAGTCGCGCCCCTTCTCTCCTGCTTTCAGAACCTACCTTTGTCTGGGTATCTGGTGCCCGTATGTTTTATGGGCCTCATCCCACCCTCAGGTGTAAATATGGACCAGTCTAAGTCAACGATTGCCTTTGGAAAGGGCATGATTGCCCCTTTGCCAGTGAGGCTGCTTGTGAGTGAGGAGGGAAGTTCCCCTTTCTTTCAGAAAGAGACACAAGACTGCGTGAATAAATTACATGCCTGGTACGTAACAGCTGATACGCACTGTTGAATCATAAGTGTTTATCTGAATTAATGGTATGTCATGCTGTAAGAGGGAGGAAGTTCTGTTTCTGGCTCTTGTACTGAGAATTTATATTTATGATTAGCTATTTTGTAAATTTATTTATTTATTTATTTATTTATTTTTGGCTGCGTTGGGTCTTTGTTGCTGCGCACGGGCTTTCTCTAGTTGCGGCGAACGGGGGCTGCTTTTCATTGCGGTGCGTGGGCTTCTCATTGCGGTGGCTTCTCTTGTTGCAGAGCGCGGGCTTCTCATTGCGGTGACTTCTCTTGTTGCAGAGCACGGGCTCTAGGCGTGCGGGCTTCAGTAGTTGTGGCTCGCGGGCTCTAGAGCACAGGCTCAGTAGTTGTGGTGCACGGGCTTAGTTGCTCCGCAGCATGTGGGGTCTTCCTGGACCAGGACTCGAACCCGTGTCCCCTGCATTGGCAGGTGGATTCTTAACCACTGCACCATCAGGGAAGCCCTGATTAGCTATTTCGGGTTTGAATAAAATTGTGCCTTTATATTTTTATAATAGCTGCTTTTTTTTTTTTTTTTTTTTTTTTTTTGGTATGCGGGCCTCTCACTGTTGTGGCCTCTCCCATTGCGGAGCACAGGCTCCGGACACGCAGGCTCAGCGGCCATGGCTCACGGGCCCAGCCGCTCTGCGGCATGTGGGATCTTCCCGGACCAGGGCATGAACCCGTGTCCCCTGCATCGGCAGGCGGACTCTCAACCACTGCGACACCAGGGGAGCCCTATAATAGCTGCATTTTGATATCAATTTTACAAATCAGCATAACTGTTAATGGTAAAATATACTGTATTCTCTTCTCGTCTCTATCCTGCTGAATATTATCCTTAATGATTTCTCTTCAGATAATTATACTTTACCAAATGGCTTCAGTAGTTGACTCTTCACATTACAATTACCTTAAGCTTTTGTTATGTGCCGAGGAGTATAAAATTACTCATCATCTGTAAACCTGGGGACATTCGGACCCCATGAGGCGGCAGCGGTGCTTTGGGGAAGGTGTGTGGTCTCGGCGCAGGCAGTGCCAGTCCTGTCATCTTGGTGATACATCCAGGCTGTCATGGCTTGTGTGACAAGGTAGACAAGTAGCAGCTTCTGCATTTGTGGCATTAGAAACGCCAGAGGCTTCACTGCCTTCCTGCCGGGGAGGGCAGCCAGGAGAAGTGGTACCAGGCTGGCCTTTTCCACAGGCTTGAGGCTTTTCCTGAAGGGGTCAGGACTTTATGAAGGTAAAATTAAATGTCATTTGGAACAGTGCTTTGTGGTTACAGATGTGTACATACCTGCACCTGCGTGCACACCATTTATGCGTGTACATCATGAACAGAGCAAAGTCTGAGCACCTGTTAGGAGCTGTGTAGGGAGCTGAGAGGACAAAGCAGGGCAGAGGGGTCCAGACACAAGGTGCGTGCCAGTGAGCACCCCTCAGCTCCCCCCCGCCCCCATGACCACTAGAGGAGGTACATTCTGGAAGCGCAGGCTTTGGGGCGGGGCAGGGGAGCACGAGTGGTGGGCGACAGGTGCTTCCTCCCTGCCCCGAGTGGTGACTGCTGCTTGTTGCTGGGGGTACGACTGTGGCTGTGTGCACAGGAAAAGCGTGACACACGGAAAACGTGATCGCAGATATTCATGGCCGTTGTGAGGGAGAGAGACACGACCTTCAGAGAATATCGTGTGTGTTAATCATAAGTGCTCAGCTTGGCGTCTCGAGAGGCTGCCCTGGATCATCAGTTGCCCGGTTGTACCCTGGCTCTGTGACCCCAGAGTCTGGAGCCTGGATGCTCTCAGGTGACTGTGCGACGGTGGGCAGGTACCAACTTCTCTGTGACTCACCCGTAAGGTCAGGAGAAAACTGGGGAGGATACTCATATCTCTAGAATAATGACTATCAATTAATTATTTTTTTGGGGAGGTTAATAACAAAAGATCCAGGTGGAATATAACTGATTACAAACAGGAGCCAGTGTGTGCGTGTGTGCGTGTGTGTGTGTGCGCGAGTGTGTGCACGTGCGTGAGTGTGCATGTGTGCGTGTGTGTGTGTGCGTGTGTGTGTGTGTTACAGCACACTTGGAAAAATCATTTGCTCTTATTAGTCATCTATTTTATACATATCAGTGTATATAAGCCAATCTCAATCTCCCAGTTCATCCGACCACCACCACCCGCCCCCGCTTTCCCCCCTTGGTGTTCGTATGTTTGTCCTCTACATTTGTGTCTCTATTTCTGCCTTGCAAACCGGTTCATCTGTACCATGTTTCTAGATTCCACAAATATGCGTTAATATACGATATTTGTTTTTCTCTTTCTGACTTACTTCACTCAGTATGACAGTCTCTAGGTCCATCCACATCTCTACAAATAACTCAATTTCGTTTCTTTTTATGGCTGAGTAATATTCCATTGCATATATGTACCACATCTTCTTTATCCATTTGTCTGTCAGTGGACACTTAGGTTGCTTCCATGACCTGGCTATTACAAATAGTGCTGCAATGAACATTGGAGTGCATGTGTCTTTTTGAATTATGGTTTTCTCTGGGTATATGCCCAATAATGGGATTGCTGGGTCATATGGTAATTCTATTTTTAGTTATTTAAGGAACCTCCATACTGTTCTCCATAGTGGCTGTACCAATTCACATTCCCACCAACACTGCAAGAGGGTTCCCTTTTCTCCACATCCTCTCCAGCATTTACTGTTTGTAGATTTTTTGATGATGGTCATTCTGAACAGTGTGAGGTGATACCTCATTGTAGTTTTGATTTGTATTTTTTTAATAATTAATGATGTTGAGCAGCTTTTCATGTGCCTCTTGGCCATCTGTATGTCTCCTTTGGAGAGATGTCTATTTAGGTCTTCTGCCCATTTTTTGATTGGGTTGTTTGTTTATTTTAATATTGAGCTGCATGAGCTGTTTATATATTTTAGAGATTAATCCTTTGTCCATTGATTCACTTGCAAATATTTTCTCCCATTCTGAGGGTTGTCTTTTCATCTTGTTTATAGTTTCCTTTGCTGTGCAAAAGCTTTTAAGTTTCATTAGGTCCCATTTGTTTATTTTTGTTTCTATTTCATTTCTCTAGGAGGTGGGTCAAAAAAGATCTTGCTGTGATTTATGTCAAAGAGTGTTCTTCCTATGTTTTCCTCTAAGAGTTTTATAGTGTCCAGCCTTACATTTAGGTCTTTAATCCATTTTGAGTTTATTTTTGTGTATGGTGCTAGGGAGTGTTCTAATTTCATTCTTTTACATGTAGCTGTCCAGTTTTCCCAGCACCACTTATTGAAGAGACTGTCTTTTTTCCATTGTATATCCTTGCCTCCCTTGTCATAGATTAGTTGACCATAGGTGTGTGGGTTTATCTCTGGGCTTTCTATCCTGTTCCACTGATCTGTATTTCTTTTTTGGGCCAGTACCATACTGTGTTGATTACTGTAGCTTTGTAGTATAGTCTGAAGTCAGGGAGTCTGATTCCTCCAGCTCCGTTTTTTTCCCTCAAGATAACTTTGGCTATCCGGGGTCTTTTGTGTCTCCATACAAATTTTAAGGTTTTTGTTCTAGTTTTGTAAAAAATGCCATTGGTAATTTGATAGGGATTGCATTGAATCTGTAGATTGCTTTGGGTAGTATAGTCATTTTCACAGTATTGATTCTTCCAGTCCAAGAACATGGTATGTCTCTCCATCTGTTTGTGTCATCCTTGATTTCTTTCATCAGTGTCTTAAAGTTTTCTGAGTAGAGGTCTTTTATCTCCTTAAGTAGGTTTATTCTTAGGTATTTTATTCTTTTTGTTGCAATGGTGAATGGGATCATTTCCTTAATTTCTCTTTCTGATCTTTCATTGTTACTGCATAGGAATGCAAGAGATTTCTGTGCATTAATTTTGTATCCTGCCACTTTACGAAATTCATTGATTAGCTCTAGTAGTTTTCTGGTGGCATCTTTAGGATTCTCTATGTATAGTATCATGTCATCTGCAAACAGTGAGTTTTACTTCTTCTTTTCCAGTTTGTATTCCTTTTATTTCTTTTTCTTCTTCCAAAGAAGAAGCACTACATGACAGCACTATTTACATAGTTTCTTCCAAAACTATGTTGCATAGGAGTGGCAAGAGTGGACATCCTTGTCTTGTTCCTGATCTTAGAGGAAATGGTTTCAGTTTTTCACCATTGAGAATGATGTTTGCTGTGGGTTTGTCATGTATGGCCTTTATTATGTTGAGGTAGGTTACCTCTATGCCCACTTTCTGGAGGGTTTTTATCATAAATGGGTTTTGAATTCTGTCAAAAGTTTTTTATGCATCTATTGAGATGATCATATGGTTTTTATTCTTCAATTTGTTAATATGGTTTATCACACTGAATGATATGCATATATTGAAGAATCCTTGCATCCCTGGGATAAATCCCACTTGATCATGGTGTATTATCCTTTTAATGTGTTGTTGGATTCTGTTTGCTAGTATTTTGTTGAGGATTTTTGCATCTATATTCATCAGTGATATTGGTCTGTAATTTTCTTTTTTTTGTAGTATCTCTGTCTGGTTTTAGTATTAGGGTGATGGTGGTCTCATAGAATGAGTTTGGGAGTGTTCCTTCCTCTGCTATTTTTTGGAAGAGTTTGAGAAGGATGGGTGTTAGCTGTTCTCTAAATGTTTGATAGAATTCACCTGTGAAGACATCTGGTCCTGGACTTTTTTTTTTTTCCTGTACGCGGGCCTCTCACTGTTGTGGCCTCTCCTGTTGTGGAGCGCAGGCTCCGGATGCACAGGCTCAGTGGCCATGGCTCTCGGGCCCAGCCGCTCTGTGGCATGTGGGATCTTCCCAGACTGGGGCACAAACCTGTGTCCCCTGCATCAGCAGGCAGACTCTCAACCACTGCACCACCAGGGAAGCCCTGGACTTTTGTTTTTAATCACAGTTTCAGTTTCACTACTTGTGATTGGTCTGTTCATATTGGTTCATTCATATTGTGATTGGTTCAGTCTTGGAAAGTTACACCTTTCTAAGAATTTGTCCATTTCTTCCAGGTTGTCCATTTTACTGGCATAGAGTTGCTTGTAGTAATCTCTTATGATCCTTTGTATTTCTGCAGTGTCTGTTGTAGCTTCTCCTTTTTCATTTCTATTTCTATTGATTTGAGTCCTCTCCATCTTTTTCTTGGTAAGTCTGGCTAAAGGTTTATCAATTTTGTTTATCTTGTCAAAGAACCAGCTTTCAGTTTCACTGATATTTGTTCTTGTTTTCTTTGTTTCTATTTCATTTATTTCTGCTCTGATCTTTATGTTTTCTTTTCTTCTACTAACTTTGGGTTTTGTTTTTTCTTCTTTCTCTAGTTCCTTTAGGTGTAAGGTTAGATTGTTTATTTGAGATTTTTCTTGTTTCTTGAGGTAGGATTGTATTGCTATAAACTTTCCTCTTAGAACTGCTTTTGCTGCATCCCATAGGTTTTGGATAGTCATGTTTTCATTGTCACTTGTCTCTAGGTATTTTTTGATTTCCTCTTTGATTTCTTTAGTGATCTCTTGGTTATTTAATAATGTATTGTTTAGCCTCTGTGTTTGTGTTTTTTATGTTTTTTTCCCTGTAATTGATTTCTAATCTCATAGTGTTGTGTTTGGAAAAGACACTTGATATGATTTCAGTTTTCTTAAATTTACCAAGGCTAGATTTGTGACCCAAGATATGATCTATCCTGGAGAATGTTCCATGTGCACTTGAGAAGAAAGTGTAATCGGCTCTTTTCAGATGAAATGTCCTATAAATATCAATTAAATCTATCTGGTCTATTGTGTCATTTAAAGCTTGTGTTTCCTTATTAATTTTCTGGTTGGATGATCTGTCCATTGGTGTAACTGAGGTGTTAAAGTCTCCCACTATTATTGTGTTACTGTCGATTTCCTCTTTTATAGCTGTTAGCATTTACCTTATGTATTGAGGTGCTCCTATGTTGTGTGCATATATGTTTATAATTCTTATATCCTCTTCTTGGATTGATCCCTTGATCATTACGTAGTGTCCTTCTTTGTCTCTTGTCACATTATTTATTTTAAAGTCTATTTTATCTGATATGAGTATTGCTACTCTAGCTTTCTTTTGATTTCCATTTTCATAGAATATCTTTTTCCATCCCCTCACTTTCAGTCAGTATGTGTCCCTAGGTCTGAAGTGGGTCTCTTGTAGACAGCATATACATGGGTCTTGTTTTTGTATCCATTTAGCGAGACTGTGTCTTTTGGTTGGAGCATTTAATCCATTCACATTTAAGGTAGTTTTCGATATGTTTGTTCCTATTACCATTTTCTTAATTGTTTTGGGTTTGTTTTTGTAGGTCCTTTTCTTCTCTTGTGTTTCCTACTTAGGAAAGTTCCTTTAGCATTTGTTATAGAGCTGGTTTGGTGGTGCTGAATTCTCTTAGCTTTTGCTTGTCTGTAAAGCTTTTGGTTTCTCCATCAAATCTGAATGAGATCCTTGCTAGGTAGAGTAATCCTAGTTACAAGTTATTCCCCTTCATCACTTTAAATATATCATCCCACTCCTTCTGGCTTGTAGAGTTTCTGCTGAGAAATCAGCTGTTAATGTTATGGGACTTCCCTTGTATGTTATTTGTCGTTTTTCCCTTGTTGCTTTTAATAATTTTTCTTTGTCTTTAATTTTTGTCAATTTGATAATTATGTGTCTTGGTGTGTTTCTCCTTGGGTTTATCCTGCCTGGGACTCTCTGCTTCCTGGACTTGGGTGGCTATTTCCTTTCCCATGTTAGGGAGGTTTTTGACTATAATCTCTTCAAATATTATCTTGGGTCCTTTCTCTTTTCTCCTTCTGGGACCCCTATAATGAGAACGTTGTTGCGTTTAATGTTGTCCCAGAGGTCTCTTAGGCTGTCTTCATTTCTTTTCTTTCTCTTTCCTTTATTCTGTTCCACTGCAGTGAATTCCACCATTCTGTCTTCCAGGTCACTTATCCATTCTTCTGCCTCAGTTATTCTGCTATTGATTCCTTCTAGTGTGTTTTTCATTTCAGTTATTGTATTGTTCATCTCTGTTTGTTTGTTCTTTAATTCTTCTAGGTGTTTGTTCTTTAATTCTTCTAGGTCTTTGTTAAACATTTCTTGCATCTTCTCCATCTTTGCCTCCATTCTTTTTCCGAGGTTCTGGATCATCTTCACTATCATTATTCTGAATTCTTCTTTATGGAAAGTTTCCTATCTCCACTTCATTTAGTTGTTTTTCTGGGGTTTTATCTTGTTCCTTCATCTGGTACATAGCTCTCTGCCTTTTCATCTTTTCTGTCTCTCTGTGAATGTGGTTTTTGTTCCACAGGGTGCAGGATTGTAGTTCTTCTTGCTTCTGCTGTCTACCCTCTCGTGGATGAGGCTATCTAAGAGGTTTGTGCAAGCTTCCTGATGGGAGGGACTGGTGGAGGGTAGAGCTGGCTGTTGCTCTGGTGTGCAGAGCTCAGTAAAACTTCAATCTGCTTGTCTGCTGATGGTTGGGGCTGGGTTTCCTCCCTGTTGGTTGTTTGGCCTGAGGCGACCCAGCACTGGAGCCTACCCGGCTCTTTGGTGGGGCTAATGGCGGACTCTGGGAGAGCTCACACCAAGGAGTACTTCCCAGAACTTCTGCTGCCAGTGTCCTTGTCCTCACGGTGAGTCGTAGCCACCCCCCACCTCTGCAGGAGACCCTCCAACACTAGCAGATGTGTCTGGTTCAGTCTCCTATGGGGTCACTGCTCCTTCCCCTGGGTCCCGATGCGCACACTACTTTGTGTGTGCCTGCCAAGAGTGGAGTCTCTGTTTCCCCCAGTCCTGTTGAAGTCCTGCAGTCAAATCCCGCTAGCCTTCAAAGTCGGATTCTCTGGCAATTCCTCCTCCTGTTGCCAGACCCCCAGGTTGGGAAGCCTGACGTGGGGCTCAGATCCTTCACTCCAGTGGGTGGACCTCTGTTGTATAAGTGTTCTTCAGTTTGTGAGTCACCTACCTAGGGGTCATGGGACTTGATTTTATCGTGATTGCACCCCTCCTACCATCTCCTTGCAGCTTCTCCTTTGTCCTTGGACGTGGGGTATCTTTTTTGGTGAGTTCCACTGTCTTCTTGTCAATGATTGTTCAGCAGTTAGTCGCTGTTCTGGCACTCTCCTCAATTAATTCTTGAAGACTAGAGTTTTTAAATATTTTTCCTTTTCCCTCAGAACTGTATTTCTAAGTATCTTTGTTTCAGCGTATTGAAAAATTCAAATTCAAACAAACATTTTCAAATTTCAGTTTAAAATTATAAGATCAGTTTAATAAATTTGGAATGGAATTTTTTGGAGAGTTTCCTTTATTATTATATGTTAAATATGTATTTGTAAATAAAGTATTTTTGTTGTTTAACTTTTACTCTCCATCTCATTGCAGTGATAACTGGTGAATACATAATGCAAGATTTGGATGTAAAATGTGGCATATTTTTAAATTCTGCAAAGTAGTGACATTTTAGTGAAGCTGGGCTGACTGAAGCTTTGTGAATTTCCTGTAATCGCTTTAGAGAAAAACTCTAAAGCCACTTATCTGAGTTGGTGTTTAGGATTTGAAATACAGTGGGAACCAGGATTTATAGCTAAAATTTCTTGTGATTGAAATCAGTGGCATTTTAAAAAGAAATTGGTCCATTTAAAATCCGGAGAGATGTAAAAAAATAATTTGAGCTTACAAAATGTTTTAACTTTAAGATGCAATATAAGTAAAATGTATGTATTTTATATTTTGATGTTAATATAGTTAATAAGGTCAAACGTTCTAAATTGACATTCAGGATTCTGGAATAATATTCACCTAAAACCATTGTATTTCTCTAAGATTTAAGAAATTAAAATCGAAGTCTGAAATTGCTAATAACAAAAGATAATAAAAGATGAATAATGACATGAGCACTCACATACTCTTTCTCTGTATATAAAATAGATTTGTTCTAACTGCCAGAATGAAATAGGAAGAAGTACCTAATGATATAAATGGGAAGTGCAATGCTTAGATAAGAGTTAATCACATTTACAAATTAATTTCTGAATTGGATAATGTAATTTAACTGTTACTTTGTTATGAGCATATATAACGTGGTATGTTATATTAAGTAGCAGATTACTTAATAGAATGAAGAGGGAAAAGCTGGTAGCTAAGAAAGAGTGGAAGGAAAATTGCAAAGCTTTCCTGTCAGGACAAGATACAAAACCCTGGCTGCGTCTAAGAGTGACGTGCCTTGTACGTTCTCTTCCTGATGTAGGTGGGGAGCAGCCCAGATCTTTGAAATTCTAAGTGCTTTGTGCATTAAAATTATTTCCTTCCTACGCTTTATCAAATTCCATTGTGACCTATAGGTTCTTTTCACTTTTATCAGGTGGAATCAAAAAGCTTTTAGATTTGTAATTTCCATTTTCACAGGTGGGAAGGAGGAGGGGCAGGTTTGGGAGGAGTCTGCACAGCGGGTTCTGGAATAAGAAGCCCAGTCCTGAGGAAAATGAGAAACAGTGGCTCAGCCGGGAGAGCCCCCACGGGGCGGACGCGCGGTGGTGTCACCACGTTGGCTGTGAAAGCCTCAGGCTGTGCTTGGGTTGGCGGGAGGAGGGGAGGACTGAGGTGACGGGGGATGAAGCTGGACATCCGCAGCAGGGTCGCGAGGCCCCGCGTGGCAGCACGTGGGCGAGGCTGCGTTGAGCCCCCTCTCCGGTCCTTCCTGGGGGATTCTGGCTCTTTCTGTTACCTCCTTTGGTTTAAATACATTTGTTTCACATTTTGGCATTTGTGTGAATGGTAGCATAATATTCCTGCCTCAGTGTGGAAAGTGTGTAAAACATTGAACAGCCTAAGAAAGCGTGTGACCTGGACATATGTGTATGGCTAGCATTTCATACTCCTCTTCTGGCCTTTTTTCACTATGTATCCTATTAGCTAAAACCATCCTTTAGATGCACTTTTTGTCCTGCATTTAAATTTTTCTCACTATAAAAATGATAATTTTCACACTTTTTAGACACGTTCGTCAATATCGTTGAATCTCTGCTCAATATTCTATTGTATCAGCAGAGAGGCTTTGCAGCTATTCTCATAAGAAGGGATTTAATGATGAATGTCTGCTTTTGTGTGTGGAAATCAGCACCAGCCCATCCAGATCCTTCTTGCTGGCTCACTTATCTCTGGCTAAGCTGACTGTGTTCCTTAGGAATCTGTGTTAGCACTTAAGTTTACTCACAGTTTATAATCCCATGAGGAGAAAATTCCGGATTTCTAAATCCCACAAGGCTCGCCAGTTCTCAAGCTGTTGGTTTTCATTTGTCAGAAATGCATCAATAAATTATGTTTTCAGGGTGGATTTGTGTGGTTCATTTTCTGATTCTGATATCTCACCACTGACTGTGGAGGGAAGAAGACGGTGGGATGGTGCTTTCCAAGGTGCTGATGGAAGAAGAAACATTGTTAGTCCTGCCTTTTATACCCAGTGCAACTGCTCATCAGAGCTGAAGGTGCGATAGAAGCAGGTCCTTGTGGACGAGAGGGGAGAGAATAGGTTCCTGGAAGGAGACCCTCAAGGCCACGGGAGACGGAAACCCATCGGCTCCAACCCACTCATGCCCTGCTGTTGACATGATGTGTGCTCTCTTGTTTTCTAACTTCAAAAGTCAGACTTAGGCCTGCTTTTTCTACAAGCTCCTCCCTCATCTTGCGGTTTTCTCTGTGCTGTTCCTCTGTGATCGCAGGCATTCCTTCTGGGATCCCTGTTCGTCCTGAAGGACATCCCTAGAGGTTTCAGTGGTGAGGGTCTATTTAGGACTAAAGTCGCTCATTTTACCACACTCGCTTCCTGAAAACGTTCCAGAATTCTGGTTTATTTTTCACTGGTATTCCGAAGGTATCATTTCCTCTGACTCACTGGTGCTGTCCAGCACTCGGCCATCAGTGGACTTGTCGCTCTGGTCAGGTGACTGTTTACACTCTGTGTCTCAAAGCCCTTTTTTCCTTCGTAGTCTTAGTGTCATGGTGTGTCTGCATTAGTTATGAGCAGTCCTCAAGCTGCATTAGTTATGAGTAATCCTCAAGCCTTTTCTCTGAGAATGCTGCCCCTCCCCACAGTGCCTGTTCTCTTTGTGGGGAATTCCACCTGAATGTGCTGGGACCTGAAGCATCCTCACTGTCTGTGGCCTCTCTGCTTGTCCATGGAGGTGGGCACTCAGGTCTTCCCTCAATAGCACCTGGCTTGCTGCCTCCCCACCAGCAGGAGTCCTGGGGCGGGATCCCCTCCCAGGCACCTTTCTCAGGTGCCCTGTTGTCTGGGGTGTTCAGAGAGCTGCGCTGGGGTCCCAGGCTCGTGCTACCCACCCTCCTTCCTTCACCCCTCGCCTCACAGCCCTCAGACCCCTACCTCACACCAAGCCTTCTCTGCCTGCTCCCGCTCCTCCCACCCCTCACAGGTGTGCCTGGACCCCTGGGTGGGTGTCTGCTTCTAGAAGGGACTGAACCAGCACACTGTCTTTTTTTCCCACTTCTCTGTCTCTCTGTGCTGCGTTCCATGTAATGTCTTTACTTTTACTTTCCTGGTCGTCAAAACTGGTTGGTTTTGATAATTTTTTATTCAGTCGTTTCACTTACAGTAACTTCTTTTATATGTTTAAATCTATAAATGTACTCATTTTATATTCTGCACTTAATAATTTTAACCTCTGTAACCTTTGATTGCCTGATTCTGCAGTTTGCTAATTCTGCTTAACTCCTGGGGTGTTACTTATTTTCTTGTGTTTTTAGTAATTTCTCTTTGTGTTTCTTGGAAATCTGGTGGTGAGCATTCTTTGAGGAATATATTCCTTCACACTTGGTCTCTGAGGGTTCTAAGATTTGGAAAGGCTTTTATAATGTAGAAGCCATAAGGAAAATGCAGACAAATCAGATTACGAAGAAAGGTTTTTTAATCTTGTAGGAAAAAATAGATAAATTAGAAAATAAACAAATTCAAAACAATGAAATAGAAAATTATTTCTAATACAAATGACAGTTGAAGAGCTATATTTTTAATTTAAAAAGACCTTGTGAAATTGCAAAAAAAAAAAACCTAAGAGAAAAAAATGTACAAAGAATTTAAACTTGCCTTTAAACAAAAAGAATTATAACTAGTCATAAATATATGAAAAGACACATGCTGTCCCAACCAAAACAGTGGGAGAATCATAGATTCTGTGGGATTTTTTTTTATATTGATGATCGTGTTGTCTGCAAGTAAGGATACTATTATTTCTTCCTTTGGAATCTGTACTCCAGTATTATTTATTTTAGTGTTCTTGCCAATGACACGGTTTTAATTCCAGTCTGTTTTTCTCTTCACTGCCTTGGTTCTTCTCCTCTTCCTAGAGCGTGATTTGGGCTTCCTTTGCTTATGTTCTCCTGGCTCTTCAGGTGGACTCTTAGACTTGATTGAAGGCGTCTCTTGGCTTGTGTGATAAGCTTTTAATCCCACACATTTGCAAGTAACCGCTATTTTAATTGCTTCCCACAGGTTTTTACATTTTGTGTTTTTACGTTTTACAAGAGTCAAGAGAGCAGGTCTGAGACTTCTGGTCCCTAGAAAGGTCTTCTTGCAAGAGAATCAGCCCCCTGCTGGCCCCTGGGGACTTGTGTTTCAGGGTGTCGCTACCCTTTTCTTGCTAATAAGGGCAACTCACTGTTTCTGGGCTCCTTGTCCAAACAGCACGGCTTCTGTTGAGCACTTGCTCTCCTCTGGAAATCTGGAATTTTGGTGTGTGGCAGGCAGAGGCTGCCTACGTGACCTGCCCCCATCGGAACCTTGGCCTCCATCCTCTAATGTGCTCTGGGTGCAGAAGGGTCATATGAGGGCTGCATCTCCTTTGCTGGGGAAGAGAGCATACCGTGAGCCCCTCGGGAGGGTGAGAGCATGCGGGGGTCCTCTGCACCGTACCTGTGTGTCCCTGGGACCCAGCTGTGCATCCTCCCAGTCCCGTCGTGACGCTTCTTAGCCGTGAGCATGCCTACATCAATACTTACGGTGAACCTCCCAACAAGGGCAGTCCTTGGGGATGCAACACGTGTGCATTCAGCCAAAATATTTTCTAATTTGCTTCTTGATTCTTTCAGTGACTTACTGGTTTTCAAGGAAATACGTAGTTCACTTTCTAAATATTTGAGGATTTCTAGGTACTTATTTTTAGCTTAATTCCGTTGTGAGTGGGGACATACTTTTGTCCACCCTTTGTCAGTCCTTTTATATTTGTAGAGGTTTGTCTTAGGGTCCAGAATATGGTTTATCTTGGTGAACACTCCATGTGCACTTGAAAAAATATATATTCTGATTCTGTTTGTTGATGGTTCTGTAAATGTCAAATAGATGAAGTTATTTGATAGCGCAGTTCATAGGTTCTGTTTCTTTTTCTATTTGTTCTAGTACTTATTCATCTCTGGAAATAATTCTTATTCTGAAGTCTACTTTTTTGATATTAATGTATATACTCCAATTTCTATTAGTATTTGTATTATATATAATTCCAAATTTTTCACTTTATTAAATGAAAATTATAAAATGAAATCCATTCATTATATTTAAAGTGGCCTCCTGTAGATATGATAGAGTTGAATCTGGTATCATTTTTATTCAGTCTGATAATCTCTGCTTTTTAATTGGAGTGTTTAGACATTTTGCATATGATGTAATTTTTTATACGGTTTAGTTTAAATTTATCATCTTGCCAATTTTCCATTTGTCCCAACTGTACATTGTTCTCCTTTCCCCAAATTTTCTTGCCTTCTTTTTGATTAAATGAGTATTTCATGATTTTACTTTGCTCCATTATTGGATTATTAAGTATACCTTTTTTTTTTTTTGTATTGTTTGTTCAGTGCACATCTTTAACTTCTCAGTATGTACCTTTATGTGATGTTGTGCCATTTGGGGTACAGTGTAAGGATCTTACACGTCTACTTAGGTTTCTCACCCCTCTTTCCTTTTGCTTCTATATTTTTAGGAACCACACAGTGTATTATTTCTCATCCTTTAACAGTTCTTGCAGTGCTGGTTGGTTGCCATTAAATTCTCTCCACTTTTGTTTTTCTGGAAATGTCTTTATATTATGTTGCCTATGTATTTGAAAGGTAGTTTTGCTGAGTATAGAATTCTGGGTTGAAAGTTTTCATTTCGGTTTTTCAGTAATTTGAAAGTGTCTCTGATTTGCTTAAACTGCTCTTAACTTTGTTCGTCTGTATCTAATCTTTGTCTTCTTCTTCTTTAGATACGTTCAGGGATTTCTCTTTACCTTTGGTTTTCAGGACTCCCTTGCATATAGGCTTGGTATTTTTTGGGGGGGGTGGGAGATTATCCTTATTGGGACTTTCTAGGCTTTTGGGTATGTGGCTTATCTTTTATTAATTCGATAAGATTTCCATCATTAACTTCTTAGATATTCCTCTGCCTCTTTCTTTTTGAACTCTACTGTTTCTGGAACTATAATTACATGATGTTACACAGTTGGATATTTTCCCATAGCTTGTGCATGCCCTATTCTGTGTCCTTCATTCTTTTTTTTTCTTTTTTTGTCTTTCAGTGTGTGTAATTCTGACCTGTACTCAAGGTCACCGACTCTGTCCTTATTTACCTGTGTTCATTTGACAGATAAGCCCTTTGAAGGGATTCTTCATCTGTGATGTTATGTGTTTCTCTCTTGCATTCCCTTTTTATTTTACATTTCCCACTTTTTGCTGAAACTCTCCATCTATTTGACAAAGAAATCATAACAAAGAAGGTACTATGGGCTCTCGTTTGGTGGGGCCATTGTCTCATGTCTTTATTTTACACAAAAGACAGAAACAAAAACAAAATAGAGCCCAAATCCAAAGCTGATCTCTTCCAGCTTCTTGACTCTTACATTTTAGTTGCTCTGCACAGAGAGTGTGGAGCACATGCAGGAGGACAGTCGCTTGGGTCCTGGTGCACATGTGCACATGCAGAAAGTCTGTTCTCTAAATCGTAGGCTCTGAAAATTCTCCACGGATGATGTCAAATACATCGAAGATCTCATATATAATAGGTTCTGAAAATTGATGAATTAACGAGTAAACAAATAAAACCCAAAACAAACCCCAAACAACCTCTTCTACACATGCACACACTCCCACAGTTTTATTGTTGACAAAAATACACAATTTTTTGAAAATAATGAAATAAACATGTTCAAAGACTAGAATTAATTACGTGTTCACCTTGAATGTATTTAGTACATTTTGGCCTTAAATATGTCAAATTTGTTTTTCAAACCAGTAAGTTGATAAGAAAGGTTATTACTCTCTCTGGGCACAGCCCTCATTATTACTCATTTATTCTCCAAAGATATTCTTGAAAATTTTATGTTACTGGCGGTAACCTTTATTAATGTGCTATAAAGATGCCCTAGTATGTGACAAAGAAATCACGACAAAGAAAGTACACTGGTCTCTCATGTAATCTTGGACATAAAATGAAATCTAGACAGAAGTTGTCTGGGTTGCATACAGTCATACCACACACCAGCAACATGAACAAGTTCTCCTTCTACTGGCATTTTTTTTCTCGAAAGAGGAGCCTTTGGCTTGAGCTAAGAATAAATTGGAAGAGTTGTATGCAGTGGCTTTGGGGGCACAGATAATGGACCTGGTGTTTGTGGTTATTACTATCATCGAAATAATTAGAGGCAGAATATATTTAGGGCAAATATAAGAAAGAAACAGTGAGTCTTCTGAAAGGGAAATTTCTATAAACTCGAGAAATGTTAATTACAAAATAAACATTTTTTGAGTAGTATTTTGTGGTATCAAGATTTAAACAGTTAATAAAATGGTTCGGGAACTTTATGAAAAGTTCCTTTCTACAGAATTGTGAAATTATCACTTTTTCTTTCGAATTTAGTGGGTAAAAGCCATCTGATGTGTTTCAGGGACCATATCCAAAAGGTTAACTCTTGTCCAATAGGGAACTTGTCTCCAAAGTTAAATGAAAGGGGCAGTTTTTGTGGATGCCATAAACTTAACTTAGCCTGGGTTTACTCTGCCTTTGCTTTAGTTTCCACCCCAAAGCTATTAAGATGCAAATCTTTTGCCTGACATTTTTACCCTGCTTTTGGCTAAGCAAAGCTTCCCTGTGGTCCGTGGCACTCACATGAGCTAAAGATCATTGGGAAGAGACTTTTAAATTAGAGATATTTTGACCATGTGGACATTTGAGTGTGTGATGCGTGTGGTGTGCACCAGTACCGTTGTCCTGAGATTAGAACACATCTAAGCAGAAGGATGAATGGGCACTGGGCGGGGCGCGAACCCGGTCTTACGCTCTCCACTCTTGTAGACAGCCACGCAAGCTGGGGTAGGTTCTTACCTTAGCTGTGCTAGTTCGCTCATCTGTGAAGTTGTTTACAAGGACACGCCTGGTTGGTGGTGTTAAGTTGGACTGTTGAAGGCTGCGTGTTCACGGGGCACCTGGTGCGCGGCTGCTCAGTGCCAGGCACTGGGGGTCCATCAGGGGCCCTCTCATTACCTCCGTCTCAGGGGAAAGGCCCGAAGCATAACTCAGAACATCACCAGAAACCTGTGATGCGCTGGTCCCCTGGCTCCCAGGGCAGATCAGAGGGAGGGAACAGGCTGGTTCGCTGCGTGAGCTGATCCTTGTGGGCTCAGTGCTGTGCATGGCCCATTTCAGGCTGCCGGGGTTCAATTGCCAGTCGGCGACCTGCCTGCTCTCCTCTGCCGGCCCAGTGACGAATTCATCAGGATCATCGGACAAAGAAGGGGGCAGAGGGAGGGCCAAGTGGGCTCCCTGGGTCTGGGGGAGGTGGGAGCTTCCTCACCTGCTCTGTCTCACTGACCCCTTGACCCCGTCGTGCTGCCCGCGACCCCTTGTCTTCTGGACTGTGGACTAAACGGGGTGTCTGTGTCACTTGCCAGGTCACCTTTGGGGAGCTGGATGGCGCCTGAAACATGCCCCGGGGTTCTGTGCTCAGGGGTGTCTTCTTCAAAAAGTGGTTTTAGGAGAAGCGCACCATTGCCTGTGATTTTTTTTCTGTTCTCCTTTGAAAAGATATTTCCCCTTCTCAAAACTGCAAGAATAGGAACAAATCAGTCCCACTTATTATGCAGATATGTGGGTTCCTTTCAAACAGCTGCTAGAGCAATTTTCCACTTAAAGATCTTTTAACTCTTAATGGCATATTTGCAACTTTCTAGCCCAATGCCCGCAGAGTGCTGAAGCCTTCTAACCAAATTTTTGCTGAAATATACAGAAAGACTCTCATTCGATTTAAATTACATTCTATTAAATAACTTTATGAAAGTATTGTATTACATTTTGTTAAGGATTAAGTCCTTATTAATCCTTAATTATAATCCTTAATTATATGTCATCATTCAGAATTTCTAGTGGAAGAAATCTTTCGGAAGTCAGATCATTTATGATTTCGATGCTTTGCATGCAGTGTCCCTCACCTCCATGGGACTTGCAGGTTTGAATTACAGCCTGTCTCAAATCCAGAGTAATCAGATTAGCCTCCTTTTTATTTATAGTTAATTCTTAATCTCTCACACAGACACCTACCAGTCTAACCAAGTGTTACTGTGTTAAATGCTCTGGACCAAGTTTTCAGTCACAGCTCAGGCTTAGGGTCCCTATTTATAGGTGAACAGATGAGAGAGAGGATGATTTTCATAGTAAACACCGAAAACAGGAAGTGTCTAGGAGTAAACTAAAAAACATCTGAAGATGAATAATTCATGGAAAGTTCTCTGTTTCCTACAGATCTGGGGGAAAGGCATTGCCTGAAGGAACGGTAGTGTTTTTGGAGTCCCTGGGACTCCAACACAGAGAAAACAATACATTTTGGATGATAATATCTGCCTTTTCATCCACTGTTTTATCTTTAATTTAAGGTAAAGTGAAATGTTGGCTTATCCTCTGTTTTACCGAGAGTACAGTGGCCTCTTCAGAGCATGTATTTTCTACCACGTTTAGCTGGAATTTTAGCCTCGCGAGCTGTCTGATACAAGTGTAATGAATGGATTGATCTGGTATTATTTACTTTTTAATAAATAAAAATAAAGGTATGTAATGAAACCTTGACTTAATATTTGACATCACAGAGGGAAAATACTTTTAGTTTCTCTTGGAATGCATTAACACACGAGGTGCTGAAGGATAGCAAATTGTTTACCCAGTCCATCCCTCCCTCCAGGCCCTGGTCTAGGGACTGTTTCATTATCCTGACAGGCAGTCAGCGGCCCTGCTCTTTCCTTGTTTTACATATGGTTTCCCAGGTTTAGAGCTGTGGCTTTCAGGGCTGGGATTCCAGCCACCTCTGCCCCGTCCTCAGCTCAGCTTTACCACCATGGCATCTGCACCCACCTGTGGAGTGTGACCCTGGGCAGCGGGCGTGAGCAAGTTATGGGGACAAATTCCCGTTCTCCTTGAGAACCTGCGGCATCATGGAAGGGAGTGACGTGGCCTGGACAGGCTGCTCACAGGACGGATACTTCCCCTGCTGGTCTGATTCCTGTGTCCAGTTCTCTTCTCCCTCCGCCTGCTTTTTCTGCCTGTTAGGGCCACAGGCACGCACACACATGTGCATACACAGGCATGCACACACGCGTGCACACGGCCATACATACATGCACATGCAGGCATGCACACACACGCAGAGACACATGCATGCATACATGCACACACGTGCACACAGGCACACATACATGCACATACGCAGAGACACGCATGTATGTATACGTGCACACAGGCATGCAGGCATGCGCGTGCACAGACACATGCATGTACACATGCACACACGTGCACACAGGCATACATACATGCGCATGCAGGCATGCACACACACAGACACGTGCATGTATATGTGCACACAGTGCACACACGTATGCATACATGCACATGCAAGCATGCACACACACACACAGAGACACACATGCGTGTACACGTGCACACACACATCCCCAGGCTTGTCCTTGGGCTCCTCATCTCCTAACGGAACAGCTGTCTGCAGACATGAATTCCAGTCTTTGCAGAATCGAGCAGGGTTACTCGCCTGTGTTGGCCTCACCCTGACTAGAGCTCCAGTCTTCTCATTCCCATGAATTTTATTTTTTAAATTCACATAAAAGTCACAGTCTCCTTCATACTATATAAGATTGTTTTAATATAAAACAAGGCTTAGAGTTACTTAAAAGTTAAGGGGGGGCTTCCCTGGTGGCGCAGTGGTTGAGAGTCCGCCTGCCGACGCAGGGGACACGGGTTTGTGCCCTGGTCCGGGAAGATCCCACATGCCGCGGAGCGGCTGGGCCCGTGAGCCATGGCCGCTGAGCCTGCGTGTCTGGAGCCTGTGATCCACAACGGGAGAGGCCACAATGGTGAGAGGCCCGCGTACCAAAAAAAAAAAAAAAAAAGTTAGGGGAATTAGAGTTGACCCTTGAACAACAAGGGTTTGAACTGCATGGACCCCCCCTTTGTGGCAGGCTCTTCAGCGGTAAACACTGCAGGGCTGCGCAGCCCAGGGCTGGTTGGATGCGGAGCCTCGAGTACCGGGGGCACCTGTGAGGTACACTTGGAGTTTGATGTGCAGATGGTGGGTCTCCCTAACCTCCACGTTGTTGAAGGACCAGCTGTAGTCTCCCCCACTTTTCTCTGAGAATAACGGATGGTTCAGAGGTGGCTGCGCTTCCTTGGATGCGTTGTGTACACCTGGATGTGGGGATGATGAGAGCTGAGCCCAGCGCTCAGCTCGCTGGTGCAGTGAGCCTGCAACGTGCAGGAAAACCCTGTGGGTCTACGCTGCTTTTCTAGATCATCTTTGGTCCTGTTCCCTCGGGGTTGGGAGTAAAAGTGAGGAGGAAGTACACACTCATGTAAAATAGGAAATGCCGTTCCAGCCGAAAACTTCTTAAAATCGTGAAGCTTACGCCTTAAACACGGCCTGTGACAAAGTCAACATTTCATACATTTCGGTTTCATTCTTACATTTCAGCCTGGGAGGGGTGCTTCCTCCATGCAGGCGCCCAGATTGCTCTGACTCGATGGCAGCCTTGCTGTACTTGTCGAGCTTGCTGTGCGGCCCCTGCTTAGCCCGGCGTGGCTGTAATCTGGTTACTCAGGGTGGATTTTGTCACTTGGTAGCCGGCTCCCACCTGAGGTGGAAGCCCCCGGCGCAGGAGCTGTTTTCAGATCCGAGGCTCTGGTCCCTGAGGCTCGTCGACCTGTTCCTCGCACTGTTGGGAGCATAGTGAGGAGAGAGAAGGCGGCCGTGCGCAGATGCTGGTTCAGTCTGCTCGGTCTAGGGAGTTAACTTGCTAAAAGCCCTGCAAGCCCCCAGCGGGCGTGCTGCGGGAGCCTCCAGGCTCAGAGGACCAAGATGAAGCCCGGGTCCTGGTGCTTCTGCCAGTTCAGCCCACAGTCTAGAGAAAGCAACTGGAATGGGACGTAGTCCTCTGAGCGGGCCGGGGGAGGACCCCCATTTCCAGCTCATTCCCGCCACTCAGGCAGGACCTCTGTGTTTCCGTCTGTTTGGACCACAGTTGGGACCTCCTTCCTCTCTGCCGGGCATGACCCACCCCCTCCGTTCTCAGCGCCTTGCCCCCTGCATCACTGGCTGTTCCGTGCCCCATGGCTCTGTGCTCTCACCCCGCACGGCCTCCTGCAGACCCGCCTCTGCTGTGGGCATCCTCTGTAACAGGCAGCGTTAGGTGGGCAGAGCCTTGTCCCGAGGATGAAGGACAGCGCTGGGCATGTCAGCAGTTCTGAGCAATGAAGCAGAGGACAGGGGTCGCATTGTTCAAGCTGAGGATATAGTCACAGCACATCCGAAGATACAGCAAACATACACCTCGTTTTCAGTTCCTGAGCCCAGACCCGAAGTCTGCAAGTCCAGTGCCGATTTTGTGATAGGAGAGAGGGAATTTTAGTATCAGAATTTAACAAGGATTGACGTGGACCTTTTTGTTCCTCGTACAGGGTTTTCTTCAGTAACAGTAGAAAAGAGATGGTATAAGCTACACAATCTGCTGGGAGAGGTTTTCTGGGCACAAGTACATTACATGTCGTTTTTGTTCCCAGGGAACTTCTGTTCATGTTTTCCCGAAAGCATCACCTCAATTTGTGAAGATACAAAATCCCATCATCGAGTGTTGCCAGAGAACCAAGTGTATATAAATGACATTCATTCTTGGACACAGTCTGGTTTCTAAAGAAAAGAAATGTCTCCTGAAGAAAACTCCAGCTCCCGTAGAGTAATTGCCTTTTCCTCAGTGAATATATATCAGATTCCAAAAAAGAAGATCTACCAAAACGTGTGTGCCTGTTTCCATTAAACATAAAGGCTGGTTGCTTTGCTTTTCTTTCCTTTTTGGCACATGTAGAAACTGGCAGGAAAGCATTTCATGCTACAGCAGCTTCTGTAATTAAGATATTTCCTTCCTCCAGAATAGCATGGTTTGTGTTCACTGACAGATGTGTCTTTCTGTTTCTCCCAGTAGGCCTTTTCTTTTCTAGGATGTGGCAAACCAGAATCTCCACTTGAATGTTGGGGCCGGTGCTGGCGACAGCCATCACCCCTGCAGCTCGCACGGTGGTCCAGGCAGAGAGGTCCCCAAAAGGACTGAAATCTAGCGCCCGAGGCTACTGTGTGATTTAACTTCAGAGCATGTCTACAGAGTAATTTTCTTTTAAGACAGAGACTGACTCCTGGTAAGTTGGCCTCTCAGGACTGCAGTCAGGGCCCGGCTGTCTGTGGTGATGCCACAGGAAGGCTTGTCGGTCCCCACAAGCCTGCGATGACCCCTCGTCTGTGCAGGACCCGGGCCCTTCCCCCAAGGAGCCCTTCCTGGGATTGACATAAGTGTTGCTGCTTTATCATGAACCCTCGCAACTGCTTACCTGAATTTTCTCACAAGAATTATTAATACTGCTGCAGGCAGGTATTATCAGAGCTTCATGGATGGGAAAGACAGAACAGAGAAAAAGGTCGTGTTCAAAGACCCAAACTAAGCAGAGCTGAGGAAAGAGGAGAGAAGGGGAAGTGCCTCTTATCTGTTTGCATCACTTCCCGTGTGTGTGTGTGTGTGTGTGTGAGTGATGTATTATGTATTATCAATTATAGATATAAAGTATGTGTGTGTATTTTCCTGCAAATAGCAATAAAATCATATAATTTTTTTGAGAGAGAGAGACGGAGCTGAGAGGATTTCGTATTTTCTAAATGCCCACTTCCCTCTCACACCCGGGGCTGGATCACTGGGGCAAAGTGCAGGACGTGTGGCCGCGGGCAGGACGATGTCCGCTCGCTGCCCCCTCGGACTGAGCCCCGCCAGGGATCTTCTATTAGGGGGTCTCCTGGGATCTCAGAGCAGGAATCTCCTGGGATCCTCTACCACGGGATCTCCTGGGATATCATAGCAGGGATCTCCTGGGATCTTCTATCGGGGATCTCCCGGGATCTCCCAGCCACTCTTCTCACAGGCTCTAACAGGGTTGTTTTGGAGAGAGGAACTTTACCCTCAGAACAAGAGAAAATCTCACATGGGATCAGGTTTCTGTTTTCATTTTCGTGTTTGTGAAGACGCCCTGTACGTGAGTTGACCTGGACTCAATAGCAGAAAATGTAAATTAAAACAATTAAACAGTGCTTTCCATGGAGAGGCTGGTGTTTACCAAATGCCCTGAGTGAGGCCACGTGCTTAGTTGCAAGGAAGGAGACGAGATGAAATACATAGAGCAGTATTTGGAGCTCAGGACGAGGCAGGAAGAAACCCATTGGCCGGGTGGTACCTGGGGCGGGCATCTTTTTAAATAGTCCCAGATCCTTAAAGACGTCCAGTAATTCTGTGAGAGATGCAGGGAAAATTGCTTCCTTACTGAGCGGGACACTTTTTTCTTCCTTAAATAAAGGATTCGTTCCTTCAGTAAAGACAAAATGTAGCACTGTTCGAATTAAAGCACAGATTGTGTTGTTTAAAGAAAATGTCCTTGGCATTCCTGAAAGATAAAACATGTTAGAAAAGCCAGTAAATGGTTAGCATTTTCAGAGTGAACAGCTAAGGGCTAAATTTTACAGAATATTCCTAAAATACAGTAACTCTTCCCTCATTAATAGCTTTATATTAAAATTGAAATTTTTTTTGTAGTTAGTAAATGAGTGACATATATTATACTATACTATATTATATATATACGTTTACATATATGTTTTTTGACAAATAATTTTCGGACACAAATTTTTGGAATGTTCATTATTTACTTAACACTGTGCCACATGGTTTGGAAAATGCACAAGTTATGGAAAATATGGTCTGCATCCCCCGGGAGATGACACTGCCTGGCCAGGGAGGCATGTCGGAGTGACAGCCAGTGACACAGGCGCAGTTGGCAGGGCCTGGATGTCCTGTGTGAGCCAAGAGGAGATGGGTTTTTGAAGCCAGGAATGGTTGTGTAAGGATGGTCTGAGAAGGGACTGTGGGGCCAGATGGCAGGTTGGATGTGAGATGCCCACGTCCTAATCCCGGAACCTGCGAATATGTTTCTTTACATAGCAGAAGAGTGTTTGCAGCTGTGATGAAGGATCTTGGGTTGGGGAGGCCATCCTGGACCATCCAGGGGCCCGAGGTCACAGAGTCCTGTCACAGGGGAGGCAGGAGGGTCAGAGTCCAAGAAGGAGAGGAGAGGATGGACCAGGGCTCGGAGTGACACAGCCATGAGCCGAGGGACGCGGCAGCCTCCAGACACTGGAGGAGGCCAGGAAGGACCTTCCCCTAGAGACTTTAGAAAGAACAAGCCCCCCAGTCCTTGCTTCTGGGGCTTCTGTGCACACAGAAAAAATTGTGTAGTTTTATAAATTCTGACAAATAGAATTGGGGAACCACACCATGACCAAGATGATCCCCTTTCTCCACTTCCTGGCCACTGGTGACCTGGTTTCTGTCCCTACAGTTGTGCCTGTGTCATAAGGTCATATACGTAAGAGTCTGACAGTGTGCAGCTTTCGTGGTTGTTTTGGTCAGGGTTCTTTCACATAACGCGATGCTTTTGAACTTCACCCAGCAGTTTGCAAGTATCAGAAGTTCATTCCTTCATTGCTGGGTGTGTACCACTGAATGGAAATGCCTCCCTTTATCTTTTCACCAGGTGATGGACTTTTAGTTGCTTCCAGTTTGGAGCAGTTACAGATAAAGTGGCTGCAGTTCTTTACGAGCAGACTTTCTGCAGACACACATTTTCGTGGCTCTTGGGTAAATTCTTAGGAGCGTGATGGCTGGGTCTTTCTTTCGATGTGTTTATAACTTTACAGGCAGACTCCAGGCCCCTCTCCACGGGGCTGGACGACTCTGGTCCCCAGCGGTGTTTTCTGCCGGAACCTGACCCTTCCAGCTTCTTGGCTTCAGCTCTTCCACGTGGTGCGTGGCGCTACACCCCTGCGGTTTTAATCGTGTTTCGCTAATGAACTAGGACGTTGGACATCTTTTCAGTGTAACTTGTCCACACGGGTAGCTTCTTTCATGAAGCATGTTCACGTATTTGCCCATTTTGTGTTGTCTTTTTGTAATTAAGTTGCAAAATCTCTTTTCACATTCTGATGAAAACACTGTATTTGATTATCTTTTACTCTTTTTTTTTTTTTTTTTCGGTACGCGGGCCTCTCACTGTTGCGGCCTCTCCCGTTGCGGAGCACAGGCTCCGGACGCGCAGGCTCAGTGGCCATGGCTCACGGGCCCAGCCGCTCCGCGGCATGTGGGATCTTCCCGGACGGGGGCACGAACCCGCGTCCCCTGCATCGGCAGGTGGACTCCCAACCACTGGGCCACCGGAGAAGCCCTACTCATTTTTTATTGGTTTTTTTTTCCTTATATTGAGTTGTAAAATTGTCTGTATGTTCTGGACGCAGCTCCTTTCTCAGACCTTTAGTTTGTAAAATTTTATTCCAGTCTCGGTCTGATCTTTTCATTTCCTTAACTGTGCTTTCACAGAGCACACACTTTGAATTTTGGTGAAATCCAATTTATCAAATTTCTTTCTTCTCTTTTTTCTTTTCTTTCCTTTTCTTTTCTTTTCCTCTCTCTCTCTCTTTTCCTTCCTTCCTTCCATCCTTGTGCTCTGGCTTCTCTTTTTTGTGTCATGTCTAAGAAATATTTGCCTTACCTAATGTCATAAAATTTTCAGTTTTGTTCTTGAAATTTTATAGATTGAATTCTTATGCTTAAGTCTGGGATCCAGCGTGTGCACTTTCTGTATAATTAATGAAGTATGGATTGGAATTCTTTTTTCACATATAGTTCTCTAATTGTCGAAGCAGCATTTTTTGAAAAGACTACCCTTTCCTCATTAAATTTCTTTGCCACTTTTATTAACAATGTATCAGGCACATCTGTGTGGGTGTGTTTCTGGCTCTGTCTCACTTGTCGGTGTGTATTTCCTGATGCCAGTAACACACACTGCCCATTATAGTAGCTTTACAGGAAGCCTAGAAATCACTTAATGTGAATTATTCAAGTTTATCCTTTATTTTCAGCATTGTTTTGTGTATTTAAGATTTTTTGCACTTCCATATAAATGTAGAGTCACTTTCTCCATTTCTACAAAAAAAATAAAGCCTGCTGTAATTTTAATGGAGACTTTTGTTGAAAGTATAGCTCAATCTGGGGAAAACTGATATCTTAAAAATACTTAGTTTTCCAACTAAGTTAAGTGCATGACATATGAACATGAAATAGTTCTTATTCAGGTTTCTCAAATTCTGCCAGCAATGTTTTGTAATTTTATGTCTATTCAATATACTTCATCCTATTGTAAAGTTTTTTTAGTTTCAGTTTACAAATTTTTCTTGTTTTTAGCATATACAAATATAACTGATTTTTGTATATTTCCCTGCAATTCTGTGACCCTGTTAAACCAACTGATTAGTTTTAGTAGATTTACTTTTAGATTTGTGGGGATTTTCTATGTAGGCAGTTATATTATCTGTGACAAAGACAGTTTTAGTTCTTCTTTCTTTACCAGTGGGTGATTTTTTTTTTCTTTCCATGTTGCAATGGCTGGAATCTCTAGTAAAATGTTAAAAAGAAGTGAAAGGGGATATCAAAGCTTTATTTCTGACCTTGGGGATAAATACTGATTGTTTTCATCAGTAATTATCACATCAACTATACAGATTTTCTTTATCAGTTTGGGGAGGTTCTCCTTCCATTCCTAGTTTACTGACCTTTTTTTATCTTGCATGTGTTGAATTTAGTGAAAAACTGGTTTTACATCTGTTGAGCTGTTTGGATGGTTTTAATTTTATAGTCTGAGGGTCCATTGCATTGATTTTCAAATGTTTATGGAAACTTGCAACATTGGTATAAATCCCAGTGGACATCAGGTATTATTCGTTTAATAGCTGCCAGAACTGATTTGACACTAGTTTGTTGTGGATATTTGCAGCTGTGCTTATAAGGGATATAAATCTGATTTTTTTCTCTTTTAATATATTCGTTTGGTTTTGATATCTGAGTAATTCTGAGATCATAAAATAAGTGGGAACATTCTGTTCTGTTATCTTCTGGGAGCTTTTCAAAGAATTTACCAGTAAAACAACGGGCTTAGAACTTTCTTTGTAGAAGTAACAATTCCTTTAATAGACATAGGGCCATTTGGGCTATCTGTTACTGAGTGAATTTTGGTAGTTTGACTCTTTTAACTAATTTGTCCATTTCATCCATGTTGTTGCTCACAATATCCTCTTATCCTCTCAGACCTTTGGAACTTCAGTTATGTCCCTCTGTGAACCCTGACTGTGGTCATGTCCCCTCTCTGCCCCTCTTCCTCTTCCTCTTTTTCTGGATCATTTAGCTAAACGGCTATCAATTTTGTTGATCTCTTCAAAGAACTCTCTTTACTGTTTTTCTCTATTTTCTAAAAAATGCTGATCTCTTTTCTTTTAACTTATTTACTTCTTGTTGCATGTTTTAGGATGATTCTTCTTTTAGTTTCTTAAGGGGAAAACTAGATCACTGATTTGGGACTTTTCTTTGTTTTTAATTTAAATATCTAATTCTATTAATTTCCTCTAAGCAGTGCTTTAGTTGTATTTCACAAATTTTGATATGTCACATAAAAATTTTTATTCCATTCAAAATGTTTTCTAATCCCCCTTATGATTCCTTCTTTGAGATATAGGTTGAACTTGGTCCTTTTTGGTTAATATTTCATGTGCACTCAAAGGATGTTTGATGTTGTTATAGCCGTTCAAGCTTTTGATGGGTGTTTGACGGTGTACACTTTCCGGTCCTTAACAGTGTGTTATAGGAGGACTTATTGAAGGTGTTGAAGGTTTGAAAACAATAGTAGGGAGGATGGGGGAAGGGAAGGATACTATTTTAAGGTTCTTACATTGTATGTGAGGCCACATATTACCTGAAGGCAGACTGTGAGATGGTGGTAAGTTAAAGATGTGTAGTGTAAATCCCGAATCAGCCACGTACACATTTAAAGGAAGAGTTATAAACATAGAAAGCCAACAACAGAAATAAAATTAAATAATAAAATTACTGAATCTAAAAGCCTGGAAAACAGGGGAAAAGACAGATGGAACTAAAAGCAATTACTAAACCATAAGGATAACTACGTTACATTCAATTTTAATGGCTTCAACCCGTAAATTAAAAGACGGAGAATGACAGGTTGGATAAAGAGGCAAGATCGACTGCTTTTGCTTTAGGCAGTTATCTGTTAAGGAGATTATAAGAAAGAAAGCCATAGCTCGTGGATCCCCTTATTCCCGTCTCTCTGGTGCTCCACATTTCCCTGTGTGGGTCCACATCTCCACCCTGTGTGAATTCACATCTCTGGCTGTGAATTCTCCACGTTTGTTCAGCTAACACAGCTCTGCTTTGCCTTCACTTTGGAAACACACCTTCCTCGTGTGGAATCTGGTTTGATGCCTCCTCGTTTCCTTTCTGTGCTTTGATGGCATCGCTGGGTCATCCTGCAGCCTCACTGTCTGGGGACCGTGCTGTGAGTCTCGTCTTTGTCTCTCAGAGTGGCACTCCTTGTTTCTCTGGATCTTTGGGTGTCAGCAGTCTGACTATGATGTGTCTGGGTATATTCTGCTCTATTTTTCCATCCTGGTGATCTCTGTTTAAGGTCACAGATTTTTCAACCTGAAGTGTTTAGTGTGTTGACAACTCTATAGAAGAATTTTTTTAAATCTGTATTACAGATTTTTCCTAGAATTTCCAGTGGACTTTTTTTTGTAATTTCAGTTTTTTCTGCTGAGATTCTCCTCCTGTTCATTCACGCGTCCAGCTTTACCAGTGGATGTTCCTAACTTGCTCATCTTAGCTCCTTTAAGGCCTCGTCCACACTCACAGGCAGGTGCCTGTATGTTCCACTGGTGACTTTATGTGGTGACAACGGCTTGTTTAAATCTCTTGCTTCTGTTGGGAGGAGCGCAGCCTTTTTCATGGACTGCTAGGCACCGAGCAGAAGACACCGAGGTGACCGCTTCCCTTTCCCTGGGGGGCTTGGCGAGGACGGGGAGCTGACCCAGCCGGTGCTCGGCTCTGGGTTTCCCTCTTGCCGTGGTCCCTCGCTCTGAGGGCTCGGCCAGCCTGCGGCAGCCAGGTGTGATGCCCCAAGCACCCCTCCCAGCTCCCACCAGGACCCCACTCACCCTGCATGGGGCGACCCCACTCACCCTGCACGGGGCGACCCCCCCCCCACCTTTCTCCGTGGTCTGCCTCCTTGCCGTACTCCTTCCAGAAGTCTCTTGAGGGGTGTTTCCTCTCCCTTCTCCTTCACCACACCCGCCCGCAGCCCCAGTCTCTGAAGCACTGTGCTTAGACCCCCTCTTGGTGTTGCGGCCCTGCCCCCTGGCAGCAGAATCGGGGGTGTCCTTCCCCCAGAGGCGGTGGCTTCCCTGGGCTGGGGGCGCCTGGGAGGTCTTCCTGTCTCTTCACCCAGGGACAGATGGTTCTGCTTCAGGGGAGAAAACAGATGTCAGGGGCTCCTCATCTGCTGAGCACAGCTGGGGTTCAGGAAAGCCCTGGAGGGCACCCCCTCCCCTGCGCCCCGCTCAGCTTTATGCCCTTGTTGGCATTTCTGGGTTTTGTTTTTCCTGGTTTTATTTCCAACATCTTTCCTCCTGGTTTTTGCCAAAGGCAAAAAGTTGATGAATTCCACCAGCATCCAGGGGGGCCTGTCATCCTGCAGCTTGGTCCCGGGCGCCTGGGAGCCTCAGCGTCTGTGCTGGGGTCAGAGCTGTGGGCTCGCGTGTTCTACGTCCTGACCAGAGGGGATTCCGTCCTGATAAGCTTAGTTATACATTGTGGGCATCTTTCTCCTTGGTCAGTTCCATGCATTGCTGATGTGCATCTTTTTATTGAAATTGAAGACAGAGCACATTGCTAAAATGCACCCAATAAAACTGTTGTATAGTAACTCATTTTATAATATTATTTTGGAAATGTCATCCTAAGCTAGAGGAAAAATTTGGTGCCCTTTTCCTAATAATGTACTTAATGAATTTTGTATATCCTTTAGAGCAGGGGTTCCCCAACCCCCAGGCCACAGACCGCTAGCAGTCCGTGTCCTGTTAGGAACCGGGCCGCACAGCAGGAGGTGAGCGGCGGGCGAGTGAGCGAAGCTCCGTCTGTATTTGCAGCCGCTCCCCATCGCTCGCGTTACCGCCTGAGCTCCACCTCCTGTCAGATCAGCAGCGGCATTAGATTCTCACAGGAGCGCGAACCCTACTGTGAACTGCGCATGCGAGGGATCTAGGCTGCACGCTCCTTACGAGAATCTAATGCCTGATGATCTGAGGGGGAGCTGAGGAGGTGATGCCGGCGCTGGGGAGCAGCTGCAGATACAGATTAGCATCAGCAGAGAGGTTTGCCTGCACAGAGACCATCATAAATCAATTGCTTTGTATAATTGTTTCATTAAATATTACAATGTAATACTAATAGAAATAAAGTGCACAGTAAATGTAATGCACTTGAATCATCCCGAAACCATTCCCCCTCCTCTGGTCCATGGAAAAATTGTCTTCCGTGAAACTGGTCCCTGGTGCCAAAAAGGCTGGGGACCACTGCTTTAGAGACTCCATGTAGATTGAATTTATTTTCTGGCATTTGACTGACTAAAGAGGAAATCTGCTTTTAAAGTCATCGACTTACGTTTTATTTCTGCAGACCAGAAGGAAGGTGTAGCTTATTTCGTAAGTGAGATTTGTATGGTTTTTCATTTTACCACAGCTCACTGTCCTTTTTTTCTCTCTCCTATTTACTCGTTGAATAGTTACCATCCAAAGACTAGTAACAACCTTCAGATATGCTGATGGTACATGCCTCTTGGCGTGCTGTTGAGAAAACTTGCTCTGAATTTGCATGTTTCTGCTAGTAATCAGATAACTTAATACTAAAGACAGAGAAAACCAGACGATGATTTTATCGTTCCTTAGCTTTAGGGATTAGAGCTAGGTCTCCCTGGAAGTGTGCTCTAGCTATTAATATCTAATGAATTTCAGGGATGAATGCGAGTACCTCTGAGAAGTGATTCAGTTTCCTAAGTCAGGCATAACTGTTCAATCCAGGCAGCATGTTAATTGAAGTTCTCGGGGAAGTGGGGCTGGATGAGGGAAGGTATCATTTCTGTAACATCCGAAAACACAAAGCTGTGACTTTAATTCCAAACTGACGGGACAATACAATAGTTCGCTCCCACAGCCTGCCTTCTTGTACTGCAATATTTATAATCAGCGACTCACTAGAGTCCTTCTGGCTTATTTTCCATAACCCTCTTATGGCTTTTGACTTAATAATCATGTGTTGGGTTGTGAGACAGTTTTCCCCCAAATAATGACAGTAGTGTGAACCAGTGCTGTGTGGCTTTGAAAATGCACCTACCGTATGTAACATCAAAAACAGTAAAACCCATAAGAGTGGGTCCCCTTGGCTGCTCGTATAATGTGTATTCCCTCTAGAAAAGTAAAAACACAGACTTCTTCTGTTTTCCCAGGAATGATTTTCCTTGCTATCATCATGAGACCAGGCAGCAGTTGTGAGAAACTATCCCCCTCAGTTGATTATAACCACTGATAAATGATGAGAAATTTCCTGAGAGATTGTACACGTCACATTACCCGTAAGCTTACATTTGGGAGGGGATTCACTTTGTACTAAGATGGACTAGTGGGGAGAGGACGGAGCCCCTGGCTTCAGCTCACCCGCTGTTCAGGGAAGGAGCCAGAAGCAGGAGTGACTTTGACTCAGTGGGCGTGTGTGTCTGCGGTCCAGGCAGGCCACGCAAACGCCAAGGAACATCCAGCAGGATTTCCCACAGAACACGACATACTTTTATATAAATGATCAACACCAAGTATCAAACTGAAAAGCAGACACTTGACTGCTTTATAAAACAAAAAGCTTAAAATGCAGTAGCAAAAATAAATAAGCAGAAAACAGACAGCCGTAGAAACTGAGTTAGAGATACTGAGAAGGTTACTGATTTCTGTCAATACGGAGGGAAAAGATATACACAAATATGAGAAAAGTAAAAGATATGGAAGGCAGAACAAATGATAGATATTCCTGTTGCGAAGTTCTAGTAATGGGACAGAAGCAAGAATCTAATTATAACTACAAGACGTTCTTGAGTCAGAGTTTACCTCTGGCATCTTCAGAGATACACTGTTGACATTAGGAATCTCAAAAATAAATAGAACACTTGGGGAACTCCTGCAGGGCAAAATAAATAGATCAATAAAATAAAAAAGGAACTAGATTATCATCAACTGAACAAAATCCACCTGCCCTCGGAATTCGCCTGTGGAGCGCGGACCTTTCACTTTCAATCTCAGCAGCTCTCTGCTGTCCCAAGGCCTCTGCTCGTGCCCCTGCTCTGCCCCACATTCTCCTTCCTCTCCTCCTCTGCTCTCAGGTACCCGCCCCTGCTGCTTCCTCAGATAAGCCCGTCCAGGACTCTCTGACCCGGTCTTTCCCTCCCAGATCCCACAGCAGAGGCCGGGAGTCACAGGCACGTGTCTGTGAGGTCACTCTGGTCGTGGTCGCTGGAGTCGAGCCCATGGGGAAGCTGTGCCCTTTCTCACTCACCTTGGTGTCTGTCACGCCCTGAGCGCTCGGCACATGCCGACTGCATAGAAATAGTAGGTCCTGTCCTAGTAACAGGCCACTTTCTGGAGGTCGACACTTAAGAACGCAGATGGCGTCAGAGGAGGTGAGGCTGGAGGAAGAGGTTTACAGAGCAGGTGGTCCCGGGCAGCCGCTGAGGTGCGAGGTGCCGGGATGAGGGCTTGGGCGTCCTCAGCCGCGAGGGCGTGAGACCCATGTGGTCCCCTAAGGCTGCACAGCTGACGTGAGGCCAGCACATTAGCCAAGAGCGCAGAGCTCTAGATTTTCTTGGGGTGGTACTGCCCCCTCTGCTTCTGTTTCAAGGAAGTGTAAGGAGATTCAGCCTCTCTGTCCACGTGTGGACAGCCTTCCTTTCTTGTGCCTTAGTCTGGGCGTTCTGGCAGGTGAGAGTGGGGGAGATGACACTCCCAGGGGTTTCCCGCTTGTGACAGGGCCGTGCCCGGAGCCGTCAGTGGTCGCCCCCGCCCCCTTGTGATGGGCTTGTACACATCTCTGTAATGGTGCCTCTTAGTTCAGTTTGAAAACTTTATTGCTCAAGACGCACACTTAATGTAACTTTGTTGAAACACCATTTTTCTTTGTACATAGCCTTTTTATTTCTCAAATAAGCAACTGTGAATTGTTATGCTTCTTGCTTTGATTTACCCCTCAGTGTACTGTGCTGCACGCTTCTAAATTCCCAGTGCAAACTCAACACTTCATTTTAATACCTGCCGTGACCTAAATGGCTTTGCCTAGGAAGTGGGTTATTGCAGAGCAGATGTTGTTAGAAATGAAATTCTGCTGCATAGTAATACTCATGCAAAACCCCCTGAAAGATACAACATACATTAATTTTAATTTTTAGAAAATGATACCTTTATATTTAATAATAGTGCTTGACATTACTGTCATGTGACAGAAATTACATCCTTAGTCTCTGTAGCAGGGAGGTGGTTGTTCATAGGACTTAAATTTTAGTTTTAACTACTGAAGTCCTTAGGCTTTTGTAACAAACTCAAAATGATCCATGCTCTTGCCATGTAACAGAGGAAATTTTCTCAGTAAACCAAGTTTGCGAGATAAAAAGCTTGCATCACACTCGTGAATGGATTCCTGACCAGTTTCTCTCTGCATGGACCAGCCATGTGGTGTTTCAGGTCTGTTGATACGGTTTTATTGTATCTGTCACTTGGTCTCTCTGGTTAAACACTTAAAGGCTGATGTGCTGTGATTATTGTGGCTCTGAAATCTCCTGGAGGGGTGTGTCTGATAAACACCAAACTCCCGTCTTCATTTGCCCTTTAAAAATAAAGGTGAATTATTTCCTAATATGCTTGAAATCTCTGCTTAAAAATAGCACCTTTTCTTAGAGACGCAGATGTAGAGAGCAAATGTATGGACACCAAGGGGGGAAAGTGGGGATGGGGTGGTGGTGGGATGAACTGGGAGATTGGGATTGACGTATATACACTAATACATATAAAATGGATAACTAAGAAGAACCTGCTGTATGTAAAGAAAAAACAAAACTCCTTTTCTAAAATAATTACATGAGATTTGCAGTCTAAGGATTAAAACCTAGTTAGAATGGCATTGATCCTATAATACCAGAGTTATTTTTTTTTAAGTTTTACTCGTTAGAGCCGACAATGTGAGTTTTTGCAAATAGACCTAACACTTACTAACTTTCCTGATGTACTGGCTGGTGGTAGGTATGACATTTGGTTGTGAGTGTTATTGGACTTTGTTTTTAGGTTGTGGGTACTTTGTGTTTCACTTGAGCATAACTGGGTCTGCACTGCTTATCGGTGAGCCTGGTGTGCGGCCCATCCACTGCAGCGTGGACCTCAGGACTGTTTATTACATTCAGGACAAATGACAGCTAATAAAAGTGGATGTTAAGTTTATCTTACAGTGATTTCCAAGGAGGATCCTTAATTTTATTGGAGAAGCTTCCTTGCAGCAGTTTTTTTCTTTAAAATCCATTTGCATTGTGCTCTGAGTCAAATCTAGGTCAAATAACATATTGATCTGTGTTTCTGTAAGTGAAGTTACTTTAGTTATTTGGAATTGAGTATGTTTATAACCTTCACAATCTCTAAGTGGATTCTAATAATCTTATGTCTTTATTTTATTTCACATTGGTAGATTAGTATTGCGTATTTATGGCCATTCTTGATTATTTTCAGCGCTTCACAAAAACTATAGTCATTTCTGTAATAGTTTTATCACTTTTTTTGAGATGCACAAAGAAGGATGTTTAGACAGCCCCCATATAAAAATCATCACATACCAATATGTAGCTCTAGTACTGTGAATATTTTCAGTTCAAAAACACAAGCTATACTGAATCAAGTACCGGAATTACAGACTAAATGCCTGGGTGTCTACATGATTGAACAGATTTTATTTGTTATTTGTCAGCTTCACGGAGCTGACCAGAGATGACGTAAATCCTCATTTAATGTTTTAGTTACAGTTTTGATTGTGGAAAAAAAAATACAATGATAAGAAAGGACATCTGATTTGGAGAAGATTTGGATAGTAATTACTTTTTCTTTTACATAAAAATACATACAAGCTTATGAATTACATATATTTAAAATTGTTCTTAAACTTGATTTTTTAAAGTTTCCCACTCAACATAATTTTCAGTTCAATCTTTTTTGACAGACTCTAGGTGATATAATAGTGCATGTGACAGCAAGTGCTGTTTCAAGTTATTAAATGTCAGTGTGGCAGGAAAGAACAGCATTTATGACAACACAAAATTGCACACACATAATTGTCTTTCAAATTACCATCCTTAAGAAGGAAAAGACACACTGTTTAGAAAAAAAAAAGCACCTAGGAAAATCTGCTTTTACAGGGAGACTGCTGTTGCCGGCAGTCAGCTCTGTGGCCGTCACACCTGGCCCTGGGAATGTGCGTGCCTGAGCCACACGTGTCACCACAGAAGACTCGGCTGCCACACACACACACACACACACACACACACACACACACACGAGTTTATCTTCATTCAAGTTTGCCTCATCTCAGGTTTATGGTAGGGAGTGAGGGTCTCTCCTCCCACCCTCTCTTCATTCTTTCGGTTTTAAATCGGCTGCTCTGACTAGCAGGGGAGAAGCCCCGTGAGGATGGTCCCTGTTCGCCGCCGTCGTGACTGGTGGTGAAGCGAACTTTCCTGGCTGAAAGGCCAGGGCTTTTGCTGGCGTCGTCGTGTCTGAGGTAAGAGGTGATGCGCTGTTAGAACACGGACGAGGGGGCACAGGACACGCGGGCTGGAAGCAGGCTGTGTCCCAGGAGACGCGGGCGGCCCCTCAGCCCTGGACCTGGTTGTCGTAGAGACCAGCTCCGGGGAGACAGCAGACGCCATCACACATGCCTTTTAACAGAAAAACACACACGTGTGTGTACGTCCGTGTTCATGGTATCAGTGAAGATGTCATAAATCTAGTGTTGGATAAACAGACACACATCATAGTTTTAAAGTTTGCCTCTGAGCTCACACAAACCTGAAATGATTAACAGGAGTCAGTGGCTTTGTCCTCCTAGGTTTTGTTCCCCATCACAGGGAAGCTGTGATCCCTGGCAACGGAATATTGTCTGGTAGGATAAGATACACACATAACCTTCCAGTTTAGATCATGTGGCGGGCGTTCTGGGGACGGCCGGTTGTGAGTTAAGTGCTGCGATGAAGAGGCACGTCTGCGTCCGGGCGGGAGGTGCCCCAGCCCCACCCCCGAGCCCCTGCACCCTCACCCTCCTCTCCGTACCCTGATGTGCTTCCTGGCGTGTATGCGGCATCCACACATAAGAAATAAGTAGCCACCTGTGGGTCAGTGAATTGTTTGGAACAGACGTGAAGCTGAGTGCAGGGTGGAGCCTCGGTTGACTCCCGTGCAGGACTGCTGGGCTATCAGGGTCTGAAGACGACGAACTCACAGAAGCTCTTAGAATCCCATTAGAGCTGGCTGAATTCTGAAGGGGCTCTTCAGTTCTGCTGAGCGCCGGAGAGAAGGAGCCAGGAGGGGCGTTCCTGGTGGTCCCGCGGAGACGGTCTCCCGGCCCCGTCTCAAGCGTCGCTGCTCCTGAAGGATCTCCTGGGATTTAGGGAAGTGGCCGTGGATGTGCGAGGAGTGGAGGTTGGGAGCAAGGGGTGTCAGGTGCCTCTTAGGACCTGCTGGTTGGAAGGGGGGTGGTGTGGGGGGATGCCCAGGCTTTCGGCCTGAGCCAAACTGGGGTCCTGGGCCAGTCTCCACAGCACAGGCTGCAACTGCAGAGCCGGCGGCGGGCCTGGCTCTTCCGACCCCACACCTGGCACCTGCATGGGCCAGACGGCCATGGAGAACATGCTGGACGGGTCATGCAGCAGCGTGGCTCTGGAGGGCGTCTCCGCAGGGCCCCGGGGTGACTCGCTGTTCCACGGGGACTGCTCACAAACCGTTCCTCACCAGCACCGTCCAGACGGGTCTGATTGTGCCAAGTCCATGTGCCGATTCCTGCGATTCTTCTCCAAATTTGTGTCGATGAATATTCGCTGAAACAGAAAGGTTGAAAAAATAATCGCAGTAAATGCCCGTAAACCCGTCGCCCAGATCCCACACCCACGTTCGTATATGCTTTCTTCCTCGCGTGCGTGTGTTTTGCTTTGTTTTTGCCGAACTGTTGAAAAGTCATTCGCGTATGTTGTGAACCTCAGCCCCAGTCGTGTCAGCCTGCCCACCTCGCTGGCAGCTCTGCTCTCCCTGACCCGCATTCCTGACTTGGTTCAGGGCGGGACTCTGATCACTCGGGTTTTAACAGTACAACTTTTTTCTTTTTTTTTTGCAAATACTGTGGTGGCACCATGAAAGCATACTGTTCACCAGCAGTTTTTCGACTAATGGACTTAGCATTATTGATGAGCCTTCTGGTGAGCTAACCCATTGAATGTGGCCAAATGGTGGTTTTCTGTTCCATTTATCAACGGCCTCTCTCCTCCAAAGAAGAGCTTTCTGTTGTCGACTGGAGAGGCACCACTGTCCCTCGTGAAGTGTCAGGATCGGTGCTTGTTTCTGTTTCCTGAGTCACAGCTTTCACGGGAAGGAGGGGAGATGTGACCTGATCCCTCCCGTGTCTGCCTCTCCACCTCCTTCTCTTTAGCCTCTGAGAACCGTCGTGGGTCCCGGTCGCACGTTTGTTCTGTGAATCACAGTCAGGTATGTCTCTATGAGATGGTCAGTGGAGGGTCCGCAGGCTGGTTTCCTTTAACCTTCGGGCAGGTAATGCTTGTCGTTCTGATGATAAAAGATTATCTCAGGCTCACCCTTTTAACCTCTTCATGGATCTCCTGTTTCCTAAGGACTTGCTCTTTTTTTTAATTTTCAGTTGAGTTTTTAGAAACCAAAAGCTTCCAAGACCATTCCCTGGACAGAGTAAGGGAAAATATTTTTAAATTTTCATGACATGATATTAATAGTGTTTACTCAAATTTCACATGACAGGTTTCTTGCCTAGACTAGGTTTTTTTCTTTTCTATTTTTTATTTATTCAATGAAGATCTTGAATCCTAATAACCTTTTCACCCTTACTTACTTATTAACCCCCTAAGTACATTAAATATTTTCAAAATTATATCAAAATATGAGCTCTAAAATTATTGATCAAATATTTATTTATTGCTCATCTTTGATCTTTGGAACGTAATCAATTATGAACATACAGGTCAGTATAGTGTTCAAATTTTTTTGAGATACTTATTATCTCTCTGTAGTTTATTATGTAATTGGCTTTAATATTTAAATTATTTCTAATATTTGAGTTTTAATATTTTTCTTTTCACTTAATTTAATTTTTGAATTTGTAAAAATTTACATTGTGAAACATTAAAACTATAAAAAGAGAAAACTCAGAGAATTCTCACTTCAGTCCCTACTCTCTCAATCCTGACACTTCCTGCACCTGTTGGTAATCATTTTGGTTATTTTCTGGGTAAATTTATGTTTATGATACTTTTGAAAAAAGTAACTATGTATTTTCTTCCTTTTCTTATATGTTCCTCTTCTTCAGATGCAAGGTTATCTGACTCTGTCGACACTGCCCTGTGCCTTAGCATGTCTTGAACTTGAGTCCATGCTGATATGCTGGTGTCCCCTCATTTACGCTGGGCCGCACAGTAGTCATTGCGGGACGGTACAGTGTATGTATTCATCCAGTCCCCTATTAATAGACACTTGTATTCTTCCCAGGCTTTTGCAAATGCAAACAGTGTTGCGGTCAGTATCTCTGTGCATATGTTGTCTTCTGTAGGTGACGGCATCTTGAAGTTAGAATCCTAAAGGAGGTGTTGCAGGGTCAAATGATACATGCGTGGTTTGTTAGGGAATTCGAGTTTCTTTCCCTGGGGTAGTAGGCTTTGCACTTAGCTGAATGATGTATTTCCTTCAGGGGTTCACCAGTGGGACTGTGGTCACATGTTTGTGTGTTTATGAGTCAGAGCTTTGACACACGGCTTCTCAGGTGTGGGCACAGGGTTTGTGCTTCTGGCTGAAGGTGTGTCTTTTCACCTTCCCGTGCAAATGTACGTTTACAGTATTATCTGTCTCCTAGTTACGCTGCAGATATATGGGCTGTGGGTAATTTTACCTGCTCTCCTTGCTAACCTCTAAAGTTTTTCAAAGATGTCTATCAATTTAAATTTTAAAAGCTACAGTTTTCCAGTGGGAATCGGAGATTAATTCTCTGACTTCATTGTGGAAAGGGGTTTTCCCATATCTATGGTAGCATTGCTGTGATCCTATCATTTAATTAAATGTTGACCAAACATGGCTCTGATGATAAATGTCACTATAGAAGGTATCATCTGAGGATTCTGATGGCTAATTCACTTCCGTTGCCTCAGACAGCAGGGAATTCCTGCTTCTTGTAAGGCCGCTGTGGAGCATGGACCACAGAGGTGGTGGAAATCCGTCATCTTCCAGGGAATCTCGGTAAGAACTTCCCAAGGTGGCTTTTGCTGTCAGCCTGTGTTCTCTGCCAGATATATTCTCAGGTATGAAAAGTCTGCTCTGTGCTACCAAGTCGAAGCACACATTTTAGAGTTGGTGGTTATGTTTAGTGTACCATTAAGGAATTAAGAAATTTCATTACAGTATTATCTCTGGACGATTAATTGAGCAATGATTTAATTTATATCATAACATTATAAGCGATAAAGTACAGTGAAGTGGTTCTAGAACTTGCCATTAGAACTTCAATTTGCATTAGGTAGTCATTGGTCTCTACTTAAAAAAATGTTCAAAATTTGCAGTCTCTTGAATTCTACTGAACCACTGTTTTTAATACTAAATGATAATGAATCAGGCAAAACCCATTTTTGGAATTCAGAATTATGATGATTTGCTGACATAGTCATACATAATTAGTAAATTCCTTTGAACTTAGACCATGTGATTTTTGTTGTATACCGTCTCATAGGAGTTTCATTTACATCACACAAAACAAGCTTTCAGGATGTTGGGAATGGTTTGGGCAATCATTTCTAGAACATGGGGAGTTGGGGGATATCCAGCCCCGCCCCCGTGTTTATGTAATTAGCTGGCACAATGAAATAATTTTGGCATTGATTCTACATTTGTACTTTGACTTGAATTACATGTATTTGGAGAATAAAAGCTAGTATGTTCATTTCATATCTTACGTCTGATTTATGTCCATAATTTTTGTTAAGAAAGAGTGAGTTCTCTAGTAAGAAGCATGATATTACGTGAAGGAAAAGCCCAGGACTACAGGTGTTACTGTCAGTGCCCTGGGATATTGAATTTTATTTTTAAAGTAAACTAGTGAAATGAAGTATGTGTGGTTAGTACCGCGTGGGCACAGTGAACTATTTAAACGGTTTATTGAAAGTTAAGGGGGAAAAATGTCTAACATGAAGTTCTCTAGTTCAGTGTCCTGAGAGGTATGCTAACATCAGTCTTGAAAATTAGCTGGGTTTTCTCATGACATTTTCCCAAAGAAATTACAGAAACTGTACAGAAATTTAGTGACAGCGCTCGCTTCTCAGTATAGCAAAGGTTCGTAACTGAGACAGTGTCTCCAGAAGAAAGCAAGCTGTTTTCCATGACGTCATATTAGCTCCCATTATCAGCGCTTCAAGTCAGGAGTTGTAATGATGTTAATTGGGAGAATGTTATTCCTTTCCTTCAAGTCAGAAAAACACGCATTAGATTTCCTTCCTCGGTTCAGTTCTGATTCTACAAATGAACAGACCGAGTTCTTGCAGAGCAAACAGCCAGTTCAGTGGAGAAGCGTCAGCTAAAGGCTGCTGAGTCAGGGCAGGTGGGTCCTGGCCGACGGCGTCCTTCAGGCTGTAACCCCGGTTTCCGCCATGTGGCCCAGGTCCCCACTGGCCCACGAGAAAGACCCCTGAGTGTCTGGGAGGGACTTACCTGCACAATGACCCAATTTGATCAGGCAGCTCACCCTTCTAGGACCCAGGGTCAAACCAGGGCCCCTGAGCGGGAAGCGAGGGGCGGTGGCCCTGGCTTGGTCCTGGGGGGACAGGGCCACGTTCGGGTGCGTGTGTTGCGCCGTGTGTCTGGAACGTGGGGCAGCTCCGGCGTGTTTAGATCAGCGCAGGGTGCGTGCGTGAGGAGCCGTTTCCCCGTCGTGCGAGGACCAGACACCCTCCTCCCTCCTGGCCTGCGCTTCCCACCCTTGGGTCCCACCTACCCGCCAGAGTCTGGGCTTGACGAAGCGCATCTCATCGCCGTGGAGGTGGAAATAGTCCTGCAGAGCGAGCCGCCAGGGCACCTGCACAGTCAAGATTTCCTTTAGGAAGGGAGGAAACTAGAGGAGGAGCCCGGGCTGGGGGGAGGCTGGGGACCCGCTGGGTCGGCGGGCAGCAGGTGGCCCTGTCTGTCTGCTGCCGCCACCGCCTGAGCTCGGACTGTGGTGGCGGGTTTACTGTGTCACTTTATGTCTGAGCCACTACCAGTGACGACGGGATTCGCTTTCCTGCTTCTGCCGCCTGCCCTGTTGCACAGGTGGGCGTTGGGCGGGGTTCACCTTGCTTGTCCGCTTGGAGTGAGGAAGGTGGCTTGAAGTTTGGAGCCTGGATGGTCTCTTGGCCCAGGGACGTCCTCCCCTCAGGAGCCCCCCCGAGGAGGGGGAGGGGGACCAGTCTCACTCCTGGAATGTTCTTCTCCGTTTAAACAGCAAGAGGTACTTTAAATTGGGTGACTTGCCCGGGCTGCTGGGTGTGCCTCTGGACGGTGGCAAATCTATTTTTAAAGCAGCTCTCTGCAGTCAGAAAGTGCACATAGACGGTGTTGAGTCTTTGTTCTGGAGCACGGAGATTAAACAGCTTTAATTTTTTTGTTAAACACAACGTTTTGTTAAAGTATAAAGTATAAAGGTATGCCTCAGGTAGGTAGTAAGTTACTGTTAGAATGTTCGTGGCGTCGTAAATCTGAAAGTTTGAACGGTGGGTCGTGCCCCCAATCCTATGGCCACTCGAAGGGTCGGCCTCATGGGACAAGCTGTCAAACTGACGGCCCCGACCCCAGTGATCATCCCACCTGTGGACAGCACCACTCGGGTGACCCACGTCATCCAGGCAGCTCTGGTGACGATGCTGTGGGAACAGCGGGCTCAGTGTCAGCGGTTCCCTGGGAAGCCCCTGTCACTGTGCCCGCACAGTGTCCCAGGTGTGACTGCATCTCAGCTCCATGACCTCTGCTTCCCAACCAGACCCAAAAGATGCTCTTGGAAGCCGGTGTGCGAACGGGTAGCTGGTGATGTGGGAAAGGTAGCACGTGGTTTGCACTAGTGGCAGCTGTGTAGGGCAGGGGGTGGCAGACTTTTCCAGCGAAGGGCCGGATAGTAAATATTTCCCGCTGTGGGGCCTCCGAGGCAGGGATTCCATCCTGCTCCTGCAGGGGCACAGCAGCCGCTTTGGACGGAGAGTGAATGAACGGCCGTCCTATGTGCCAGGAAAACCACTCACCCGTGAGGTGCGCCTTTGCTTAGCGTTGCGTGCAGCGAGATGAGCCAGCCAGAGACAGTATTTTCTGTGAGTTCTCTCTTATACATGGGATCTTAAAAACTAAAACCAAATGCACACTCATAGATACAGAGGACAGAGTGGTGTCCGCGAGAGGTGGGGTGAGGGAGGAGAAGTGGGTGAACTTGGTATTTTTTAATTTTAGTAAATTGAATAAAAATAGAACAGGTGAATCCTCACAAAGGTACAAAGCAGAAGATTTTCAACAGGAGGATGAAGAAAAATTGTAGCATTGGAAAGGTTGCGGGTAGTTGGTCTCTTCCCAGAAGTGAACAGGGATGAGTTGGTGGAGTCTGGGGACTGCTGTGCGGGGTTCATCTCCTTGTTCTGTGCAGGCCCCTCGGACCCCTGCTGGGCAGACGACGTCCACTCCTCCCCGAGGCGCTTCTGTCCTTCATCTCTCCTTCCTTTGACAGTTTTAAAATTTCAGTTAAATCAGTCATTTAAGAGTTTGCTAAAATCACTGCGGGTGTTCAGATGCTGTATCTGAAGGCTGGATCTGCTGCCTCAGGTGTGTCCTTCCTCGTGTCTGAGGAGTTAAGGCATCAGGGGTCACAGTCTTTCCTTGTGTTTGTGTCAGAGTTTCTGCCTTATCCTTGGAGACATTTTATCATCTTTACAAAAGTATCCAGGGCCTCAGGATCGATTTGTGTGTATATACATACAAATATATGTATTATATATATATATATATATAAATCAGGATCGATCCAGTCATCAAAACCTTTACAAAGGGAACTGTTATCATCTCACTGTAAGGATTTTTGTGCATTATTTATTTCCCTTAGAAAATTTAGGCAAGATTGTTTCTTTTGTAACTACATTCTCACAGAGTGAATCTGTAAGTTTCAATTACCAGATTGGAAAAAATACAACAAACACATTATTGTGGCACAAAAAGCAGTTGGGGCACGGCTGATTCTGCATCTGAAATAGAAGGCGACTTCTCAAGGATCTTCCTGGAAACCCTTCCCTTGGAGGACGTCACGTGCTGCCCTGCCCTTGACCTCAGTGCTCGGTGGAGCCGGTCCTTCCCATCAGCCATTCTCATGCTCACGTTTAGTAGCGTCCAGGCTAGGAATTTGTGCCATTTTCTTCTGTGATATTGTGAGTTAAAATGTAAAGAAATTCAGTATAGTAAAGATGGGTCTTAGCTATTATACAGGAGGATCTGTCTTCTGAAGAACTCGGTTATTAAATGTCTCAGCTGCATGATGGTTTTGACACGTGCAACTCAAGTTTGCTTTGTAACAAGTTTACAGAATGTTCGAGTTGATGCCGCGAGGACTCTGCTAAATTCAGTAACTAAGGTTTCTGTTATTTGAAGTGAGAAGCGTGTATCTGATTTACTTTCAGAGTCAAATGTGAAGGGCATCTCCACTGAAACGCAGGGCACACGTGAAACATTGAGACACATTGAGCTTTTTCTCCATTTCCACCGGCTGTTTGCTCTTCCCACATGAGCCCGTATTTGTATGTTCGTACCTTTTTGCAGAACGAAGTCTTCACTGACTGTTCGCCTTGACAGTCGGCTCCTCTTTGCGAGTCCGTACGTTCCTGTAAAGTGTGCAGAGCTGGCGCAGACCCCTTGCTGAAAGCGCCAGTCTCTATCTGACGTGGTAACGAGAGTCTTCACTCCACTTTTGGACGCAGAGATTAATCCCCTCTTAAAATACACAAAGACTTGTTTGAACAACTTCGGGAACAGTGTCTGAGGGACTGACAGCTGAATCTGGTAATGAGAACCGGCGATTCATTTATTTTGTTGTGATTGTTCTAATGTCTTTTATGACTTTCATATGTGTATACATGTCTCTTTTTCCTAAGCTTTTTCTCACAAGTAGACTTCATGTATAACTGATTCACTTTGTTATACAGCAGAAACTAATACGCCATTGTAAAGCAATTATACTCCAATAAAGATGTAAAAAAATAAAAAATAAATAAAATACAGTTTAAGGAAGTAGATCTCTATTTTCAATAACGTTGGAATGCCTTTTGTGTGTCAAGTCCAAGTTATTCAGATGTTATGCCATTTTGGTGAGTCTTTGATCTTTGGGGCTCATTATAGCAGTCTACTTTTGCAGAATTAGAAATCATTCAACAGCATCGAGTCCTACCTTTTTTCCCTCAAAAAGTGCATCCTAAGTAGGTCATTATTGACAGATCTTGCTTGTTTCCTTTGATGGCTATAAATTCACTGGGATGATGGAATCAAGCAGACATCTGAGTGGCAGTTACCAGGTCAGTATCACTGATCAAAGTTTGGCCCTAAACAAATTTTCAAACAGAAGATTAAAATACTTAATATGACCATATGACCTTTTTCCTGGATTATGGGAAAATATAAGCCCTGCGTCTCAGCGCCACTGTGCAGCCGTGTCTCTGGGCATCACTCTTCCTACGGAAGGACCGGGTTCGTGTTCAGGTCTCCCGCGACCTCGCGTAGACCGCTGGGGGCCCCTTGCTTCTCAGCCCTGCGGCCCGTCAGGCCGTGCGGGGGGCTGTCTGGATCTGAGCCATTGGGTGGATGGAGGGCGTGTCACGGAGGAAGTGAGGGCGTCTCAGTCAGCCCAGACCTTCCCCGCGGGGCCCTCGTGCAGACCCCATGCCCGTGGTGGCCACCACCCTCCTGCTTTTCATCTCCAGCCCCCTCGGGGGACCTCTTGCTGCCTCTTCATCCTCAGTTTCCAGCGGGGTCGTTCTCAGACCTTCCTGCCCAGTAGAGTCACCCAGGGAGTTTGCAGACCCCTCACCGCTGCCTGTGAGGCCAGGCTCTCTGGGGGGCCCCGGGGGTAGTGGTTTCCGAAGCACAGCCGGGACTGCCCCCAGCGCCCTCTCCTGAGCTCCTGGCCTCAGCTTTTCTCTCCGCTCTCCTTCTTCAACAGCTTGGCCCCCAGCCCTGCCAACCCCATCACCCCCAGCCTTTTCCCTGTGGCTCCTGGGGGCAGCCCCGAGGGCTCTTTGGTCCTACAGCTCAGAGAAGTGCGGGGGCTCCATATGGAGTTTCTGTTGGCCGTTGCCGAAGTCGGGGTGGACCCACGGATTGCACGAATCTATCGGTGATAGGGAACCGTTGTTTCCTAAAACATGAATTTCCCTTTTTGTGTTCCAGATTAAAATAATTTAGAGATTTTATTTGCAGTTAATATCGTACCTGATGGCATGTCTCAATTCACAAGAAGTGATGGAGACCATCATTTCTGAGGAGGCTGGAAAGAGTGACAGTGTAGGCAGTGGAATAACTGCACTTTCCTCATCCTGCCGCCCTTGACTTTGACCTTTATGCTTCAGAAGTACGCCTGTGAGACTGAGCATGGGTGTGCCCGCAAACGAGCGTTTGGTTTCTGAGTTTGCTTCGTGTTCACTTCGCTTTTTCTGTCGACTTGCAGTCAAGCGAGTGGGTGGATTTTCAGCAGAAACTGATGTTAATTTAAACTCAGAGGCTTTCAGAAACAAAAGTGAGCATCTGTTGTTAGGTGAATCCTGGGAGGCGGTCGGGGTGAGCTTCCTGCGTTGGTCCTGCAAACCTGCCCACCTGTGCCGTGTGTTCCAGGCTGAGTTCTCTCCTGGGTCACGGTCCCTCTGCCCAGGGTTGGTTTGTGTCACCATCAGCAGGGTCCTTGGATGAAAGAACATTTAACCGTAGTGTATGCAACAGTTTTGCCCCACTTAGTTTTGGGTTTTGTGCCTTGTTAGGAAAGCATTCCTGAGTCCCAACCGTCCAGAAGATATTTATCTCAAGTTTTCAATTTCATCTTTAATGCACGCGGCATAAATAAGGGTCCAATTTACAGGTTCCTCGTGGAGTTAATCCGTTGTCCCAGCATCCTGTATTTTTGTTCCTCACCGTCAGCGGTGCCGGCCGACATCCAGTCTCCATGTTCAGAGGGACTCTGGGCTCTCCTCTGTTCTTCTGGTCGTTTTCTTCAAACCCTGTATCATTTTTTCCACAGTTTTAATTGTTATAACTTGGTGATGCCGTATCCTTCAGTTATAAGATGTAATTAACATCAACATACCCCGTTATTTTTTGTACCACAAAGAACATCCATTGTAATGTACACCTTGATTTCACAGATGCTAAATTATGAACAGAAATCCATGTTAGACCCAGTGGCAAACTTCAGATACTGGTATTTGACAGGGGGAGGGTCCCACCACTTCTTTTTCTAATGATGCTCTAACTCTTCTTGGCCTTGTTTTCCTTTTAATCAGCGTCTTTTTGTCAAGGTCCAAACTGATTCAGATTCTGGTTGGAATACAGTGACTGCATAGACCGATTTGGGGACAGTTTTCCCATCTACAGGCATTTCTCTATTTAATCAGTATTTCTTTATTGTCTTTCAATAAAGGATTAAATTTTCTCCTTTGAAGTCTTCAAGATGTTTTGTATATTCCTGGGTGTCTAATGGATTCAGGGAAGAAAGATTATATTCTTAATTTTTTTCTCCTGGTTCTATTGTATAAATACATGAATCATATTGATAGATTGCAATTTTATCTAGCCATATTGCTAGATGTTCATGATTTCTAATATGTCTATAGAGTCTTTGGTTTTATTTGTGGATATGAATACCATCTGTGAATATTGTTAACGCCATTGAATTTTTATGCCTTTTTTCTCCTGTCTCATGGTAAGCGAAGGTAAACAAAATGATGTTTACTGGAGGAGCTGTAACCAGCTGCTCTATTACAGATTCACAGAATTAGTATTATTCTTCCTGATTTTGGAGTTCTTTATATGTTCTGCATCTGAGTCTTTATCAAACATATGTGATGCCAAAATCTCTCACTTTGTGGGTTCCTTTTTGCTCTCTTAATAATATCTTTTATTGAACAGAATTTCTCGATTTTAATGCAGAATACTTTATCAATTTCTAATTTATGGGTAGAACTTTTTGCATGATGTTGAAATAAACTTTACTCCACGTTCATGACGATATTTTCATTTGTTTTTTCTTTTAAACATTTTATTATTTGCCTTTTGTTTAGATCTTAAGTCCAATCAGAATTTTTTTTCTTTCTTTTTTTTTTTCTTTTTTTTGTATGCTGTGAAGCAGGGTTCCAGGTTCACATTTCTGTGTGTAGCAAAGATGATTCTTTCCAGACTTCACTGCAGGACCACGTTCACGGCCCATAACGTGATCACGTGTGTGCGTATCTCTTTCTGGATCCTGGATTCTGTCTTTCCCATTGAGCTTTTTTCCTTGAGCAGATGCCCCGTTTGCTCTTGTAATAGTTCTTGATATCCGGCTGTGTACGTCTTAAGCTTTGTTTCTCTTTTCCAAGATTGCCTTGACTGCACTTGAGTCTTGTATTTCCATTTAAAATTCAGAATCACTTTATCAGTTTCTAGAAACTTGCTGAGGTTATGATTTTCTATTGTTTTGAATCTTAGATTAACCTGGGGAGAAGTGACAACTTGACGATATTAATTCATCCACTTCACGAGCACGATCTATTCTATGATATTTAGATCTCCTTATGTCCTGTTAATAACGTTTTAAAAATTTTCAGAGACCTTGGACGTCTCTTTTTTTTTTTTTGGCTGCGTTGGGTCTTCGTTGCTGACCGCAGGCTTTCTCTAGTTGCAGTGAGCAGCGGCTGCTTTTCGTTGCAGTGCGCGGGCTTCTCACTGCGGTGGCTTCTCTTGCTGCAGAGCACGGGCTCTAGGCACGCAGGCTTCAGTAGTTGTGGCACATGGGCTCAGTAGTTGTGGCTCGCGGGCTCTATAGCACACAGGCTCAGTAGCTGTGGCGCACGCGCTTAGTTGCTCCGCGGCATGTGGGATCTTCCCAGACTAGGGCTCAAACCCATGTCTCTGCACTGGCAGGCAGACTCCTAACCACTGCGCCACCAGGGCGGCCCCAGAACCTTGTACGTCTTTTATTAAATTGATTTCTAGATGTTGGTGACTTTTTTTGTTAACATCTTTATTGGAGTATAATTGCTTTACATTGTTGTGTTAGTTTCTACTGTATAACAGAGTGAATCAGCTATACGTATACGTACATCCCCATATCCCCTCCCTCTTGCGTCTCCGTCCTACCCTCCCTATCCCACCCCTCTAGGTGGTCACAAAGCACCAAGCTGATCTCCCTGTGGATATTGGTGGCTTTTAATGCTGCTGGAAGTTGTATCTTCTTATATCTTTCAGTTGTTATACTTGTTGCTGATGTGTTGACATGTACTTTCAAAATATTGACATAGTATACCATTAACTGATACCTTTATTAATACCATGACTAATCATTTATCTATTTTCATACTTTAAGATTATCTCTGTGCTCAGTAATGGCATCTGTGGAAAATGCTTTGTTTTTTCCTTTCCAACCTTCAGGCCTTGTAAGTATACAAAGGCAGATGCTGGCTGGGAGCTGCAGGGCATGGCTGCGGGGAGGTGGCGGGGTGAGCATCTATTTCTCAGTCCCCATGAGGATGTTCTCCAGATTCAACACTGAGGGCCACAGATGCTCTGAGTCTTTCTTAGAGGTTTTCCAGAAGGTCAGGGAAGGTACCTTTTATTAAAAGGCTTCGCTGTGAATGACTTTCATCAAATGGCTTTTTGAGACTCGCTCACGGTCACAGGAGTGTCTCCGTGTTCTGAGCCTGTGACGGGGTGCCTCCCAGGAGCCCTGTCCGCCTGCCCCGTGTGGTCCTGTCCCACTTCTGTCCAGGGCTAGTCTGCGTGTCCATAGTGTTGGGCTGATGTGGCAATACTCAGTTACAGAAACCCCGCTCCATCTTGGGGGCAGGTCCTTTCTGTCTCGGATCACGCTTTCTGGGGGATGTTGTGTTGTGAATGGCCAGCTGGAGCGGCCCCGGGGCCAGACGGGGAGCTTCCGGCCGGCAGCACAGAAGCGGGTGGTGGCCGACCTGTCACCCGGAGCCCACTCCCACCTGACTGCTGCCCGCATGGCTGACCGCGGCCGCAGGGGACCCGCATCCAGGTCCCAGAAGCTGTGAGGTGTTGGATGTCTTGTTATGCGGAGGTAGGTAACTGTTACATGGAGGTGCAGTTACTTTCAGATGAGAAACTACAGTCCCTTCCTTGATTCACTTGTTCAAAAAGTATTTTCCTCCTTATATTTTTCTGGATTCAATTTGGTAACATTTTCTTTGGGATGTTTACATTTCTGTTCAAGAGGGTGTTTGGTAAGTAAATGTAACTTATTATAACCTCCTTACAGGTTTTAGAACTAGCTTAGCTTGGGGTTATACATGAGCTAAATGCTGTTCCTTTTTTGTTTTCCTGGAAGAGTTTGTATAATAGCATTATTTTTTCCTGAAATACGTGGAATTAACTGCTGAAGCTATATGGGCCTAGAGTTTACTTTGTGAAAGATTTTTCGTAGTGAATTCAGCTTTTAAAACGTAGCAATATTTGCATGAAAACAGTGATGAACAGGAGTAACCGGGTGGGTGTGGCTATTCCAATAAAACTTTATTTACAGAAACAGGCCTCTGGCTGCCCTGTGATTAGATCACTGATTTTCAACAGCTTTTTAGAAATAAATAATGCATTAAAAGATGTAAATTTTCTTTGAAACACATTTCAGGGGTTGGAACTCGATTATCCGTTCCAAGCACATTTCCACCGTGACCTGTACGCTGACCTGCGGTAGTCTGGAAGTAGACTGCTTAACGTTGAACGAGAGGCGATTTCATGGCATCTTTTTTGCCTCATTTTCCGCTGTAGAGTATGTGAAAAGGACACAACCTGAGTGATTTTGACCCTTTGACCTCCTCCCTCCCCTCCTCCCCTCCCCTCCCCTCCCCCTCCCTCCTCTCTCCCTTCCCCCTCCCTCTCCCTCCCCCCTCCCCTCCCCCTCCCTCCTCTCTCCCTTCCCCCGCCCCTCCCCATCCCCCCTCCAGTTGTCCACATCCCCATGCCCCCTCTTGCTCTCCGGCACTGCACTGAAGCTCATCCTTACAGGGGTTTAACCCACACTTTGTTGGCCTACAAGCCCCAGATCATCAGCTTACCCTTCAGGAACGTGTGCTTATATTCAGAGAAGCATAGCGTTCCAAGTCTGAGGAATTCTAGGTCAGCTGTCAGAATCTTTCCCATTTTTTGCTCAGTTTCACAGTATTTTGAGAAAGTGCATCCTGTGTTGTGATCTTTAGCTGCACCATTTCTTTATTTCATCGCGAGGGAGAGGGCTTGTCTGTGTGTGTTGCTGCTGGTGGTTCTGAGGGGGGCGTGGAGCCCGGTGGTCCCTACGTCTCCTTTAGTGACGCCTGCCTGGGGTATAAGTGCTGCGCCCTCACTCACAGGCGGCAGTAGGCAGTGCACGCCCACCTCCCTGACACTCTGGGCCCCTACTATGAGGCCAGTGATGTGGACAGATGTGGTGCCTGACCCTCTGGTGCTGACCTTGTGGTCAGATGTGGGGAGCACGCAGGATGAGGAGGTGCTTCCCGGAGCCTGTGGTCCTGAGGGCAGCACCTCCGGCCCCGGCCTTGCTGCTGGCCCCCCTGGGAACCACCGTCTCCTGGGGGCTGACCCGGGTCTGTGCCCTCTGCAGCTTCTTTGCTATGAGTAACCTCCTCGAAGGTGTTTGGAAGGCAGCCCTCCTCCTGATGCCATGGAAATGTGTAATTCTTCTGGGATCCGAGTTTTCAATGCTCTGACTCTCCGTTATAAGTAGAGGGCTGGGGTTTTGCAAACAGACATCACTTTGATGAGCTGAAGGATCCTGGAAGCAAACCTCAGCCCGCACTGCAGTTTCCACTGGTCCTTCCAGCAGGACCTGAGGTGCAGCCTGAAGTGGGTGGTGATGCTGACGAGCCTGTCTGGACGTGAGCCTGCGTGAGCCCTGCTGGGGCCTGCTGGGGCCTGGGTGTTGATTTCATGAGGGATTTTGTAGAGGTGATGTGTTTCCATAAATCCTCAAGTACAAAGCAGCATTAATGACCGCCGTAGCAATGAATAAATCTTCTATACAAAGAAGTAGGCAATAATATCACATTTCATATGTTATCTGAGGTTGAATTGACGTATTTTATGGATTTTCTTAGAAGGTACATTTTCAGTTGAACAAACTAAATTAGGAAGACAAACAGGGTAAAACTGAATCATATAATAACTCATTTCAATTCAGTAAAAGTTCACCTGAAATACATGTGATAAAAATTAGGCATTTTCGAAGTTAAAAAAATAATACCGCCAAGATGAGCTGTTTTTTCTTCTTCTTGATCCCTTTCATTTTTATTTCATTAAAAAAATGTTTGTTTCGCTTCCTGTCTGTCTAGCCTGTGTAGGTGCCCAGTACACCAGACTGTAAGTGCTGTCACAGGGTCCTCACGTTATAAGACATGATCCAGGACCTCACGCAGACCATGCATGTGCTGACTTACACTGCTCACCAGTGAAAGAAGTGTGTCTCCTGTCCCACCAGCATCCGTGAAATCCCAGCAGGTTACTTTGCTATCTTGCAAGCTGAGTCAAACCTCAGAACCTCCGTCAGTGTCAGTGATAAATTGCTTGAATTTGATCATTAGAATGGAGTGATATAAAAAATGTTCATTTTAGTATTTAGATATATAATTACACATTTATGTATTATTTCATAATGTCTTTGTGTAACCAGAATGAAACAAAAATATAAATTAAAATAGTACATAGATAAAATGATGTATTTTGGGGTCTGTGACATGGAAGTGACCCATGGGAGACCAGGAAGGACAGGAGGAAGTCGGAGGGATTACATTTCTTACCCTGTTCACGAAGCGATGCTGCTTGGTGGTAGATGGTGATACGGGAAGACGTATGTTTCCATATCCAGAGAAAACACTTGAAAATAGAACAAAGCTATATGGTTAAGTTTTTTTTTTAAATTGACGAAATGGAAAACTAGCACATACTTCAAATTCATCCAAAGATGGCAGGAAAGAAGGAACCAGAAGGATGGAGAACAGATGCCCAAACAGAAAACAAGACCAAACATGGTGGAAATAAGTCAGACCATGTGGACAGTCACCTCCAGGGCAAAGTCTGAGGGTTCATTTAAAAAGCTGGAAACTTGACAAGACCCCACTTTGCGCTGTTTACAGGGATCACATTGAGAGAGACACAGAATGAGAGAAAAGGGTCTACTCAGACTTAGGTCCAGCTCCTCTGAGGACGACGGGGCTGGGGGTGAGGCTTCAGCAGGGGGAGGGAATGCACACGGGGCCTGATGACCTCTGAATCGGTCTGTCCTCGCGGGTGGGGAGGTGGCTTGACACACCCAGCTCCTCCTGCTTCTGCTGAGAGGTCACCTTGGTTCCAGCGGACGGCCGCTCCCAGGGTCACATTTGCAGGAGCTGTTGGGCACCAGGTGTCCGCACTCCGCAGGGAGCCTGGAACTCACTAGATTGGCCTTGTTTTTAACGACAGTTCTCCTGCAGGTTGAGTTTACACGTAAGTAGACGAAGAATCAAACATTCCTCTACTCTCTGAGTACCCTTCCTGTTCTACACGCTCAGCAGGCCCTAGGAACACGACGGAATTAACATGCTTTCCACATCCAAGCTGTTGCAGGCAGGTGAGTGATTAAGGTGATTATTGTAATTGCTAGTCCTGGGTCCATCCCGGCATGATTGTTCCTTACGTGCTTAGTCTATAGTGTTAGTGATAAAATGCTGTAAAAACCAGAAACACACTAAAGACAATGGCAATTAGATGTTCTAATTTTCACAGCCATTTTCTGTTTTGTTGTTTTCTGTACACTGACCTACTACCAGATTTCGGCTCCAGTGTTCATAACAAAAACCGTTTTGGCATTTGCTTAAAAATACGCACCACTTACTTTAAATTCTTCTGCTGACGGTACTGGTGGAAGGCGTGACATGGAGGCTTAATGATTTTATTTATGCATTCGGAGCTGCACGTGGATGACGGTAGTGGATCATGTGGAATTAGCTTGTGACCTACTACAGCGTTCGTAGTAATTAAACAAGACATTCGCTTTCCAGGCGTTAAGGTCATGTAGCTTGTGACCTACTACAGCGTTCGTAGTAATTAAACAAGACATTCGCTTTCCAGGCGTTAAGGTCATGTAGCTTGAGAGCCGGCTGTTTGCCACTGAATCACTGCAAGGCCGCTGCCTTCACTGGAAACGGCAGGGGTTCTCCTTGGGGCTGTTTAGAACGAAGCTTCTGGACCACAGTGTGCATTTCAAAAGACAGACGTCGTCATATCCATAACACGTTTATCAGCGCATTACATTGTTTTATAATTTTGATGAGGAGTGTTCTGTAGAAGCTTTAAGGTAGAAAGGGCTCGTTGTAGTTGATCATAAAAAACATATCTGTGTTTGAACTTGTATTCAGTATTTCATAAAATGCTAAATACCTTAACAAATAAGTCATGACATAAAGGCCCATCCTGTGACAAGACTGTTACCTTATCACATGCTGAACACGGACAGATGTACCCGAATGTATGCGATGGACATTCAAATAGCCTGAGTGTCTTTTTATATGTTTAGAGTTTTTTATGGCAGTTTATGTAAGTGGAAAAATCTTTGTCTTCTAGTTTACTTCCTAAAATTGTCTGACCTGTCTGTGAAAATGAACTATATTGCCATCAAAGTCCTGGCCACCGATTATGAAAGTGGGAATGTGAGTGTGGGCTCGTCCTGGAGGGCACCCTGAGTCTGGGAGAGCACCACGACCCAGGCCCCTGGAGGAGACTGATACCACTGTGGCCACCACGGGAGGGCGGATGGGTGTGGCAGGTGCTGGCTCTGGGGATGTGGTACCCAAGCAAGCTCTCATCTCTCTGCCCCACTTTTCTGGATGAAGGAGGAGGAGGTTGTTGGCTAGAGAGATATCCAGCTTCCTGGTGGCAGGTGTGAGGCAGGCAGAGCTTGGTCCATCTCAGATGAGCGTTGCTTCCATGTGCCTTACCTGTGGGAAGGGTCGTTTATGGGGGTCTCACCTGCAAAAGGGGCCCTGCATACCTCCTATTCAGCCTGGGGCCGCCACAGGAGATAACACCTGTGAAAACAGCACATTGGAAGCTCTAAAGCACTGTGACCTCACCAGCTTTGATGGTTTTTTTTTTTTCTCCTGACATTTCTTTTTTGGCCAAAACATACTAAGTTAAGTCTGTTCCCCCTGGGAACTTGGAAGGAGTGGTTAAATGAAGAGATTTTAGGAGTGTCTCTATTTTGTAATTAACTGCCTTTAACCTGTAAACATCCCTAAAGAATTTAAAGGTTACTGTATATATAAAATGCCAAACACACCCCTACAATTTTACATTATAACTTTCTTAGGAAACATTTTTCAAGAGTAAGTGCAGTGTGAATTTAAAGCAGCTCAAATCCTGATTTAGCAGAACTTAAATAATTATTATAACAGGTACTGCTTAAATTAAAAGTCTAGCTTCAGCAAGAATGTCCTAACAGAAGCAATGTTGACAGTGTATCCCTTTCATTTTTATTGTACTTTGAAGTCTTTGAATCACTTTTATGTATGTATCTTATTTAATTCTTTGTTGCATTGCCATGTGGGTCAAAGATAATGTCCTTTTAAATCAAAATGAATAAAATAATCATGGAATCACATGTTAACATGCAGAATGGACCATAAGGGTTCACTTATCTCCCAATATAGATGCCAAAACTGATGGCCAGAGAGGAGTGATAACTTACAGAAGGTCACGTAACCAAGAAAAATAGGTCAGGTGAGCATTTCCGATTAAAGCTACAGATGTAGTTTGTGTGTGTGCATCTGTAAGTTAAGCCCCGCCTGTCCGAGGCACTGCTCGGGTGGTGAGGACATGACCTCGTGGTGGTGAGCTGCCTGGGGCGTCCTCCACAGCAAGTCTCAGCACGTGACCCAGCTTTCCTGGGGATGTCGTTTGTGTCTTTTTAAACTTCAAATTCTTGCTTTTGTGGGCAGAATATTACCTGTGTTTCCAGTGTAAAACTTTCTTTTCTGTTGGTTGGTATAAAATGAATGCATTTAGGTCCTGTTTTTCTTTACCCCTAAGAGGCAAGCGGTAGTTGCTTTGATGTATTTTTAGTGGAATATTGCCTGATTGTCATTTTTTCCCTCCGTATCTGAACTCTTTGGGGACATTTGTTTTTTATTTAATTGGGGTGTAGTTGTTTTACAATGTTGTGTTAGTTTCTTCTGTACAGCGAAGTGGAGTTCCCTGTGCTATACAGCAGGTTCTCATTAGTTATCTGTTTTATCCATATTAGTGTGTGCATGTCAGTCCCTGTCTCCCAGTTCATCCCACCCCTCTTTCCCCCCCTTTTCTTTCTAAAATCTTGGTTGTGGATTTTCCTGGCGCGATGGCTCTTCCTGGCTGTCTGCCCATTGATGCCGTTATCCTTTCATTTTGTGTGAAGTGCTGCAGGACTAACAAAGTCGACTTTTTCTCTCTGGTACCGAAAGTGGCTTCATTTTTACTGATATGTAAATAGTGTGAAAAGATAACCTACCAGGAAAACCCCTGGATTGCATTCACCTTCTGCTGGTTTGAGACAGGCTATTAGAAACTTTCACAGGCAGTGTCTCATTGACTCATTCTATCACCCAGGGAAGTTGGAATGATCTAATTTTACCCATCAGGAAACGGCGGCTCAGAGGAGGAAGGTGGATGGTCCAATGTGTATGGCCAGCATGTGACGGAACTGGAATTAATTTTTATGTCCCCTGATGCTTTTTCTATGACATCACTGCTCTTCTCTACAGGATCTTTTCATTTTTTACATATTGCAAAAGTAATTGCTCAAAAGTACATAAACCTCACAGTTTCAGTTGTACCGTGTATAGAGTGTCTGCAGCCTTTCAGGGAATATTTTGTATGATCTTTCATATTCGTTAGACCCAGTAAACCAAGATCAAAGAGACGATATTAGAAGTTTAGAATTCTTTATAACAAAGTACTACTTATAATGCCCTTAGGTATGTATTGCTAAAAACTGGACTAAATTAAAAATCCATCCCTGTCTTTCTCGCCGTGAACAAACTGCTAAGGGATACAGATAGACTGTCTCCCTTCTCCGTGTGTTTTCATAGCTCTTTGTCTTTATTTTATTTTTGCACTTGATATTCATTCTTTAATTCATTTGTCAACAATTCAGTGAAGAAAATGTGCTTATTTCTGAATAAACAAGGAAAGTGCATTAAGACTACCTGTGTACCATGCTCTTTGGTAGAATGGCCATGAGCATCTGGTGGGTGAGAGCTTGTCCACCGTGTTCTGTTACAGAACAGACTTCTGTTTTGTGTGGTTCTCCTGGAAACCTTCAGCTTTGCCACACTCCTAACACATACATCACGGAGTGATTTGAGAGGGGTGTTCTTGGTTGTATAAGTAAATTAAAAAGCTATAAAACAGTTAAGTTTAGTTTTTATGATTTTTTAAAATTAGCGAGCAGACTGCTTCTTGCCACCTCCACTCGTGAAGGGCAAGCCATTTAGCAGCGAGTGTGAGAGTGGCCAGATTAAACCATCCATGATAGGTGATGCAGATACGTATATGAGAATTGGGGACGTTTACATAAAGTGTTGGGTTTTTGTTTGTTTCTTTCTTTCTCCTTTGTTTTTTAACATCTTTATTGGAGTATAATTGCTTTACAATGGTGTATTAGTTTCTGCTGTATAACAAAGTGAATCAGCTGTACATATACATATATCCCCATATCTCCTCCCTTTTGCGTCTCCCTCCCACCCTCCCTATCACACCCCTCTAAGTGGTCACAAAGCACCGAGCTGATCTCCCTGTGCTATGCGGCTGCTTCCCACTAGCTAGCTATTTTACATTTGGTAGTGTATATATGTCCATGCCACTCTCTCACTTTGTCCCAGCTTACCCTTCCCCCTCCCCGTGTCCTCAAGTCCATTCTCTACATCTGCATCTTTATTCCTGTCCCGCCCCTAGGTTCTTCAGATCCATTTTTTTTTTACATTTCATATATATGTGTTAGCATATCGTATTTGTTTTTCTCTTTCTGAATTACTTCACTCTGTGTGACAGACTCTAGGTCCATCCACCTCACTACAAATAACTCAATTTCAATTCTTTTTATGGCTGAGTAATATTCCATTGTGTATATGTGCCACGTCTTCTTTATCCATTCATCTGTTAGTGGACACTTAGGTTGCTTCCATGTCCTGGCTATTGTAAATAGAGCTGCAATGAACGTTGTGGTACATGACTCTTTTTGAATTATGGTTTTCTCAGGGTATATGCCTGGTAGTGAGATGGCTGGGTCATATGGTAGTTCTGTTTTTAGTCTTTTAAGGAACTTCCATACTGTTTTGCATAGTGACTGTATCAGTTTACGTTCCCATCAACAGTGCAAGAGGGTTCTCTTTTCTCCACACCCTCTCCAGCATTTATCGTTTGTAGATTTTTTGATGATGGACATTCTGACCGGTGTGAGGTAATACCTCATTGTGGTTTTGATTTGCATTTCTCTAGTGATTAGTGATGTTGAGGATCCTTTCATGTATTTGTTGGCAATCTGTGTATCTTTGGAGAAATGTCTATTTAGGTCTTCTGCCCATTTTGTTTGTTTGTTTGGTTTGGTTTTTTTTTTTTTTTTTTTTTTTTGCGGTACGCGGGCCTCTCACTGTCGTGGCCCCTCCCGTTGCGGAGCACAGGCTCCGGACGCGCAGGCTCAGCGGCCATGGCTCACGGGCCCAGCCACTCCACGGCATGTGGGATCCTCCCGGACTGGGGCATGAACCCGCGTCCCCTGCATCGGCAGGCGGACTCCCAACCACTGCGCCACCAGGGAAGCCCATCTTCTGCCCAATTTTGGATTGGGTCGTTTGTTTTTTTGATATTGAGCTGCATGAGCTGCTTATAAATTTTGGAGATTAATCCTTTGTCAGTTGCTTCATTTGAAAATATTTTCTCCCATTCTGAGGGTTGTCTTTTTGTCTTGTTTATGGTTTCCTTTGCTGTGCAAAAGCTTTGAAGTTTCATTAGGTCCCATTTGTTTATTTTTGTTTTTATTTCCATTTCTCTAGGAGGTGGATCAAAAAGGATCTTGCTGTGATTTATGTCACAGAGTGGTCTGCCTATGTTTTCCTCTAAGAGTTTGATAGTGTCCAACCTTACATTTAGGTCTTTACTCCATTTTGAGGTTATTTTTGTGTATGGTGTTAGGGAGTGTTCTAATTTCATTCTTTTACATGTAGCTGTCCAGTTTTCCCAGCACCACTTATTGAAGAGACTGTTTTTTCTCCATTGTATATCCTTGCCTCCTTTATCAAAGATAAGGTGAGCATATGTGCATGGCTTTATCTCTGGGCTTTCTATCCTGTTCCATTGATCTATATTTCTGTTTTTGTGCCAGTACCATACTGTGTTGATTACTGTAGCTTTGTAGTATAGTGTGCAGTCAGGGAGTCTGATTCCTCCAGCTCCATTTTTCTTTCTCAAGATTGCTTTGGCTATTCGGGGTCTTTTGTGTTTCCATACAACTTGTGAAATTTTTTGTTCTAGGTCTGTGAAAAATACCAGTGGTAGTTTGATAGGGGTTGCATTGAATCTGTAGATTGCTTTGGGTAGTATAGTCATTTTCACAATGTTGATTCTTCCAATTCAAGAACGTGGTATACCTCTCCACCTGTTTGTATTGTCTTTAATTTCTTTCATCAGTGTCTTATAGTTTTCTGCATACAAGTCTTTTGTCTTCTTAGGTAGGTTTATTCCTAGGTACTTTATTCTTTTTGTTGCAGTGGTAAATGGGAGTGTTTCCTTAATTTTTCTTTTAGATTTTTCATCGCTAGTGTATAGGAGTGCAAGAGATTTCTGTGCATTAATTTTGTATCCTGCTACTTTACCGAATTCATTGATTAGCTCTAGTAGTTTTCTGATAGCACCTTTGGGAGTCTCTATAGTATCATGTAGGATAGTATCACATAGTATAGTATCATGTCATCTGCAAACAGTGACGGTTTTACTTCTTTTCCGATTTGGATTCCTTTTATTTCTTCTTCTTCTCTGATTGCTGTGGCTAAAACTTACAAAACTATGTTGAATAATAGTGGTGAGAGTGGGCAACCTTGTCTTGTTCCTGATCTTAGTGGAAATGGTTTCAGTTTTTCAGCATTGAGGACGATGTTGGCTGTGGGTTTGTCATGTATGGCCTTTATTATGTTGAGGTAAGCTCCCTCTATGCCTACTTTCTGGAGGGTTTTTATCATAAATGGGTGTTGACTTTGTCGCAAGCTTTCTCTGCATCTATTGAGATGATCATATGGTTTTTATCCTTCAACTTGTTAAAATGGTGTATCACATTGATTGATTTGTGTATGTTGAAGAATCCTTGCATCCCTGGGATAAACCCAACTTGATCATGGTGTATGATCCTTTCAATGTGCTGTTGGATTCTGTTTGCTAGTATTTGTGTTTTGAAATCCTGTCATTCTAAATTTTCTCCATGCATTTCTTTACATTTATATTTATGTACAAACTTAATTTTTTATATCTTAGGTGCTGCATGCTCTTTTGCTCTTCAAGAATTGATATCTGTGGACACTCTCCTTGCCAAGAGATACAGAACTGATATTCTAAGTACATCAGGTGTGTTAAGTCTGTTAGGCTCACGCTTAGTGTCACATTAAAGGGTAACACACTCTAACCATGAAGACAGTGGGGAACAGTGGTTCGCATAACTCCCAGGGCGGCTGCCTGGCTGCGCCTGTGGGTGGATTCCTGGAGGCAGAGACACCCGATTCCAGATCAGGCGTGACAGACGCCCTCGTTATTCCCGGACCCTTTCCAGGAGGCAGGTGGCACCTGCACCAGCCACACGTGGGCCAGCTGCTCCTCCAGGTCCCGTCCACACTAGGTACTGCTGTTCTTTTTAAATGTTTGCCTATCAATTAGTTTATAAATCAGGGCTTCGCTGGTGGTGCAGTGTTTGAGAGTCCGCCTGCCGATGCAGGGTTCACGGGTTCATGCCCCGGTCCGGGAAGATCCCACGTGCTGCGGAGCGGCTGGGCCCGTGAGCCATGGCCGCTGAGCCTGTGCGTCCGGAGCCTGTGCTCCGCAACGGGAGAGGCCACAGCAGTGAGAGGCCCGCGTACCGCAAAAAAAAAAAAAAATCATAAATCATTGTTGAGTAACTGTGAGTCTTTGGGTTACTGGTGAGCTGGCATCTCTTTTCAAATGTATTGTTCATTTTATTCCTTCTTTTGGGAATTCCTTTTCATGTCTTTGACTCCGTTTTTATAGGATGTTCACTTGTCCGTCTTCGGTTGTAAGACTCTTCCTGTTAACCTCGTGTCTACTATATGCATATATTTTTGTATATGGAGTTCTTGTCATACAAAATTTTATATTTCCATGTAGTGAATTCCATGAATCTTTTTCTCAGGAATTTCTGGCTTTTGAGTTAAGCTAACCTGGTAGTTTTTCCACACACATGCTAATATTTTCTTCAAGAACTTTTGTTTTTCTATGTTTTTACAAGGGTTGATCTCTCTGGGAGTGTTTTTGAAATAAGGTATGAGAACCATGTTTATAATAATCGAAATCACTAAGCAATAGTCTTAGGATATTTTGGGGAATTCTGTGGTGGTCCAGTGGTTCGGATGCAGCACTTCCACTGCCGAGGGCCTGGGTTCAATCCCTGGTCAGGGAACTAAGATCCTGCAAGCCATGTGGTAAGGCTACAGAAGCAGAATATATTATGAATTATTTCCAATGATGTAATTAACCTTTGTGGAGGCTTCCTCTGCCTCTTGCATCCGACCGTTCAGCACCACAATATGTGGTGGGCTTAATGTTTTATGGATCAATTGTCTTCCCACAGCGCCAGTCTTATTTCACAAAATGTAACTTTAGTATCATCCTGGTAAACTTCACAGTCGTCTTCACGGATTGTTATTGGAATTGCGTGGTTGTGAAGATTCATTTGTGGGAAGAGGGTGGCCTTCCTACTTCACTTGTTTACAGAGCATCCCCTGTGCCCCTGGCCGATGGCTTCTGCTGTGAGAGCTGGGAACCCGGCAGTGAGGCCGGGACGCCTGGCTCCGGCACGAGGCCCACAGTCCCGTGGGCTGAAGGGAGAAGACGAAGCAGGGGGCAGGGGTTAGGGCCCTGTGGCTGGTGGGGAGGTCTGTCCACAAGGCCCGTCTCAGCCAAGACCTACAGGTGACGAGAGGGGCCGCGTGGGACTCGGAGGGACCAGGGGACGCAGGAGCCGAGGACCAGATCCTGGGCCAGGCTGGGGGCCACCGCCGGGCTGGGACGAGGACCCGGGCCAGAGGGAGAGACTCTTCAGGCAGCGAGCGGCCCTGCGCTCCTGGGAGGCCGTGTCCAGAGGATGGGTGGCCTGTGTGGACGGTGGTCTGACAGGGTCAGCCTGGGTCGGGCAGGGCTGCAGTGGGGAGGGCGGCAGCCCAGGTACTGAGTGCAGCGTGGGCTCTGGGCGTTTCGTAGGCAGAGGCTGCGGGATGGGCCTCTGGACTCACCGTGCAGGTGAGGAGGGCGGGGCACGGGGGCCGCCGCGGGACAAGGACACAGCGAGGGCTCACCACTCACTGAGGCGGGGGCCCCGCACGGCAGGCATTCGTTTTGTTCTGCATTTGGGGGGAGTTTAGGTTTGTTCTTAACGTTTTTGCTTTTGGGTACAGTTTTGTTCTTAATTTTTTGGGTTTTGAATGGCAAAGACCAACATGTAGTTTAAAGAAGTTGTTTTATGTCCGAGAAATGTCAAGACAGTGTGTTCAGTTCTGTAAAGCGGGGACCTGCTGACCGCGTCTGGTGTGAGGGAAGAACCCGGCTCGGCGGTCTGTCTTCTGTTCCTGCCTCTGCGCCTCTGGGCGGGTCCCCTGAGGACGGTGGTGCTGGGATCCCGGGAAGGGGGCTGTTATGTTTATATTACGGGGATCTTCATCTCTGGCGCACTCATGCCATTTGACAGAAGAGGAGTGATTTTCTAGAAGAAAGTGATGAGAAGAAGATTGTGATTTTGAGTGGAATGCTGAATGCTCTCCAGTTTGCTCATGTTCCTGACTTTATTTTGCAACAGTTTGAGCAGCAGTTGGCTTTACTTCGGGCAGTGTCACAGGGTCAGATAGCACCTTAAGGCAACAGATGACTCGACTTAGTTCTCCACTGAATCCCTTTGCTTTCAGTAGCTGACTCTTTAAATGTCTAACACAGTTTAAATACTGTGTTTAACTTGTTAAAGCTCTGCCACCCTTCCTTTGGCCTCTGACCTGTGTTCTCCTCATGGGCCGGGTGGAGGGGGTTTCGTCCCCAAGACAACAGAATGGGAGAAACGTGGGTTGGTCGGTGATGAATTAGCTGGAAGTGAACATTGCACGTGAGCGTGTGCTTTACGCATCGATAGAAATGGGTCGAAGTTGCACCTCTTTGATGTGAACCTGAAACGGTTCTCCCTCTGAACGACACGCAAGGATCAGCCCTCTCCCTGCGGGGCTGCCCTGGTCTCGGGTTCCCTTGGGTGCTGGCTCCCTCCAGCCCTGGCCCCGCCAGCAGCCACCCCGGGTCCTCTCCTGAGTGTCCCCACCGACTCCACGTGGCCAAGGCCCCCAGGGAACGGCTGTTCTGTGCGGTCAACCCCACAAGCGTGTTCGTGGGCGCATCCGTGACTCGGGAGCCGGCGAACCTCCTGTTCCCACAGAGACACCACGTCCTGCTGGATTAAAGCTTGTTTTATAAAAGGATGCACGATGACCTCTGACCCCGCAGTAGGAATAAAACGCCTCCTTGCAGACACTGCCTCTTAGTCTCTTTTTTTTTTTATCAGCCTTTGGTTTTACTTTGAGTTCAGGGTTCCTAAGTTCACAACTGAGGGCTTGTCTGTGTGAGCCAAACCGCATCGTCCTGCCCTGAGTAATCACAGCACACTGACACGTATGCTGCGTGCCTTTGCGTGTTACGTGTGCGTGTGTGCATGTGTGCCTGCTTGGACGGCAGGGGGAGAGGCCGCACCTGGTCGCACCCTCACTGCAGTGAGCCCTGGGGCCCTCTGGTCCTGGCCTGAGGACCCGACCCCTGCGGCCTTCCCCCGCATCTCGCCCCTCCTCCCCCGCTCCTGGCTGCAGGGCTGTGTCCGAGGCCGTGTTGGCCGGAGCCCTGTGCAGGCACAAGAGGGACAGGAGGGCCGTCCGAGTGCTCGCCCGGGACCCGTGCCCACCTGTGTGACCGGGCGCCGCTCAGTCGGGGGCGGGTCGATGACTTCACGCGGACGAGGTGACTTCTTCTAATTTATCCGAAGGTGCCTTTCTGACTCATCGTTCTCCACCTGCTAAAAACATGTTTTATACAAATCCTATAAAAACTACTCAGGAAGAAATATTAAAAATTCCATTATCTTGTGCTAAATTAATCAAATCCTAGTCAGATGCATGGGTATGTGATAAATACACAGGCGTGTTTCAGGAGGTTGTGAACAGGGGCAGGCGTGTTTTGTCAGGGTCCGTGCTCTCCCGTCCTCACACCCTCTTCGTCTCTGTTTCGTTTCAGACTAAAACCGGGACTGCCTTGTTGCACGATGAAGGGTCTGGACACGCCTATGACATTCGCCTGAAGCTAACGAAAGAGGTACTGACAATTCAAAAACAAGATGTCATCTGTGTTAGTGGCAGCAATCACAGTGCAAATGTAAGTGCTTCTGCGTCTGCAGGCCCCAGGGGTTTGTCTCAGAGTGTGTCTCGTAGATCAGCCCAGAGGCCTCCCCGGGCGAAAGCCCCCTAAGAGTGGTCCTGCGGGACGTGGCCTGACAAGGTCCTCAGCCGTATCTGAATGTCCCCATTATTGCAAAGCAAAGCATCTTTTCAAGTTTGTATTGTTTACACTCTCCCTGACTTTCTTAATTTCTTCATTAATGTATTTTCCTTGAGCAGCTTTGTATTAAAAATATCCCCAGACACCACAGCATGAGATTGGACGTATTCTCATTGGAAACTAGAGAGACGTAACTCGACAGATAATCTAATTCCTGAAAGAATAATAACTTGAGGGTTCCCATCTAGAACGACAGGCAATGAAAGATGCAGCAGGTGTTTTTCAGTGTCAGCCTGGTCCCTGCCTCTGTGGATACAAGAAGGGATTTTCACGTAAAGCTTGGTCCTTCTCAGCTTCAGTCAATTACAAGTGCAGTTTTCTAAAAGGGAAGAAACTTATGTATTAGATGTGTTAGAATATTGAATAAAGATGAGGGAAAAATGCTTTTGCAAGTTTTATCTCCAAGTTTAACTTGGGACTATTGCAAATGATGTATATATGTATACAATATATTATACTTGAAATTTCCTATTTTCCTTCCAGTGGACTTAAATGGCTGTGGATATACAGGTGCATTTTGTGTTACATATCCGCATATATGATTATATAGAGAAATTATCAACATCAGTCATTACTCTTTCCTTTGAATAGACCTTCCCATTAGCTGTGAAAATGATGAGCAGGAAACCATGTAGAGGAAAGGAGGTTCCCTCCGTGTATTTTTGGAAGATCCCTGAAGCTCTTCCATCCCCAGGTCACGGCTGGCTCTTCTGGAGGCTCTGGACACCCTTATTTGTGTGGGTTTCTGGGTCCTCACGACCTTTATGTTGGAGATGACATAAACAGGTCCATCCGCAGTCCTGCAGTCAACGTGTCCTCATCAGGTTCCCTGACGTCAGGTGACCTTGCCTCTGTGTCCACACACACACGGCACTTTATGACCCTCAGCGCTCATGTCTCCACCTGGATGGCATTCTCTTCCTTCTGTCCTGGAGCCCAAGGCCACCCCCCTGCTGCGCCCATTCTGGCCGCCGGCCTTGATCGAGGGCACCCCTTTGGGTCCAGGACGGTGGAGCCACACGAGGAGGGCGAGAGACAGGACACCGTCCTTCCCAGGGCTCCCCCCTGGAACCTCAGGCCCGGATCCTGCATCCCGACCTCCAGAGCCCCCGGTGCGCCCTGCAGAGCCCCACCCCGGCACCAGCTCTTGCTAAGACTCCCGCTGGCCCCCAGTCTGATCTCTCTAGAACAGATAGAGCAGTCTTGTGCTCACCTTCTCTGGCCCCGTCACTGACCTTCCCTTTGCTAATTTCCCTCCACGTGTTCTAAATACCACACGGGACGGGGGATGGTGGGGAGAGGGGGAAGCAGGGGCGTTTTGTAAACACTTAAGTGTCACCCTTCTTAATAGTGAATTTGCACCCTACAGAAAATCGCAGACAAGTTACAGTAAAAGCAGGTGATGTTTCTGTGCTGTGTTGTCCAGGAAAAATAAATTACACTTTTTAGAATTCAGCGTTGGATTCTCTGCCCAAGGTTATGTTCTTGATGAAAATTATCGGCTCCTTCATAAGAAAAATGGGTGAGTGTTCAGACCTATAAATTTATGTTTACAATTTCAAGTGATTTATTGGCGCCTAAAGCTCGATATTAGAACTCCCTGCTCTAAGTTAGAGGGTGGGGCACGTGGACTTGTTCCGGGTCTCTGCCGGCTCCATCCCTACTGGTCTCTGCTGATTCCTTAGGAAGCCCTCCTTTGTAGGAAAGGAGGGAGTATCTCCTTGAGTAAACATGCCTATCTGGGCTGGATAGTTGGGAGGGAGATTCTGAGGACACTTTTGTACCTAGAAGAACATACTCAGCTACTGAGATCAGAATGTCTACTCTACCCCAGATACAGAATCACATTGGGTTCAATCCCATTACTCAGGAACAGTTGAAACCCTGTGTTCTTCAGATGATTATAAAAATAAAGCTAACCTGGACATGGGAGTTTATCGTGTGTTTGGAGAATGAGAAAGACGACTCTTCACAAAGGCCACGGCTGTTGGTACAGAATCAGGACACCTCTAAGGGGGTCGGACCATAGCGATTCTCGTATATTCATATCGTTGACTGTTTCCCCGTTAACCTCCACCAGAGAACCTGGTGGAGAGCGGTTATTTTCCATCGAAAATATTCTGAGGAGCAGGAAAGGAAGATGTAATAACGATGATTCCTCAGCTGATCAGCAGAAATGAGTGTGAATTTTACATCTCGCCAAACCTTGAGTCCCTGGGATCCCAGGAGATGAAAAGTGTACCATCAGATTCAGCTCAACACACGTTTACAGAAGGTAAAGTCAAGCAGTACCTGGCTTGTCACTGGGACCCCGAGGCCCAGCTAGTGCCTTAGAACAGGCGCTTCACTGTCGTGTGGGCGGCTCACACCGGTGCTTTGATTTTCAAGATCAGTTTTCTTAATAGAAAATAATAATAATAATAATAACACTGATGGTCGATTCTTACATTTCAAGCTCTGTTCTCAGTGGGGGGTATATGCTTGCTTCAAAATCAACACACTTTGTGATCCAACGTGTACTCAGAATGGGAGCCTGGAGGGAATTTGGTTCTCTCAAAACCTAAGACCGTTTACACTGAACTTTACACCTTGGGTTGTACTTACATTCTTTTTTTTTTTTAAATTATTTAATTATTTATTTGGGGCTGTGTTGGGTCTTCGTTTCTGTGCAAGGGCTTTTTCTAGTTGCGGCAAGTGGGGGCCACCCTTCATCGCAGTGCGCAGGCCTCTCACTGTCGCGGCCTCTCTTGTTGCGGAGCACAGGCTCCAGACGCGCAGGCTCAGTAGTTGTGGCTCACGGGCCTAGTTGCTCCGCAGCACGTGGGATCTTCCCAGACCAGGGCTGGAACCCGTGTCCCCTGCATTGACAGGCAGATTCTCAACCACTGCGCCACCAGCGAAGCCCCTGCGCTTATATTCTTGATTGTTTGAGAAGTCAGGATTAAGGAGGAGACTTGTATTTTGTTTTCTTGAAACTGCTGAAAAAATAAGCATTATATCAGTTAAGAATGGATGTTACTCTTATCGGGAAAGAGGGAGAGGAAACTCAATTTATTCTTTAATAAAAACCAATAGATTCTCAAATCTGCTGATTCATTATCAGACTTCAGAATCGGTGACTTCATATTTCGTTTATATTCCTGTCCGTTCAGATCACCGTGGCGCTTGGAATGCTTAGAATCTCCGGGTTTTCTAATTATCTCCTAAAGAGAGTGTGTGCTTTGCTCTATGGAAGAGCTGGCTTGTTCTCGCATTTCCGAGTTACTGTCTAGATTGCTTTATTTTTGACATATTTTATTTTTCTAAACTGTAAGTTTACATTTGTGGTTTGAGTATAGTGAGGGAGTTACATATAAAGAAAAAAATTTAGAAGATCTCTGTGTTGTATTTGGCCCTTTAAGTCATGGCACGTTTATGGTTGGAAGGTATTCTGGAGAATTCCATACCCTCATTTTACTGTTTGGGAAATTAAGATTCAGGAAGAGGAAGTTGTTGGTCTGAGTTCACAAAGTTAATTACAGAATTAGGCAGCATCTTAGCTACTCCTCTGCTAACGTATAGTCCAGGGATGCTGCCTGGTAAATTCTCAGGGTAGCGCAGAGCAGTGCAGACAGCCCAGGGAAGCACAAGCATCGCTGAACCCTGACAATGCTGGGCGGCCGTTCACACAGTGTGAGCTGGACTGGGTTTGCCACCCCACGCGAGCTGGGTACAGCCGTCAGAGTGGACATCAGGAGGCAGCCTGGGCCAGAGCCAGAGGAGGGGACAGACCAGACTCTCCTAAGCCCCACCTGGAGGAAGAAAGCCCCAGGTCACAGGTTTAGAGTGTGAACTTGGAAACCAAGTCCTTCCCACAGAAGGGGCAGTGAGAGTTTTTGCCTGGCTGGGATTGGCTTCAGAAGGAAGAGGGCCAAAACCAGACAATTGTCCCCTGAGGACCCCTCCCCGACCTCCGCTCACTTGGGTCTGGTGCTGGAGTCTACACGTCCCATGTGGCACGAAGAGCCTCAAGCTGGAAACGAAGTTCGAGGCAGTGTCAGGTGTGCGCGTCCCCAGGTCCACGCGGAAGGAAGATGCAGGTCGCTTCTGGAGGAACACACTTACAGGTCTGAGACGACTCCCAGCTCCGGGTTCACGGGGACCTGCGGGGATGAAGCCACAGGGAGGAAAACCACCGTGAACCAGAGACGCAGAGATGGGCCTGTGGAGACTTGGGGTTCTGAGAGGGTCAGGTGCGTTGCATGCAAGGTGCACGTTCATTACATCTGAAGACTAAACGGGAGGTTCTAACAGTCGGTCAAAGGAAGGAGGGTTGTAAAAAGGGAGCCAGCCAATGCGAGACCAGCCACAGATGGTCAGTGAAATCGGAATTTCAACGTATCAGTTAAATAAGAAACGAAGCGTCCGAGCTGTGAAGTAGATCTGAAGAACTCTCCGGAATGAAATGTCAAGAGCTGGAACACAGATGAGTGGCGTGGAGGCCCCGCGGGCAGCGAGGGAGCTGGCGGGTGGACGCGGGGAGACGCAGGGAGAAGGTGGGGGGAGGGGAGCCGGGACCAGACGCCCCACGAGTCCCTAGTGGTGAAGGACCTGGATCTGGGGTCTGGGGCCCCAGAAGATTCCGAGAGGCGGAGGCCTGCTCTCCTTTTCTGTCCCCTGCTCCTCTGGTTTGTGATTAGGGGCTTCGCACAGAGCTGGAGGTGTCTGCTCTGGTCTCTTTCTGGAAGCGTGTGTGTCCTGTCGGTGTTCGGTCTTCTTCACGGGTCTGTCTGGCTAATATCACGAACCTGCGAACTGATTGTAGAAATCAGAATCGGGCCCGGAAACTTTTTGCTCTGCATTCCAGGCACCGCGTACGCTGGCCCTGACCTGACCTCACGGCCTTCCACTCGCTTGTCCCCTGTGGACACACGTTGGGTCGTGGCCCCTGTGCTGTGGACACGTGGGCGTTTGCAGACGTCTGTGAGCTGGCCCTGCCGCTCTCTGGGGCTGTGTGCACCCTCCCACCCAGGAGCTGGCTTGCTCCCTCCTTGGTTTCCCACTTGCATCTTTGCACCTGTGTGGGCAAGTGGCGTTTGAGCAGAAGTAGATGCACTTCCGATCACGTTCGTGAGGACCGCTGAGCGCAGGTGATGCACTGATTGGTGGCCACGTGGTCCTGAGCCCGCGAGAGGCATCTGCAGATTGTCCAGTACATCCCGATGGTCCACGGAGCCTGTTAAAAGCAGTTTCAAAAGTTAGGTTTATGGCTTACGTAACAGATCCTGTGAAGAGTATCAGCAAATTGCTATTTTAGTGTATTTAGTGTATTGATTCAAGAACTAGACTTGGATTAAACTTTCTGAGGCAGATGAATTTGCTATCACGGCACTGCCGAAGTAATGGCCGTTTCTGACAACTTCTGCACATGGTGCACAATACACACAATTCGATAATTGCTTTTTGTTGTACAATAAATGCCTTATTCCTACTTTTAGCCACTTAAACGGATACCCTTTCTGTAGTCCCCTTTTGCTTCCTATTCTTTGGGTCCATAAATCAGGAGTAGGTACCACCTCTATCTGTTTTAGTATTTAATTTAAAAATTTTTTGAATTCTTTAATTTGAATTGAATTGAATTAAATTTCTTTCTTTGAATTTAATCTTTATTACAGTATTGTATTTTCTTACACTAGTAATTATTGATTTCCCATCAGGCCTTTTGTCATTCAGCCAAAGTACCAGTGACCTAGTAACAAAACACTCTTCTGAACTCATTGGATACATTTCCTCCAATGAGGAGCTTTGTATATTTCCCTGTTCTTGATATCTGTTTACTGACAAACATTCATTAGTTTCTTAATTTTTTCCATTTTTCCAGGACCTCAGCTGAAAATCCATTTCCTTTTAGTTTCTGAAAATTGGTTTCTATGTGTATATCCACACTGTAAACTGGCTCTGGGTCTCTAAGTGCTGCCTCCTGGGTCTTAGTGAGTTCCTGGTCCAGAAGGTTCCTGCATTATCCTGCCGGGGAGGAGCGAGCCCCAGTTACGTCTGTGAGATGCAGGTCACTGGACCCCTGGGCCATTGCTCCAGCCAGTTCATCGATGCGGGGCAGATACTCCTTGCAGAGTGAAACACCACCTCAGAAGGATTGGCGATCATTCCTATAAACTAGGATACCAAAGACAAAACCACCTTCTGAGCTTTCCTTTTTCAATGATTAACCCACTAGTTGAAGAATTCTATACGATCTTTGGGGTGGGCCTGTATGAAAAAATTAGTATGAACTATTCACTCATTATTAGTACTCTTTTGTCCCAGAGGAAATCTCTCTCTATATATATATATTCTTGTGATGGACTGACTGACTTTTAGTTGGAGGCAATCCTGCTCATGGAGATCACTGACTAGCCCTCTGCACGTGCTGGCATTAGCGATTCGTTCCTGTTTGACATCTGTGTGTCGTGGAAAGGCCGCCTTTCTGCTCGGGAGGGTCATTTCCAGAAGAATCCTCTCCGTAGCTGAGGGCTGGGTGGTGAGAGAGGGTGCCCGTGTGGACACAGATCCAAGACACAGAAGGGGCCCTGCAGAGTGCAGGTCCGTCCTGAGACGCGACCCGTGAGCCCTCCCGGGGGAGGGGGTGGGAGCCGCGGAGTTGAACCAGCGCTGCCGAAGTCGCGCCCTCAGGAGGAGGGTGGGCAATCTCTCCCGAGAGGCTTCCGGACAAGCACCGAAGTGCAGGTGTCAGCCAGTAGCCAGGAATTCCCTCCTGCCGCCAGGACAGTGGCTGGCTCCTGGCTTGTGGGATTCTCCCGGGCCTGGCCCTCAGTGCTGTGCACTTGCTCGTTAAAACGCCGAGGATTCGCCACGTAGTCCGTTTCACCACAGTAGGGTGCTTCTGGCTTTAAAAATGTGAAAACCTGGAATTAGGGAATAGATGGGGCGAATTCGTTCTAAAGGTTTATACCGCGACTTAGTTGAAGGGTAAAATAATAATTTATACATGTTTGTCTGCGTTTGTGTGCACGCAAGCCACTGTGTAAGGAAATTAAATGCAAAAATATGTCATTCAATGAAACTTTGAATAACTAAAATCATAATAGCAATGTATTTTGCGTAATCTACTAAACGTTTTTATTATTGTTTCCTTTAATTATGTAATTTTTCAACATAGAAAAAGTTGAAAAGTAATACGCAGAACCCCATGTAATTATCATCCGTATTTACCATATACCAACATATTTGCTTTAAATCTCTCCACTTTTTTAAAGAAATGAAATGTGCAGATACCGCTGAAGCCCCGCTATACTGATACTCGTATACACTGTTCCATTTAAATTTTCATTCTTACTTTACGTGGACTTTCCACAGCCAAATGGTGCTTCTCAATTTATATGAGTGGAATGACATTGTTCCTTCACTTGCAAATACTGTGCTATTTAAACTCACCCGTGAGACTATGGCGACGTGGTACCTGTGGATGGTCACTTCATCCCTGTGGTGACTGCAGACTCCCCTGTGAATAATCCAGAGGTGACTGATGCCTTTCCTGCACATTCTTGTTTGGATTCAAGCCCCCAAGAAGAGTCTGTGTTTTAAATTCAGCCAATATTTTGATCTCAGGTAACCTTACTTCCCAATAACGCATACATTCTTTCAAAACCCATTTTTGACCCCAGTGCGGTGAACTCTCTTTGTTGAGGTTTTGTGGGATGAACAGGAAGATGATCGTGCAACGTCTGCTCAGCTGCCGCTCAGCTTCGTGCGAATAGTAACCATCCGAGCTCAGAGGAGCTGACCAATCAGATGCCAGGGCTCAGAATACCAGTCAGGGCAACGAACGGACAGAGAAGGCTGAGCCTTTATCACTTGCTGTGACCGCGCAGGCAGAGCTGGGGCAGGGGGGGCGCCCCCCATGGCTTCCGATGCCGGGTGGCTCTGGGAGGGTCCCTGCCCACCGGAGCCCTGAGCACAAAGCTCCTGTGTTTCATGGGTCCCGGGGGTGTTTGGGGTGGGAGGGTCCTGGGTGCTGGCCCAGCCCGGGTGGAGCATCTCCAGGGCTCCCTCCGCCGCAGCAAGGCCTGGCCGAGACCTCAGACGAAGGGCCCCCGCGGACGTGCGGGGCAGGGCGTGCAGAGTCGCGGTCGTGTAGGAGCCCGGCGTCAGGGCGCCGTCGGTGCGCGGGTCCGGGGTGTGGAGGGCCGCTCCCCCGTCAATGCCATGGTCAGGCCTGAAAGATCACACGTAGCGTCTGGCAACTCCTCCCGAGGCCGGACTACTGTAGGGGTTTCGGTATTTTTAAGTTCTAGGGATTGTGGTACATTTTTGGAAACTCCGAGTCTGGTATACTGATTTTTAAGTCCTCTTAAGGCGGATTTGAGTCCGTTACCGAATTGAACGAATATGCACGAGAGTTTTCAAATAACTGTTATTGTTTTGAAATACTTACCACAATCCATGGAGGAATAATTTACTTATTTCAAGTGGCAAGTCCAGACTCTTCACAGATTGAGGGAATTTCGCTTGAGTGGACGGTTTAAAAAGAGGGGAGAGAGGCCACGGCCCTGTCCTGAAAGACACCTTCCAGGTGTTTGCTCCCTGGAGAATCCCAGCCCTGTGGACGGAGGCCCCTGGGGTCTGACACCCCTCCTCCGAAACCCTCCTCAACATCAAAGTCCAGTAACACTTTATTTTCTGGACAAATAATAATTTTTAAAAAAGTATTTGTGTGTGTGTGCGAGAAATAAAATACTTCAGAAAATTCTTTCCCTAAGTTGCTAATTTTAAAAGTTGCTCTTTCAGGCCCTTCAATTATGTCATGGAAACTCAGGCTCATGCCTCTGTCACTGTTTTCCCACCTGCTCTCTCCTTTCCTCCTCGAGCAGCAGGTGTGGCTCAGGTGGTCCCGATGGGGTGCAGGTGGGAGCCCCCGGGGAGGGGCGCAGAGGCCGCACTTGGAGTCCTCCACTGATGGGAGGTTCTTGAGTGAAGAAAGCCCAGGCTGGGGAGAGGGTATCGGGCCTGCTGGCACAGTCCCGCAAAGGCAACTTTTATTTTAACTGCTGCCTGAAACCCATCTTTCTGGAGACCGCAACAGTCAGAGCTGAACATCTGTTAACAGCTGTAACAAATTTGAAGTTAGTGTTAAGTCCGCACTTTAAATGCCTGAGTAAAAACGTGTGGCCAGATCGTACATATGCTGCAGCAGTACCTGAAGATCAGTATTTTAGAGCAAGACAGAGTAAGAAATCCAACTTTCAGTATCCCCAAGTCGCTTTCTCTTATAATAGGTAAGAATTGTCTCAAAATGTTTACAGTCAGGTAACATGGGCGTAGCGGAGTCTTGCTACGGTGATGGCTCCAGGATGCAGACGTGAATGACCATCAAACATAGCTGGGGATTCAGTGATAAAGTGCAGAAGAATATTTGCTGAAGGACCTCACTTCTTATGTTTTGAAGAAAGAAGTGCGGGACTGAGCTGAAGAGAATCGGTGGGATGGTCTTCTTAGGTTCCACAGTTCATCCTCCAGAGGTCTCATCGGTCAGTCTGCTTGTGCTCTGGACCCTCGGACTGGCGGAAGAGCCCGGATTACAGGGAAGACGCGTCTGAAGGGAGCGGAGGCCCCTCCCACACTGTGTCCTCTTATAACTGAGCCTCTCGTTGGGTCATATCTGGTTCCCGATCTTCTGGGCAGTTGATCCTGCAGAGTGTGTACTGAGTAAACTAACTGAAGAATGACTGTTTGGTTTAATTAGAAGATGCCTTTGATAACATTAGTTCTGTCTGGATCGCTGACAGAACCACGATGGAGCATTCTATGCAGGACCTTAAGTCAAAAGGATCAGCCCTGGCTTGGCTGTGAGGTCGTGAGTGTCAGGACGCAGAAGGAAGAGTGGCTTTGTCTGGGCTGTGGTGTAAAAGGTTTCAGTTAAAAGCTGCAGAACTTTTGTTTCCTATTTAGTTTTCACCATCCACTAATTTTTACAAATTGTGTTTTGAAAAATAAGGTGCTTGTATGTGATACTGTTCAACTCTTTTAGAACCTTAATATCGATAGTTATGTAACCTTCATTGAAGAGAGCATGGATTAGCTGAGCCTCTTCTCCCAACTTTAAAATATTAGATTCTGTGATGCTTGAATGAGGGGGTTTTAAAAGATACGGAAGAACAACTTTTCATAGAAGAGACTCAACATCCCGGTGTTTTTATGAAACTCGATGGTTTGCAACATTCCTTCCCATAATTCCCTTGCTTGGCCTCTGTCTTGGCAATTCAGGCCGCCCTGACAACATACCGCAGACGAGGGGGTAGACGGGGGTGGGGGTGGGGGTGGAGCTTGAACAACAGGCGTTTCTTTTTCTCACCGTCTGGAGGCCAGAAGCCCACGGTCAAGGGGCGGGCCAGGCTTTGGCCAGGTTTCTGGATGCCCTCTGCCAGACGTCTGTCCTCTTGCCGTGTCCTCTGTGTGCAGAGAGGGCTCGGGGGGCGCTTGCTCCTCCTGTAGGACCAGCCCCTCCGTGGCCTCATTTAACCTTAGGCTAAGCCTCTGAAAGGCCCGATCTCCAGACACAGTCAGCAGGTGGGTAGGGCTTCCGCATAGGGATCTGGGGGACACGGTTCGGTTCACAGCAGCTTCCTGTGTAGGAAACTCAGAAGCGTGCAGAAACTCAGCTTTGCCGAGCTTTAGATGCCGGGACCGCGTGTGCTCAGAAAGGACATCTCAGCAGGTTGCATAGAGCAAATATGTGAATAAGCAGTGTTCTGGCTTGGCCGGAATAAGCAGCAGTAGGCTCTTCGAGTTCTCTTAAACACACACTAAAGAGCTTTGTGGCCTAATTTCCTTTCCTCACCAGTTAGGCGTATTAGAACAGATTGTTGGTGTGCATTGACACACTTTGCCACAGTTGTGGCCATTTCCTGACATTTCCTTTACATTGTCTGCCCAAGGTCGATACATGAATAAAATGATGGATTGGAAAGGGCATTTTTTTGGTGAGGTCAGTTGAGGCAGAAACCAACTTACTCCTTCTCAAAATATATTTTCACCAATATTTGCCCTCAGTGAGGTTCAAATGCTTATATTAATGGCTAAAATGAAAAACATTATCGAATGTTTTGAGAAATACCGTAGAGATTCCTGGTTGGTGATCCAACTTTCTCATCTTCTGATGCTCAGGAAGTTTCCCTCGCAAGCATCAGTGTGACTACGTCACACGTGGGAACTGCCTTGTGCCCACTTTGGGCACAGCTGGACCCAGAGTTCCCCCCTCCGCCCACCGTGTCGGCTGTGCTTTGCCTCTGTGTAGGTGACAGGAGTATTCCTGGAACGTGGTCTCGATGTCACATGGTGTCCCTGTCACACGAGTGTCACCTGCTGGTCTCCAGTGTCTCATTGGGAGTCCAGCCCAGGACCAGGGAAAAGGCAAAACGATTCTTCTGATGCCAAAGTCCCGAATTATAGCTCTTTTTCCATGTATGATTATATAAGTATTTCATCAGTTCAAAATGTTACATGTGCGAAAGAGCTCAGAATTATAAAATGTGTCCCCCGTATACACTTTAAAATAGTTTTATTTGCTCTAATTTTTGGTTTCTTTACTTTAAGCTTATAATGTATCCACTCCTGAGAATTAAATTACAAGTGGATTTTAAATACTAAAATAATAAATAAAAATAATATGATAAATATAAATAAAACAATACAAATAAAAACTTGTAATAAGATTACAAGTGGCTCTACAGTTTCCGTGTCTCTCCTCACTGGTGGTGAGCGGGCCCCAGGCTCGGGCAGGACCCCCCAGGCTTGGGCAGGACCCCCGGCTCTTCCCGGACCCCTGACTCGCTCTCTGCTGTTGCTTTGCAAACACACAGGCTTTAGAGTCATTGAGTCTAAAAGCACTTACGTTTTCCCTTAATCATCACAGCAACGCGTGTCCCTGTTTTATTCCGATAGTACCTTTTGGAGGCAAACACACTTCCTACACCCCTTCATCTAACCCCAGGCCGCCCTACTCATGCCCTCTCAGCTTCACAACTATCAAATAGTCAGTTGAGACCAAAATAAAACACGTTACGTGATTGAGCATGTAAGAGATGGAGACCCTGACCAGCCCGTCAGCCCACAGGGGCAGCGTGGACCTTTAAACAAGGTCAGGACGTGAGATAATCGATCGTTCATGAGTTAACATTGATTACTAACAAGTGGACTAAAAGCGATTACCCTGTACAGAGAAGTGTGGTGCAAAGGGAGCCCGTTTTGGGATTAGTGGAAAGACACATTTTAGAAACAGAGCAGAGCGTGTGCTCTGCAGCCTCCCCATCTGTCACCTGGGGAACCAGGGCCAGTATTTCCCTCAGGGGCCTCACTTCCTCAGACAAAATGGGGGTAAGATGACCCCAGCTTTGCAGGAATCTTGTGTAAAGAATGCACCTAATGGTGTCTGTTCTTATCAGTATCTTTGTTTCCGTGTAATACTGCAGGTGGAGATTTGAAGTGGTACCATCACTGTAGTAATTAAGCAACGTCCCTTTGGAAGTATAAACAGCCACTAAAGTTTTAATTAAGAAGTTATATATACATTTTGCATTCACTTTCTGATTGTGCATTTTAACCTAAACTGGGTTTGTTTTCTAAATTTCTTAAAGCACAGAACTGTTACGCTTCGCAGACAGCCCGTGGGCGGCTTGGGCCTGAGCATAAAGGTATGAGCGCGCTGGATGTTCCTCGACGCACTTTTCCATGAAGGTCCCCGCGCTGATCTTAACTGCGCTCCTGCTTCCTGTCTTGCAGGGCGGTGTGGAGCACGGAGTCCCGGTCGTCATATCGAAGATATTCAAAGACCACGCAGGTGAAAGCCGCTGAGTGATTGTGAGCATGGCAGCAGTCTGGAAGGCAGTGCACTGTCTTAAATGAGGAGATAGCAGCTGTGTGTGTTGCTTGGTTATCTGCCTGCCGTCTTAGTTTGTAGCTGTCCGCTCTCCCATCCCTGCTGCCACGCGGCCCTTTTTCGTTTCCCCTGATCCCGTGAGCCCTTAAGAGAGATACTGACTCGCAGCGTGGTGTCAAGTCATCCCCAGGAGACACGGACACGGCAGTGGTTTGAGCTCTGGTTTCTCAGGAAAGACGAAGCACTGGGGGGATGCAGTGTGCACAGAGTCGGTGGTGATGAGGTTTCTCGTGTAAAATGGCATCGCAGCCGTGAGCGAGAGGCCTCTGCGGTGCTGACGGTAGCTCGTTAATCGCTGACACAGTGAATCGATGGCTTTGGGAGCGGATCAGTGTGTGTAGAAGTGAGAGTGGGGACGGGATTCCTTCTTGTAATGGGCAAGTGGAATGTTGTACAAACCAAGTGTAACAGTTGTACAATCAAGCACTGCAGTTGTGCAGTCGAAAAGCTTGCAGGAGCTCAGAGGTCCCTGCGTTTGGAGTGAGGGTCCACAGGGAGAACGAATCAATTCGTCACTGAACTCGGAGTGTTTAATCATTTCTGCGAGACCGTAACCACCTGGCTGGCTGATTAATACTTGAAGGAAGGATTTGCTCAAATCTGCTTCTGCTCCTATAATCCTTGTGAGCATTCTCAGTTCTTTTTTATAAGTAAAGTTTTAAATTTGTGGATATGAATATAAGTTTCAGAAGAGAAAGGGAATAAGATTAAAATCAGAAAAGGATTTCACGCTCAGTTCAGGAAGCGCATCCACCTTCTCTGCAGAGGTGTGAACAGGCCGAGGAGGCAGCGCGAAAAGGATTTCGCGCTCTCTTCAGGAAGCACATCTACCTTCTCTGCAGAGGTGTGAGCAGGCCGAGGAGGCCGCGCGAAAAGGATTTCACGCTCAGTTCAGGAAGCGCCTCTACCTTCTCTGCAGAGGAGTGAACAGGCCAAGGAGGCTGTGCGAAAAGGATTTCACACTCAGTTCAGGAAGCGCATCCACCTTCTCTGCAGAGGTGTGAACAGGCCGAGGAGGCCGCGCGAAAAGGATTTCACGCTCAGTTCAGGAAGCGCGTCTACCTTCTCTGCAGAGGTGTGAACAGGCCGTGGAGGCCGCGCGAAAAGGATTTCACGCTCAGTTCAGGAAGCGCATCCACCTTCTCTGCAGAGGAGTGAACAGGCCGAGGAGGCCGCGCACGGTGACAGGTGACAGGCTGCACCTTCTCCGTGGGCTGGGGAGCACACTGGGCTCCCGGACCCCTCAGCAGAGTCCAGTCGTGCGGATACGACTCTCTCTTCTGAAACGGAGACTCTGCAGTGTCTGGGATGCATCTTGAGCAGCTCAGACCCAGCGAGTCCCCAGAGCAGGTCCCCATCGCCCCCTGCGTCTCCTGGCCCCTTGTCTCCATCACCACGTCCTGCCTGGGGCCAGGCTGGCCAGCAGGCCCTCCCCCTCCCTCTGGGGTCCTCTCCATCCGCTGTGGCCAGAGATAAGGTGTTTCCCACCGATGTCTTCCTTTCTTCACTGTGGGCTTCTTCTACACCCGAAACTCTTGCATTAATGCTTAGTGGACTGTGAGCTTTCAGGGACCCGGGCTTGGTGTAACTTAGTTCGTATGTTCAGGGTCTGGCTCAGGATGTGTACCTTACAGGCAGGGAGCGCCTTGGCCGAGCTGCCGCGCACGTCGGTGTCAGGAGGGACCGTAGCGTGCGGGAGCCTGGGCTCCGGGAAGCTGGGCCATGCACAGGAGGCGGGCGCACACGGCACTGGTAACCTGATAACCATCCCACTGCAACCAGCAACCCACCGAGTCAGGGTTTCTCCTGGGAGGCAGAGCGCTCAGGGGAGGTGACAGAACTGGGGTCCCCACTGCTCCTGTGGGGGCAGCACCCTGCTTCGATCTCCCCCCACCGAGGAGGGCAGGTGCCTAGTCGTCCCAGGAGAACAGTCCAGAGGGGGAGAGTTTCCCTCCAGCGCTCACTGTGGGGACCAGCGAGGTCGGCGGCCTGCCGTCCACCTGGCACTGCGTCTAGGAATCGGGCAGCCACGGACCGTTAGAGCAGAGCAGAGTGTAACCCGTTTATTCAGTCATTCATCCACAGACGGACCTGGCCGCCTTCGGCAGCCACCGTGCGGAGATTGGACTCTGCTCTGGGCATTCAGGGCGAGCGCTGCCCGCTTCCTCCCACCCGTGTCCCGTGGGAGAAAACAGGCGGTAAATGAACAGGCCATAGTACACATTCAGACAATGCCAGCTGCTGTGAGGAAAATTAATCAGTGTTGGGGTGTGCACAGTGATGGATAGAGCATCGCTGTTTTTATAGGGCGGTCGGTGGGAATCTTTCTGTGGGCGACATTTAAGCAAATATTTGAATCACCCAGAGTAAGGGGTGAGCAGGCCCTGCCGCGGCCTCCTGGCCCCGGGGGGGAGGAAGGGTGACAGCTCGGTGCAGGGAGGGGCGTGCTCGCTCAGAAACAGGAAAGCCAGCGGGGCAGGGGCGGCTGAGGCGGGAGGCGAGGGGGGGCATGAGATTCGGGGGGGTGGGGGCTGCAGCAGGTCCTCAGGCCTCGTGGTCCTGGGGCAGGACTTGGATTTTCTTAAGGAGGTAGAGGGGTCGTTTGAGGACTTCCCAAAGCAGGATCATAAGGTAGGTCTTACGTTAAAAAATCAGTCGGGCTGCTGCTAGGAGAATATGTTCCAGCGTCCGGGGCGAGTTAGGGCACCAGCAGAGAACTGGCCTTGGAGTCTGGAAGGAAAAGTCCAGTGAGGTCCTTTGCCCAGTTGTGGCTTCACACCCCTCATTGCAGGGTCACATTTGGGTCAGGTCATGGGGTCCTTCTCGCTGAGGGCAGGGAAGCTCCCCATCTTGGCCGGGGAGCCAGACGTTGTTCCTGGGTCCTCGGGCATCACAGAGGCTCTCAGATGGCCTTGTGACCGTCCACCCGGAGACTCTGCTGGAGAAGCAGGTGATGGTCTCGTCTTATCCCTGTGAGAGCTCGGCCCCCGGCTGGGCTCTGACCAAAGGCTCTGCCCGTCCAGGCCCTGCTGGTGGTCCGGGGTCCTGCTGTTTCTGGAGGATTCCAAGGGGCACAGGACTTGTTGCTGGCAGTCCTGGGTTCTGTGTGAGGTCCGGCTCAGCTGCTGGGCCTGTCAGTTCTCGGGTGCACACCTGCAGTCCTGCTCCTGCGAGGTGCTGAGTGCGCCTGCCCAGGCCCAGCTGCTCCAGGGACAGACGTCCTTGCCCACCAGGGTGTCCTGCCCAGGTACCCATCAGGGCCAGTCACCAGGAATGCTATTAAAACCCTAGAACCACCAGGGGCCATAGGATTTAATGCCAGTCTAGAAAGGTCACTGCCTAGGTTTTGTGTGAGTGTGGTGCCCATACTGAGAACGCAGACTTAATGGCCTCTGTCCACATTCTTTGAACTTAATTCTTCTGTGTGGCTCTTCCGTCCCCTTGCCCAGAAGTCTCCCCTGACCCTCTGCTGCTTACATGTTAAGTGCTCAGGCTGGACATCTGAGCCCTTCTCCGTGTCACTGGTGATTCTGCAAACCCAGACGTGAGCCCTGCCCCCGTGTGAGGCCTGGCACCCCGGTGCCCCTCCTATCCCCCGCCTTCACGCCCACAGAGAGCTCTGCTTCCCGCACACCCGACCTCGCCCGCGAGGCTGCACGCGTGCTCTGTGATGAATACACGACGGGCACACACACACATGCACACGTACACGTGCACACACATAGGTGTGAGGTATCTTGAGTTAGACACACATCTTCTTAATAACATTTGATGTTTCTGGAAAGCAAAAGCAGTGTTGGGCCGTTCTCCAGTCCTCCTTTTAATCGGTGGTCACAGCGGCTTGCTGTGAGTAATTACCACTTTGTACTTTATAAAAATAAGCAAGAATGAGGAGTTTTTCCACAATTGAATGAAATTTAAATATATTATTTCTAATACTGCAAAAACTTAGAAACCCAAAACAAACTGTATATAGCAAATAAACAATGAAGAGAAACGTGGATGACAAAGAGGCTTGGAGTTAGAAATTGTCATCTTAGCAGCAATATCTTACATTAGAATAATGCTTGTGTGACATGGAAAGGACTTCCGTTTTCTTTTTTTTTTAACTTTTATTTTATATTGGAGTCTAGTTGATTAACAATGTTGTGTTAGTTTCAGGTGTACAACAAAGTGATTCAGTTATACATATACATGCATCTGTTCTTTTTCAAATTCTTCGCGTTTTCGTCGGGTCTTCATGACTGGACAAGGCAGATGTGGCTGGCTGTTCACACTCGTAGGTCAGGGAACAGAGAAACGGTGGTTCGCCCAGTCTCACTCTGCCAGGGAAGGGAGGCTTAGTTATAAACCACATTTTTCTGTCTCTGAATCCAGTTCTTCCTCCATACCGTGTCATCACATTATGTACTAGTAAAATCCGTTCGCAGCCGAGGTTTAATTCAGTTATCATCCTAATGTCTCAGTAACGATTTGGACGGGCAGGCCTGCACCCTGTGACGGGTTTGGTGCTTGTATCCAGGAGACAGATGGGACAGTTAGAATATATCCAGAAAATTGAACTAACATGTAGGGAGGGGGGAAGTTTGTCCCATTAGGACAGTAAAAAGAATTAGGATCCTTTAGCCTTTTTTATGTGGAACAGTCATCATTACCTGCAGCTGGATGGTGGGGTCATAGAGGACGTTTCTGTGACAGCTGAGTGTGGATGGAAATGGGGCGGCTGTGTCCCTTGTGAAGACGCTGCACATTTGCACAGAATGACCGTTCCTATCATCCAAACACAGGTATCACCCCAGGGCGAGAGGACCAAGCCCATGCCGAGGAGCTGCACGGTCACCCCGACCGTCACAGGGCCGGCGGGGGAACCTGAGTGCAGGGGACCTCTGCCTTTTGAAGCCACGGCCTCGAGATCCGTCGAAACGGGACTCCTCACCCTGAGCCAACTTCAGGGGGAGGTCGGAGCTTCCTGGGGTGTGAGGTCCCCTGAGATGCCCACTTTTTATTTTTCTCTAGAATATTCACCTGTATTTGGTGTCTTACAGCCGTGAAATGGCGCCGTTATACAAGATTTGTGATTAACTTCTTTTCACATCTGTGACATTTCATTAATTTCATCTTGCTGAATTCGGTGGAAACCTTTATCTTCCCCTTGATCTTTGCATCCCTCTGGTTCCCTCCCCCCCGTCTACACGTCAGCCCCTCATCTGGGTTAATTCTGAGGCCACGTGGCCCCCCTCCCCACCGCATAGCCCAAATATGTGGTCCAGGCTTAGGGAAGCAGAGGTTGCAGGGCCCGGGCGGCCTCTTCAGAGAACGCCTGTCCCACTGGCGTCGGGGGTTCAGACAGCGGGCCTTTGCCTCTGTCCGTGTTAACTGTGCAGCCCCTGACCCCAGCAGCAGGGCCTGCTGTTGCCACGTCTCATTTTTGTGCTGCAAAGGACACAGCTTTGGAAACGTTAAGATCTGACACAAATATTCGGGCCAGTGTGTCTCGCCAGTAGTTGCTAACTTCTTTCTAGACTCTTAATGTTGAACAGAGTCCTATTTTAGGATCCGACTGAATTTGTGTAGACGTAGAGAGAAAGTCCTCTCACCTCAGGAAGAGATTGTGGTGCCCGATTTGGGATTTTTAGGTCAGGCTTTCCTGACCCTGCTTCCTAGAACAAACCAGAATCTGCTCCTTTTGCCTCAGGAGCTGGATATAGGGTGAAAGGAGACCCTTCCCGCACCCTGGATCCAGGTGGAAGTGCAGCTCCTTGAGTGAAGAATATCTCCGCATTCCTTCTCCTTCGTTGTCAGTGAATCAATGAAAATATGCTTTTCAAGCTTCCAAATAATAGAACTTGGAGCAGACGATAAAAATTGACTTTGTAGCTGAATGAGGAATGTTGGAACCTGGACAAGACATACCAGATATATCAGGATCTTGGAAGGACGCATGTTAAATGCTGCAGGTTTAATTGAAATTCCACGTGGGAAGAGCCGTCACCTTCGGTAGCTGATTGCTGAGAGCGAAATGCAGCAGAGAATCTGGCTGCCGGGCTGCCAGCGTGTTCTTACTGTTGAAGGATCACTTGATGTTAAAATCAGAGGGAGGCAGGTTGGCAGCGAAGAATCCAGTTGCTATGGCTACGGAAGGTGTGTGAGAGGCTCTCCGTACAAGTCCTTTCTGTCCTGGACCCACTTTGTCGTTGCTCCTTGAATCCTCCTAATACCGTCCACTGTGTCAGCTTCCACAGTTGAGGGCCATCCTGGAAGATGGAAGTGCTTTTTAATTTTAATTTACAAGATACTTTGAAATGGCTGAAATATCTTGAGTTACTTAAAGAATTTAACTCCCCCCATTATCAATAACACATAACCTCCCAGGGCCCCTTGGAAGATGGGAAGAGAAACCTTGTTAGCACTTCACGGACCAACCTTTAATCCTCACTGGCAGTGAGGTAATAGGATAATCTCCCTGTGCAGGGGGGCAACGGAAGGTTGGAGAGGGATTGAACCAGGGCAGAATGTGGAAGTGAATCCTGCGCCCCTGAGTCTGGTTCTGAGGCAGAGTAAGCGGCTGGCCCCTCGGAGGTCTCCCCAGGGTGGGGTCAGCCCCGTCCCTCTTCCCATTGACCGCTCCGTGGTGACGATGTCCACACGTGGCCGGTTCTGGGGCGTAAAGGACTCAGTGCTTGTAAAGGATGATGAGGAGGGTTTTAGTCATTATTAGTCCAGATGTTCAGTGCACGTAAGGCTTTTTAAGAAGTGTTCTCATTTTCTAATACCACCCAGAAGTTTATGTGAATGAATATTTAACAAGCGTCTGAATTTTACAAAGACTAATTAATTTGCAAAAAGAACAGTTTCTGTTATAACACACTTGTATTGCAAACAATGATTAAATTTACACAGTCTCACATAACACTATAGTAATAGCGATTAATTTGACTTGAAAAGGCAAGTATAACAGAAATAGAAAATATCTCATTGTAGCTAGTTTGCATGTTTGAATATTTATGTGGTTCAAATACATTACGCTATATTTCCATTTTACATCCTGATGTAATGGCAAGATTACCACAGAAATAAACTAGAGCCATTTTTCAGCTGCAATCTCCAAACCTAGCTTAATCTCACCAAAGAGTTTATTTAGGAGCATTAATTAAAATTTTTAATTAAAATCAAATTTCCATGGTTTTATTTTATCATCCATTTTACCACTTTTTAATTTGTTTCTTTAGGGCTAAAAGTGTCCTACAAAGAGAAAAACATTTCAAAGATTTAACTGGGAAGTCTTTTTAATTAGCTTTGCTTTAACGACAGAGACAGACGAGAGACATAGAGAGACAGAGACAAGAGACAGGCAGTGAGAGACAGAGACATAGGCAGAGACAGAGACAGACAGACAGAGACAGAGAGATAGGCAGGGAGAGACAGAGATACAGACAGAGATAGAAGCAGTGAGAGACAGACAGAGACATAGAGGCAGAGACAGAGGCAGAGAGAGACAGACGTAGAGAGAGACAGAGAGACAGAGAGATAGGCAGGGAGAGACAGAGATAGAGACAGAGATAGATGCAGTGAGAGACAGAGGCACAGAGGCATAGAGAGGCAGAGACAGAGAGAAAGAGTGACAGGCAGAGAGACAGAGAAGACAGAGACAGAGGCAGAGAGAGACAGAGACAGAAAGGACAGAGAGACAGGCAGAGACAGAGACGGAGGTAGAGAGAGACAGAGGCAGAGAGAGGCAGAGTCCGAGAGACAGACAGAGACAGAGATAGAGGCAGAGATGGGGGAGATTCTGAAAGGGCCCCTGTGTGGAGCTAGAGGGAGTGTAGATCTCACCTAGTGGGTGACAGAGGTTTTCTGGGTAAAGGCTCAGTGTAAATGAGAACTTTATTACCTAAAACCATACCATTAAATTCATTAATATAAAGACTGTACTTTATTTTCAATAAAATTTAATACTAGTTAATGACTAGAACTAATATTAACAATTGACATTAAATATTTACCTGGAATTTAAAGAATTCCAGTGTTAATAACTTATTATTTCCAATATTTAACCAAAGACTTATAAATTAAAACAAATCTAGAGGAAGGCAAAAAAACCTGTGAAAATGTGTTTTCTGCAGGGCTCAGCCTGTCTCTAACCCGTGCTGTGGCGGGACCAGCCCTTGTGGCTCTTATTATGGTCGTACAATGCCTCCAGCAGTAGCCATGAGGGGACTGAAAAAATAAAGGTTCGTTGCTGACAGGACCTAGAAATCACACAGCACCCTGGGTCACACGGCAAGATGGAGGCTGCCAGCAGAGAGCGCGAGGCCCGGGGTCCTGCTTTCACTGGGGTCGAGGCCGGGGTCTGGGGTTTCCCGGGATCACTCTTTATTGGTGAATTTAAACATAAAGGTGGGAATTTAAAGCACAGGAAGAGGAAAAACAAGGGGCCAAATGGTCAGTTACTGAAATCAACCAAGGTCTCTAAAGCACAGGGGCCTCATTGCGGCGCAGGGGCCGGGGCCCTGGCTCTGTCTGGGGTGTGGCTGGCAGACTCGTCGAGGGGAGCAGAGCTGGAGTCGGGCACTTGTGTAACAAAAGAGAAAAAACAGCTGTCAGGGTTTACACTGCAAAATGCTTTACGTTTGGTGTGAATTCGTTCAGTCTTATTGAAAGGAGTTATCTCTCTGCCTCTATGAGAATAGAAAAGTGAAGTGGAATAATGCTGTAGAGATTATACTCAAACTTTACAATACAAAGGTTTTCTTTCCTTTTTCCTTTAATATTCTGGGCACATTTTCTTTAATTAAAGCAGTCTATGTAAATGTGTTCCCGAGAAAGGGGAAAATGCTGAGTGGCTTCTGGGATTCCTATTTTATTGTCTGTGTCAACTTAATGAAAAACGGGGATCAGACTTTCCACACATGTAATGAAATCCTTCATTAGGAGGAAGTGACATTTGTGCTTCTCATTGAACAAGGCTGTGCGTTTACAAAGTAACTCTCTTAATGTGCTTAAAATTAGCTGAATGTTTAGCTTCACCAGCCGGGCGAGGGGGGCGCTGTGGCTGTGCTGTTGGCGTTTCCCCACACTGTGTACACACGTGCATGTGCGCACACACACACACGTGCTCACATTCTCACACGTCACGCATGCAAGCGTGTGCACACATATGCACATGTTCACCCACAGAGACTCCTGCGTGCACAGACATCCACACACGCACACATACCCACACTCACGCACACGTGTGCGCACATATACCCACACGCATGTGTGCTCACACATACCACACGCACACGTGTGCTCACACATACCCACACTCCCTGTGCACACACTCACACCTGCACACGCACAATGCCAGTTGCTGCGAACTCTGACCCTAAACCACTGCCAGGAGGAGCACGATGTCTCTGAATCTCTCTTAACACTGTTGCCCCTTTTGCGACCCTGCAGCCCACCAGACAGGGATGTTATTCGTAGGGGACGCCCTCCTCCAGGTCAGTATTTTAAACTTCAGTCCTTGGCTCTGTTGCATGTTAGTTCATGTTAGTTTTGAATTGAGACTCATCAATTATTATCCTCAAAATTCTTAATTTGTCATCTTTTCAGGTTAATGGCATTAATGTAGAAAATGCAACCCACGAAGAAGTGGTAAGTGTATGATATTTTATGTCTTTTGTTCTTTTTATTAGATAGCCTTTTATTATTTTTTTCTCTGAAAGTCCATTTCACGGAGTGTACTCATAGACACAGAGCTTCAGAAAAGCTTAGAAAGTTTAGCAAGTCGTGTTTCAGAGGGCCCTCTGTGCCACGTCCCTTCACAGTCCACACGTCATGGGTCCTCTCCGATGCTATAAAAGGTAGATTGGTGGCTGCTATTTTCAAGATGGGAGGATTGAAATTCAGGGCGTGGGACCCCGCCCGGGTGACCGGAGTGGAGCCTGTGAGGGTCCGCACACCGGCTCCCTCTGGCTTTGTGTGCTCCTCGCCTTGGAGGACGTCTCGGGACGCTCGCCTCTGGTGTGTGTCTGGGATGCTGGCCTGTGGACATGGGGGTCACAGGCTCCGCCCCAGCACCCCTTTCCAGACATGAACCTTGCCCAAGGTCAGGTCAGGCTCCAACACAGCGTATTAGTAGGTCGCTAACTAGGTGAAGAATTCCTTTAACTTGCTCCAGGCACGGAGGAAAGATTCGCAGGTGGGATGACGTGTTTCTTGGTCTCAGGGACTTGCAGTTTTAGGTTTAGGTGCAAGTGGATGATGTGCTCTCATCTGTTTACTTCTAAACTTAACATTTGGGTTATTTTTCAATCTCTGCAAAAGTTTGCTTTCTTAAGGTGAGAAAACACATAGTAATTCAAAAAGAGACAGTGTACACCTAGGTAACTTTATCCCGGCCCAGGGAAAGTAAAAAGCATTCATCTGAAAAGAAAGACTTTTAAATTAAGTAAATGATGTGTAAAGCTTATAAATGGAGCTATTCCAATACTTGACTGATACAAATATACTTTTTGGACCAAATTATCAAATTACAAGTCTACAGTCTTCTGTGACACAAAAGCCATGATTGGAACACTGCTACTGACATACAATCTCAGCTCTTCAGACTTACGAACTTCGTAAAAATATTAAATTTGTAAAAGACCTCATAAATCACAGTTGCACACTGTGAAACTCACTTTTCAGAGTAGATTCTAGGTTCACTTAATCCTAAAAGAAGAAAAGTCAGTTCTGCTCCACACAGAAGACCCACAAAAATGAGCCTCATCCTGTATATGGGCTCCTGCTTTGGAAAAGCTGCTTTTCGGCGACAAAAATGTGTTTATTTCCCTCTTTTTAATACACCGTGTGTCCTCATCCACATCAACATACAATATCGTAGCCGACGTGGCAGAGAGTAAACTTTCCATAATTTTCTTTTTTTTTTTTGCGGTACGCGGGCCTCTCACTGCTGTGGCCTCTCCCGCCGCGGAGCACAGGCTCTGGACGCACAGGCTCAGCGGCCATGGCTCACTGGCCCAGCCACTCCACGGCGCGTGGGATCCTCCCGGACTGGGGCACGAACCCGCGTCCCCTGCATCGGCAGGCGGACTCTCAACCACTGCGCCACCAGGGAAGCCCTCCATAATTTTATTGGGCAAATTCTGAGACATCTCACTATTCAGAGAGGAAGGAAAAATGATGTTTGGAAAATCACTCAGTCTCACCTGTGTGCAGAGGTTAGGGATGCCTGGCGGGAGGTGGCGCGGGCGCAGCTGGTCCCCCTGTGGGACCCCCAGGCCCACACGTATGGCAGGAGACCTGGCAGCAGAGTCCCCGCAGCAGAACCCAGACCGATGTCCAGTGGGAGTCAGAGCGGGGTCAGCGCTCCGTCCTGAAGGGTCTCAGAACGAGAAACATTACAGAACTTCATTTTTATGCAACATGCTCAGAATTTTTTTAAAATATCTCAAATGTTAAATTAACTTCTAGTCCAGATGGCAGGCCAGGGTTTTAAGTCCCACGAAAACCATTGATTAAAAACTGCCCTAACTGATAAAACTTCACAGACTGTTTTACGAGCCGCCCTTTTCAAGGAAATGAGTCCTTTTTATACACATTTCATTCATGCACAGCAGCTCGGTCATCACTAAGATCTCAGGACAGATTCTGAGTTCTGGTGATTTTGAACTCAAGAACCCTTAGAAATAAAGTCTTCACTTGTGTTTAATAAATGGTAGAAATGGAACCTTCCAGGTCACTGTTCCAAGCAGCAGCCAGGCCGTCACACCCCCAGACCCCCAGCTCACGGCATCTCATGGGCCGTCACTCAGCAGCTCGCAGCTGCATTTGATAGAAGGTGTCCTGAGGGAGCTGAGGCCGGTCGCCTGTTTCTCCAGGTCGTTTGGCAAGTACGTGTGGACCCTCCTTCCCCTGGGTACCGAAGCATCCGTCAGGCGTCAGCAAGGCCTCTGCCCTCAAGGATGAGCCTCCGCTCTCGGGCCCTGGGCTGTCCGGACTTCCTCTTCCCTGCAGCAGCCGGCTTACTCCCGGCCCCCCCACCTCCTCACGTCTGCCCTCCTTGGGCGATGGTCACCTTCTCTCAGTCTCTGCTCATATGAGAAACTGTCCCGAACACAGGAGGTTAAGGCAGTGTTCCATCTTGTTGGAAGGAACATAAGTGCTATGGAAAGAAAGAAACAGGCTGGAATAAGTAGGTTAGGTAGAGGGAAGATGGATGGATAGAAGGTAGGTAGATAGACAGGTAGACAGATAGACAGACAGGTAGCTGATAGAACATGGGTGGTTGGGTGGATGGATAGAGAAATAGAGAGACAGATAACTGACCAACAGTATTTTCTCATGCATGAGTTGGCAAATTGTTCAGAGACGTGCTTCTCAACCCCGATGTGCATGAGAGTCACCTGACACCCGCAGAGGTTTCAGCGGACGTAGCTTTGGTTCAGCATCACTGCTCCCTAATTCCCGGGCCTCGAAATTAGCAGGGTTCAGAGCCATTGGAATGAGGATCTAAACTCCCAGTAGCGTCTCCGGTGTGCCTTGTGGGGCTTCGTTGGTGCAGGAGCACCGGGGGCGGGGGAGTCTGGCTCCTGTTCACGTGCCCACTTCCTCCCCTGGGGCCCGGGCCAGGCCGGCCTTGTATAAACGGCTGCCCTTGGTAGCAGAGATGCACGTGTCCAGCCCCTATGGCCTTGGGAGACAGAGGACACTCAAACTCTGATGGACGGGACTCTGTGTTGTAGCGTTGACCACGGTCGAGCATCCAGACCCCCCTGAGCCCAGTAACCAGGTAGGAGCTTTTCCACGAGGAGAGCAAACACAAAGCTATGTGTGTGATTATCCCGCTAGCCTCCTCCAGACACCGCCTAGAATCCCATCTGCCACGGACACTTCCGGCACCTGAGGTCTTTGGGCGGCGGGCCCGGGTGGCAGGGCGCCTGCCCGGGGCAGCGTGGATACAGTGCAGAGCCGTCACCGCGTCGGTAGCACGACGACCGTTAGGTGCGTGGGAAGGGCAGCGTGTCCAGCTGTGGGCCACGCCCCCATCAGGATCCAAGCTAACCACCAGCAGGCCTTGCCGTCTTGGCGGCAGGGGCGCTCCTGCGGCAACTCGTTCTCACGTCACAGGTGCCAGTCCCAGCCCCCTGTCTGTCTCTGGGGCCACTTCCCGCTCTGACACTCCCGCGTCTTCACAGACTCTCTAGGGTGTTGCCTCATGTCCCTGCAAGTTGAATACACACAGCCTCACGACGCAGCTGACCAGCCGGGGGCCGCGAGGGCTGGTGAGATGCTGGGGGCGGGGTGACAGAAAGACGGACGACCGGCCTGGCCCGGATGCAGGAGAGTCAGGGTCCACTATTGCTGCTGCCTCTGCTGGCGTTTGCTGACAGCCAGAATCGCCAGGGAAGGGAAGCGTTGGCTGTGTCTGTAGTTGTAGCCCAGGTACCACGAACGTGTTCTATTTGTTCTGGGAAGGAGAACGCACCTGGAGCCACGGTTGCCGTTGTAGTTATGTGTGTTTATACTTACAGTAAAGGACGGCTGTTACTGACAATTCATGTGCTTTCTGCGGGGCCCAGTACCCAAGTTGGCTGGGAGGGTGGAGGAGACCGCATCTTCCAGGTCTTCCGTGCAGCACGGCTGTGGTTTCCTGTTTGACCCCAGAGAAGCGGTTCTGGGGGCTCCCACTTGACCCTTCTCGCCTGCTAGGCCTGAGTCAGGAAAGTAGCCTGGAGATTCTACCAGTTAGGGGATATGTCTGTTCAACCTCTGTTCAGGGGAGGGAAGGAGAACCACAGGGTGTGTTAGGGACCGATGTGAGGTGGGTCCAGGACGAAGGGCACCGATCACCTGGCAGACATCAGCCTCCTGTTCTGACTGGTGGACCAGGGCAGGTGTTGGGTGTCCAGGCATCAGCGCAGACCCGGCGCCTGGAAGCTTTGCTCTCACAGTGCCGTCACCGGTTCCGCACGTCATTTTATAGAGGATGGGGGGATATTGGCAGACGTCGACAGTGGCGGTGTTAGGGAGGGTCGGAGGGGGGACCCAACCCCGCAGGCGACGGCCAAGGGGCTGGCAGGCCAGCAGGTGCAAGTGTGTGTGTGTGTGTGAGTGTGTGTGTGTGGAAGCCTATGTGTTTGTGTGTGTGAGCCTATGTATTTGTATGTGAAGGAGCAGGACAGGTCTATGTGCTTACGTGGGGTGAACTGCAGATTCGATTTTAGGCAAAGAGAGTGATTTGTCTAGTGGACATGGTTCCACTGACGTGAAAACGGCCAAAGAAGAGGACAGACAGCACACGTGGTGTAGTGTGCTTTCCTGCGTGTGCCTGTTTGTTCCCACGTGGTCACGTACCTACACGTGTGGGCACGGGGCCAAAAGGCACACAAATTGTGAATTCTGCGATGTCACCAAAACGCCCTCAAGAGAGAAGGCATTCTTGCAAATGGGTAGACGATTTCCGGAAGGACACGCAAGATACACCAGTAGCCGCGTGTCTGAGGTGTCCATCCAGGGCTCTGGCATGTGAAAGACACCCATGCTTTCATCGTGTATCTGTTTGTTACTTCCTGTTCTAAAATATCCAGTCATCATATTTCAGTTATGACATTTTAAAGCTGTGCTGGCTCCTCAGACATAACCATATGGGATGATTTCTTCACTCCCTGGAAGGCGTCCCGGGTGAGACAACTTCAGAGACTCCCTGGAGAAACTGCTCTGAGGCCGCAAGGCTGCCAGCCCCTGTCCTGGACCAAGTGTCTGTGCCCCAGATTCACAGGTTGGAGCAGTAACCCCCGGGTGATGACGTCAGGAAGAGGAGCCTTTCGGAGGAGAATCCAGGGAGATGAGGTCATGAGGGTGGGGCCCCGTCCAGTAGGATTAGCGTCCGTGTAAGGGGGTGGAGGCGCCAGAGCGCACTCTGTGCCTGTGAGGACACAGCGAGAAGGTGGCCGTCTGCAGCTAGGATGAAGGCCCTCACCAGAGCCCTGACCCGGCCGGCACCCTGACCGCGGGCTCTGCCTCAGAACTGTGGCGGAGAGTGTCTGTCGTCCAAGCCCCAGCCTGTGGCTTTTTGTCGTGGCAGCTCAAGTCGTTTACCTGAGACACCCAGCAGTTTAGATGGCTCGAGCAGCATTTTAAAAGCTTGGGGGAAGATTCATACAAGAGCTGAATCCTTCCTAAAAAAGAAATATGTCTGACTCACCGGTAAACTTGGCGGCCCAGCAGGTGAGTCAGAGGTGGGAAATCGGAACCTGCACCTACGTTGTCAGAGCAGAGCAGACGTGCCTGGTGACAGGGACGCAGGCGGGAAGGTGCCGGAATCGCTGGTCTTAAATAGATGCAAAGGCAAGTCCGTGTCGCTCTGAGGCAGAGCAGGGGCCCCGCCATCCAGAGCCGAGCGTGGAGTCAGGTCCCTCCCGACACCCGTCAGTCCGAAGGCTGTGGTCTGAGGGGCAGACATAGCTTTGAGATCAGTCGTTGAATTCGGAGGCATTAATGGTCAGTGGTCAAAATATTTTCTCAGACACACATACATACTTGGAACTAAATTGAAAAAAAAGAAACTGGCGATGCAGTAAAACCTTTGCCTTGTCCTAGCATCTCAAAGTCTGGAAACATCAAGGCAGGGCAGACACTTGGGATTTGAAAACTAATAACACGTTGAAGTTAAGCCCACTCTTTCATCAAAGGTGCACCTGCCTCACTCTTTACTGTTGTTCCCGGATACAACTAACTTGTCCAAAGTGACGTTTCTTCGAGGGCCTGGGGAACAACGCTGAAGGCCTGAGCCGTGTAAACATGTGAGCGAGTCTTCTGGGGGCTAATTAGCCTCGATTAGATAGATTTTAATGCTTTAAACTCCATTTTATCTCCAGGAAGACTTGTAAAATTGTTAAATATATGCTCACTTATTGAGATAGGGGTGGGTGTGTGTGTGCGTGTGCGTGCGCACACGTGGGCAGACCCACATAACAGAAGCAGCGGGAGAACTTGACTCCACACAGGGGCACGCATCTCAGGCTCGTGCTGTCCACGTGACACCCTGGTCTTAAATTTAAAGCTCCATGAGCCCCAGGACAGGCAGGCTCTTGGGCGGCGGCGGCCGGCCCCCACTCAGATGTGAGCCACACCCCGCAGCAGCCACATCTGGAGAGGACGGCGCTGCAGCTCGGGGTCCCTTCGATGCAGGAGACGAGGGCGCAACGACACCACAGTTTTGTGAGACTCGCCCTGGGTCGCCCTCGGAGGGGGAGGTGCGTGGGCCCCGTTGCCCTTGACGGCCTGGAGGAGCTGAGGCGATGGTCATTGTCTCCGGGGCCTCGGGCCGGCCGGAGGGTGGTCCCAGCTGGGCCCCAGCCGTTGAGTCGTCCGAGCAGAGCGTCCGTCTCATGGCCGCGTTGCTGGGTTTGGTGGGAGGCTTTGAGCCCTCCCCTTCTCGCTGCCGTGGGCGGCAGCCCTGACTTAGGGAAGACAGACCCTGGGGCGTTTCATCCCGTGTCTGCACCTGCACCCACCCAGCAGGAGACGAGGGGGCTTCGGGAAGGGGCGCCAGGGTAGGCTCGCCTCAGGGCTCCCGGGGCACCGCCTGGTGAGGCGTGAAATGGAGAAAAGGCCTCAGGGTCACGAGATTTGATACGTGGAAGAGACACGCCGGCGCCCGTGGCGCAGGAGGCTGTGGACGCAGGGCCTCGGGGAGAGGAGGACGGACGGATGCGAGATGAGCGGGGGGCCACTTCACGTTGGCTGGCCCGGGCTGGGGCGTTCGGCGGGTTTCACAGGCCGAGGCAAAGGGGAGGAGCTCAGGCTCGGGGGCACGGAGAACGTCCCCGGGGTGACGGGAAAGGCCTTTCTGTGGGTCTCCAGGCAGAAGCAGGTCGTCAGCAGGGGCGTGTTCAGAGGAGGGCCGGGGCCGCGTGGCAGCATTGCACGCGTTCCCGATGGGACGCTGGGGGCGCGAACACGTACAGCTTCTTACTCCGGGCTTTGGCTAATGTGTCTGAATCACGTTTGCTTAAACGAGGCAAACGTTGAGCGTTAAAAGCTGATCCTAGAGCTAAAGGAATGAGCTGTTTGGGTTACAGGGGAAGGGCCGGAACCGTGGGGATGGTGACGCTGCAGCCGAGAAGGGCGAAGTGCTGCCCGTTGGTTTCTCCAAAATTAAAATGTCGTTTAAACTCCGAAGCTCATATTTGCGGTTTGCAGCGTCACAGTTAACCAGCTGGCGTGTGTTGCCAGCGTCTGAAATTTGTCAGTTTGCGCGCCACGCGGGTTTCTCACATGACTTGAGTTTCCGGGATGGCGTGGGTAGAGTGTGCAGGGGGCGTGGCCTCAAACCTCTGCTGACGTGTGAACGTGTGTGTAGCTGAGGCGCCAGAGTCCTGTACCTGGGGACATGCAGCCATCCTTTTGTTACGGCAGGTAAAGCTCGCAGGACTTCCAGAGTTTCAAAGGTAATCGTGAACATTGAATTCTCAGGAGACAGGCGAGACGTGTAGGGATTTATTTCTATTTCTGTTCTGGTCACTTTGTGATGGTAGAGTAACTGTCTTTTGTCACATTGACAGGTGCATCTTTTGAGAAATGCCGGCGATGAAGTGACCGTCACTGTGGAGTATCTCAGGGAAGCACCATCATTTCTGAAGCTCCCATTAGGTAAGGGGGAGGGGACAAGTTCAAGGGTGCCACGCAGCACATTATTTATGCAAACGATACGGCACTGGCAGGAGTGTAGATCGTTTCCTGAGCTCATATTCCGAGAGAGGAAAGACGCAGAGAGCGCCTCAGCATTGCATGTTCCTAAGACGTCCTACCCTTTAATCCGTCCACAGACTTTTGCAAGAGGGCGTCCCCAGACGGCGCTTCGTCGATGAATTAACTAAGTCGCCTTCCTCAGGTCGCCTCCCTGTGACTGTATTTACCTACACACGCACATGCACACATACAGGAACGAAGTTTGTATTTAAGATGTCTGTGTTGGCATGAGAAGTATTTAATGTAAAAGAGGAAAGAACGGTAAGTCTGCACCGTGACGTGTCACCGGCGCCCGTGTTTCCTGCAGAGCTTGTAACTCTCTATTAGACCTGACGTGATCCAGCCGGGAAGTGGATCAGAACAGGTGTTGTGACTGACTCTGTTCGGGAGGATGGCTTTGCAGAGTTTATGAAGTTCCCGTCCTTCCTTGACGTAGCGGCAGGGCCTCTGTCGGGTGCTGACCTTGGAACCAGAGGGGCTCTGGGCTGAGGTCGCGCCCAGGGGCTGCAGCTCCGCTGTGGCTCAGCCCACTGTCCCGGCTCGCGGGGAAGCGGGGCCCTCCCCCTGCGGCAGCCCCTCTCTTCTCTTTCCCCTTCTTTCTCCGGCTTTTTCTCTCACATGAAGGAACAGCCTCTCTCCTGGGCTGATCTTATGGCTGGAATCTTCTCTCTCTTTTCCATCGTTCCCCTGTTGTCGGAGCCTCCGCTGCCGCCCCTGGGCCTGGCCCAGCCCTCTGGGGCCACGGCAGCTGCTGAGACCCGATCTCACCTTCGAATCCACGGTCACAAAAAGGGCCATTGAACTTCTGGCCCTGCTCCCATCCATCTTCCTGAGTAACCGAGCAAATCGGTTTCAGCAGCTCGATGTTTGTCCCCATCAGACCTCAACCTGGAAACCATGCTGCTCACTGATCTAAGAAAAACTGACAATCCCCCCATGGGTATGAAAATATATCAGTAGGATTCATCACACGTCCTGCCTTCTAAAAAGACCAACGTGAGAAATCAGGCCACACGTTCAAAGAGAAATAAATGCTATACACAGCACAAGAGTTTATTCTTCCAGAAGAGGGTAAAAGGCCCATGGACAGCCAATCCCAAGCGTTCGCCTGGGGCCCAGGTGTGTGGCGCGTGTGAGTTTACAGCATCGTGTAGCCGCGGGGGGCGTGTGCACGGCTCTGCCTGGACATCTCTCCTGCGGGCGCCTCACCTGACGGTGTGTCCGGGAGGGCACAGGAGGCGGGAGGGGTCTCCTCTGGAGACAGTCAGTGCCGACTTTGATTATTTTGCACAAATTCAGACTCAGACTTTTTATGAAATAGAAGTCACATAACATAAAATTCACCATTCTAAGGTGCGTGCTTAGGCAGTTCTTAATTTGTCACTGTGCCGTGCAGCCGTCACCACTGCCCCATTCCAGAATATTTCCATCACCCCAGAAAGGAACTTTGTACCAATCATCCCCTCCCCCAGCCCCTGGACACCACGAATCCACTTTCTGTCCCCATGGATTTGCCTGTTCTGATCGCTTCACGTAACTGGGGCCGTGCAGCGTGTGGCCTTTCGTGTGAGCTTTCTTCACTCGGCATGTTTTCCAGATTCATCCACATGGTACCCTGTGTGCAGGGTTTCATTCCTTTTTTTAACTGAATAATTTCCATTATTTGGAGAGACCATGTTTTGTTTCTCTCTTCATCAGCCGACGGGCAGGTGGCTTGTTTCCACCTGGGGACCGTTGTGCCAATGCCGGTGTGTGCGTTCATGTACAGGTCTACGTGAACGTGTTTTCAGTTCTCCTGGCCACACACCTGCGAGTGGAGGTGCTGTGTCATACGGCAAGTCTGGGTTGGATTGTTGAGGACCTGCCACGCTGCCTCCACGCCTCCATCTCACACCCCACCAGCCCTGCACGAGGTCAGTGTAGCTGCTATAGATCACAGCTCATTTTTTTAGGTTAGGTGTTTTTGTAAATACTCGTTGAAGCTATTTGTGTTGTATTCTTTTCCAGTAGTTGGTTGTTTTTATTTATTTTTTTTGCAGTACGTGGGCCTCTCACTGTTGTGGCCTCTCCCGTTGCGGAGCACAGGCTCCGGACGCGCAGGCTCAACGGCCATGGCTCATGGGCCCAGCCGCTCCGCAGCATGTGGGATCTTCCCAGACTGGGGCACGAACCCGTGTCCCCTGCATCGGCAGGCGGACTCAACCACTGCGCCACCAGGGAAGCCCCCAGTATTTGTTTCTTGACACTAACTATTTTTATTATTAATAATTATTGACACTGATTTTTTAAAAATAACGGGTTTAAGTAGTGATAAGCAGAAACAAATATTACAATGTTCAGATTTCTCTTTTGGGATATAGATGAAAAGATGCTCATTCACCAGCAGTAAGTTGATAGAAGCCTAGAGCGCATGAATGACTGTCAGGTTACAATCCACTCACTCACTCGCTCACTCAGCCGCCCCTCGGGGTTGATTTGGCAGAGTTAGTCCCTCCAGTGAGAGCATCTGGCGAATGAAGGAAATTAGAAATATTTTGATTTCGCTCCCAAGTTACTGATGAGCTAGTTACGGGAATAACACATGTGCCGTCAGGAAGGAGCTGCAGATAGAAGATGTAGTAAGAAGTAGGTAGAGGTGCTGGCAGAACAGACTCTGGGTCCAGAAGCAGTTCTGTACGTGGGGAGCTGGTCGCAGAATGTTTGGAGGGTTAGGAAAACGGGAAGGGAGCTGGGTGGTCAGATGCAGTGAGAACGACCGTTCAAGCAGAGTTAAGTCGTTGTCATGTTCTCAAGCCTTCTTGGAGCTGTTCAGTCCATCCCCACGCCTGCAGGGCTGCGGTGTGGAGTGTTCTACAGACGCTGTGGACACGGGGGTGGGGGTGGGTGCACAGAAGTGCATCCGTCGGATTCCACGTCAGCTTCACGTGCTTCTTTCCTTAGGAGTGTGGAAGCAGGAAGCATTGCCTACTTGTTACCACTTGTCCTGCTGCCGCGCCCGCCTCAGTGTTTCTTTCCCGTCCTCAAGCAGCCAGGTGACCCGTAACAGGCCCTGGACTTTACTCAGGGGTCAGTAAGGGTCTCCTTTACTGTATTTCCCAGGTGCTTCCGCTTCTCACAGCAGGGAATTTGCACAGTCAGGGTGCCACGTGTGTCACAGCACCCCAGAGCGGGTGGACGGAAAAGCTGCCCACGCTCATATTCCGGCCAGAAAACATTCGGGCGGGGTCGTGAGGACGTGAAGGAGCGCAGCCTCCCTCTTGAAGCTGGTCGCCGACATGGAGGTGGCCTGGAAGCATCAGTATGGAGACCCATGGGTTTATCTGATTTTGTTGAGAGGTTTAGCTCTGGCTGTCCTGCGTGGCGTTTAAAGGGAAATTGGGTCGCTGGGGCATCTGCTGGACCTGAACTGTGCCGGCTGCTTTGAAGGTGAGCCCATAACGCATTCACGGCTTTTCAAGGAGAAAACTGACGTCACTGAAGTAACTTGCACGACATCCCACTAACTTTCCTCATCTGTGAACTGGTGATAATAATAAGTAACAAGCACACCTGAGGCTTGTGTGTCGAAGTAGTAAATACAACAACGTCACGAGGCTTTCGTGTCCTCAGCGACACGGATGCTGGTGACACGCGTGCTGCAGACCCTCAGACCTGATGGAGAAGATTGGGCAGGACAGGACGGGGAGGGCTGGGGCGCCTGCTGGGAAACCCCTCGGCTCCGGCCGTTTACTGTCATTTGGGAGCTTTACCCCAGTAAAGGTTTTTGTCGTTTTCCAAGAAAGGGAAGTCTGGATTTTTAATGCAGTGCCTTGGCTTTGATCAGACAAAACCGATTTGCAGGTCAGACGGAGCTTCACCTGCCAGTTTGGAGCCTCTGCCTAATGGGATTTATCCCCCGAGTAGTTGGCTTTTGAAGGCTAACGCTGGCTTTGAAAATTTTCAAGCTAAAAGAAAATGACGGACCCGTGTATCAGGCTGGCACCCGCTGCGGCCGGGGCACCCCTGACCCTGCACAGCCCATCGGGGTCCTTCCCGTCGCCCATTTTGGTAACGGGAGGTGCGGGGTCACTGGCTTCTCCCTGAAATTGCCGGCTGAGTCAGGAGGGCGGCGGGTGAACCTGCCCATGGCGGCACCTGGGGCCCGGGGCCGCCGAGTCGGTCTTGCTGGTGCGTCGTGGTCAGGAGGAGGGCTCCCTACTCGGGGAGGGGACGCGGACCTCCTTCTGCCTGCAGCGCTGGCACCCGTCTGGGGTCCCGCGAGGGGTCCTGGGCACGTGGTCAGGGCCGATGTGCGCTGAGGGCCCGCTGCCCCTCCTGCTGTCCACCTGGAGCGCTGGTCTTTCAGGCGAGGCCTGGGGGCAGCTGGTGCCGCCCCACCTCACCTGGCATGTCCAGGGCCGCAGTGGAGGGCGGGGCGGGGGCTGAGCGGTGGCGGAAGGGTGGGGACAGGACCCGCCTGGTGCTGGAGCGACAGGACGGAGATCCCTTTCCATCCCTGTACTTCCTGAAAAGAGGACTGTGCTCGGGAAGGGCTCTGACCTGCCCGAGACAGACGCTCGACTTGGACCCTCTGTTCATCCGTGTTCCAGGCCCAACGGCGGCTCCCTGCTCCCTCCCCAGTCCAGAGCTGCTTCCTCTTCTCATAAATATCACTTTCCTCAAACTTACCTGATTGGTCCTTCTATTTTTCACTAAAGCAACTTGCAGTGCAGAGATAATCCGAAAATGTCAAACAAATAAATAACGTAAAAATTAACATCGGAAAGTCAAGAATAAGTGTGGGAAGTTAGCATCGTTATCCTAGTGGTGGGGAGGGCAGGTTCATGGAGCCCCCGGGGCCAGGGGACCGGCTTGGAGAGGCCGCGTCTCTCTGCACCTGGACCTGGTGCGGCCCTGGCGAGAAGCTGGTCCTGCCCTCCTTCTGCCAGGCGTTTTGTGGGGTGCAGACGGGGGCGTCCACATGGTGGGCGGGTGGCGAGGGGCCAGCGCTGGCTGCACAGCCCGTACCAGCAGCTGCTTCCCCCGGGGGCTTGTCTGGGGACCCCCCTAGGCGACCCCCGTAGGTGGACCTGCAGGTAACGCGCTGCGACTCCTCTGGTGGCTCCATCTGCAGTGAGTCTCTGTTTGATTTGCAGGGTCCCCCGGACCGTCTAGCGAGCCCGGCAGCGGGACCTCCTCACCCCTCTTTGACAGCGGTTTGCATCTGAACGGAAACTCCAGCAACACAGTAAGCTCGCTCGTGCTCACCTTTGATTTAACCAGAAGCTCCCCTGGCAGATTTAGCAAAGCCCTCGCTGCCCGTTTCAGAGGGAGGTTCAAACATGGGTGTAGGGTGTGCTTACGTGCGCGTAATTCCCACGTGGACGCCTGGTCTTTCACCGTAGGGTGCTTTCGGCTCCTAATTCACAGTATCTCGCGAACAGGCCTGAGTACGTCATTTTGAGGTAGAATGTGGAGTCGTGGCTCCAGTTTTCCTCGGAACCTGACGGTGGGAACTGCCGGGGTTTGTCCTCAGGAAGCTTCCTCCAGACTCACAGGAAAGGGGTTCATTCCAGGTTAATGGAATCACCTAGGAAGCGTGATGCTGTGTATTTGCAGTGAGTTTCCGTCATCCTCCAAATCTTCACCTTCCCAAGAAAACCAGAGCTGAGCAGAAAGAGAGGGCTGCAGGGGACCTGGGTGTGGACGGCTGCCCCTCCCCCAGGGAGGGCTGGCCTGACCCAGACCCCGGCTGGGTGGGCCCTGACAAGAGCCAGCGTCCAGGGTGTGGTCTCCTCAACCACTGAGCCGTTAGTGGATACGGGTTAGACTCCTGTAAGCAGCTTGAAAAAATGTTTCCTTGGAAATCATATCCGCTCGCACCGTCCGACCACCACCTACCTGACCGGCAGGCGGAGCCAGAGGAAGTGATTCATGTTTGCACAGTCCATTCTTAAAATACCATTCTTTTCCATTTTTAACCCGTTAATATAGTTCTTGATATTTAAAAATTGCGTTTAGGGTCTACGTGAGTTATGAAGCAGAAAAATAAAACAAATGTCCCTGAACTCAAGACTCAAATCGGTACTAGGAACATTGTCCCCAGCTTATACGGCCGCCTGTGTGTCACTCCCATATCCCATTTTCTGGCCTTCCCCAAATAAACAGCATCCTGAATCTCGAGTTTGTCACTGTCAAAAAAAAAAAAAGTTTATCCATGTGTATAGATCCCCAAAATATACCATTTCATTTTGAGGCTTATAAAATGTTACTCTGTCATAGCCTTCTGGGATTTACACTTTTACCTGCTATTATGATTTTGAGATCCACAGATGCTATGTAGGTCCCTGGTTCTTTTTCGCTTGTTTGTTTTTTTCTGTATTATAGTTAATTGTGTGAATATACTGCAGTTTATTTACTGATTATCAGTCATCACTAGACACTTGGCTTTTGTTTCTTGGTTTACTCATCTGCTGTCAACTGAAACCAGGCTGCCGTGAACATGCTAATAAATATCTCTTGGCTACAGACCCAGAGCTAGGATTTCTGGGCACAATGATGCCAGTGTCTGATTTTCAAAACAACGACACCTTATTTTCCCAGGCGGCTGTCCCAGGTCGCCGTCCCAGCAGCAGGAGGCATTGCAGGTGGCCGTGGCTTCCCAGGACTCCATGCTCTGGGTTCACTTTCTCAAGCACAGGGGTATCTGGTGGCTGCTCCCAGGTTGGCTGGGGAGGTCTGTTTGCCTCTCCTCTTGCGGTAACTTTGCTTTCTCCCCTTCCGGGACGTGCGTCCACTTTCACCCCTTTACCTGTAAAGCTGTTTGTCTTTTCCTTCCTGATCCCATGGGAATCTCCATACACACTTGGGATTAATATTTTGCTGAATTTGGGTCTCAAATCTCTTCTCACAATTTACAGCGTGCGTTTCGTTATATTTACGCTACCTTTTGATAAATGGAAGTTAATCTCTGTGTAGCCAAGTGTGTCCATTTCTTTCTGGTAGAGGTTGTGGTTTTAGGATCTGGTTCAAGACATCCTTTCTTATCCTAAGCTCATAAAATGTTTCCTTGTGTTTCTTTTCCTAAATATTTTTAAGCTTTGTTTTTCACTTCAGGTCTCCAAAGCATATGAGGCTTACTTTTGTAAAACACGTGAAAGGCTGGGTCCCAGGTTCATTTTCCCGGGTAACCGGCTGCCCTAACCCATGTCCTCGGTCACTGCGACCACAGCACGTTTCCTGGTCTTGGGTTGATTGCTGAGACCTTGGTTGTATTCTGATTGCAATATCAATACCAGAACCACACTGCTTTTTACTCTGTATTTATAATAAATGTTGTCGCTGTAGCCTACGCTGTCTCACAACGTCCTACGTCTTTGTATTTTGTCCATTCTCTCTCACTTACCTTTTTCTTGTGGACTGTATGTAATCCACGTTGAGTACAAGGAGTGACCACAAAGCTTTAGTCTTTGGAAGACTAGGATCTACCGTATCTCTGGATTGGAGAAGAAAATGGGCTCCACTCTGCAGTTCGTTTTATCAAAGGAAATGAGTTGGAACCTTCCTCAGACACAGGGTTTAGGCAGTTTTCGTTGGCTGCACTTTCAGACATGCTCACATCACTTTCCTTCTCCCAGGACCAGACGTGATGGAGCAAGAGGCAGAGTTTGCCAAGTTCAGAGCAGCTTACAATCACAGGAGCCCTGGAGGCTGGGTTTCCCCTTCATGACTGTGTGCCCCTGACCCCCAACACATTTGTAACCCCTGCTTGTGGAGGAGGGGGAGCCGATAGAGTGCGTTTTCACTCTGCCTGTGATTCCCAGAGCCACTCCCAGTGCTGCCTTGTGTATTTGACAACTTCCCTGGGTTCTCACTTGAAACTAAATTATTAACTGCTCCCTCCCCAGATGCTACATCTTCTCCGTCTTCCTACCCTCCATGAGAAGGAGTCTGCTCATGGCTTCACCCCCAGGCCCCACGTTCTCCTCCAGACCCAGGAACGGCTCACACACCTTAAGATTCTAAGTTCAGTGCTCATACTGCACTATTTTCGTGTCAGAAAACGTACTGAATATTTATAACAACAAAAAGTCTCATTCACATCAGTGTCACTCATCTCAGCTGAATGTGTATATTGTCAGGTCCTTCTCTCCCTCCACCCCTGTTTCCACACTCCTGCACGTCCCGTTCTGGCTCCCTTGTTAGTGGGTTAGTGTTCATGTTTGCCTTCACAGAGGGAACATAGAGGGGTTATTCCTTGATTACCTGATTTTCCAAAAATGTTTTCCTTTTTCCTGAGAGATAGCTGGTGCTTTCACCTGGTGTGCTTGGAACTTGGGTGCTGACCCGGTCCTTTGAGGGACTTCAGATGCCAATGTCTCTGCTTTACCTGTGGCAGATGCAAGGCTAAATTGTGTCTGACTAGTTTCCCTTTGTCAGAAAACTTTACCAAATATAAATAAGGAGCTACAATTAAAAAACAAAGAATTTATGACAGTAAATGCCTGATTTTCTGAGTTAAGAATTTCAAAAGATTAACTCAAAAGATTAGGGTCATTACAGAGAATTGAATGCTCAAAAGTGTACAGGAACAATATATCAAAACAGAAACAAGATTTTACAGAAATTATAAGGAAACAGATATGAAACTTATAAATAGTAGTTGCAAAAGAAAAGCAGATATAATAAGAAAAATAAACAAAATATATTTTAAAATATTAAACAAATAAGCACATAAGTTAAACATTGAATTGAGTCTTCTAAATGGGAGGAGGGGTGGTCTCCCAGGCAGAGATAACGAATGAGTGAATGATATTTAACTGTTTAATTAAAGTATAAGGCACATGCAGGGAAGTATACAACTCTGAAGAAACAGCTCAATAAATGTTATAGCACCCTGGTCAAAATATAGCACATCACCATACTTTCAAACTACCCTCTCCCTCAAAAAATTACTATTATTTTGACCTCAATTACTATAGATTAATTTTACCTGTATTTGACTTTCATGTGGATGGGGTCGTACTCTTCTGTCTGACCTTGTTGCCAAAAGTCAATCTTAAAATCAACTAGCGAAAGCATAGATCACTTTGAACAATGACAATTTTATTAACAGCACATTTCTCAATAGTGACAATGGAAGCTAGATAACAGCCCAATAATATTTTCAAAATCATGGAGACAAGAAAAATAACTACTAGTCTATCTTTGTGTTCCTCACAAAACCATCCTTCCAAAACAAGATAAAAATAAAGACTTGTTCATAGGAAGAGAATCTGAAAGAGTATATTAGTAACAGAATTTCTAAAGACCACATGTCAGGAAAATAAAAATGATCCCAGAAGGGCAGTTGGAGATTAAAGGAGGGGACTATGTATGTGAATCTAAACAAATGTTCTCTGCAGAAAGTAATAACATCACTTAAGTTAATGTCTAATATCTTAGGTTAAGATAAGAGGGCAAATACAGAATACTGAAAACAATGTATGTGGTTCAGAGTGAGTGGACTGGATGTAAAGCATTCTAAAGTCCTACTGTTGTTAAGACACTTCACAAATTAATAAAACACCAGGAAAAATAAAACATCAAATGAAAAAAAGCAAATCAATAACAAAAAAATCCTTAACTAAAATGCATTAAGAAAAAAAGAATAGAAAAATAAGACAACGAAAGAGCCAAACTTAAGGAGGTAGATATGAGTACAGACATAGCAGTAATAAAATCAATATACATAGACTGAATTTACTAGTTATAGTTAAGAGCCACAGATTTACTTCAATCTTTAAAATGATTCAAGTCCTGTCAAGCATCTTTTCTGACCACAGTGATATGAAACTAGAAATCAATTACAAGAAGAAAACCAAAAAATCCACAAATATGTGAAGATTAAACAGCATGCTACTGAACAACCAGTGGGTCAAAGTAGAAGTCTCAATATCTTGAGACAAATGAAAATGGAAATACAGCATACTAAAATTTATGGGAAGCAGCCAAAGCAATTCTAAGAGGGATGTTCATAGTGATAAATGCATATGTTAAGAAATAAGAAAGAGCTCTTATAAATAACCTAAAACTATAAATCAAGTAACTAGAACAAGAAGAACAAACTAATCCCAAAGTTAATAGAAGGAAGTAAGTAACAAAGGTCAGAATGGAAATAAGTGCAATAGAGACTAAACAGACAATGGAAAATATCAGTGAAACTAAGAGCTGGTGTTTTTTTGGAAAAGATAAAATAGGCAAAGCTTTAGCTAGACTTACCAAGAAAAAAAGGCAGCACTCAAATAAATAAAAGTAGAAATGAAAGAAGAGACATTACAACTGATACACAAATACAAAAAATCATAAGAGACTTCTCTGAACAATACTATGCCAACAAATTAGACAACTTAGAAGAAATGGATAAATTCCTAGAACATAAAATCTAAAAAGACTGAATCATGAAGAAATACTGAAAGTCTGAACAGACCTATTACTAGTAAGGTGATTGAATCAGTAATCAAAAATCTCTCAGCAAACAAAAGTCCAGGACCAGATTGCTTCACTGGTGAATTCTACCAAACATTTAAAGAAGAATTAATACCAGTCCTTCTGAAACTCTTCCAAAAAATTGAAGAGGAGGGAAGAATTCCAAACATATTTTACAAGGCAAGCAGTACCCTAATACCAAAACCAGACAAATATGCCACAAAAAGGAAGTTACAGGCCAATATCCCTGATAAACACAGATACAAAGATTCTCAACAAAATATTAGGAAACCCAATTCAACAATATATTAAAAGGATCTTATGCTATAATCAAGTGAGACTTATTCTGAGGATGCAAGGATGGTTCAGTATCTCCAAATCAATCAACATGATGTACCACATTAACAAATAAAGGATTAAATCATATGAGTATCTTAATACAATAGATGCAGAAAAATCATTAGACAAAATTCGAAATCTTTTCATGATCAAAAAAAAACCACTCAGGCGTACTTCCCTGGTGGCACAGTGGTTAAGAATCCGCCTGCCAATGCAGGAGACATGGGTTCGAGCCCTGGTCCGGGAAGAACGCACATGCTGCGGAGCAGCCAAGCCCATGCGCCACAACTACTGAGCCTGCGCTCTAGAGCCCACGTGCCACAACTACTGAGCCCACGTGCCACAACTACTGAAGCCTGCTCTTCTAGAGCCTGTGCTCCGCAACGAGAGAAGCCACAGCAATGAGAAATCTGCACACCACAATGAAGAGTAGCCCCTGCTCACCGCAACCAGAGAAAGCCTGCATGTAGCAGTGAAGACCAAACGCAGCCCCCTCCCCAAAATTAATTAATTAATTAAAAAACTCAGCAAATTGTATATAGAGGGAACATACCTCAATATAATAAAGGCCATAAATGACAACTGCACAGCTAACATTGTACTCAATGGTGAAAAGCTTAAGGCTTTTCCTCTAAGGTCAGGAACAAGAAAAGGCTGCCCACTCTCACCTCTCCTATTCAACATAGTACTAGAAGTCCTAGCCAGAACAATTAGGCAAGAAAAAGAAATGAAAGGCATCCAAAGTGGAAAGAAGGAAGTAAAATTGTCTTTATTTGCAGATGACCTGGTACTATATTGAGAAAACCTTAGCGACTCCACTAAAAGACTCTTGAGTACTAATAAACAAATTCCTTGAATTTGCAGGATGGAAAATCTATTACAAAAATCAGTTGTATTTCTGTACACAATAATGAACTATCAGAAAGAGAAACTATGAAAATAATCCAATTTATAATTGCATAAAAAGGAAAAAATACCTTGGAATAAATTTAACCAAGGACATGAATGATCTGTACCCTGAAAACTTTTAGACGTTAATGAAGGAAATTGAAGAAGACACAAATAAATGGAAAGATATTCCATGCTCATGGATTGGAAGAATAAACCTATTGTTAAAATGTCCATACTAACCAAAGCAATCTACAGATTCAGTGGGATACCCATCAAAATTCCAATGGCATTTTTTTACAAAAAAAAAAACAGTACAAACAATCCTAAAATGTATACGCAACTGCAAAAGATCAAAAATACCTAGAACAATCTTGAGAAAGAGAAACAAAGCTGGAGGCATCACACTTCCTGATTTCATACTAAATTTTGAAGATATAATAATCAAAACAGTATGGTATTGGCATAAAAAAGGCACATAGATCAATGGAACAGAATAGAGAACCATGAAATAAACTCACACCTGTATGGGCAATTAATTTATGACAAAGGAGTCAGGAATATATAGCGGGGAAAAGGATAGTCTCATAAATGAAAGGTGTTGGGAAAACTTGATGGCCGCATGCAAAGGAATGAAACTAAGCCCCTGTCTTACACCACTGACAGAAATTAACTCAAAATGAATGAAAGACTTGAACATAAGACCTGAAACCATAAAACTCCTAGAAGAAAACATAAATGGTAAGCTCCTTGACATTGGTCTTGGCAATGATTTTTTTAAAAATTTAACCCCCAAAACAAAGGCAACAAAAGCAGAAATAGACAAGTGGGGCTACATCAAACTAAAGAGCCTCTGCACAGTAAAGGAAATCATCAACGTAATGAAAATGGAGAGAATATGTGCAAATCGTGTACCTGACCAGAAGTGAGTATCCAAAATATATAGAAAGAATACATACTACTCAACAGCAGAAAGCAGGCGATTTAAATCAAAATTGGGCAGCGGGACTGAATAGATACTTCTCCAGAGAAGGCATACAGATGGTCGATAGGCACATGGAAAGATGCTCAATGTCACTAATCGTCAGAGAAGTGCAAATCAAAGCCACAATGAGATACTACCTCACGGTGTCAGAACGGCTGTCATCAGAATGGCAAGAAGTCACAAGTGTCATCTGGGGGCCTGGGAGCAGATGGCAGTGTCTCCAGGTGGTCTCAGGTTTCTGTAACGTTTGTGATTTCCCCTGCATCACACTTCTAGTCCCATGGGGTGGTGTTTGGGCAACTGTTTGTGTTCCAGCTGAGGGCAGTTCTGCTGGGGAAAGATTTACTAGCAGTTCTTAGTGCGCTTGGATTTCCTCTTGTGTATGCCTTACTTTCGTATTCTTTTTCTTAAAGAATCCCCCCTTCGCATTTTATCGTCTTTGGGCTTTATGAAAACTGCGTCGGCTCCAGGGTTCAGGGTACTGGTCATGGGGGAGATGGGGGCCAACCGTGCCCACGTGGGAAGACAGGAGGACGCAGAGGGATGCAGCGGCGATGTTCTAATTTGTGAGTCCCCTGGGAGCTTCAGGGGGCTTCGTTTTAGTTTTATGTTTCATAACTTCCTCTATGATTTGTGTACATAAGAATATATGTATTACACTCTGTATATATCAAATACAACAAAAATTTTAATGTAGCAGATTGAAGGAGAAAAGCTGCTAGAAAGACATTTAAATAAATAATGTGGAATCATCTTAAAACTTGAGAAGGGTTATTTGGAGGAAGACCGTGAATAGCTACCTCACCTCCAAGGAATTTAGGCAAAAATAGCACAGTTATACACAAACAGTAGGTCTGTTACAGACCACGAATGGGCCAGCGAGGCAGAAGGACTGGTCTCCCAGAAGGTAGAGTCAGAACTGGTGGCCGGTGTGTAGAGGTTCAGCAAAGTTCAGGCGAAGATGACTCCACTGGTCCTGACCTGGGGGCTCGGCAGAGGGCGTTGCAAAGTGGTCCCCACAAAAGCTGGCCTTGTGGTTGTGTTTTCTGTGGGGATGACTGACGAGGCCTGACGAGTGCAGTGCAGCAGCGTTTCTGGAAAGCGTCGGGCAGCAGGTGCTGACACCGCTGTGGATCCTCACACCTCAGACATAGCAGTTCCACACCCAGGAACGGATGACAAGCCGTGTTTCAGAGCACATTCAACATGTGCTTAAGAAAAGGTGGCTTCAGTCTGGCTTCTCAGTAATGGGGAAATAATTCGTTATGTGGGGATAGATTCATGCGATGAGATTGTTCAGTGTTTTAAAATGAATTTTACCAAGATTGTTTAGTGACTGGAAAACACATCATGTTAATTTTCAAAAGCGTATATAGTGAGGAACACAATAATTTACAAAGGCATTGGAAAATAAACGATATGTGCCAAATGCTGCAATGACTATCTATAGAAGGAAAGAATGTGGGTCACCTTAATGTTCTTCCTTATATATATGGATCTATTTACTAATAATAGTATTAACAACAACAATTTACATAGTAGTTATTACATAGCAGGAATCTTTCTAAATATTACGTATCTGTCATGATTACCTTTTTTGTGTGGGAGAAGGTAAAACCCTGAGGCACAAGAATGTAACTCGTTTCCCAAGGGGACACAGCTAGTGCCTGCTCGTATAGGAAGGAAACACAGCTAGTGCATGCTAGCACATAGGAGGGAAACGCAGATCGTGCCTGCTAGTACACAGGAAGGGGACACAGCTAGTGCCTGCTAGCACGTAGGAGGGAAACAGATCGTGCCTGCTAGTACACAGGAAGGGGACACAGCTAGTGCATGCTAGCACATAGGAGGGAAACGCAGATCGTGCCTGCTAGTACACAGGAAGGGGACACAGCTAGTGCATGCTAGCACATAGGAGGGAAACAGATCGTGCCTGCTAGTACACAGGAAGGGGACACAGCTAGTGCATGCTAGCACGTAGGAGGGAAACAGATCGTGCCTGCTAGTACACAGGAAGGGGACACAGCTAGTGCCTGCTAGCACGTAGGAGGGAAACAGATCGTGCCTGCTAGTACACAGGAAGGGGACACAGCTAGTGCATGCTAGCACGTAGGAGGGAAACAGATCGTGCCTGCTAGTACACAGGAAGGGGACACAGCTAGTGCATGCTAGCACGTAGGAGGGAAACAGATCGTGCCTGCTAGTACACAGGAAGGGGACACAGCTAGTGCCTGCTAGCACGTAGGAGGGAAACAGATCGTGCCTGCTAGTACACAGGAAGGGGACACAGCTAGTGCATGCTAGCACGTAGGAGGGAAACAGATCGTGCCTGCTAGTACACAGGAAGGGGACACAGCTAGTGCATGCTAGCACGTAGGAGGGAAACAGATCGTGCCTGCTCGTATAGGAAGGAAACACAGCTAGTGCATGCTAGCACATAGGAGGGAAACAGATCGTGCCTGCTAGTACACAGGAAGGGGACACAGCTGGTGCATACTCAACTCCATGACCTGGTCCTGGAGCCCTGCTCGAACCTGATGGAACGGCTCAAGTAACTATTATTGAAATGGATCTGTTTCTCTTCCATTATCAATTCACGAGATGTTGATTTTTCTCTCTTGTAACTCAGAAGTCATTTTTCTCTCGTGTAATTTCTGTGCCGTCTTTTTCACATGAACCAGGTCTGTTCCTAATGATCTTGACACAGGAAGTGCTGCACCTTTGCTTGCACTGGTGCCTCAGCTCTGCGGGTCGTAGGATTCCATTAGGGCGTCGTTCCACCTCTGAAGCCCCCCAGTCCTGTTTAATAATATCACGTTTTTCTAAAAACTTGCACACTCCTCTGACTTGCATCCTGTGCATCCGCGTTTCATTGACCTGTGTCTTAAGTAGATTCTGGTAGCTCTAAATCTTCGCTTGGCTTCCACACTGGCCTGATTTACCACCACTCAGTGAAGCGTTTAAGAACCAGGCCCTGTTGTTACTCCATCATTCGTGTTTCATAAGATACTTTTCATCTTATCATAATAATGATTTCAATTTGAAGAGTATAACAGTAACCTGTTGTCAGATAGGTTCATTTGCTTTTAAATTATTGTATTGCTGTAATATTTAAAAATTTATGTGACTTAAATACTCTAGATACTTGCTGTCTTCACAAAATTAATGAATTAATTTCATTAAGATAAGAAGCCAAGCGTTTCCACTCAAAATATGTCAAATTCAAATAGAAAAATTATTTACATATTTCTATGGCATGCTGAGACCATATAGTACAGCACAGCTCTTTCATTCCTGAGTTATAGGTCTTAAATTTGCTGCAGAAAAATATTTTAGAACGAACCTTCTCTCTCAATAATAATTAATATTTGATGGTTAATTGAGCCTTTAAGAGCTGCCCTTTGGAGAGAAAACAAAACTTATTTTAGTGGGAAACACACTTGATTAAAAGTTGACAGATATGACACTTCTGTAGAATATGTGAACATAGTTTGTGCAAAGCTGCCTGCGTTTGCTTAAATTACTTTCCTGAGATGCACTTGTCATTGATCCCCGTAACCTTGGTGACCTGTTGATAGGTCGCCTCCCAAAAAAACCCCAGCACACCTGCTGCGCTGGGTTTCCAGTGGCGTCTTGTCCATGCGCACCTGCTCTGTCCAGGGCTTCACGCAGGACAGTCCGACTGTCCAGGCAGGGCCGGGCCCCTGACAGATTCAGGTGCAGCTTGACAGGAGGCATTTTCAGAGAAAATTAGAGCTGGAAATGCCGTAAAAGCTGAAGCTCTGTTACAAAAGTATTTTAGTTCTGGGTCTGTTTTAAAAAGAACTGGGGGACTTCCCTGGTGGTCCAGTGGCTAAGACTGCGCTCCCAATGCAGGGGGCCCGGGTTCGATCCCTGGTCAGGGAACGAGATCCCACAAGCTGCGACTAAGACCCGGCGCGGCCAAATAAATAAATAAATATATTTTTTAAAAACAGTTATTTCCCAAAAAAGAAAAGAAAAGAAAAGAATTGGGCAGAAGAGGATGCCTCTGAAGCCTCCACAGGGGCCCAAGGCACTTGCTTTCCGTCTCCGAGCGAAATTACCACCATCAGGAGGGGGCCGGTGAGAAGCCAACACAGAAAGCGTTCAGGACTGACGCCCAGCAAAGCATATTAAGGCCGCTTTATCGGGGCCGCGGCCCGGCTGCCACCGGCCTCACGGCTTCCGTGGGACAGAGCGAGATTGTACACTTCCTCCTTAGGAGCTTGGTGGCCCCCCCGAAGCTCTTCCCTGATACGAAGTCCCCCCACTTGCTGAGCCCGAGGCACCTTCGCTCTGCTGCCCCCGCAGCTGTCGCCCTTAGGCCTCTGGTCTCAGTGGGTCATCCGCCAGGCTGTTCCGGACGCCGGGGACACGGCCGGCCTGTCCCAGCGCCCCAGGACCCAGCTCACGGGAGGAGGGAGCAGGGCCAGTGCTCCCCGGGACCCTCCCTCCCCAGCTCCCCACCGGTGGCCCTCAGGTGATGCCTCTGACTGCCAGTGTGGACGGCCAGCTTGGGTCCGGCCGCGGCCCGGGTCAGCCGGCCCTCTCCGGTCACCCCAGCATCAGCCGGCGACACCTTCACATCCAGTTGGCGACACTGCCGACAGCCCAGGCTCCCGGCCCGAGGCCCTGTGGGACAGCCTGCTTACGAGAGCTCCTCCCTGGAGACTTTCAGTGAGAATCCCTGTGTCCTAATGTGTGAAAGACTGTTTCCCCAGCAGAGCGAGTGACTGGCCGGGGAGATGGATTCGTAGCCTCTGGGACGCTTGGGAAGTACACCCTGTGCTGGCCGCTTGGCCTGCGTGGACCCTGGGTTCTGCGCGGCCAGGCGGCTCCCCAGGAAAGGCCAGGGCGTGTCCCTGATGCTGACCCTGAGAGCAGCAGCACAGTGTGGCCGCCCAGGCGCGGTGGAGGGCCGTCCCTTCCTCACTGACTCCAGAGCCTCTTGGAAAGTGACGAGAAGACAGACAAGGGGCGGGGGCAGGCAGGGAGGCTGCTTCCCCAGGCCCGGGCCTCCTTTCCTGTCCCGCCTCATGCGTGACCCTGCAGCCCCTCGGAGCAGGCCAGGCCCCAGGGCTGGAAGGTGGGTCTCGTCCCTCCGATGTCACCAGTATGGTCCCTCCACTCCCCACCTGCCTCAGAGATGGATGTTTCATTGTTGCAGTGATGGAAAGACAGAAACGTGTAGGAGGCCTGTCAGGGTGACGCACTAGGTGTCTCTTCCTGCAGCGTTGCTTATCTCTCCTGAAAAAACGTCTTCGTAACAAAGTCACCTCCGGCACTGGGAGCTGTGAATACGCTGCCACTCTGAGGGTCGTCGGGAGAAACTAGACCGTACAGGTGAGCATCACTCAGCACGTCAGAGGAGGTGACTGTTTACGTGGATCCCTTACCCCACGCGGCATAAGAACAGAAGCCTATCGTCTTCTCAAGCTTCTAGATATTTAACAGAAATGTAAAGGGAGCACTAGCGTGGACACCCTGCAACTCTGGCTGGCGTCTGTGACGTGAGAGAGAAGAGCTCAGGTTAGACCAAGTTCAACAGCCATGGGGGTAGACCAAGTTCAACAGCCATGGGGGGTGAGTAACTCAGAGAACTAACTGTACCCTGAGGATCCAGAGTTTTCTTCTTGGGCAAAATATTCCAAGTATGTCTCATCCAGGAGACATTTCTTGAGTGTGTAAATAGGACAGTTTTATTGGTAAATTTACAGATTTAAATTCAGAGAACTCAAAGCACAGAGTAGTGAATGCTCTCTAAATGAGTCCTTCCTCCAAGCCGGGTTCCGGGCGCGTGTGCCGATGGACGCCAGACTGGACCAGCCGGAGGCCGACCCGCCCGGGCCCCTAGGGCTCGAGCCGCACCAGGGGCTTTCGAAATACTTTTGGCAGAGATGGTCACGTCCTGACAGACGCTTTGGACCCCTGTGATTTGGGTTCCGCGACAGTGTTTCAGGCCGTGGGACCGTCACACCCGTGAGGACCTGGCTCAGATACAGTGACCGTCTCAGTGCAAACCAGGGATGAGGTTCTGGTGGAAGAAAGTCTTCTCTGCACGAAACTCACCGGCTTCGTCTCATGGACCTGCGGCTGCCTTCACTGCACAGCAAACACGGACACAAACCCAGACCGTTCCCAGGAGACTGGCATGCGGATTTAAAATGGTTAAATCTGTGGTTTTGTGGAATGTATGTATTTTAAAACGCCTGTAAAATATTGACCAATAATTTATTTAATTTAGAAAATTATAAGAATTCTGGACTAAAAGTCAAATTTTGTAGGAATCCTGGGTCCCTTCACTGAGCCTGTTTTAACCCTTGTTGATTTTCATGTAAAAAGGGGCTAGATACACTTTTACTGCTGCCTTACAGTGCTGTTATATTAAATATTTGTTTGTTTTGTGTTCAAAGGCTAAGACCCCAGGCTGCACCTGTTACCAAGCCCCGCCGAGCCCCAAGTGCCCTTCTTCCTGGGGGGGCGGCCGGGGGTTGCGGTCCTCGGGCCGAGCAGGGCGGTGGCGGGAGTGCGGCTCGGGGCCGGGACGGGCAGGCTATGGGGCAGCAGCAGGTGGCTTAGAAGGTAAGGAACGGGGCCTGGACCGTCACACACACCAGAGATGAAAGCACGAGGAGGGTGATTTCTGGAGTAAAAATTACCGCGGGGAAGTCATGACAGAGCGCTGAAGGAGAAATTACAGTGGAGACACAGTGTGACCACCAGCCCCTTCCCCGGAATGAGCGCAAGGCCCGCCGTATGTCAGCGTGATTACGGTTTTTAAAAATAAGAAATACAGAAGCATCGCCTGGGAATACTGTTCCAAAGGGGCCATCCTACTGCGGTCAGAATAATCCGCCATAGAAACGTTATGCTCTCATCCCAAATTAGATACTGACAGTAAAATTAATTATATAATTATAAAAAAACTTCCCGTAAAGAAAAACTGTTCTCTTAAGAATATGCTGGGAAACTCGGAGCTAACTGCTCAGTCTATTGCATCTGCCTTTCTGTCCTAAATCTCTGAGTCCTGAAAAAATAGTATTTCATGTTTTTGTGTTTTTGACAGTTCAGGTTTAAAATTCCAATCTAGCATCTGGGCCAACATCCAAAATGCAGTGCGACTGTTTCATATCCAATTTTAGGTCTTTCTAGTTGGGGAAAAAAATAATCTGTTTTCTCAGATGATGTTGGATTTTTTTTTTCAATTTTTTAAAAAGTATAGATTTGGTGCATCTTGTTTCCCCCCAAAAAAGAAGTGTTTATAAAAGTTCTATATAAATAATTTTGTTCTAATCAGTTGCACTTTTGAAAACACTAACCTTATGATATATGGTCAGTATGTAGTAAGGCAGGGAGCATTTTCAGAACGTGTCTGTTTGGGGGACGGTGACGGAGAGTAAATTCGGATGCATCTACCAAAGACAAGGTGGGGCTGCGTATCGATGTTGAGGTCACTCCCTGCAGTTTCCGTAGTCGAACTCCGATTCCCAGCTCACACAATGAAGAACCAAGTTCTGAGGCATTTACTCGGTGCGGACGCGCTTCCCACCCAGAGGTTCTGGTCTCTCAGTTCTGAAGTGAATACGTGGACGAGATTATTTGGGAGCAGTTCCTGGTTCTCTCTGCTGTGATCCCCTTTATCGATTTTACGACATCGCTAGGTGATTTCTGTTCCCCCGGTTCTTCTTCCTCTAAAAGATACTAAAGGATCTTATGGGCACGGAGGACCCTGATAAAGTAAGCCAGGTCTAAACGGTAACGCCAGCTTCTTTAGTGCAGGAGATCTGGGGCCACAGGAGTAGGGGCAGCATTGCTCTAAGGCGAAGACGGCCTGGAAGGCTGCCCCCCGTGAACAAGGCTGGTGGGGAGACGCCCCAACTGCGGCCGCCTGATGCCGAGGGGCGGAGCCAGCCTGTCCTGCTGGACTCGTCGTTTTTGAGCAAAGTCCGAGCAGGTGAAGGGGCCTCGGGCATGGGGGTCACAGCGTCTGGGCGACGTGAGACCCATGGGGGAGGCAGGGTTCATGCTGAAGGGGCAGGCGTGGGGCACAGGACCAAGGACAGAGGGGGAGCTGGAGGGCAGTGGGGGGCTCTGCCCGCTTGTCCCTAAGCAGGCATGTGGGGCAGCCCCGGACTCCTTAGCCCCTGTTTCCCGTGAACCTGGGACCCCGCGTCCCCGTCGGTCCCTGAATCAGGCCTGGCGACTCAGAGCCGGCATGCCACATCCCCTCGGTGTCCGCAGGGCACCGGGAGCTTGGGGACGGCCTGAGCAGGCAGCAGCAGCAGCTGTCGCAGTCCGATGGGAAGACCCAGGGCTCCAGGAGGCGTCCCCGCCGCACCCGAGGCCCCGCCGGCCTCTGCTGGCTCGTCTGCTCTTCGTCCTGAGACGGACCGACACGAGGACACAGAGGCTCGGCCCTTTGGACGCCAGGTCTCGGGAAGGACAGTCAGTGGACGGAAACTCTGAGCTGCGCTGGGTTTCTCCAGAAGCACAGAATTGACTCTCCCGGGGGAAGGTGAAAAGTAGGCGTGTCCGTGGGTTCCCAGCACTCCTCCGAGGGGCTGGGCCCCACTTGGCGGCACAGGGAGTTGCAGTTCATTCCTTGAAGGCAGTCGGCCTGCAGTCCACTGCAGGTTTCCCAGGAAGCGCGGTGTGCGGGGTCGCCGACCGAACTTCTCCCGACTCCGCTAAAATGACTCAAGATGTGGAAACGATAGGGCCGCAGGGAGAACGGACTCGCGGCTCACAGAAGCCAGACCTGCCATGTTCGGGGAGCTGGTGCAGGCGCGGGGCTCGGGCTGCTGTCCACACCCGCGGGCGGCCGGCGTGCTCGGGCCGGAAGGGCAGCAGCCTCTCCACGGGGCCGGTTACTGTTTCACAAGGCAGCAGACCGCGGTTTGCCCTTCCCTCCACGTCACCTGTCACCCTCTCCTCTTTAGAAGCCAAAATGCCCAGAAAATCAAAGAGGGAGAGGGCAGGTGGGGCTGTTACCTGGGCCCCGGAGCTGGCCTGGCGGGGTGGCTGTCCCCTCCCTGGGTGTCCTGCCCGCTGCTCACAGACCCCGGCAGCACCCTCAGTGGTCTCACCCTGTGACCGCATAAGGCCATGAAGTTCACATAACTCTCACAGAGTTAAAGTATTGGGGTAATTGGGACTTTTCACAGAAATCCTTCCTTCTTAGGACTTACTAGATGCTTAGAGATTTCAGATTCCCTCAAGTCCTGAAGTCCTTGCAGGGATAGCTGTCATCTTGGACAGTGTTTTACAGTTCTGGTCACTTCCAACTAAGGCACCCTCACAGGGTTCTGTATCTCTGTTTGCAATACTGTTCTTTGCCATTATTATTGTGCCATAGTAGAGTCTTAAATTATGTATGAAATAGGCCCGTCCTCCAGCAAAATCTTTAAAGGTAGAAAGTACAGACTGCGACCCACAGGCATGTGTGTCTGCTGGGTAGACACCTTGTTTGAATTGAACGTGACGTGGTAAACATTCAGCTACTTGCTAGTTTTTGAGTCTTTCCCTTAGGTTTAATAATTGTCTTTATTGATCAAAACTTTTAGAAGGGAATAGAAGTCACATTATTGGGCTTATCGAAAAACAACATCTGGGCATTACAGCATGCCATGAAGAAGGACCTTCTGAGAGCCATGCAGAATAAAGCCGGGGTTTGGAATTTCCTGTCTGCTGTCTGTGTCACTGAAGGCTTCATGTCACATTCTCAACATCTCCTGTGAGCAGTCAATTCATAATGTTTGCACCGTGCTAGGTCAGAATATCCAAAATCCAGACCTTCAGTAATACCACCAAATACCTGCTGTCCATTCTAGTGACTTACTAGTTAATTTCATGGAAATAAGCATTATTATTATTATTTTATTATTATTATTACATGGCTGTGGAACCTAACCTATGAGCCCAACCTGCAAAGTATCAAGCTGGATACAGAGAGCACACGAACAAACACAAATTACATAATACTCCCTTCTCATATGAAGCCATTCTTGATAATCATTTTAACCATCATGTTTTATTCTAAGTATTCTTAAAACTTGCAGTTGATACAGGCACACCTCACTTTATTTTGCTTTGCAGATCCTGGGTTGTTTACAAGTTGAAGGTTTGTGGCAACCCCACCCAAGCAAGTCTGTCCGTGCCATTTTTGCAACAGCATTTTCTCACTTCATGTCTTTGTGTCACATTTTGGTAATTCTCTCAATATTGTAGACTTTTTCATTTGTATTATGCTTGTTACGGTCATCTGTGATCGGTGATCCTTGAGGTTACTGCTGTAATTGTGAGGGGCAGGGTCACAAACCTCACCCATATGACAGTGAACTGAATTGATAGATGTGTGTGTGCTGACTGTTCCACCAACCGGCCATCTCCCCATCTCTCCCTCTCCTCGGGCCTCCCTGTTCCCTGAGACACAGAATTGAAATTAGGCCAATTCATAACCCTACAGTGGCCCCTAAGTGTTCAAGTGGAAGGAAGAGTCGCATGTCTCTCACTTTAAATGGCTGAACTTAGTGAGGAAGGCATGTCAGAAGAAGCCGAGATAGGCTGAAAGCTTGGCTTCTTGTGCCAAAGAGTTAGGCAAGCTGTGAATGCAAAGGAAAGTTCTTGAAGGAAATTACAAGTGCTACTCTAGTGAACACACAAATGATAAGGAAGTGAAACAGCCTGATTGCTGATACGGAGAAGATGTGAGTGGTCTGGATAGAAGATCAAACCAGCCACAACATTCCCTTAAGCCAAAGCTCAATCCAGAGCAAGGCCCTAACTCTCTTCAATTCTGTGAAGGCTGAGGCAGGTGAGGAAACTGCCGAAGAAAAGTTTGAAGCCAGCAGAGGTTGGTTCACGGGGCTTAAGGAAAGATGCCACGTCTCCATGACGTCACAAGTGCAAGGCAAAACAGCAAGTGCTGATGTAGAAGCCGCAGTAAGGTAGCCAGAAGATCTAGCTGAGATAGTTCATGAAGGTGGCTACACTGAGCAACAGGTATTCAATGTAGAGAAACAGCCTTCTGTGAGAAGACGCCATCCAGGACTTTCATAGCTGAAGAGGACAAGTCAATGCCTGGCTTCAAAGGACAGGCTGACTCTCGTCAGGGGCTAAAACAGCTGGTGACTTTCAGTTGAAACCAGTGCTCGTTTACCATCTGAAAATCCTAGGGCCCTTGAGAATTATGCTAAACCTACTCTGCCTGTGCTCTAGAAAGGGAACAAAGCCTGAATGATAGCACATTTGTTTACAGCATGGTTTACTGCATGTTTTAGGTCCACTGGTGAGACTTACTGCTCAGAAAAAAAGGTTCCTTTCAACATATTACTGCTACTGACAATGTACCTGGTCACCCAAGAGCTCTGATGGAGACGAACAGCAGAATTCATGTTGTTTTCAGGCCTGCTAACACCCATCCATTCTGCCCATGGACCAAGGAGTAATTTCAACTTTCAAGTTTTATTATTTAAGAAGTGCATTTCATAAAGCTATAGCTGCCATATACAGTGATTCCTCTGATGGGTAATGTCAACTGAAAACAATCTGGAAAGATTCACCATTCTAGATGCCATTAAGAACATCTGTGATTCCTGGGAAGAGGTCAAAATATCAACAGTAACAGGAGTTTGGAAGAAGTTTCTTCCAAAACTGTTTATAAAATTCTCCCGTTCTGGGGAAAATCCGTGAGCACCCAAAGGATAAGATGAAGATGCACCAAGAAAAACCAACCCAGTGTATCTCCTGCAAACATAAATACCCTGTTACACTGGAAAATAAGGCATTTGTGCTCAGGTGCTGGGCAGCTGGCAGTTCCACACAGTGACCCTTGAAAAGAGAGAACATCACAAGTTAAGTACCACCTGGGGTCAGTGGAACTCAAACATAGTGCATGGTCCTGCTGCACTGAGAAGCAAAAATAAGGACGTAGGGCTTCTGAATCAGCTAGAATCTGGGCGACAAGGCACCAGAGAGTCATAACCCGAAGGAGGTGGCAGAGGGGGAGTCAGAAGATTTGGAGTGTTGGGCCCCTCCCTGGCTGAATGTAGGATACCCATGCACAGGGAAATAACTATCAGTGCCCACCCAGGAAAGGCTGCTGAGGGGTAGGAGCAAACGAAGATGCTAGAGGTCAAGCAGTAGGGATGAAATTGCATTTCCCCTTTCCCGGAATGGGGAAGATTTAACACCCCCGGACATGGCGGCTGAGACCTCAGAAAGGCTGCACCTTTGTCACTGAGACCATATTAAACCTGTCTTAACAGAGTCCAAAACCAAGCTTTGAAAACATCTGTAGAGACAACAGAGTTTGGGGCTGATTCCTCTAAGTTACAGAGTTTAGTAAACAGCTTAGATTTTCCAAAAACCCACCTCAACAAAGCTTAAAACTTCCTAATTTTAAGGTGCTTAAATAACTGAACTGCCTGTTGAACAAAAAACAGCTCTTTAGAGGAAGATAATATAATCCATAGTCCCTGCGCTAGGTTACAATGTCCAGTATGCAATCAAAAGTTACTAGTGACGCAAAGAAGCGAGACAAAGTGATATAAAGCTAAGAAAAGCTCAGTCAGTAGAAATAGACCCCACATGATGTTGTATTTAGCCAACAAAGACCTTAACACAATAGTTATTGATACCTTCAAGGCCTTGAGGAAAATATGGTTTTAATGGTTGAATAGATAGGAACTCTGAGTAAAGAAATTGAGATTTCAAAAATGAAACAAACGATAATTGTAGAACTGAAAGTGCAGTAACTAGAATTTTAAGAAAATAAAAAAATCTACCGGATAGGCTTCATATGAATTAAAGATGGCATAAGGCCTGGCGGTAAACTTGGAGACACACCAACAGAAATCTGCCCATCTGAAGAACAGGAAAAAGACTGAAAAGCAAGGGAGCACCAGTGACCTGTGGCATAACTCAAGTGGACCAAGGCTACGTGTACTTGGAGTCCAGAAGGAAAATGGGAACGAAGACAAAGCTGGATGAATACAGAGAAAACTATACGTCAGCAGATCCCAGTCAAACTGTTGAAAGTCAAAGAAGAGAAAATCTAGGTAGAAGCCAGATTTTTATAAAAGACGTATTATTTACATAGGAACAGAGAAATGAATGAATATCTATTTAGAATTCTATATCCAGGGGAATATATTCTTCAAAAGTGAGGGGATACAAACGTTTCAAAAGAAATTTAAGCTGAGAGAAAATATCACCAGCAGACCTGCACTACCTGATATACTAAAAGATGCTCTTCAGGCTGAAAGGACAAGACACCAGATGGAGACTTACACATACAGGAAGAAGTAAAGAGCAGCATAAATGGTAAATAAGTGGGTGTGTGTATAAAATATCTATTTTCCTTATCATAATTTCCTTTAAATATAAATACTTCAGAGGACAAAATGATAAGACAGTAAAATGGAGTTGATAATGTATGTTGAAGTAAAAGATGTAGCAAGAATAGCACAAAGGATGGGGTCAGGTAAATTGAATTATTCTGCTGTAAAGTTCTTATATTTGTGACATGAGGTGTAGGAACAGTGATGTGTCAGATGGGAATTTTGCAGTGATACAATATAATACATAAGCATTGATACATTAAGAATATGTATTATGATTCCTACAACTAATGAGAAGATAAAACAGAATAATGAAAAAAATTGATCAACCCCTTAAAAATAGTATGTTCAATAGAGCAGAAAAATCAAGAGGAACAAATAAGAAATAGGAATTAAATAATAATTAAACCTAGTGACATAAGAGTTATAATAAATGTAAATGGACTAAATGTTCCAATTAAAAGGTACAAGTTGTCAGACTGGATTTGATAAAAAGAAAGGCCCAACTCTATGCTTTCTACTGAAATTATAATTTAAACGTAAAGATGCAAATAGGTGGTGATTAAAAGAGTGGAGAACATATATTTTATAAACAGAAACCGAATAATTGTGGCTATATTAATATCTGACAAAGTAGTCTTTAAGGCAATGAGTGTACAAAGAAGAATGTTGCATTATGATTAAAAGACCAATTCATCAGGAAAATGTAATAATCCTGGATGGAGCTTGCACTTAGTAACAGAGCTTCCGAATATAAGAACCAAACCTGGCAGAAATGGCAGAAACAGACAAACTCATAGTCATACTTGGAGATTTTAATACTCTTTGCTCAGAAGTTGATGGGACAAGTAGGCAAAACATCAGTAAGGAGATAGAGGATGTAACCGACCTTCTGAGTCAACTAACTGGCTCACAGCATACTGTGTCCAAAGTCTGTAGAATCAATGTTCCTTTCAAGTGAACATGGAACATTCATCAAGATGGGTCACGTGCAAGGCCATGGAAGACTGTTCAGGGCAGCAAAGGCTTATAGAAAACTCAAGTATTCTGTAATTGGTGAATCCTGTCAAAGAATATGTCCATTTCACAGACACTTTCAGGAAATAGAAGATTTGCTGCATCCCAGCTAACTCTACGAGGCCAGAATAATTTTACGAGAATCTTTTAAAGGCGTTACATGTAAAGAATATTACAGACCAATGACCCTCATAAATGTAGATGCAAAAATGTTCAAATATATGAACAAGTCAAAGGAAGAATAATGTGTCATGAGCAAATGAGGTTTATCCGAGGAATGCAAGCTTGGCACCCAAATTTAACTGATAACACAGCACTTTTATTTAGATTGTTCTTAAACTGGGAATGATTCAGATCTCCTTCAACAGGTGAATGGATAAAGACATGCTGGCAGATGCAGACAGTAGACTACGACTCAGTGATGAAAATGAATAATCTGCTGGAATACGCAGTGATGAGGATCCTCTCACAGCCTCCTGCCGAGAGAAGGAAGCCTCACCCACAAGTATGTCCTGTATGATTCTAGGCATAGAAGCCCTAGAAGACTCAGAGTAATCTATAGTGACGGAAGTCAGACCAGTGGCTGCCTCGTGCAGGACAGAAGTCAGACCAGTGGCTGCCTTGTGCAGGAGGCGCAGGGAACTTTTCTTGGTGGCTGGGGTGGAATTATTCTGTATTCTAATTTAGGGCTTGGTTGCGTGAGGTGGATACATTTGTCAAAACTCATCAAACTGTGCACCTAAATCAGTACATGTCATTATACATAATTGACGCCTCAGTATAGTTCAGTTAAAAATAGAAGAATAAAGTGGAAAGTCCTCAACCATTCAAAGTAGAGATGTGGCAATACCTAAAAAGTTGGCTTCACATTTCCCAGTTAAACATCAAGTATTGAACGTTGAACATTTTTCATGAAAAAGATGACTCGAAGACGTATCCCAGCACCCAAGAAATGAGACAGGGGAGGAGTGGAAGATGCACAGGTAGAGCGTTTGAGAACAAGAAGGTCCGCCCTCACTAGTTTGCCACTCGTATTCGTGACGTCAGGGAAAGCGTGATCGTGGCTGTAATGCAGCATCCTTGGCTGTCACTCCTTCAGAATCCTCTGTGGTGCGTAGCCCTCTGCAGGCAGTGAGTTCCGTGGGGAGCGTCCCGTCACGCTAGGGATCCCAAAAACCAGGTGAGATGCTGTCCCACGAGGTAGAACCTCCACTGAGCCATCTCAGCTCAGAATCTCCAGCTCAAAGAAACCAAGAGGTCCTAGAGTAAACGGTCCTGTGAGTTGCTGGGTCACATATAAATGTTTTAGAACCAGGACGGCCTTCTTTTCCTCACTCCTCTGACGCCTTTGACTGGTGTCAAATGGAAGGAAACACGACTTGTCCCTCCTCCTCTAAAATCGATGTCTTGGGTGGTGGGTAGCAGTAGATGGTGTCGTAAGACCTGAGTTCCCTGGGCTGTGCCGCACGATCAGGAGAGCTGACGGGTACAACCCACGGCGTTTCGGTTCAGCTGGGGGGACCACGCCTCGTGATCTCTGCGAGCTCTAAAGCTGATGTACCGTTTCGGACTGAAATTAGAATCATGATCTGCTTCCTGCGGGTGACGAGCTCCCCTCAGACGCGGACTTGCACACACAGGGGAAGCCTGCCCAGACCTTGAGCGGCCCCAGCCTTGACCACAGGTTCTGGAAGGTCTGTCCGGGCACAACTTTCCTGGTGTCCCATCAGGCGCGAGAGCTCCGGGCTCCCGCAGTGCTGGGGCCCGCAGTCTGTTTTCCCCCAGACCCCAGGGCTTGCAGCTACAGAGGGCAGGCAGCTACTGTCCTGCAGCCCATGGCAGGAGTCCAGGGATGGAGCAAGCTTGGAGGGGACCCCAGCCAGGCTCCTCCTCCTTTCCCAGGCATCCCCTGAACCCACCATCAAGGAAGCCATGTGAGCATCACAGAAACCCCCACTGGTCCACGGAGACCTGGTGTCCTCCTTCAGCCTCAAGGTTCTCAGGATTATACAAAGTATTTTTCCAGAGGAAACACTGGTCAAACCTGACATGAAACTCTGGGCTTGTCAGTGGCCCCTGAGGTAGAAGCTTTCCAAAGCAGAGGGAACAAAAAGCTTCCTTTAAAAAGTTATAGTCTGTTGCTAAAATGTGCCCTATAGGTTATGAAATGCAACCTGAGTTTATAAAGGAAAAAATTGTTCTCCTTAGTGGGGAATCGCTTTTTATCCTCCATTTTGAAAAGCCCATTTAAAATGATTTTATTTAATAACCGTATCCTTGTGCTCATTTAAATACTGCTCATTATGCACGGAATCCATTATGACACTTTAAGTGGTGGTTTTGCAGAATTATTCTCATAACTCTGACTATTGATGCCTGTTGTCGCTTACAAGTTTGAATCAGTGACGGCAGCAAACCGCATTCAAAGAAAATGCACGAAACGTTATTCCTGGTGAACTCTGATACCTTAAATGCAGTGTTGTGAATGCAAATAACAGTGATAAAACTCAGGGAACACTGATAGCTGAAGACACGCCGCAACGTATAGTAAATTACAGCGAATTCTTACACGCAGCAGCAGTACATGTAGGCAAACGGGTATCTCAGTAAAGCCAGCGTGAGATCCATAGTAAAGTAATGAGTCTGTAGGCCTTCCAGTGCTGTGTCACGTGTACACCAGAAGCAAATATTCTATCGGACACTAGAACATGATGCAAAAAGGTGACAATAAATGAGCATTAATAAAATCTAGTTTAATCTTCTGATGTTACAGTACCTTTGCTTTTGAGCTATTGGCCGTGGAATTAATAAATTTAAATAAAGAATGTTATGAGGACAACCCAAACCCAGCCTCTGGTTGCTTGGAATCCAGGCATTGGCAGGGCTGCTCCTTCCAAAGGCTCCAGAGGAGGGTCCTTCCTGCCCACTCCCGCTCTTGGTAGCCCCCGCACCGCCCCGGGCATCCTGGTCGTTCGGCCATGTGGCTTCCGTCTCTGCCTCTGCCTTTGCAAGGCCCTGCTCCCTCCTGTCTGGGTTCCCCTGTATCCCTCTGGTAAGGATAGATGCCACAGCGTTGAGGGTGCCCAAATAGTCCAGGTACATACCCTAAATTTAATCACACACGCGGGGACCCCTTGTCCAAATAAGGTACCAGGTCCCGGGATTAGGCCCCGATATGTTTTCTCCGGGGGTGGCCTGAGACGGTCAGACACTAGACTCGTCGGGAGTTTGGCCTGGAAGGAATCCTCACCGTAAGAGTGGTTTCAGGTCTTGCTGGAGTCTTAGAGTGGAGGTGAGTCCGCAGCATTCTAGCACCGCGCGTCCCACGCAGCCTTAGCCGTCCCAGTAAGAGCCCGTTTCCAGCGCTCACCATCGCCACCCTGCAGGCCCTGCTTTCCTTAGCGAGGCCCTTCCCCCATATTCCCGACGACCCCTGTCGGGACAGCACAGAAGTGGCCTCCCTGATCTGGGGGCCTTTCCAGCGCTCCCAGGCAGATCCAGCTTTGCCGTCCTAACTAGTGCCCCGGGGACTCACACCTTGCTCTGGCCGCCCGTGCCTGAGCTAGAAGGTGCCGGGAAAACCTGCCCTTGTGGCTGGGAGCCACGGCTGCCGCGAGGATGCTTCCGAGTGACGGAAGCCGGCGTCCCACGAGGCGCGGCCGCGCGTGCCGGGGCTGTCTTCTCCGAGGGGGCGAGACGGGCCAGCATCCGACCCTGTGACTAACTGGGCACGTGCGGCGTCCTGTCTGGTGACCTGGCTGTCTGCGTGGCTTCATTCAGGCGTTCGAGCCTCTTCCTCTTCCCCGCAGGCCCCGCCGAGGAGGGACCGGGCCACCCCTCCCCACGGGCTCCCTCTCTGCTCACCTTGGACAGACAGTGGGGACTTGGCCACTGATGAACAGGCAGGGTCTTGTGACCTAGGCACCCGTTAGCGTGTCGTCAATATTATTATGTATTGAACTCGCTCCGATTTGACCTTCCAGGGAAACGTGGTCGTTCACAGCCTTCCTGGACTCAGAGCCTTCGTCGTGTCCCTCAGGTTCCTTCCAGCTTTAGCGTCTCTCCCCGTCCCCTTCCCTGGGACTTTTCTGTCTTTGGAGCAGTATGCTGTGTGAAAACTAGAGGCAGAAAATCGTTTATGTCGAAATAGAAGAGCCGTTCTTTCTTTCCGGAGCTTTGAGAAAATGATCACGTACTTTTGCAGCAGCTGAAATGTGTCTCATTTGGGTTTGGGGGACGTGATGTCTGGGCCCGTCGGGGCCTCCCCTGTATTTGGCGCCTCCACCTGATTCTGTGGCCGTTGATTCTCGTCTGTTTTGCGCAGGCTCCGTCCTCGCCTTCTTCGCCCGTCGCTAATGAGCCAAAATATGAGAAGCGCTGGCTGGACGCCGTGTCCCTCCCTCTGTCCATGGCTCGGGTCTCACGGTGCAGAGCTGGAGCACAAAAAGTAAGGTGCGTGACCGATGTCTGGAGTGGGAAGCGCCGATAAACCCCGAGGTGCGTGTCCTTGTCTCCAGCTGGATTTAGCATTTGCAGAAATAGTCACAATATTAATAAAAGTCAAGCATCATAAGAAAACACTAGTCAGAGCAGGGGCCGATTTGCGGTCAGGAGGGTTCTGTCTAGTGGGGACTGTGTTCATTCTTCTGAGACATGGTCATCAGAAGAAGAAATCGTATTTTCAGTTTGAACTGTTAACAGAATTAGATTGGAAATAAGACTGTACTCTTATCCACGTTGCATACAATTACAGAAAAGTCAGTTAAACCCCACGGGCCTCATTTTCTTCGTTAATAAAATGAGAAGGTTAGACCAGCACCAGTGTTCAAGAACTGCTCACTAGTTTTCGAGCCTGGTTAATGAAGTAACTTCAGAGTTTCACCTGTAAAGGTTGTGTGTCCCTCACGGTTTTGTGGAATAGGTAGCATTTTTCCCTCTAAGTTAGTGCAGTGTGTCATCTGTGGCCAACTGTGTTGTCCAGTCACTGTGGAAAGGCTGAGAAGTAGGTAGGTGGTGAGTTTCCTTTCATTCTCAAGAAGCTGGGGAGAGAACTGTGTGAACAAAGGAAGAGCGCTCGTTGTCCTGGAATTGAGTACTTTCTTGATGAGACACGTGTGCCCACGGAGGCCATGTTCGTGTGAACACAAAGCATCTGAAGAAGGCGCCCCTGGGTGGTCACACGCCCCTCCTTTGCCCTGGGAAGTGCTGTCAAATCCTAAGAGCAAACCAAAGGTTTCCATGTCGTTTTATGGAAACAAACGTATCTTATTAGCTTTGCTGACTCTCTCATGATTTTAATGTGGGCAGGAAGCTGCAAAAAGTAAAATGAATGACGAAAATTCTGCATTTCATCGAGTGTGTTTGTCTGACTCACATCAGTATTAACGTGCACGTTTAGAGGGGATGCTGTCCCCTCCCCTGCCCTGTAGCCCCCTGGTCGCACATTGAGGAGGAGGGGAAGAGGAGAGGAGGTGAGCACGTGGCCTCAAACAGCCTGAGTTACTTCTGCAGCTCCTGTGCTCTCTCCCGAGGGACCTTCGCTCTGGGGCGTGCAAGGAGCAGGTTTAGGAGTTGCCAGCTCTAAACCAAATGCTTTTTAAAATCTAAAAGCCAAAGCTCTAAACTATAGCCTGGGAAGGATTTTTAGGAGATCCTCTGAGTGGATGAAAACAAGTGGGATGAGCATGTCAGAGGTCAGCGTCCTGGGGCTTCTGTCGTCGTCCAGTTGTAGGACCAAAATTTGTCACCAGCTGCTCTGCGTTTTCCTTGTTTGGAAAGTACAGTAATTTGGCCAACGATGGTTGAGGTGCCTTAGTTTTCCGAAGACGTTTCAAAAGATTCTCTGAAGAGTAGACACATATTTAAATCTAACATTGAGATACGTATTGAAATGATAAAACTCAGTTGTGGTGAGTATGACGGTTCCCACGTCCCGTCACCTCCGGGGCTGCAGGGTTGTCCTCTGCCGGGGGCCTCTCACACCTGTTCGCTGTCAGGTGGACGTTAGTGTCAGCGGTTCTTGGGCACGGTGGGAACTAAGCTTTTCCGTAAGTTATACATCACTATTAATGAAGGTCGAATCATCGACTGCCCAGGACAGGAAAAGATGGTTCCATGAGAATTTGGGGGAGAGCATCTTGATATGAAACGAAAACAGGTGTAAAAACAGCACGATGCCCAGTGAGGGTGACAGCCGACTCCTTACAAAGTAGGGCTGCTCCTCGAGTGCTCACGTAGGAAAATAGACCACGTCTGCAGACTCTGGGAAGTAGCCACGAGACATCACAGATTCCTCAGCAGAAGCTCGTGCTTTTGGCTATTAGGTGGTTGTTAGCACATTTCTCTGACACTGCGAGGAGGAAAGCATGCTTCCTGGGGCGACTGACGGTTGTGAAGAGGGCGAGAGTTTTCTGAGCAGGACCCTCTCCGTTTTCCGTTGCTACATAACCAGTCAGTGCAAATTTAGCTTCAAAAGCGCGAGTGTGTCATCTCACAGACTCCACGGGTCAGCTGGGCTGTGTGTGCCGGGGTCTCCAAGCCGATGCTGGGGTGTGACCGGGCTGCGCTCTCGCCTGAAGCCAGGGCCCTGCCCAAGGTTCTCGCTGGTTATTGGCAGAATTCAGGCCCTCGAGTCTGTAAGGCTGGGCTCCCCATCTCCGTGCTGGCTGTCACCCAAGTTCCAGGCCTCATGTCCCCTCCCCTACAAGGCGGCAACAGATGACCTCTTGTGCATGGAATCTGACCTCCTGTCTCTGACCTTCAGACCCAGATGTGAAGGGCATGAGACCACGTCGGGCCACCTGGATAATCTTCCTAATTTAAAACCAGCTGATTTCAGGTCTGAATTACTTTTGCAGAATCCCGCCTGGCAACACCTAGCTTTGTGTCTGACAGAGTAACTGGGTGCAGCTGCCTGTGCCCTGGAGGCTGTGGTCTGAGCTAAGTGCAGGGCGTGCTCAGACCCATCTTAGGGATCTGTCCTTCGAAGACGCACTGAGCCTCGGTCTGCGGTTGGCTGTGCTTTCACGTCCCCATGACGAGTCTGGTTAGGGTCCCAGACCTGGGCTGAGCAGGGTACCGGCTTAGTGTGTGTATTTTAGGAAGCTGAGGGGTCGGGACCGTCCTTAAGGGGCTCTGGACTTGGGCGAGAAGAGGGGAGGCGGATGGTGTGGAGGAAAGAACAGGGTTTGGAGGGAACCGTCTCTAATCCCGCATTGCCTCTGGGCCTCTTGGGGCCGCGTGACCTGCCTTCAGGGAGCCCCTTCCTGATAGCCAAGCGGGCAGGACATGATGTGAATTCTCCACCGCTTCCTAAGATGGTTTATGGAGAAAGCGTAAAATAACGAGGTTTAAGGGAGCTTTAAAACCCCTTTAGAAGTGAGCTGCCAGGTGTGGGGTTACCGCCATTGTTGACTGTTTGTGGGCTGAGGAATAGGCCTGAACGGGGGAGGAGACTCAGATCCGAGCCGTCGCTGCCGCGTCGCAGGCTCACCCGCGCCGGTGGATTCTTCACGCGAGGCGCTGCTATCTGTGCTTCTGCTCAGATGGGCCCTTCCCAGGGCTCTTGTTCTATGTTGGCCTGAAAAAGTGTAGGGAGTCACTTATCTCGTTCCTTTTTCCAAAGGGACGGAAGGAAACTAAAGCTTTAGTTCTATTTGTCCCACATCTTTCGTATTTGTGAAAATAACAGTGGCTGACGTCTTTTCACTGACAGTAATACCCCATGTGGCTTTGGAGGAGGTCCCCTTATTTCAGAGTAAAGAGCACGGAAGGGACCAGACGGGTTCTACAGCAGCCATACTGGAGACATCCTGCAGAGAAGCACATTTTCAAAGGTGATGCTACAAGTCAAAACTGTCCTGCTGAATACTCTGATCTGCTTTGCAAAGGACGGCTCCATGCTTAGACACTTGCGCCAAAACCCGCTCTCCTGTAGCTGGGAGATCCTCCAAGTGCAGCTCTCTTGATGCCGGGGGTCAAGCAGAGCAGGGGAGACAGGATCCCAGGGCCGTAGGCGTCTCCACAAGAGGAGGGGCTTCTGTGGGGCGGGGTTCGTGCTGGGGGGACCATAGCAGGGTCAGGAGCTCAGGGTCTGCTCTGCACTGGGGGATCGGAGAGGGGGCCCCCGGGGTCATCGTTGAGTTTGACTACATCCAGGAGGATGCAGGGTGGGGTGTCTGGGAGCAGGGCCGGGCCTGTCCTGGGGGAGCACCATCGTCAGGGTGGGATGAGGGAGGGTCTTGGTGGCCGGACATCCTTTGTGTTTCCGTCTGCTCGGGCAGGATTTCGAGCCCTTTTCTGTCTTGTTCCTGGAGTTCGGGGAGAGCCCTCGCCTGCTGTGGGCGGGCTCGGAACTGTTTATGTTCAGCAGAAGAATCCCACAGCCAGTCTGGGAGCTGTCGGGTGTCAGGCTGGAACGGAGCACGACCCTGTGGTCCTTCCCCAGCCCCCGTGTCCTCCACCTGCCTTTTGTCTTAGAAAAACTTTAGTCAAAGAATAAGTTTAATCAGATAAGTGAAAAATGCAGAAGCAAAGGAAAACAAACAGGACAAAATAATAAGAGTCTAGTCATTAGCAGAGTCAAGGACCTTTAGTCCCTCCTCAAGGGCTATAGATCATATTCTGAGCCGTATCCTGGGAGCCGTCTTGTAGACACTGAAACCCCGCCAGTGTCTGGTGGAAGAAGTGAACTCCACGATGACCAGGATGTAGCCATGACATAAGCTGCCACAATTCGGAGCCTTGGCCTCAGGGAATGGGAACACACTGACCCTGGACCCGAAGATTAACTGTACCTAAGACAGTCAAGATGATGCTGGTCAGAGCACGGCAGCACCAATTTCAAGGTGACCATCAGAGCGGACCGTGCTGTTTCTGCAGGGAGCCCCTCCCTCCGTCTATAAAAGCTCTTGCCCCCTGATTGTCAGTGGGGAATGGGGGGAAGTCGGCCTTTGGACAGGAGTCCACCCTGCCCCCAGGTTGCCAGCACCCAAAATAAAGCAAACTTTCCTTTCCACTTTCCTGGCCTCTTTATTGGCTTTTGAGCAGCGAGCAGCCGGACCCCACTTTCAGTAACAAGGCTGCTGTCTTTCTCAACTCACTGCATCTTTCATTTTTTCTGAAATTTCCATCGTGCGGAGAGAAGGTTAGGGCATGTGTGCTTACTGAGAGGGAATGATGCCCTTCTAGGAATGTCCCCCAAACGTCCAGGCTCTGGCCGCACCCTGCACACGGGGTGTGGACGGCCTGGGAGCACGAGGTGGGCCAGCTTCTCCGAGGCAGGAGCTGCCTGGTCGGCCGTGTCCGCAGAGTCGCGGGGAAGCCCGGCCTTGCAACAGGGTCATGACGGGACAGTGGCTGGGGTGCCAGCCAGGCTGCAGCCGCTGCGGAGGGCAGCCTGGGGAGGAGAGCCCGCCGGGGCGGCCGTCCCGCTGTGGGTGTGGACAGAGGACGCTACCCCCGGACGCCGGCGGAGAGAAGTTTCACTTCACTGTGCGTTTCTGGTCCTTGATCACCGGCTTTAACCCCGGAGGCCAGCCTGCCTCCTCTGTGATCATCTCCAAACCACGGGCCACGTGAGTCGCCCCGGTGTAGACATGCTGCCCTGGGACGGTGGCTTCTCACCACGACTGGAAGGCACGGCGGGTCTGGACGGTCCCCGGCGGGAGTGGTGACCGTCTAGGTCGCTGTCCGGCCCTCTGAGCCCGGGGACTGCCGGGGGGCCGCTGCTGACACGTGGAAGCCTCAGCGCCCCTCCCTCCGCGGCTCGTGGGAAGCGCTGCCCACTTGACCGCCGAGGACCGTTCTGTAACCTTCCCTGGTCTGTGCTGCTTAGGACTCGAGCTGGGTGACCCGCACAGCCAGGCCCCTCCTGGTGCAGCCGGCGCAGAGCAGCTCCGAGTCGCCGTCTTTGGTGCAGGGGGCAGGGCTCCCGCGTCTCTTCGCTGGGTCTCACACTTGTCCCCAGCCCGCCATCCCACACGTGCGGTATCGAGACTTATCCTGGGAGATGCTCCTTGTCTCTGCTGGATTCGCTGCCTCGGAGAACGTTTTCTCTCTCTCTTTCCCGGTGCATCCAATGGCAGTTTCTCAAAGTAGCACCTCTTATTTTAGCGCCGAGGATTATCCATGGTGACCGTGAGGGGATCAGAGCCCCAGCTACTGAGAGATGCCGCAGAGCCTCAGCCCTCGGACGTTCGGGCCTTTTCTTCTTCTCCGAGTAGGGTCGGTGTCATCGCAAGCCTTCCCCTTGGAACGTTAAATTGATTTTCCTTTCCTTTGTGTATAGAAGTTTGAAATGACAGTAAATAGGAGGGCGTTTTAAGGTGGGAGAATGGCGTCGCTATAGACGAGGGGCCTCCTGTGGGTGCCCTGCATTCCTGAGAGCATCTCCAGGGTTGGCTGTCGCCTCTCTCAGACCCTCCATCTCCACCAGCTGCTGAGGGATCACATGTCTCTGTCCTCATTTCACCAGCATTCCTATCGTCACAACAAAGCAAATGAGCTGAAGTGACAGAGTTTCCTGCTGCTGAGAGGAGAGGGCCTCAGGGACCTCGCTCTACCGGATCAAACTACCCCGGGCACAGGGAGCAGGCAGGCTGCTGTCTCTAGGAACATGTCCCATTGCTCCTTAGGTACTGACCCCAGGCTTGGGGGTGTACAGGGGAAGCCTGCTTTTTATGAATTAGACCAACTTTCTAATTACTTTTGAAGTCACACTCTCAGAAACTGACCCAGTTCCGTCTGCATTTCCATTCCTGCCTCTACCTGGCGGGTGGTCCTGGGCATGCATGTGACTCTTGACTCTTGACCCTTGACCCCATGCCTTGCCCCATCTGTCAGTTAGTCTGCTTCCCTCCTCTTCTGACAGCCGGCAGCCCCCTTCTCCTCATGGCCCCCACTCTGTTACCCCGAGACCATGGCTCCTTCCCCAGAATCAGGACTGGCGCTCCCAGGGCTTCCTGGTGGGGCAGTTACCAGTGGGATTGTCAAGGATGCAGGACGCTCCCAGGGCTTCCTGGTGGGGCAGTTACCAGTGGGCGTGTCCAGGATGCAGGACGCTCCCAGGGCTTCCTGGTGGGGCAGTTACCAGTGGGATTGTCCAGGATGCAGGACGTTCCCAGGGCTTCCTGGTGGGGTAGTTACCAGTGGGATGTCCAGGATGCAGGACGCTCCCAGGGCTTCCTGGTGGGGCAGTTACCAGTGGGCGTGTCCAGGATGCAGGACACTCCCAGGGCTTCCTGGTGGGGCAGTTACCAGTGGGCGTGTCCAGGATGCAGGACACTCCCAGGGCTTCCGGTGGGGTAGTTACCAGTGGGATTGTCCAGGATGCAGGACACTCCCAGGGCTTCCTGGTGGAGCAGTTCAGTGGGAGTGTCCAGGATGCAGGACGCTCCCAGGGCTTCCTGGTGGGGCAGTTACCAGTGGGCGTGTCCAGGATGCAGGACACTCCCAGGGCTTCCTGGTGGGGCAGTTACCAGTGGGCGTGTCCAGGATGCAGGACGCTCCCAGGGCTTCCTGGTGGGGCAGTTACCAGTGGAATTGTCCAGGTTGCAGGATGCTCCCAGGGCTTCCTGGTGGGGCAGTTACCAGTGGACGTGTCCAGGATGCAGGACACTCCCAGGGCTTCCTGGTGGGGCAGTTACCAGTGGGCGTGTCCAGGATGCAGGACGCTCCCAGGGCTTCCTGGTGGGGCAGTTACCAGTGGGATTGTCCAGGTTGCAGGACGCTCCCAGGGCTTCCTGGTGGGGCAGTTACCAGCGGGATTGTCCAGGTTGCAGGATGCTCCCAGGGCTTCCTGGTGGAGCAGTTCAGTGGGCGTGTCCAGGATGCAGGACGCTCCCAGGGCTTCCTGGTGGGGCAGTTACCAGTGGGCGTGTCCAGGATGCAGGACGCTCCCAGGGCTTCCTGGTGGGGCAGTTACCAGTGGAATTGTCCAGGTTGCAGGATGCTCCCAGGGCTTCCTGGTGGGGCAGTTACCAGTGGACGTGTCCAGGATGCAGGACACTCCCAGGGCTTCCTGGTGGGGCAGTTACCAGTGGGCGTGTCCAGGATGCAGGACGCTCCCAGGGCTTCCTGGTGGGGCAGTTACCAGTGGGATTGTCCAGGTTGCAGGACGCTCCCAGGGCTTCCTGGTGGGGCAGTTACCAGCGGGATTGTCCAGGTTGCAGGATGCTCCCAGGGCTTCCTGGTGGAGCAGTTCAGTGGGCGTGTCCAGGATGCAGGATGCTCCCAGTCATGTCCAAGGGGGTAAAACACCGTCCTGGCTGAGTGATGTCCTGGCATGGAGGTTTGTTCCTTCACTGCACTCAGCCCGGCCGCCAGACTGGTGTTGGGTCTTCGGGTTAGAGTTTGCGTTTCCAGTGTCTCCTTGAGATGCAGTGTTTCTGTCTCAGAAGAGAGATCTAAGTGATGAAAACTCGAAGTGCAAGATATGGTCATGTTACTGGAGTCGTGGAACCGTTCCAGCAGACTTAAACAAACGTGTTTAAAACAGAGCCTCAGGTATTGAAGGAATGAACTCTGCAGAGTCCTGAAGGCAGGGTCTGTGTGGTTTTTCTGCACAGAAGAGGTGCTGGCAGTTTCCACGAGGTGGCCTGATGTTACAGTTCAGACTGTGGGAGACCCGGCGAGTTCCGGGGTTCCAAGACGGGGTCCCGCACTGCTGCCTGGAGAACCACTCACCCTCCTGGTGTTGGCCACCTGAGCCCCTCTAAATGTCCCCTAAGAACTTGGAAAGACTGAATCTCCACCATGGAGCTTGTGCAGGAAACATTCCTTAACCACCATTTAGTGCCACGTGCTACAGAGGGGAAGAAACCTCCTTTCTGTCATCCAAGTGTTGATATTCTAGCAAACAATTAAGTTGGAAGAAAAATTTAGATGTCCAAAAGCTGTGAGGTGTTACAGTGCAAGGGTGGGAAGGACCGTCGGACCTGGAGGACGCAGGTTGTTAGAAGGGCCTTTGGGAAGGAGAGATGCAGCTCTGAAGGACGCAGATCACGCGCGGATGTGACGAGCAGGGGTCGCTGGCAGGGGGGCCACGTGCACGTGTGTGTGGACACGGGTGTGCGCGTGTGTGTGCGCATACACATATGTATATACACTCACACATTTATACATATATCCATAGGGTTCACAGCTAAAAACATTACTTCTGGCTAATTTGGGAAATAGAAATGTGTGGGGAAAATGTTAATACGTTAAAATTCTACCACGAGATAAAGCTGCATTATCACCTTAACGTGTGTTTGTCTGGACTTTTCTATGGAGAGAGAACACTGTGGATGGGTGTCTGGACATTGGGATTTAATGAGACTTTTGTCCTGTCGGTGTGCATAGTGCGTACCCAGTATTCCTTTATAATGAGACCGGGGCTTATTTTTCTTTTAAAACATGTTTTGGGGACTGCTCTGATGTCGTTATGCATACATTGTTATTCACATTGTTATTCCATCATTTCATTAGAATAGGTAGTACGGTAAGATTATGGAATGAAAAGGTTAAAACGTTTTAAGGCCTTTAAGACATTTTGTCAAACATCTAATTTACCCCCAGAAAGTTCATCCCCGTGTCCATTTCTTTGGATAAGTTCTTAAGTTAGCTTCCTATGGAATAAATAAGAAAATATGTTAAAAATCAATTTATTATGCAAATAAAACTGAAGGTTGAAAAGTGAGAAAGTATTAACCAATGAATCCATTGCCTGACACCAAACTTGCCCATTTCACAAACATCCGTTGATTCAGTTGCTTTCAGGGTCTAACAGGCTCTTCGTTTAGATGAAAACAACAAGGGTTAAGTAGTTAGAAGTATGGATTTGAATGTAGAAATAAAGGCTAATGAGCACGGGGAAACGGGAGGGCTGTGCGGATAGAATGTGCATTTTTCAAGGAAGGAATTGTTACTCAGAGACTCCCCGGTGCAGATTACAGCCTTTCAGGAAGTGCATGTATTTTCACCCAGTAATTCAGATTTTCCTAGTAGATAAATCAGCAGACAAAGAAGTAGGAACTGGTTGTAGTGTTTGCTCCACGTGGCACCTGCTGTAATGTTATGCTGGGTCAGCGGTCACTCCCATTAGAATGGCCCCCCGTCGACTTTGAAGGAGGTATCCAGGGATTTGAAAGGTTTGCTTCATGGAAGTGAAAGCCTTCGAGGGCTGACTAATGCCTCCTGGACACAGAAATCCTGAGGGAAAGACAAAGAAAATGCAGAGAGAGATGCAGTGTCTGTTATGTCTGATGTCCTTATTCATAGGATAAAGCTGCAGGTTCCATTATTCAAAACGGTTGTAAAGAGAAAACGTCAAGACTTAGCAGTGCCAGTGATCTTAGCCGCCTCCGAATCTGTTAGAATGTGTTGATATTTATAGACAGTAAAGATATTTCTCTGTTCTTGACTTACAGTATTTTGAATTTGTTCAAAGCGGTTTCAATCATTATGGAAAGGGGAATTTTCAAATGCATGATTAATTGTTCAAACATGAAGAATTTAAGAATATAAGGAAGATGATTGCACAGGTTCTGCAAACATCTCTGACAAGCACAGAGCCTGGGCTCTCTGTGCTGCCCGTCCCCGTGCATTGAATACATGTATAATATTCTTATATTTATGTGCGCGCGTGCCGGCTGCAGCGCCGTCACTCCACCTACCTCGCCGACCTGTCCCCACGGCCCAGCGAGCGGTCCTTCAGGTGCCTGCTTTCACATGAGGAGGCCGCGCCCCTGGCCGGGTTGGGAGGACAGTGGTTTCTCTATCAGCGGGCAGTGGGCATGGGGCGTGGGAGCCTTTTCCACCGTGCTGCGTGTTCTCCAGCACTTATTGACGCGACAGGTATTCTAGCATGCCTGCTCCGTGCAGCGCTGCCGGAGATGTTGCAGGCTGAGGGTGTGCAATGAGCAAACCCAGGAGTCCATGCTCTCTGGAAGCTTCCCGTCCAGCAGGAAATGCAGGCAGGAAACAGGCATAAGCTCAGACCAGCAGGGAGACCTAGGTGAGGTGGTTTTACCTCCGCTTTCTTTCAGTGGGACCCCTGGGAGGGGCTCCGCCATCTGGCTCGGGCGCCGCCCACATGGGACCCTCCGCCCTCACACCTCTCAAGCCCCTGCTCCATGATGGGCGAGGGGCTCGGAGGACTCGGACCTGGTCTCAGGATGGTGATCGGGGTGACAGAGGAGGGCAAGTTGGCCTTCGGGGCAGCACGCAGGAGAAATTATCTTTCTTTCCTGGACTTGCTGGACTTTTGTTGTGCCCGGAATCTTCCAGGAATAGTGACTTTTTAATAAACAAACTGACACAGGGAGAAGGGTGCCTGCATTGAAGTTGGGTCTTTGTTACTGTTTAACATGGAGCCCTTAGAGATGCTGCTGCATGGTGGGGAAGCAGAAAGAAAATATTTCTCTGGCTTCCATGAAAAGATAACACGCATGCCACAGAGGCAGGCTTGAAATGTGACATGTGAATGGCAGTTGGGAGATTTTTTTCAAATTCTGAGGAATATACACGTTTTTCTCTCATTTTGTCTAGTGAATGTTCGTAACTCTCGATGTGAGTAAAATAAACAGACACCGACCCTTCAGCTTCCAGAGCAGGGGGCCTTCAGGTTCACCAGAGCAGAGATGCTGTGTGCAATCAGTCCTCCCTGGATGCTGTCCAGGTGTAAAGGGTCAGGATTGGCCGGAACCTGGGGGCCTGGATGGCCGTGAGCCATGACTCGTGGGTAAGAGGTTCCGTGGGTCATTTTGGAAGCTCGAGTGTTTTCGTTCCTTAAAAAACACACAACGTGTTAAAAAGATGATTTATAAACTTTGAGTTCTTTTTCTGCAATGTTGAAGCTTTGAGGGGCGGTTAAGAACGCTCAGTACTTAGAGCCCGATTTGGGTCATGCTGGGATTCCACGGCACAGCTGAGGTCGGTGTGGGAAGATCGTCTGTTGCCATAGGAGGCAGACGTGGGATGCAGACAGATGTCCAGCGTTAGGCCTGTAACATAACTGAGATGAGCTGTGAGGTCACCAGCAGCCTCCAGCGGCTGGCCTGGTAAAGGTACTGATGCAGAGTGTCTCAGGAGGGACTGTGGGAGGGTCTGGGCAGGGCTGGGGAGCTGGCGTCTGCGGGGGCGGGAGGGGAGCAGCAGGATGCTGGGGGGAGCTGTCATCTGAGGAGAAGTGGGGGGGGTGAAGGGGTAGGAAGAGAAGATGCAGACCCCTCCTCCTCCAAAGGCAGTGCAGACTCAACATTGAACTTTCAGTTCCTCAATCTTCTAATAGGTTAAGATACACGTACTTTGAGCCTTATTGGAATAGATTTCTTTTGCTTAGCCAGAAACTGTGAATCGACTCATTTCCCACAGTATGAAACCGTCTCACCAGTTTTCTCTTCGAAAATCAAAAATCCTCTCAGGTCTCGAAGGAATCCTGGAAGCAGGTAGGCTTTCCAAAGGCACGGGCAGGGTCATTCCTTCCCTGGCCCTTGACAGTGGTGTCTGGGGCTTGGCTTCGTTTCTACCCGGGAAACACACACGCCAAATACTCTACCTTCTCTGGGTGTAGGTTTTACTGCTGAGTTTTCAAAGCTGACATGTGACCTCAGAGCACGCTGAGTCCCGAGTACTCTGGGATTTCTAGTTCTGACTGTGACCTTGACCATGGGATTAAAGTCCTGAGAATCCTGAGCAGATGCCATGACCGTAGAACCATGAGACAGGATCCGCCTGTGGACGGGGGAGGGACGTTGTAGGGGAGCCTGAACACCGCACAAGTGAAAAGCTGAGAAAATAAAACCTCAGAGTCAATCAGGAGACATGAATGTCCATCCATCGTTCGGGCATACGCGCACAGAGTTTGTGTCATTGCCTCTAATTAATACGACTTTTGTACAATAAGCCAAAGTGCGAATTTGTTTTCATACTATGTTGGTGCGTTGGCATCTATCATCAGCTTTCATGCCAACACTTTCGCCGTTTCTGCTCATACGATGTTTAATTTGTATTGCTTTGCTTGACAGATAACCTCACTGGTAGCAATGTCTGTATAGGATCTGTGGGTTTGGTATAACCATATTTACGTTACCCCACTTGTTTCTCCCAATATTTCCATTTGTGGTATAATTGGCATTTCAAGACCCGTTGTGTAGACAAGGATCTTTTAAAGGTTAGGCGTCTAGCTTGTCTCACACAGCTGAAGCACGAACATGATGGATTCAAATCTCACCCATGTTCCTCAGAGAGCCGACTGTCTACACCCCCACATGGGCTTCTGTAGAAGCTCTATATCAGACTGAGAACACTCCCCTTTAGTCGTGGTTTGTTGAGTGTTTTCTAGCATGAAAGCATTTTGGATTTTGTCAAGTGCTTTTTCTGCATCTGTTGAGATGATTGTGTGATTTTTTTTTTATTCTGTTGCTATGATGTATAACACTTCCAGATGTCAAACTGACTGAATTCCTGGGGTAACTCCCATTGATGGTGGTATATAATTCTCAATAGATATTCCTGGATGGAGTTTCCTAGTATTTCACGGAGGATATTTGCATCCATATTCAAAACAGATATTGGTCTGTAGTTTTCTTGTGATGACTTGTGGTTTGGGTATTAAGGTTGTATTGGCCTCATAAACTAATTTGGGAAATGTTCTATTCTATTTTGGGGACAGTTTGTGACTAATCGTTATTAATTCTTCTCTGAATGTTTAGTAGAACTCAGTGGTAAAGCCATCTGGGCCTCAGCTTTTCTATGTGGTTAGTTTTTTGGTTAAAAATTCAATTTCTAAACTTGTAATATTGTCTATTCAGATTTCTCCCTGAATCAACTTTGGTAGTTTGTATTTTCTAGGATTTCATCTAATTTATCTCATTTATTGGTATACAATTGTTCAAGGATTCCTTTATAATCCTTTTTGCTTCTGTAATATTGATGGTAATATCTCCACTTTCACCTGTTATTCTAGTATTTTGATTCTTCTTTCTTTTTTCTTGGTCAATATAGCTAAAACTTTGTCCATTTTGCTGTTCTTTTTAAAGAACCAGATTTTGGTTACATTGATTTTCTCTGTTGTTTTTCTCTCTCTGCTTCATTAAGTCCAGCTCTAATCTTCATTATTTTCTTCCTTCTGCTTGCTTTATGTTTTGATCTTTATTTGTATGTATGTACACATATATATTTAAAATCATTAAAGAAATGTAAATGCTTAATTAGAAGATATTCACATACTATAAAAGAAAGCAGGGAAAGAGGAACAGAACAGATTTGAGACACGTAGAAAATGAAAAGTAAATTGGCAGACATAAATCTAACTATACCAATAATAAAATTACATTTGCACGATTGAATAATCCAGTTAGAAGGTGAAGATTTTCAGACTGAGTAGAAAAAACAAGATCCGACTGTATTCTGTCTTCAAGAGACACACTTTAGATTCAGAGAAACGAATAGATTGAAAATAAAAGATGGGAAAAAATATACAAACAGCAAACACAAGGATGCAGTAGCTTTACTAATATCATAGAAAATAGAATTTAAAACTGAAAATGTTATTAGCAATAAAGAGGGACATTTTAAAAAGATGAATGTTTAATCCATCAGGAAGATATAACAATTATAAATATATATGCACCTAAAAACAGAACACCAAAATACATGAAACTATAACTAACAGTACTGAAAGGCAAAACAAACAATTCAACAGTAATAGTCAGAGGCTTCAATACACCAGTTTTAATAGTGTATGGAAAAACCAGGCAGAACATCAGGAAGAAAACAGAAGACTTGAACAACACTATAAACCAAATAGATACGGCAACATTTGGGGAACCTCCGTGCAGTAACAGGAGACCTTTTCTTCATTTTCTAGTTTGAGTGTCAGAGGTTCTGACAGTTTCTCTTCACTCCTTCTTCTGTCTCTTACTTGGATTGCATAAACTCTATTGATCTGTCTTCAAGTTTGCTAATTCTTTGTCAGCTGAAACCTCCTGTCAAGCTCTCTAGTAAAATTTTTTTCCGTTATTATACTTGTTCACCCTAATACACTCATTTGCTTGCTTTTGTAGCTACTGTCTCGTTACTAACATTCTGTATTTGAAGTGACGTTGTCATTGTACCTTTACTTCTTTAAGCAAGCTTTCCTCTAGTTTCTTGGACGTGTTTACAATGACTGTTTTGAAGTCTTTCTGCCTGATGTGACGTCTGGTCACCTCGCAGACACCTTCCGTGCCTGCTTTTCCCCAGGCGGCGCGGCGCACTGTCCTGTCTCCAGCAGCTCCGGGTGCAGGTCCTCACGCCACACCCCTACCTGCGGTTTGTTGTTTATTGTTTAGTGACCGGCTGGATCATTTTAGTGAAGTCTGGGCACCGCTCTCCCCGCAGTCCTGTTAAGCCCGAGGTTGGTTTCTTCCTGTGACCACACCCGGCTGTTCAACTTCACTCATTTCCAGCGGATTGGTCTATCATTTTCAGCAAAGCTTTGTGGTATAATGGATCGGCAGAATATTCCAGTCAAATCTGGGTTCCTTTGAAGAACTAGTTCCTGGGGTCGGTGTCTGAGATTTGTTCTGACCACAGGAGAGCTCCTTCCAGCTGTTTTAGTCTCCGGTTTTCTCCTGAGAATTAGCCGGCCAGCAGTTCAGCCTGTATTCATTTCATTTATGAAACTCTTTCTAATTGCCTTTCACCGAAACTGCTCCTGTTTTTGAAGTGCCCGTGACCTTGAACTTCTCCACATTCTACTGCAAATGAAGTCACTTCCTGTGGAAATTGACCAGGAGCTGTAGGTTTTGTTGCCTGTCCCTCACCCCCTCGCCAGGTAAAACTTCTGAGCCCGGGTGGGTGCGGGGTGCAGGGACAATAACACACTTGTCTGTAAATGAACCTTATGTTCTGATTCAAGCAGTGCTGATTAGGGTGGGAATGGTACGTAGTCAGGGATATCTACTTATAAAAAAGACAGACGGATTGTTTAATCAGAGAAACTCCGGTTGGTAGATTTGGCCCAAGAACGTGCAGGGCTGGTTTATAATGTCTCTACTTCCTTCTCCCGCCCTTGTATCCTTTCCCGTATGAAACCATGATTGAACCCACATCTGAAAGACTATTAAAACATAATTTAGTGCCAACCTTGTTTAAAAAAAGTTTGTTTTGTCATTTTTAGCCTTTCAGTTGTCTTCTTAAGGCCGTGGAGATATAAGCTGCAAGGGTTAGTGTGCATTTTTCTTAAGAGAAAACGAACAGACGTGTAAGTGACATTCTTTTGTTGTAAGGGTTGTGTCCGTCAGTTCAGGCTGCCTTAGCAAAACACCAGACGGCGGGGGTTGGGCGGGGAGGGGATGGTGCTCGAACAACAGTAATTTATTTTCTCACAGTTCTGGAGGCTGGAAGTCCAAGATCAAAGTTCCAGAGGGTTGTGTCTGGTGAGCACTGTCCTCCTGGCTCGCTGACGGCTGTCTTCTCACTGTGTCCTCATATGGAACGGAGTTCTGGGCCCTCTTCTTCTAGGGCCCCCAGTCCTGTTGGATCAGGCCCGCCCTTCTGACCTCACCTAAGCTTCTCTCCTTAGGGGTCCCATCTCCAAATATACCCACACTGGGGACTAGGGCTTTAACATGTAGGTTTTGGGGAATACACACATCAGTCTATAGCAATAGTTATATGGAAATTATCTCTGGAAAAAAAAGGCTTGCATGATAGGGGAGAACTACTGAATTAGAGACAGTGATGTCACCGTTATGAATGATTTGCCATGGGTGGGTTTGTGGCAGGCTGATTCTCATGGTTAAAAATAAAGGAGAACCAACTTCTTCAAAAGCTCTGTTGTAAATCAGACGTATACGTGTGGTCCTAAAACACCATCGACGCTGAGGAATGGTGGTGTTTGACCTGCTCCATCGTCACGGGGTCAAGAGCCTTCAGACCATGATAAGTGGTCTCCGAAAGAATCACTGCTAAGGACCCCACAAAACAGTAACTCCAGCCCTGCTCTAAGAGCAAGTGTATTTCCTACAGGAGCTGCCTTTCATGTGTTTATTAAATTAGAAATAGGGATTTCAGCGTTTTGAACTGAATTTCAGTAAACCTACCTAAGATACGGAGATGGGTTAGGCTGTGCCCAGGGCTGTGAGCTGTGTTTCCCGCGGTGACTGCAGGTTGGTGCTGAGCAGGGCTGAGTGGGCGCCGCCTTCTCCCGGTCCTGGGGCATCGGATCCCAGGGCCCTCCTTCCAGCATCTCCTGTCCTCCTCCTGCAGGTCCAGTGCATTTGAGGTGCAGGCCCTGGATGGGGCGAGCTCGGGAAGGCTTTGGTTTTACACTGCGCAGGAGAGCACCGCCTGGCTGAGGGCCGTGTCTGCCAACATCAGCGACCTGACGCTGCAAAAAGTGAGCACGGAGACTTTCCATGTCCCTGTTTTTGCTCTTTAATCCACGAAAAGAATTATGATGTTTTGTTACTTATGGTGAATCCTGAAACAGTTGGTAATAACATTAAACAGAAGAACATGCACTTTTTTTTCAACATAACAAACCTTTGACTAAAAAAGTTAAAGATTAAGTCGTCTAAAAGTTTCCTGGTATAAGAGTGTAGACTGAATCAAACCTCTGGACACCTCCCGGCTGGTTCTGTCTCTCCCTCTTCCTTTCCACGCACCTACACAGAAGTATTTGTGTGCATGTAATTTTATATATAGGCTATCCAAATGCATTGATGTAACGTGACGTTTTTATTTGGGGAACCCAATTGGGTTAAATACGTAATTCTCCAGAACATTAAGGAAACTTATAAAGAGGCACCTCCACCACAAACATCCCTTCTCAGTGGATCACCGCAGGCACTCAGGAAAGAAGAACGCTCTGTCTCTTTGAGTGATCTGTTTGATGATCAAGGTCAATATGAAACTTCAAAATGAAACAATAAAACTAGATGGGGTGAGAGTAAAACATGAATAAAGTACTCAGTTCCCTAAAGCAGCCGCTGTATCGCGGCAGTAAGTTGATGGCCACAGCTGCGGGAGGCTCGTGCAAGGACCAGCCCTTGGCCCGAGGAGGCCGTGGACCCGTTTCCTTGTTCTCAGCCCCTGCAGGTGACTTGCCCCGTTGTCCACATTTGCACCCCAGGGCCTGCTGTGGCCCAGGGCAGCTGGTGGCAGGAGGACCCCGGGGGTCTGGATGCACACGGCGTAGTCTCACACCTGCCTCACTCCTGGAGACTACTAACCAGAGCTCGCCTGAGCACTTCGAAATATCAGGGAAGCAGCAATGTGAGATTTCTATTCCGAAGCCCTCAGAGGCTCTCAGCTACATAGGAGGTACTGGACCCTCTCTAAGACCTCAGTTTTCCAACTTGACATTTTGAATTCCAAAGGTATCTGGACGGATAAAAGGAAAAGAAAAACCCAGGTGGTGGTAGCTTGTTATTGGCAGAAATGCGTGGTCCTAGATGGACCTCACACATCGCAGCTACTGGGCAGAGCAGAGGGAAGGAGACGCAGACACCTCCGAGCTGGGACTGGGGATTCAAAGCCACTTTCCAACTGGGTAGCTTGGCCTCGTTATTACTCTGGACCTTCGTGTCCTCACTGGTTAAATTTTGCAGGATTGCTGGGAGAATCAAATGTGAACTGTGAAAACTGTAATTACCTAAGACCATGTAGTACAGAAATCATTTTCCCCAATTATTTCAGACGTGGACATTTAAGCATCCGCTGCCCCAGGGCTTCACTTAGTAAAGAGCTGATGCTTGAAACAGTAGCGTCCAAACGCTAGTCTTGGGTTTTCTGTTATGAGAGTCGTTGCCAGACATCTGTACATGCTCTGGTTTGGTTTTCAGGTAAGAAATACCTCATAAAGGAAACGTTTCATGCAGGGACACTTCATGCAGCTAATTAAATCCAGTTGCCAGTTAGGTTGAAAAATTATGACATCAATACATGGTCATACTGACTCCTCGCTTCCCTCTCTCTACAGATGAAGATGGCAAATCAGTGCCGCTCTCCTTGTGACCAGGTAGGATTCGTGGGTTTTGTGTTGATTATACGATGTCCCCGAAGGCAGCCTCCTTCTGTTTTTGAGATTTGGTTTGGAAGTTTTGACAGGAAAGCATTAGCACACATCGGACTGAAGTCCATCCTCACCCTCAGTGTTAACTCCAGGAAGCTACTCGTTTGTCCTGGAAATAGCGCAGGAGGAATCGTTCTGACCTGAGTGTGCCGTGTTCTCAGTGATCTACCGGCACGTACATTTGCTAAGGAATCGTGGTGAAATGACAACCTAGATGTGACTGTTGAAGCTTAGAGGTTTGACAGCTGAGACTCACCCGTGTAATCGGGAGTCTTCAGCATCCTGTGATTTTCTTAGCTCACGTCCTCGTTCAGGAGGTTTCACTCTGGGAGGCTTTGACTGGGAGCTACTGTCGCGGGTGGGAAGGAAGCACCCCACCCCTGTGCCCGCGCCGGCCCTTGTCCACCTGGAGGCCGCGTGTTCTGGGGGTGGTAGCCCTGCGCCTTCAGGAGCCTCGGCTCGTTCGTTCCGAGAGCAGAGGCCAACCTGTAATACGCCTGGTTTTCTAATTCAAGGACTGCTCATGTACTAGGTCTGTAAGTGCTTAGCTGTGTATCAGGTAAATACACTTGGAAGTCACTACATTATTTTTCTGTTTCCTTTTTGATAAAGTCATAGTTCAAGCTGTAAGTGTGAACTTTTTAAGATGTATAGCTTCTTAGCTTTCTGGTTGTGTCTTTCGTATAGGTCTGAGGCAGTAGACCTTGTAGGCTCGAGTTAAGCAGACTAAAGGAATGTGTTCAGTTTGCTTTAAATAGCACTCAGAGACGCCCTTTACACAGAGCTGAGTGATAACATTTACGTTAAAATGGAAGGCATTCAGGAGAGTAAGTACCTGCCAATCAAATGTTTCCTGAAAAAGATAGGAAATTGGGACCATGTTTTAAGTTAAACTCCTCTAGTCAACATTTCTAAATTAGATAAGAAACACTAAGAAAGGTTCTTCTAACTTTTATTTGTTGTAATGTTTTCCTAAATTCATGAACAGCTATTTTTGTTTACATAGCTAAATGAGGGTGGGTAGCTATTTAATGAGTAATGGTCCCATAAGTGTCTTCAGATTACTGTAGGACTCATTTCATATTCTTACGCCTAAAATACAGCTTTTCTGCTGGGCTTAGTGTTTCTGAGACAGAAGTTTCTCTTGGACTTTTCCCCTGAGGACACACCTCCCCGTAGTTCACACTTAAAGCCTGTCTTCTCTGGATTTATTTACCAAAGCTGCTGGGACAATAGACCAATTGGTGTTTTTGTCTCCGAGAATAATTTGCCATTTGAAATTGGATTTCTGTGGCACAAGCAAAACTAGCGAAGTGTCCCGGGGGGTCCTTTTTGCCGTGAATCAGAGGCTCTTCCAAGACTGCTACCAAAAGTCGGCCTATGTACACGGGCACCGAATTGAATCTCAGAGACAGAGTTTGGGTAAAGTAGGAAAGAAGAGCTTTATTGCTTCGCCTGGCAAAGCGGGCCACAGCGGGCTAATGCCCTCAAAACAGTGTGTCCTGGCCTGGAGGCGGTAGTGCGGAGTCTTATGGTCAGGAGGCAGGGCTGCTGGAAAGTATCAGGGTGCCTGCAGGGCTTGCATTCCTTCAACCCAGAGATCATTCGGCGTCAGGCGGTCTGGGATGGGCTCCTGTGGTTCTCAAGGTTCCGGAACTGTGACCTTCTCTGTGGAATGAAGAGTACTAACGTCTTCCATTTGTTGGGGGTTTTAGTTCTGCAGAAGAACTCAAAGACATTGTTATGTGTATCCCTTGAGGGGAACCAGGGCCCTGCCCCAAGCCTGCACTATTGTTTCCTGAGGGCTCCTCCCGTGTCTCTGCATCCCCTCCCTTCCCTGATTAGCAACTGTTTGAACCTGCCCTTTGGAACGCGGGGAGGGTCTTGGAGGCTGAATGCTGCCTATTTCCTACAAACAGGAAACGGGGAGCACAGAAAGGCTTCCAGGCCCCCGGAGCCCCACGGGCCCTGCTCCGCTTCAGGAGCACAGGAGAGAGTGCCCTGCAGGTGGAGCCCTTCCTTCAGTTTCTCCATGTCCTGTCACAGAGGGGAGGCGTCCCGTCCCCGACTTCCCAAACACGTCATGCATGGTCAGTGGTTTGGGGACAGTTACGTGCGGGCACACGTGAATGCCCATTGCCCTGAGGCCTGAGCAGCTCTCCCAGGACCTGAACTTGACGCATTTGGCGCGCACTCTGCGTTTCTGCGGCTGTACCTGACCGCCAGGCCGTCTGGGAAGGGCCCCAGTCTGGAAACCGAAGCGTGTTCTGTTTTGTTTAGAAATTTAACTCCTCTTTCCCACTGACTCACAAGAGACAATCAAGAAGGTTCAGGGGAAGTTAAAACTATCTGAGGAGCAAAACTCCCAACACAAAGGACATGGAATGAATCATGGTTCAAAGGCAGTGGAGTGATTTCGCTTTGGTTTTATGTTAGTGAAAGTTTGTCATATACGAAGCCACGTTTGTGTGATATCAGTCTTGGTGGCCTTAGGTGAATCAAACCTGGATTCTAATCCCACCTAATCCCTTCTCTGGTGGTGCAGTTGGAACACATTAACACCTGAGCCCTAGTTTCTTAATCTATAAGAGAAGAAAGTTGCAAAGGGTAATCTAAAGTCGTTTTTTAACTTTAAAATTTCTATATAACTTTGAATTTACTTAAAGGCTTGAATTTGTTTATCTGGAAAGAAACATCAGAGACAGGCCTCACTATGCGAGGTTGTAAAAGAACTAACCCCTGCCCCAATTTGCCGAGATTTCAGTAGAGGATGCTTTCACGTTTTCTCCAAAAACTAAACATTTTGTATGCATTATAGGAGTTTAGATTTATGGTGTTGGGCCCTATTGAAAAAGGAAGGATTTTTTTCTCATTTTGAACAATTAATTATTGATTTTGGTATGTAGCAAAAAATAATATTGGATAAATAAGAAAAAAATAAAGATATTGACAACCACTGAAATTGACAAAAACCAAAGAAAACAGAATTAGAAGGATAATACAAAAGGCATAAGTATAGATTTTTAGACTCTTATATCTGATAAGTAAAATGACTGTGTAATTTGTCATCCAAACTGGGACACTTCTTTCTGGGATGGAGACTGACCTAAAAGTAACACTAAGACAACAGGAGTAACTTTAGAATCATCCCAGGAAAACCAGGACATGTGTTCACCCTGCGAAAACAGCAAGAATCTATTTTCCAAAATAAATTTCTTCCCGAAAACCTGAATTAAAGGAAATATGGGTACCTTAATCACCAAATCCAAAAGAGGCTTAAATAATTCAAGTTATTCTAGCTTTTTCTGTGAAAAGGAACAGAGCAGTTGTACAATTATTATCTGATGGACAAGTAGGTGTTCATAAAATTATAATATACATTTCTTGGATTATGTAATAAGCCATAGAAAATTCATAATGTGAAATTTAAAATTAGCTTCCCTTGAAATTATTTATGAACTGCATACACCTAAAAAAGCTTCCTAAAGCAGCCAATGTTTCCAGTAATAGGTAAGCAGTAACTTATTTCTTTGCTAATTAATATAGGCAGACTTAAATTACATACGGAATTTCATTAACTTCACATCGCTTTATAGATGTTTCAGGTTATTAACAATCTGTATGTTTCCATCTTGGCCAGAAAAGGAGTTCCTAGTTCGGTAGGTAACTCCTGTTGGATGCTGTGCCCAGCACTGGATTAACCAGGTGTGGGAAGGAGAAGCAGCAGAATAAGACACTGCCCCAGCCCTGGAGGAGGAAGACGGCAGGACCGAGGGGTGGGGGGGGCTCCACAACCAGTGTCTGTGTCTCCAGAGAAACAGGGCAACGCTCAGCTGAGTGAGAATCAGATGGAAAATCTCTCCCTTGACAAATTGTCCGCACAGAGGAACGCTGGCTGCTGCTGTGCTAGAAAAAGAATCCCAGCTTCTCCATGTCAGCCTAGAAGTTACCCTTCCAGCTTTCTACTCACCCTCGACCAGTCTATAATGGGAATCTAATCTACCCATCCGTCTGTCATATCTATCTACCTCTCTACCTATCATCTATCTATCTACCTACCTATCTGTCATCTAGCTAGCTAGCTAGCTACCTATCATCTATCTATCTATATCTATCTATCATCTATATATCTTATCATTAGCTACCTATCATCTATCTATCTATCTATATCATCTACTTATCATCTATCTATCTATATCTATCATCTATCTATCATCTATCTATAATCTGTCATCTAGCTAGCTAGCTACCTATCATCTATCTATCTACCTATATCTATCTATCATCTATATATCTGTCATCTATATATCTAATCATTAGCTATCTCTCATCTATCTATCTATATCTATCTATCATCTATCTATCTATCATCTATATATCTTATCGTTAGCTATCTCTCATCTATCTATATCATTAGCTATCTCTCATCTATCTAACTATCTATCTCTCATCTATCTATCTATCTATCTATCATCTATCATCTATCTATCTATCATCTATATATCTTATCATTAGCTATCTCTCATCTATCTATCTAGCTATCTCTCATCTATCTAACTATCTATCTCTCATCTATCTATCTATCTATCTATCATCTATCATCTATCTATCTATCATCTATATATCTTATCATTAGCTATCTCTCATCTATCTAACTATATCTATCTATCATCTATCTATCTGTCATCTATATATCTTATCGTTAGCTATCTCTCATCTATCTATATCATTAGCTATCTCTCATCTATCTAACTATCTATCTCTCATCTATCTACATTTCCCTGTCTGCACATTACAACCCTGTCTTAAATTAAGCTCCTGTGTATCAGGTTCCAGCACATCATTCATCCCTTGTGGAATCTACGCTGCAGTCTGTGACTAAGTATGTCATGAAGAGAAAGAGGACCGTGGGAGACTTGTCAGCATTTGAATATATGATTTAAAAATAAAGGAAAACCCAGCAGAGTTTGTCCTCCCTACAGCCCCCTTTGAGACCCAAAGCTGAAGCTTGGTCTCTTCGGAGTTCTTGGCGGAGAGAAGAACGTGTTTACAGGTTTTCGGGACCCTCCCGCCGCACTGCTAGAGGCCCGCTGGGGCTGTTTTCTTCCCATTACTTAGTTCCTCATCCGGGTGGCGATCTGTTCCCACCAGCCCTCACTAGCTTAGTAGTTTGAAAGCATCTTGGTAAGATTCCTGGTAATAAATATAGTATCAAAGCAGATAGTTGAGCTTGCGGCTGACTTAAAAATGTGCAATAATTTAGAATTTAAACAATTTCCTGTGCTTTCTAGAAATGCTGGTTCCACACTTTGAGGGTAATCAGTCAAACAAAAGGCTTCCAGTCCGCCGACCTGATGGATACAATACGCAGGTCCTCCCTGCTGTGATTATTTAACTTCCCATAAAGTCACAGGTAGTGATAGACGAAGAGCCACACATGGGTTCTTTCAAGAAATTTTAGGGGACGAGCCCTCCCTGCCAATCCTGCAGGTGTGGAGTAGATACAGGTAAAGACACAGGTCTCATCCTCAGAGAGCATGTGGTCTAACGCAGACCCAGAGGGAAGCAGCGTGAGAGCCCCAGAAAAGACAGCCCTGATCCTGCTTAGAGATGCCGAGAGGATCTGACATCATGTGATGCTGAGTATCGCCGTGCAAACGGCTGCATCTGCCTCAGAACAGGCGTGTGCAGCGGCATCCGTCCACTTCTGAAGATAAGGACGTGAAACGCAGAGCCCTTGACGGGCCTGGTGTAGCCTGACGTCCAGAGCTCCTGCCCCCAGAGCTGCTTTCACTGAGTGTCACCTGTGGTCCCCACCCCACTACTGAGAAGGCAGCCCTCTCAGAAATAGGATAACGGGGTGAATATTGTCCAGAACCACAGGATGTCTCATGAGCGCTGACAAATGCACTAAGAAAAAAATATACCCATGCTGCTAACCATGCCGTTTGAGACCTACAGTGATGGCTGGTTTGTAAAACGTTACCAAACGCCCACTGCCCCTGGGTGATGCTCAGCAAGGTGGTCTTGTACCAACTTAAGGTAACTAGGACGGCCTCTTCATGCCACACGTCCCGTCTGCATGGAACAGAGGCTGATCGCTGAACAAATCCCTGTTTCTCACTGTGTAAAACTCAATCCAGTTGCAATTCATTGTTTTTAGTAACCGTGCTTAAAATGGATCCTGTCTTCTATAAATATACAAATCACTGTGCTCGTGCAGTGGTGAGTGTGGAATTCGAACCACCCATTGACTTTGTGTTAATTGTAGAACATCAAGGAGCTGCTGAACTAGCTAGAGAAAATGAAATGTTTCCCCCAAATATGCAGAGAACTCTTAAGACTCAGCAGCAAGAAAACAAATAACCCGATTAAAATGAAGCTTGTTTTAATCATGGAAATTGAGCACATCTTGTGGTTTACAGCAGTATTAATGCTACTGTTATAATGAACAAAAGTGTATCTGTGTGATCCTACCGGACAAAAAGGAGAAAAGTCAATCAGACATTTTTAAGTAACATGTGTAATCAGTTTCAAATCCACGAGATATTCAAGCACTCAGTCCTATTTGTGTTGTTTCCGCAGAGTTCTGATTCCATCCGAGCAGTGTGTTACTTGCCTCCTGCCTGCTAGTACTTTGGGAGGGAGTTTTCTGTGGTACAGCGTTAAATTCTCGAAATTACCATGTGAGGGAATCCTAGTCCCATTTTATGACGAGAAAACGGACCCAGAAACATTAAATGAGTCCAAGGACACATGAAATAAGGTTGTCTTGTATACTGCTAATAAAACTCTCTGTTATAACATTAAAACTGTATCACATTGATGTGACCCTAAGCCTTCACCAGACAGTAGCTAAACCGAGAGGGAACAGACAAGTCCATGAGCCAGTGGAATATTTGGGTTACCTTCCGAAGCTCTGTATCTAGGGCACTGATGCGCTAGACAACTTCTGCTCAACACCTGGACTGGTTAGCTGTGGCTACCACTCTCCGTAGAATGATGCTCTTTAGTTTTCTCTTTTCCGTCACCAGGAACACTGTGAAAATAGGATTTTTGTAAAATTTTACCTGGCATCTTGACCAGGGAAGTCTTTCACCAGGCCTGAGTGAAAGCTGTCAGTGATTTAGCAAGTAAAAATGGAAAGGAAATGACCTACCTTGAGCCCCCGCGGCTCGAGTCACTTCACGCGGCTGCAGTGAGGGCGCTTCCCGAGGGCTGCGGTCCCCAGACCTGGAGGGCAGCCCCTTCAGACAGCGCAGAGGATGTTCATCCCCTAAAGCCCTCGGCCTGTCTACGATAGTTTACTACTGAGTTTGTTTAAATGAGCAAAGTACGTGTCACATTACAGTTTTAGCTGAGACAACACAGGGATTTTACCTTAGTACTAGTTTAAATTCATGCACTCAATTTTTAAATTGTATTACTATTTCTGTTAACTTTTTAAACATATTCTGATATGTTGTAGTTTGCATTTTGTGTCACTAGATAGTCAGTGCCAGTTGTGGGAATCTAATATTGTTGTGTTATTTTCACTGTTGTTAGGAAGTTGAACTGTAAAGAAACAATCATTTCTCCCACGTGTATTAACGATATATTTACTACAAAAATGGAAAATACAATAGTTGCTTTTGCAACCTCATAGACAGATTACAAATACTAACCCCTGATAGGATGTAATTAAAATACTGTGGTTGTAAAAATCTACATATGGGAGGCACAAGTGTGAGGCAGCTGAGACGGCCAGCATTGGCCCAAACTAAGAGAACTAAGAAGCTCGAATTTCGAGCCCGGCCCAGTGCAGAAGCCTGGACGTTTGACCCCAGATATTACACATCTTTGTGGCGTCCACTTGATCGGAGGTTGGACGTGGCTGAGGGCTCCCCCGTCCCTGTCTGCGGCCCGTGGTGTGTTGCTTGCTCTCTCCGCCCCGGTGGCCCTGTGCTTCTCCTAAGGCCTGGTTGCTAATTCTGAAGGTTTTGCTCCGCAGGTCGTCCACGTGGGGTGGGTCAGCGAGAGACTGGGAGGGGCCAGCTCCTCTCAAACCTTCAGATCCAAGTTCCTGGCCCTGAAGGGCTCGTCCTTCTACGTCTTCACCTCTCCTCCGGTAAGCAGGCCTCCGGGGTTCTGGGAGGGATGCCGAGGAGACCATTCTTGTAAGAGAAGCAAGGATCTGATCTAGCGCTTGGAAGAGGCCAGAGAGGGTGCACGACCAGCTGGCCGTCCTCCTCCGCCCCTACGTACGCAGATGGAGAGGGCTCCTGTGTGGACCCGCTGGCTTTTCTTACTCTAAATCCGTAAATCCACCAGTCCATGGTTTTCCTTCCATCGAACAGCCGTTAAGACGTTAGAGTGTTTTCCTGCTTAAAATAGCTGGCTGGGACGTGGGGATGTAAAGGCTTAGATGTCTTAGAGCATCACGTATATAGCTGAAGAATCCAGAAAACAAACAAAGCAGAAGAAAACCCTTCTGTTAAGACATTTCTAATTTAACGGTCAAATAATGAAACTTCAAAAGCTATTTTTCCCTCATATCTTCCAAGTTTTATAAAAATAAACAAACAGCCTGATGTAGTAGGGCCCGTGATAGAAATTTAACGGTGAATGCTACAGTTTACAGTTCATTTTCTAATTCCTACCAGCGCCATTTTCCCAAAACTGACCAAATGTAATGCGTGTGCCCTGCCTCCAAGTTTGTCAGTTAAAGCAATTTCACCTTGTGTGAGTCCAAACATCAGAGCTGCAAAGAGCAGCAGAACCTGATAGCTTCAGGCGTCGAAACAGCTCGATGCCGTTTGCTACCGTGCTGTTACTTTTCTGCCATTACAGATAAATAAAGGGATTTCCTTCCTTCTAAGGCTGAATGCTGTGCCCTTGTCTGCACACAGCACATCTTCTTTATCCGCCCATCCATCAGTGGACACTGTGACTGTGTCGTGTCCTGTCTGCTGTGAGCGGCGCTGTGATGAACATGCGGGGGCAGGGGCCTTGAGGCTCACGTTTCATTTCCTTTGGGTGAATGTGCAGAAGTGGGATTGCTGGATCGTACGGCAGTTCTGTGTTTAATCTCTCTGAGGAACGTCCGTACCATCTCCACAGCGGCTGCACCATTTTACGTTCTCTCCAACAGTGCACGAGGGCCCCTTTGCTCACACCCTCACAGCACGTGTCCTCTCTGACTTTGGAGGGATGGATGCGTTTATGGCAAACACGGGGGTGATACTTTCTTGGGTGTTTTCTCATCTTCAGATTCATCAAGTTGTATACGTTAAATTTGTATAGCTTTCTGAACGTCAGTCATACCTCAATAAATGGTTTAAGAAAAGATTGACAGAGACCTTGCGCACAGGGTAGGAGAATTCCTACGTAGCCTCCCTCCAGGTTTCTGAGGGCTGACCCCGTACAGAACTGTGGTCTGTTTGCTGAAACTGAAGGATTACCAGTGACACAACACTGGGAACTAAAGCACGGATGCCACCAGACCTCACCATTCTTCCCACGGACTTCTTTTCTCTCCCCAGGACCCAGGCCAGTATTCCACCAGGGACTCGAGCTTTTCATAAACCAAGGCTGTGAATTTACTGATGCTGGAGGGTTATCTACAGATTTGCATAATAATTGAGTTCCTCTCAAATGCAATAATGTTATTTAGCATTTGTTGCTAAATGTAACTTTCTATGGTTTTGTCTAACAAAGTAAACGTAAGAATAACCACAGATAACCCCGATGGCCTCACTTCTGGCTACAGCAGTGAGTGACGTGGAAGGCGGCTGGGGCATGACTGGTGGATCAGGGAGGGGCATCGAGAATCAGTACCGTGAGGCTCCAAGCAGAGGGACCTCCCGCTGGCCTGTGACAGTTGGGAGAGGAGGAAAGGGTCACCCTACCTGCACCCGATGTACCTGGAAGGAGGGTTCCCCCCTGCAGAACTGGGGGAGGAAGTGACTGATGTCCCAGGTCACACGCCTGAGAGTTCTCCTAATTTTTCTTGTCTTGTTAATTAATATTCTCAGGGTGTAAGTTTTCCTTACATAGTACAACATTCTAAATTATGAGAAATGCTTTAAATATTTAATCAGATTTCTGTACCTGTTACAGTGAAAGACGATTTCATCCACTTTCCCATGGCAGTGTCAATTTCATGGACAGAAATTCTCACCTGGGGGCTCAGGGGATCTCCACAGCACCATATGGATAATGTCATCTTTATTAACACCAGGCTTGGCTTGTTTACTTTAAAATCCCAGGGCCCATCTTCTTGCATCGATCCGTGTCACCAGCAGCATATATCATGCGAATCAATTGCTGACCTCAGCTGCTCGGGTTTGCCCGGGGCAGGCCTTCTGCTGCCGTAAATATCGTTCTTAGAAGTTTGAAATCTGCTCAGCTCTCTGCTCTGGCCTGGCCGAGGGCTGAGTCCTCCCCAGGTGCCCCCGTCGGGGCCGGGGTCCCTCCCCACCCGGCTTCCCCGGCACCGGTGAGCAGCTTTCACAATCTACTCCCCCCTTTCCTTTGGTTTGGCGACAACGTCTTCTGCGTTACAGGTACTCTAGGCACACACGGGATGCACCGCGTCTTTTCACAGACGCCTGCCCCCCGATTCTGGGTGCAGCTGGTGGACCCTCAGAGATGGAAAGGGCCGCGCGAGGAACCCTGGTTTCCTCCGTGAACCGAGGTGAACTGGCCCAGTTCTTACCAGTAAATTGAGGTTTGGGTGAATCCAGTGCTGGGCTGGCGGCCGCTCCTTGGATTGCCCGTTAGCGTCTGTGCCCTGGGGGATTTCGCTTACTTTGCACATAATCCTAGCAAAGCCGCTCCACTTCCCTGCAGCTGGACGTGAGCCTCCCGTGTGAGCTGATAGTTACATGTGGCCATCAGCCCCGTATCGCGAACGTTCTGGAAATCCGGAGATTGCCGGTTCTGGATTATGTGGGATCCGGCAGCATATTGTCTCTTCTGCGGGGCCCGTTCAGAAGGTGTTTGCAGAAAGCAGGTGCTTTGCAGGAAATGCTTGTCTGTCTGTCTGTCTGTCACTCTCTCTGTCTCTCTGCCCACTCTTCTCTCTGCCCAGGGTCTCCTCCCTTACCTGATTTCTAATTCCACTGAGACAGAGTTGCGTCTCTGATATGGAGAAAGGGCGGCATTACCCCGTAGTAAAGAAACACCCGTGAAAGAAGCCAGTCACAAAAGACCACATATTGTACGATTTCATGTATGTGAAGTGTCTAGAACAGGCAAATCCATAGAAACAGGAAGTAGCTTAGTGGCGGCCTACGGCTGAGAGGGTGGAGAAGGACGGAGGGTGACAGCTAAACGGTACAAGATTTCTTTGGGGGATGATGAAAATCTTCTACAATTGACTGTGGTGATAGTTGCACAACTGTGAACATACGAAAAAACATTGAATTGCACAATTTAAAAAAAAAAAAAAGAAGAAAGAAACACCTGCCCTCTCGTCTTTTCCTATAACTGACATCTCCTTCTCCCAGTAAAGGCGTTTCCTGGCAGGTACGTCTTTCATTAACTCGCATTCCTAACAGTTTCTGCAGGAGACACTTTCCACCCCGCCCCCATCTCTTCTCAGGGTCATCAGCAGCAACATCTTTTGATAATTATAGTTTTGTCGACATCAAAAAAAGAGGGAGGCCTTTTCTATATGTTTATCTCATGCCGTTACTTGTAAAGGAAAAGCAAGACCCCAGGGGAGTCTGGAAGTGATGTCCAGGATGCAGACCTGTGAGACTGAATGAGCCCCGCGTTCATTTACGGATCACACTGGAGTTAGGGTAGCCAGAGGCTAATGTAAGTTTTTCGCATCCATTCAAACTTGCCCGCTAGCAGATTAGAGTCTCACATCACTGAAATATGAAAACTGTCTTGTCCTGAAGAAAGCCTGTAGTTTCACACTGTGATTTTTAGGTGTGAATATAAAATCGTACATCCCATCAGTATAGCACGTCGCAGCCTCTGAAGCCCTAGAACGCAGCAGAATTTAAGAAGCCCACTGAGACATGCACACAGGTGCAGACCACTCGGTGCCTGTGGCTGTGGTTCCAGCCGTGTGGGGATGCCACTGGCGCCCCAGACGGAGCTCCACGGGGGGCACAGTAGTGAGCGCTGGGGGTTCCTGAGCTGGAGACATCTAGAGATGCCCCAAGGAGATTTTCAAGTAGAGCTAGGTACCCTTGTTTCTAGTGCAGGGACGACATCTGTCTGGCAGGATGAGTTTGGAGGCATCAGTACGTAGATGGTCCCTAATGCTGCGCGACCAGATGAGCCTCCGTGTCATCTCACTGGATTCTGCATGGTCACAAGTTGCAGAAGCCATCTGCTTCTCCTGAATCTGCATAATTTCTATTTTCCAGGGTAATCAATACTAGTAATTCCCAGGAAGAAATGAAAGGACGAAGCCAGCAGTATTTATAAATATTCGCTCCAAAAATTAGACTGAGTTGATTTATTTGTGTACTTCCTGATGTCTTCATATAATTTTAAAATTTCCTTACTAAATATCACCTATAAGCAAAGCACAGAGCAAATGGCTACTTGAGAGGTGCTGTGAGGTTGAAAGCTGGCTTATGGAGAGTTTCCTCTGTTATAAATGCCGCAAACCAACTTGTTGATTTTCCGCCGTCCTGGGAGCTTCTTAACGTGGCTCCGTTGAATCTAGCATCACGCCGAACGTGAAGGAGATGCCCCTTGGCTACTGGTTGGATAGTCTGTAAAGTGAATATTAAGTATTTAAATAAATGTCTAATATAGCTATTAATATAAATATTTAATAATAAGCATTAAAGCTCTGTGGCTGAGCTATGTGATGTGGAAATATCATCAAATCCTCTAAAGAGAATACAGTTGACCCTTGAGCAATGGAGGATTTAGGGGCTCTGACCCTCCACACAGTGGAAAATTCAGTATAACTTATAATCCACCCTTCTTATATGCAGTTCCTCTGTATCCACGGTTCTTTAGCAAAGATCAGATGAGTCTATTCATCTGTTTCTGGGCTCTCCATTCTGTTCCATGGATTTGTCTTTTCTTTCACCAATACCGCACTGTCTTTATAGTAAATCTTATAGTTAGGTGGTCTCTGGCCTCTGACTTTGCTCTTCTCCTTCAAATGTGTTGCCCGTTTGGGGTCTTTTGCCTCCGTATAACCTTTAGAATCAGCTTGTCAATATCCACAAAATAACTTCCTGGGAATTTGGTTGGGATTGTGTTGCATCTGTAAATCAAGTTGGGAAGAACTGACATCTTGGCAAGGTTGAGTTTTCCTGTCCATGAACATAGAATGTCCCTCCATTTGTTTACTACTTTGATTTTGTTAATCAAAGAAGTTTTGTGGTTTTCCTCATATACATCTCGTATGTTTTTGTTAAACTTATAACTAAGTATTTCATTTTGGGGATGTTAATATGAATGGTAATATGTTTTTAATTTCAAATTCTGATTGTTCACTGTTCACATACAAGAATGTGATTGACTTTTGTATGTAAACCTTATATTCTGCAACCTTGCTATAATTGCTTATTATTTCCAGGAGGTTTTTGGTTTGTTTCATTTGGTCAACTCCTTCAGGTTTTCTACAGAGAAGATCTGCAATCAAAGACGGTTTTATGTCTTCCTTCCCAATCTGTACACCTTTTACACGTGGTTCTTGCCATATAGCACAGCAAGGACTTCCAGTTAGATGGTGAAAAGGGGGCATCCTTGCTCGTTCCTGGTCTTAGTGGGGAAGCTTCGAGTTCCATTCACATGGTTGGAGGTTGTATTTGCCTCACATGGTCTGACGCTCTGTTGTTAGGTGCACACATGTTAAGTATTGTTGTGTCTCCTTTGAGAATTGACCGTTCATCTTTGTGTCATACGCTTTTTATCCCTGATAACATTCCTTATTGTAAAGTGTGCTCTGTAGGAGAGTAATAGTCCTCTACTTTCCTCTGATTAGTGTTAACATGGAATATTTTCTCCATCCACTTGCTGTCAATATATATGTGCTTGGGGGCCACGGTTGGCCCTGTGTCCTCCCCTCTGTTACGCATCCAACAAGAGTTGTTGATTTTCCCACCCACTCCGCTTCACGCTGATGGTTACTTAGGAGTGGTGATGCTCAAGCTCCTTTCATGCAGAACCAGAAACACTGTAACTTTTTAAATAGAAAAAAAAAAATCAAAATGACCGCTACACAATGGCATTGTGCTGATTTAAATCATTTTCCTGTACTATCCAGAATAACACAAGCGTATTAGAAAATGGGGCCTGAAAGATTTTATAAGACAATGGAAATATTTACTCTGCAAAATGTTAGGGAAAAGAGCCGAAGTAGAAAAAGTTGTAAGTGAATGATTGGAAGCTTTGGGCTGTAAACAGAATCTGTTTCCTGGCTGTGGGGCCACAGGCACTAACTCACCCTCTGTTCAGCACTTTCCTCAGTTTAAGCGTGGGGGTGGTAAATGCTAGCTGACTACCTCACAGGATGAAACGGGGCGCTGAGGGGCTTAATGTGTGTATTCATAAGTGTGTCTGAAACCCCAGCGCATTTGAATTTAACAGAAGAAATTTTACTCTTAATGTTCAGCAACTTCTCATCGTAAACGCAATACACAAAATACGGCGAGTGAATTTGCACCTAAATATTTGCACATGTTTTTGTCTGACCTTGGATGTTTGTATCCTCGCACTGGAGGCGAACTGCCCAAATCAGAAACAACCGTATGTTAAGTTTTTAATACATATGTTTACTGATCTCCTTTATTCTGACATGAAATGTGAGGTCGTGGCTGTGAGGGGGACTGTTAATGAGTCACAGCATCTTCCCTCCGACCGGGCCTCACGGGAGGGCGAGTGAGGCTGGTGGGCTCTGTGTACACAGAGGTTTGGGCCACACGGGAGGGGCTCGAAGTCCTTAAGCCTCTCTGAGTTCAGGCAACATAAACAGCTCTCTTGGGAGGGCGTGGGAGGCGGGCCTCTGGTCCATTTCTCTTTGGAATGAGAATAAGTGGCTCCAGGGGAGTGAATCTACAAGTGTCCCTGCTGATCTGCTCTCAGACCCCCCCAGCCTGGGTGCCTCACTCCTCCATCCCCGGGCCAGCAGTCTTTGCCGAGAAAGCCCGACCACACTGATGGAGCCTTGTGGCCAACACATTGTGTCAGAATATCTAAATGAACTTTTAAAAGGCCCAGAGAGACTGTGGCAAATGAATTAGGAAAAATTAAAGAGAAAGTCCTGTCTTCAAGGATGGTTTCTGAGCTCCTTCAAGATGAGGGAAAGGGAGATGTTGAAGGCAACGAGGAAACAGAAGGGAGAAGAGCTGGAAGACAGGAAAGGAGCGGCGTGGGGCGGGGGAAGGCAGTGGGTTTTCTGGGGCTGGGTTACCTACGAAGAGTAAACAGCCGGCGGTGGGGAGTGGTGACCCCAGGTCTCTCCTGTGTGCTGATGCATGCTGGAAAGGCTGCATTAAACCAGGATTCTCTGGCCTTTCTCATGCGCTCAGCTCTCCTTCCTTAGCGTGAACTGTCATTTCTGATTTGCAAATTGGAATCTGAGAAATAATGTTTCAGCTACTCATGTTTTCAGACACCATTAAAATGTGTTAAGTAACACTTATAAAACCAATTTTATAGCATCTTATAACATTAACATATAAATTATATAGCAGTTACCTATGAATATGCAAGAAATACTAGAAGTAATTTTAAGGATGTCAATTAGGGGAGTATATTCTATCATTTAAAATAAAATATTTACCTGGAAAGAAGTAATTTAAGTGAAGATTTGTAGACTGAAGGCATATTAGACAATTATGCATCTAATATAGAATATCTCTCTGTGTCAGTCCTGGGGCCACACAAGGGTTCCACAATAATATTAAAATACGCCAAGGTACTACATCTGAGGAGCTACGCTCTCTGCTCTATTTCAAATCAGATGTGGTCAGATAAATAGAAAATTGTCAAAGCAGAAGGTAATGAAGAGAAAGACCTGCTTTTGAAAATTAATTAATAAACTTTGTGTTTTAGGTTTACAGGAAAGTGAGTGGCAGGTAGAGAGCTCAGGCCCCCCATCTTCCCTGTTCTCACCATCCTGCCTTAGTGGGCGTGTGTGTGTCACAGCTGATGACCAGTGCGGGTACATCGTAGTGACTGATGGCTACATGGTCCCCACAAGATTCCAAAGGCTCTCAGGGTGGAAGTGTTTCCCTTTAAGTCCATGGAAGAAGCGGTCCATCCCAGAAGTCCGAGCATCTTCTCAGTGTCAGCTGTGTCTCTGACTGTGGCACATTCTCCTTGAAACAGTCACCGTGGCCCAGAGTGTGAGACGCACGGACCGACTCACCTCCGAGGGCACCTCCACCCTGGGCTGAGCAGTCAGCCACCAGGAGCACGGGAGCCGGGCATGGAGAGGGGGTCTTCCGGGGGGAAAGGAAAGTGACCATCAGCAATGAAAACTAAATGGAAGGGGACAGCTCAAACCACAGATGGCCATGCAGACACACAGATAGCAGCTGCTTAACAGAAGTTAGGAGCGTAGCAGAATGGGTGAGGAGTCTCTAAATTTAACCTAAAATCGGTCCTTAAATTAATGCAAAAGACATCCAAAATGAATTCCTAAAATTATGCCCAATTGTGTGTAATAGATAAGTTCCGCCGTTACTGGCTTCTTGTATCAATAATGTATCTAAACATCTTCATGCTTCACGCCACCAGCGGGGACATGCAGTTACTCAGCAAAACTTGCTGTGGCATATAGTTTAGTTTTTCAACTGTCCTGCTCCTGGTTTAGAATTTAATGAAGGTAAAGACACATTGACTAGCTCCATTGTTGTAAATGTTTAAATTCTCATACTAAAAATAGTATGTGTCTTTGCATGTATACTTTACATTTTTTTCCAGTTTTATCGAGGTATGATTGACAAAAATGGAATGTATTTAAAGTGTACAGTGTGATGATTTGATATCCATGTACATTGTTAAGCGGTTCCCACAATCAAGTTAGTTAACACCTCCATCACCTCACACAGTTCCCCTTATTTGGGGTGAGAGCACATAGGATTTATTGCTAAGTGGTTCCCCCAGTCAAGTTAGTTAGCACCTCCATCACCTCACACAGTTCCCCTTATTCTGGGTGAGAGCACATAGGATTCATGTGTCTGTTTTATATTTCTTGCAGGTGAGCTCATTAGACTGGGTCCGAGCAGAAAAAACCTATAACCTCTGTGAGGTACTATTTAAAGTTCACAAGGTAAGTTTCCTTTGCACATTAGATGCTTTCATATTAACAAGATGATCTTTGGGCTTAAAGAGTGAGAGAAATATTTGTTTCCCACTGTCTGTTGAAGTAGTAAAATAACATGAACATCTAGCTTCATCCCACAATCTTTCATCAGAATTCCACAAAAGAGTATCATAGAGGAACTTTTAAGTCCTTATTCTTTTTTTTATGTAGGCGCCTTATTATTTCATTCTGGCCTTTTTATATTTCCAACTAGTTTATATGGCTTTCCAGACATCTGAGATGTTCATTTGGTACTCGGATGTCTTCATAGGACCATCATATTTTATATGTGTTCTTCATTAATAAACTATCGAGCCTCTTCTGTTTTTATCCAGCATATCTTTTCAGAAAAATTGAAAAAAAATTTTTGTAAGGTCGGATCTTAACAAACGGCACCGCGAAACAGAGGAAAGCTTCAAGTGAGCTTTATTAGGGAGCACTCCCGGGCGAGGCTCACTGGTCCGAGAGAAAGGGGCCAGAGAAGTCGCGCCCAGTACTGGATGAGGGGGATTTCTATTGGGGTAAGAGCAGAAGGCGGCTTGCAAGGGGAGGGGGTGGTTTGCTATACAGGGTAATTCCTTATTTGGTGAGGATACAGCAGGGCCAGGTGTTGGCTGGTCTGCTGTGGGGCGTAAGCCCATTTTCCCTTCCCATCGGCCCATTGTTTTCTGGGCAGGAAGTTAGAGTCTCTTGTTGATTCCCAGAACAGGTGAGGTTGTTATGTCCCAATGCCTCTCCTACCTCATACTGGTCGATGTTTTCTCTTACCCCCCGGGCCTCCTTTCACCCGGGCCAATGGGCCTTACAATTTTAATCAATAAACATGCTATGAAGTAACTGAAATCGTGAAATTAGCCAGGAGGATGGCTGCAGCAAAAGTATTAAACTCAATGCAGGGTAAATAATAATCATAATAAATGTATCGCATTCAGCATTTTAAAAAAGGAGATTGAATTCTGTGTCTTGTTGGGAGTCTGTAAACAGTGATCTTACAGAGTCTCCCCTTTTCTCAGGTGCCTTTAATTGTTGATGTTGGTCATTTTGCACGTATGAATTTTAAATTATCTGTAATAGTTACTTCAGCTTTCAAAAGTTGAAATAAATGTATGATTATTGTAAGAACTAGCACTTTAGTATAGAATTTTTTTAATGATTTGTTTTCATAATCACCATTTCAAAGTATAGTCATTAATATTTAGTCCAGAAATCAAGTTTTGTAGTTGTGGTGGTGTTTTTCTATGACACTTCCTCCTCTCCCAAAATTCCTTTTTCCAGTTCTTAAAATTATGTGTCTGTATTTCACACTCACCATGAAAGGGATGAGAAAATTGAATCAATCAGACTTGATTGCAATCGTGACCTAAATCATAAACAGCCTCCACACAGTGAATCATAAAAACACTGCTCAGCAGTGAGGCTCCTCCTGCATAAATATTCCCTCTCAACGTAAGAACATTCCGTTTGCATTTTTCAGTGGAACCAAATTTACTCATATGTTTGGCAAAGCACCTTGAGAATAATACCTTATCTTTGCTGAGTGAGCCTCCTGGAGCCCTGCTAAGTGCTCCATCTACATCCTGAGTTAATCCTGTCCCCAACTGAGGACTTAATCCTTGTCATCTCCATCTGACAGGCGAGACCCAGAAGCACAGAGGGGGAGTAAGTTGCAGAAGCCTCACTGGAGGCAGGTGGGGTCCAGGTTCCCTCGGCCTGAAGCTCGGCTGAATCCGATGCTATTTTTTTACATGCACACTATTCTTCTTTCCCTCTGCAAATGGAAGCACGCGCACGATTCCACACGTCACTTTTTGCTCTACAGTTTATCTTGTGGCTCTTTCTTCAATATACACAAAGAGATGATCCCGCTTTGAAACCGCTACCCAGTGTTCAATTCCATGAATGTATCATATTTCATTTTACCAAGCCCTTATCAAGGGATATTTAATTTGTACCCATTTGTTTGCAATTACAAACAATGTACTAACTCATTTCACACGTGTGCAAGTGTATCACCAGGAAAAATTTAGAGAGGTGGAATTTCTAGGTCAAAGGATGTGGACTGTTTACATTTTGATAACCAACAAGGACCTACTGTAGAGCACAGGGAACTCTGCTCAATACTCTGTAACAACCTAAGTGGGAAAAGAATTTGAAAAAGAATACATACATGTATATGTGTAACTGAATCTCCGTGCTGTACACCTGAAACTAACACAGCATTGTTAATCAGCTATACTCCAATACAAAATAAAAATTTTTTTAAAGTGAAAAGAAATGCCAGTGGAAACCATGAAATAATGTTTGCCAATTAGACTGTCAAAGATGAAACGGTTGGTGACAATGCGAGGAAGGGTCTATCAAAATGTAAACAGTCCACGACCTTTGACCTGAAATGCCACCTCTCTAAATCCTGTTCTGCCTCACCTGTCAGAAGCGCTGGCCTCCCGGGAAGCTCTCTGGAGTGTCCTCCTGTGACCTGTTCTCCAGCCACCTCTCAAGTGCAGCCTTGTGAATAAGGAGAATACAATTCTCCTCAAGTCCTGTCAGAGAAAACCTGGACCCATCGAAGTTAAACAGACAAGGAAGACGTCACTGGGGGCAGAGACCGACCTCAACTCCACTGAAACAAAGGGCAGGGGTCCCCGAGCTGGGTGAGGGGCGAGTGTGGCCCAGGTGGGCCCCTCCCAAAGGAAGAGGAGCCTCTCTCCCGTCTTCGTGGAGGGAAGTATCTGTGCAGCCTGGCCTGGGTCCCGCGGAGGGAGGCTCCCGCCCGCAGAGACGGGAAGACGGGCCCCATTCCTGGGCATTCGCGCCCCAGGGGCGTGGATAGCACCCAGGCTCGCCCTGTAGAACCGGCGGAGGCTTTAAAAAGATCTGCACTTCCAGGGGGCAGAGAGAGGTTTAGAGGGATGGGTTTCCTACCATAAATGCTCCGGGGACGGCAGGGGGCGCCCAGAGTCAGGAAGGGGCCTTTGCCACTGGTCAGGCCGCGGGAAGTGATTTGGGGGGTGCCACAGCAGCTCAGGGACCTTTAATTTTGTAATCGCTCCCGATTTTCAGTCTTAACGACACGTTGCAGTGCATAAGAACTGAGCTCCTGCTTCCAAAAGAAGCTACAGAAAATATCCGGGGAAATGAGCTGTGTATCGATCAGTGATTTCACTCACGTCGCAGCACCTACAGCGCGTCATCTTTTGTGAGGCTCGACAGTTTGAGGCGCAGAAAGTAATCACATCTATGAGATCCTTCAGTGTCCTTTCTTGGGATTCCTCAGGTGGTTCAAACGTTATTTTTAACTCTTCTATTTGTTCTTGCGCGTAGAGCTGAGGTTTGTCCATTCAAGTGAAGACTGACAGACACTTCACTGCTCGATCAAATGAGCTCACTCCTCAGAACTGACTCAAAACAAGGAATTTGCAAGAGTCAGATAGCTGTGAGCATGGCAATATTTAATGATATTCTTAAGTAGTGAACATTAGGAGAACTGTCAGATGACCACTGAGAAATAAAGTCCTAATAGGGTCGTATATGTCAAGTCCTCCATTAAAATCACATTACACATTTATAGAATGATGTGTACAAAGAGACATTGCCTGGAGGAAATAGAAAAACAAATTAGATGACAAAAGATAGATCATAATAGAATGATCTGTCTTTTAAGTTTCCTGTATTGTTGCTCTAATCGTCTCAAATAAATAGAAGCAGGAAAAACTCCAGGTAATTTTCTAAAATAGTCTTTGCATTTTGTTGTCTGAAAAGTGAACCCAGGATGGTTTCTGTCTTCTCACAGTCTGGGGCAGGGGGGCCACATCAGGAGCAGGTAGCTGGAAACCTGATGCTGGACTGTGGAGTCGCTGACTTTGTCGGGAGACAGTTCGCTCTACGTTAGACGTGAACGTTCCGTCTACGCCACGACTCCGCACTGCCTGTGGACGGTGGGCTCCATGTAGACAGAAACAAGCCAGGTGGGCGAGGATGCAGGTGCTACGCGCTTCATCCGTGCTGTCCTTTAAACCCATGACGACCACTCTCTTACACCCCATTTTATGGTTCAGATATTTAGGCTTAGAGAGGAGTGAAAAGCGCAAGGTAACAGCTGGTAATTGGCCAGGAAGGTCCCAAGCGTTGTCTGTCTGACTGCAAAGCCTGTTTTTCTCCTATAGCAGCGCACAGCCCCCCACCTACACCAGTACAGGAAAGAACATAGCCGTACCATCGACGGTGCCACCCGCACAAACACTTGCTAAGAGTCCTTCTTTGGTGGTCAGTCCTGACACTCAAGGTCAGTAGTTATGGACGGAGTTCCTGAAAAGTCAGGCCAGTGACTCACATCTTGCTCTTCTCGACTTAGGACCTGATATCCTATTTCCTGAAGGGTTTCTGTGCATATGCCAGGCTGAGGCCAAGGATCTGGCGGCCCCAAAATACAGGTGCAGCCTCTGTACCGTGTTCATTTAGGATCAGGACAGATGCACCAGCACACACCACACCCGTGCACACACACGCACGCGCACGCACCCTCACGTCGCACACCACAAGGCAGCAAGTGCCCGAGTGACGCGTGAGGACAGGTCCCTGGGCGGCGGAAGCGGGGACAGCGCGGATCGGGGCCTGCAGAGCCGCCGCGAGGCCCTGAGAAGGCAGGGGGCACCCAGAGCCCGTGCGCCCATCTCCACCCCCGTCAGCAGCCACTGCTCTCACAAGCCTGGGCCCAGTGGGCAGAAGTGTATTTCACATAAAACCAGCCCAGCCCACAGGTGGGGCACGGGGATTCTGGGAATGAACTCTGGCCACCAGTGTGAGTCGTGGGTGTGGCCTGGCGGGACAGCCCGCGTGGATCTGAATAGCTCGGAGTCGGGGGGTGAAGGCTTGGCCTGTGGGCAGCCTCTGTTCCTGCTGCCACCGGGCTGTGGCTCACATCATGTCCCCTCAGCTGCTCAGCAGCCCTGGCAGGATGTCCACCTGCTTCCCCGTCCCCGGGGAGGCCGTGCGGGCAGAGGCCACCCTAGTGCAGGGCCTGGCGCGGACTCTTCAGGGTGTCTGTGCAGTGGGTGGGTGAGCGGGAGACGAAGACAGACGTGAATCTCCAGGGGACAGAGACACAGAGATGCAGAGACACACGCACACAGAGACAGAGAGACACGGAGGAAGGGAAGAGCAGGCTCCGGCCTGAGACGCGGACTCGTTTGAGGCCCCAGGCCCCATCTCTCCTGATCCCTGAGTGAAGCCCGACACAGCTGCTCCTTGGGTGGGTGCGTTCATGTCTCAGGCGAGGCTGTGGCGGAGACCCCCCGCCCCGAGGTTCAGAGCTGCCGGGACATCCGCCCGCTATGTCTGTGACCCACGGACGCGCTGGGGCTGACTCACGTCTTCTGCTTAAATGTTTAATCAGGAACTGAATAACGGCTCTTTTTTCTTGTTTCAACCTTTGCTTTTGAAACTATTTCTAAAACACGTCTTCTGTGTGGCCGGGACCTCTGGGCTCACGTAGTTAGGTCTCGGTGGCCCAGTGCCCCTGGGGGACCCCAGGTGCTCCACACATGGCTGAGGGGTGGGGACCCTTCAGGGACCCCGGCAGAGCGGAGAGAGTCGTGCGGTCTCGCTCTCTTCAGTGTTTGCTGATTTTGTGCTCAAGTTAAGCACAAACGTCTCGTGACTTTTTTCTTTATCTTTAAAGCTAAGCATAGAAGCAGAAGTTGTGGCCACTGATGGTTTAGGTGCAAGATGCTTGCAGAGCATTGGCAGGTGGACATAACTGACTCCCAGATATTGACTTACAGGCCCGTCTCCACGGCAGCGACGTCGGGGGACGCCGCTCCTGAATCCAGGCGCGTGGCCAGGAGGTCGCCTGGTGGAGTGCGGCCCCAGCCCCCAGCCTGGAAGAGGCCCCTCTGTCCCGGGCGGTCACCCGGGGGGCGTCCCCTCTAACCTGCGTGCCCCCCTCTCTGTTTCAGTTCTGGCTTCCGGATGACTGCTGGGCCCAAACCAGCCTCTGCCTGGGTCTCCAGGACCCCACCTGCGGGGAGCACAGGCCCTTCTGCTTCAGCGTCCTCGTCGGCCACGGCAGGAGCCACGTGTTCAGCGTGGAGCTGGGGAGCGAGCTCGCAGCGTGGGAGCTGTCCTTCCAGAGGGCCACCTTCCTGGACGTGCAGAGGACGGGGGTGAGCGACTCGCTGTCGTCTCTGGTTAAACCTGCTTGGGCACCGGAGACATAAATTAGAGCAGCTGTAGCGAGCATTCCAGAAATCAGGCGTCGTCAGGAGCTGGGCGCTTCTCGCCGGGGTCCCTACGTCAAGTGCGCCCGGCAGACGAAGAGGGTGAATTTAGGGGAAAGCAGGCAGAGCTTTCATCTCGGTTGCATCAGGCTCTCTACTCACAGTGAGGGAAGGGCCTCCTGCGCCGTGTAAGGGAAACGCCCTCAGCCAGCAGCGCAGTCAGGCCCCTGGTGTTTGCTCGCCAGCCGTGTTTACTGTGATTCACCGGGACCTGTGTCGTAGTTTAAGGCACTCAATGGCCCTTCCTCTCAAACTTAATGATCCAACAGGAACATAAAACAGCTCATGTGACTGGGTCGCTTCTCCCTTTTCAGGACAGCAAATAAATCTCTCCCAGATCGGGGTGTGTAGGGACTAAATGGATGAGGTAGTTTGGTTCATGATCCGCGTTGTTGGAAGTAGCAGCTGCCCTTCATGGGGGAATTCGCATGGCTAGAAGTGAGAAAACAGATGCAGCATCGTGGGGTGGGTTTAACTCCACACGGAAGTTCGGGGTTCCTTCTCCCTCCTGGCCTGGCGTCAGTCGCTCTGGGCGAGGACTTGGGAGCGGCTCCTTCACTTATCAGCACTGCTTTGAATGTGAAAAGATTCTGTGCCATCGTTTCTCTCTCGTTCGGGATGTAAAAATGTATGGAGTCCCCTGATGCTCAGGGCTAGGAGGGAGCAGGGAGCGTCCCTTCAACTGTGTGATGTTCTCTGAAATCTGTGGTCCACACGGTGGGTCCCACGCAGACGTTCACGGAAACCAAGCCTTGTCCCTTCTGGGGCCCCGAGATACCCTTGCTCACTTGTAGTTGTCTCTGATGATGTGAACATCTTCCCAGGGAATCTGTCATTCATTTATTGCTCATGAACTGACAACTCTTTCAGTTGGAAACACTGTGGATGTAAGAAAGTGCAACTGTGTGCTTTTGAAGTCAGAACTCCGGCCAGTCTGTGGAGGAAGCCGGGCTTCAAGGTGGGCTAAGTGGCATCTGTGCGGTAGAGGTTTTAAAATTATAATCCTCCCAGATTCTACCAAACAAGAGAATCCAGCTTCTGTATCTGCAGAATCTCGTCGCGCGTAACTCACTGTGGCTCTCCCTGGCTTTACAGCACAGCCCTCTCTGCAACGTCTTTCCAGCCCGGGTGTCTTTAGTTCCTGCTCCTGGAGTGTTTTCCCCCTTCACAGCCAGCCCCGTCAGCAGAGCACCCCTGCATTTCCTGGTGTTGCCTCTACTTTTGTTCATTAAAGTGAGTTGAGCCCCCTTTGCTCATCCCTTTACCACAAAGAACTTGCACCGCCACTTTCCAAGTTATGTTTAAAATATAATCAAGATGCTCGAAATGCAGACGTTAAGGCAGACGTGGCCGTGGTAGGTCAGCGGCTGAGCTGAAAGGAGCACCAGGGCTGGGGCTTCAGATCCTCTGATGCCGGGGAAGCTGCTGCCCAGAGGGCAGCCCGTCCTCCAGGCCTCGCAGATGCCCCCGAGCCCCGCCGCAGCCAGGAGGACGGCAGACGGTCTGTGCCCTCCCCCGCGCTGATGCCCTGAGCCCAGGTCTTCCCGAGCATGCGAGATCAGGCTGTGGGTCGGGGCTCTACCACCCCGTCCTCCTGTCTGCCTGAGCCCCCCGGACCTCCACTCTGGCCTGGGGTGCCGCCCGGCTGTCCTTCGGCCGGAAACACGAACGCACAGCAGGGAGACCGCCCCAGGCTCCTGTGTGTCTCCTGTCCACCCCCAGATCCTAACCTAACTTGTCAGTGGCAGAGAGCGTGCGTCCTCGTGTTCCTGCAGCCCTGCGTCGATGCAGCCGGGGACAACACTGCAGGCAGGTCCAGGCGGGCCGCTCGGGCCCACGAAACTGCCTGGGCCCTGGACGGACTGTGGGCCTCGATCCTCGGGGCGCACCGGCCACCCCATGTTACGCCCGTGGCCCTCCCACACTGCAGTGCCCACGCGGCTCCTTCTGCACCTACGGCCCGTCCTCCGTCCACACCCGAGTTTTCCATGCTTTCCTTTTGGATGTAGTGTGACCCCAGGCCTCAAGGACCCTGGTCACCCTTGGGTTCCACCCGTGCGGAACAGATAGCCGCTGAGCAACGTTTAGGGATTCGAGTGGGCCGCAGCATCCTTGCCGTTTGGGGATTAAACAGTTAAAGAGCCGTGTTCCTTCTCCAGCTGTTTGAATACCGACAGAGCCACTGATGAGAAAACATATCTAGACTACTGGAGCTGTGCTCTCCTTGGAAATTTTGTTTGAAAAGCCTAAATTGAGTAATCTCCACAGTAAATATTTGCAAGTCTCCAGAGCGAATCGCCGACATCTGTGCGACTGTGAGAGGCGCTATTTAGTGCTGTTCTTGGCCCAGATGAGCTCTTCTGAGGATTTCCCAGGAAGATGCTGGAGTACGGATTAGCTTACAGCTCAGCAACTCATTTCTCTAAAAACCATCACGGCTTAATTTAATTAAATGAGAACTCAGAGCGCTGCTCGTGACGTTTCTATTTCCGCTCCTGAATTTATTTCGGGGTCAATCTTGTCCTCCGATTAGCATTCCCATCATGGAAGAGCACAGCCAAATTAGCTTTTATTACTTGTTCGCATTTTAAACCTTCCTCTTTCCAGGCTGTAACCATTCTGGTTCTGATGGATGAGGACAGGAAGGGAACAGTGACGTGACCTGAAAATGTGGCTGAGAATCACGAGTCCAAGCATTTATCTGGAATCCAAGCTCAGTAATGGGGGGATCCTGTCCTAGTTTTTCACTATAAACCCAAAGTCTCCAACATATGATATCACAGATCAGCTGCCTCCCAGAAACTTATAAAACATCTAAGAATAGGGTACGTTTCTTGGCATCTACTGCCTTCTGGCGTAAGACTCCACACTACTTTGTTTTGAAGTTTATGTTTGTATCCCTAGAAAAAGAACTGCATGTAATCTTGAGTAAGACAAGACTAGCTTGGGTTTATCTTTGAAGATTTCACTTAGAGCTAAGTTTTCAGAAAACAAGTAGAACATTAAAGGCACTGCCAACAAAATCACCAATTCCAAATACTGCATCCATACATTGTCTTATAAAATAAACATTTCTGTTTTTGATGGAAACATTCAGCTTTATTTGTAAGTCACACAACTCAACGCTTCCTAAACATTCGCTGTGAGATGTTCATCTATATATATACACATAAGCACTAGCACTGAGAAATACCCAGTCCTTTGGCATCCACACCTATACATGTGTCTCTGAGTCCCTCCCCTCCCAGAACTGCTCTGTCACTGATCTCTCGGCCTGCACTCAGCTGTGTGAATAACCTGTGTTCCCACGTCCTTCAGGCAGTGCCCATCATCTGCTGCTATCGCCTAAGCTGCTTTGCTATCCCCAATGCTCGCTCTCTCTCCTCCTCTCTCTCCCCGCCCCCGATACATAGACAGATGATAGATGGCATATAGACAGACAGACAGACAGACAGATAGATCTGGTAATGTGTCGCTTAAGGCTAGTATTTTCTTCTCGTTTGTCTGTCTCATCTGTCCATTGGTGTAAGTGGGGTGTTCAAGTCCCCACTATTATTGTGTTGCTGTCAATTTCTCCCTTTATGGCTGTTAATACTTGCCTTATATATCGAGGTGCTCCTGTGTTGGGTGCCTGAATATTTACAGTTGTTAGATTTTCTTGGATTGATCCCTTGACCACTATGTAGTGTCCGTCTTTGTCTCTTACAACAGTCTTATTTTAAAGTCTATTTTGTCTGATATGAGCATGGCTACCCCAGCTTTCTCTTCATTTCCATTTGCATGGAATATCTTTTTCCATCCCCTCACTTTCAGTCTGTGTGTGTCCTTAGATCTGAAGTGAGTCTCTTGTAGGCAGCATGTACATGCGTCTTGTTTTTGTATCCATTCAGCCACTCTGTGTCTTTAGATTAGAACATTTATTCCATTTACATTTAAAGTAATTATTGATGGGTATGTACTTATTGACAGTTCGTTAATTATTTTTCTGGTTGTTTTGTAGTTCTCTTTTGTCCCTTTCTCCTTTTGCTCTTCGTTTGTGGTATGATGACTTGCCTTTAGTGTTATGTTTTGATTCCCTTCTCTTTTTTGTGTGTGTTTCTGAAGATTTTGGGTTTTGGTTACCATGAAGTTTATGTATATATCAACATATATATGTGTGTGTGTGTGTCAGTGTGTGTGTGTGAGTGTGTCTGTGTGTGAGAGTATGTGAGAGTGTGTGTCTGTGTGTATGAATGTAAGTGTGTGTCAGTGCGTGTGAGAGACTGTGTGTGTTGAGTGTGTTTGTGTGTGTGTCTGTGTGCATATGTGTGTGTTGTGTAGTGTGTGTTGTGAGAGTGTCTGTGAGTGTGTGTGTGAGTGCATGTGTGTTGTGTAGTGTGTTGTGTGAGAGACTATGTGTGTGTGTTGTGTGTGTGTGTGTGTAGTGTGTGTTGTGAGAGTGTGTGTCTGTGAGTACGTGTGTGTGTGTGAGTGTGTGGTTTTGTGAGTGTGTTATTTTAAACTGATGATCTCTTAAGTTGAATGCATTCTATCCACGCTGCACTTTCACTCCCTCCTGCTATGTTTAAGGTTTTTGACGTCATATTTTACATTCTTTTGTTTCGTGTATCCCTTAAGTACCTACTGTTGATATAGATGATTTTACTACCTTTTAAAAATCTTCCTACTAGCTTTATAATAGTTGATCTACTATCTTTACTGTATGCTTGCCTTTACCAGGGAGATTTTTCCTTTCATAATTTTCATGTTTCTGGTTGTGGTCTTTTCTTCTCCACTTAGTGAAATCCCTTTAACATGTCTTGTTAAGTGGTTTGGTGGTGCTGAACCCTTTCAGTTTTTGCTTGTCTGTAAAGCTTTTGATTTCTCCATCAAAGCTGAACGAGTGCCTTGCTGGATAGAATGTTCTTGTTCGTAGGTGTTTCCCTTTCGTCATTTTAAATATGTCCTGCCACTCCCTTCTGGCCTGCAGAGTTTCTGGGGATTCTCTTCTATGTTATTTGTTGCTTGTCTCTCACTGCTCTTAATATTCCCTAACTTTAATTTTTGCCATTTTAATTACAGTGTGTTTGGTGCGGTCCTCTTTGGGTTGATCCTGTTTGAGACTGTGCTTCCTGGACTTGGGATGTCTGTTTCCCTTCCCAGGTTAGGGAAGGTTTCAGCTGTTATTTCTCCAGTTATGTTCTGAGCCCTTTTCTCTCTCTCTCTTCTCCTCCTGAGACCCTTATCATCTGAATGTTAGTATGCTTGACGCTGTCCCAGATGCTGTCTTAAACTGTCCTCATTTTTTAAGGTTCTTTTTTCTGTTCAGCTCGGGTGATTTCCACTGTTCCGTCTTGCAGTTCACGGATGTGTTCCTCTGTATCATTTAGTCTACTGCTGATTCCTTCTAGTGTGTTTTCTGTTTGTTTTAGTATTCTGCAGCTCTGTTTGGTTCTTCTGTATATATTTTCTAACTCTTTGTTAAACTCCTCACTGTGTTCGTTCTCCTCCCGAGTTCTTTCAGCATCTTTATGATCATTACCTTGAACTCTTCATCAGGTAGACCGCTTATCTCCACTTTGCTTAGTTCTTCTTCTTGGGTTTATCTTATTCCTTCTTTGGAACATCTTCCTTTGCTGCCTCACTGTGCCTACTTCTCTATGTTTACTTGTGTGTATCAGGTGGGTCAGTTACTTTTCCCAGTCTTGGAGACATGGCCTTATGTAGGAGACATCCTGAGGGCTCTAGCAGCACACTCCCCTCTGGTCATCAGAGCTGTATGCTCTAGTGGTACCTCCGTGTGCGGGGTGTTTGGCTGACTGCCTGGGCACGGTCACAGGCTGGGCTGGTCCCTGGCCCTGTTGGCTGCCACGCCCTGCCTTGTGCAGAGGTTGCTGGAGGCTGATGGTGGGTCTGTGTCCCGATGCAACTAGGTGTAGGGCCTGGGGGTGCCGAGGGCTGGTCCAGGCCTGTTTGTGGCACAAGATCCCTTGGCGGGACCCAGTGCTGGTGCTGGCTTTCTGGTGGGTGGGCCTGGGTCCCCACAGGATTGGCTGCTCAGCCTGGAGGGTCCCAGGACTGGTGCCGACTGGCTGGTGGCTGGAGCTGGGACCTGGCACCAATAGACTACAGGGAAGACTCCACAATGGCACTCAGCAGCACCAGTGTTCTCGTGGTCGAACGTGCTCCCAAAGAAGCTGAGGCCACCTTCCCCATCCCCAGGTGAGCTCCAGCCTCCCTGGAGACTCGCCAAGATCAGCAGGTGGGTCTGGCCCAGCCTCCAGAGGGACGGACGCCACACACAGCAGGTCACTGTGTCTTGGGCCAGCACAGCACCTGCTCACCGAGGATTCTGCTCCCCACTTACCTGGATGACATCAGCTTCCCAGCCTCACTTCCCCAAAGGGTGCAGAGACTCATATGGGGAGAGAGACTCTTTACAAAGGAAATGTCCTCTTCAGTAAGTTACCCATCGGGCTTCCCTGGTGGCGCAGTGGTTGGGAATCCGCCTGCCAATGCAGGGGATGCGGGTTCATGCCCTGGTCCGGGAAGATCCCACATGCCGCAGAGCGGCTGGGCCCGTGAGCCATGGCCGCTGAGCCTGCACGACCGGAGCCTGTGCTCTGCAGCGGGAGAGGCCACGACGGTGAGAGACCAGTGCAAAAAAAAAAAAAAAAGTTACCCATCTTCCTGCCTCAAGTATTCCTTAGTTTTAACTTTCCCCAAAGGCATTACATAAGGACATGGAAAACGCACCCCCGAAGTGCTATGACAGGAGGAAACGTCTCCTGAAGTAGAACTTGCAGAAGGCGTGGCCCCTGCCGGGGGTGGAGAGCTCACCCGCAGCTTCTCCCTAGCGAGCCTGGCGGCGCCCGACATCACCCAGCACTGCGTTAGGGTCTGTTCACCTAGCTTAGAATTTGACTGACGAGCACCCACAGAAGCCTTTGCTCACCCGTCTGGTGCTCACACTTACAAGCACTGCTGTGAGCTACACGGGTACTGATCACCTGATCTTCACAAAACCCGAGCATGCTGGCGCCACCGTCACCCCTTTGTTTAGGGGACGAAGTGCAAGCAGCCCACCCGCACGGACCACCTGCCTGTCTTCCGGGGCGGCCCCTGGTGCCTGAACCCCCTGCGCTGTTCAGCCACCCACTGACCCGCCCGAAGCGCCCTCCCTGGATGCCCTGCCGGCGTGGGAGCCCCGCTCGGAGGGAACGCGCGGCAGGACGCACACCTGCCCGGCCCGGGGTCTGCAGACAGATCACGTTTCTCAGAAAAGCACGGTCTTCGGAGAGTGTCCCTGGTAACAGAGCCTCACGTCAGGAGAGGGCTGAGCTCACGGGGGTGGGAGTGAAGGGGACGTGCCCCCGGCCTTCCCGCTCCGAGCCCAAGTGCAGGACACACAAGGCGATGGACACTCGCCCCAGAAGCGGTTCAGAACACGGTCCTCCCGGGGCTCCCGAGACGCAGTTCTCACGTGACACCAGCACCGGGTCCCTGCCCAACGCGGAGCCTCAAGCGGCAGCTCCGGGGAAATCAAAGCCGCCTCTAGCTTCTCCCTCCGCGCCTCCCCTCAGGGCGGTGGCGCGTTCTGATCCACCTTCATGAACAGAAACCTGGGTCCCACCGTTGAAGGTCGTGACTACTCCTGCCCACTTCCCACTACGTGTGCCCGCGGGAGAGGAGCCGGGTTGCTGGAGCATCAGTCCTCGCGTCCCAGACGGCGTGCAGCGCTGACGTCACGTGAGCATGCAGCACTGACGTCACGTGAGCGTGCAGAGCTGACGTCACGTGAGCACTCGTCTTCACGGGGACGCGCACGGCTCGGCGCTGCTGCGTGGCCCCCGTCACTTGCTCTGCCGCCGCCGTCCTGCGAGGACCCCGGTCAGGTTGGGTCGGGGCCTCCCTCCTCCAGGGTGACCTCATGCTCACCTGACCCCATGCGCCGGGCTGGACGAGGCCCCCAGCCCTGCCAGTGCTGTTGGGGGGCCGAGTCAGGAACGCCCCCAGGCTGTCCGTGGGAACCACGTGGCCAATGCCCATCGCTGCCCGGCAGGAAAGGGAGCCCTGCGTCTCCAGAGGCCAAGCGGGGAACCCGGCTACAGGGCGGCTCCCTCCCCTGAGGAAGATGCGTCCAAGAAAGTCGGGCGGAACAGAGGATTTAGAACAGATTAAGGGTCTCGAAATTCAAAACCAGCCAGGTGTCGATCGACAGTCACTGCTCCTGCCAAGAACCTGGAAGATCTGGAATGAACGGAGACGACCACAGAAGCCAACGTGAGGCCCATAGGTCAGAAGCGTCCACAGGTGCTTTCCAGCAGCCCCGATAACCGCACTTCCAAAACAAGAGCCAACACGTTGAAACAGATGGAGACTGGAAAGTCTCAGCAAAGCGATCAAGGCGGTGAGTTACAGAGCAGACACAGGGAAGCTTCAGGGCGAAAAGCAGGACCACTGGAGGCAAGGCTCAGGGAGTAAAGGGGCGGACAGGGGATGAAGCCCACGTGTCATCGGAGTCCCCACAGAGGAGACCCAGGGCGGGGCTGAAAAGACACAGGGACTGACACTCCCCAGAGCCAGCAAGTCACAAGCCTGCGGGTTCAGGGAACAGGGCACTGCCACGTCTTCCTGTCCAGACCGATGGTGAGGTTCCTCGCTGAGTGGAGCGCTTTACCTGCAGGTTAACCCCAGGGTTGTAACTACTGTGCTCCCGGGACCTCAGGGTTCACCTTCCTGCAGTCACACCTGATGTTAAGAGCGGTGCCCAGACAGTAGAGCACAGGCCTGTGCGTTTCTGTGCTTTTGCCCGACGTGGCTGGAAGTGTGGACGTGCGCCCGCGGCCTGTGTGCACGTGCGTGTGCTTGTGTGTGCACATGTGTGTATGTGCCTGCGTGTGCCCGCGTCCTCACAGCGCTGGTCCCTGGAAACCAGGTGGCCCGTGGAGTTTGGTTCGGGCCCACAGAAGTTCACGTGACAGCTGAGGCCGCCCTACCTGAACCAGCCCCAGAGGGTGGGATGCTGGCCCCTCACAGCAATCTGCCACCTGTGAGGGGTCCTCGGTCCTTGGTTTGGGTTTTGGTGACGTCGCTGCTGCCGTTTTTTCTGTCCTTTGTTCTCGTTTTACAACAAACTCCTCTCGGACGGTTTCCCAAGAACAGCCGGGTCTAGGTTCTCCTGGACACACTTCCAGCCTGACCTGTCCGGAGGCAATTTGTAGGAGCAAAACAATACCCCCCATTTGTGCAACAGGGATGGTCCTTCTGGAATGAGTCCCAACAGGGATTTACTGATCTGGGATGTGTTTCAAAGAGGCTTCAGCGAATGGAACTCTGTGTCCTCTGCTGGTTTATTTCTAGTTAGAGTGACGCCCATGCAGGTGGTCCGACTTCTACAATTTGCTGACAGACCAAAAGCTAGGGACGCTGCCCGTGGGAGCCGTGTCCCAGGAGTCGTGTGACCGCGGGCCTCCAGGTTCCCTAGAGGTGGTTGACACGTTAACACCTTTAAAAAAATAGGTTTTGACTGGGGGAAGTATTGTGACTACCTGATTAATGTTAAACCTCATCATTGAAGAATGTTTGCTCACAGTTAATACTTTGTTCTAGTCCAAAACGTACATGTGCAGCTGGCAAGGAGACGCTCTGTGCTTCACGGTGGACTTCGCTCTGGGATTCACCTGCTTTGACAGCAAGACAAAGGTAAGGGCCAAGCATCTGGCGGTCGGCGCCCATCAGCGGTGCGTTTGTTACATTTCAGGGCCATTAACACCTGCGTGCGTCTCAGCCATCACCAGCCCCGACAGTCTCGTGTCCTGTGCAAGTTATGCTTCGTGGTGGACCTTCTCTCTGAAAGCTCAGGGTCCCAGGATCTCACAAGCCCCAGAGCCGGGCAGGGCTGATACCACACCACGTGGCGCCCGTGGGCAGGTGCCCAGGGGTCTGGAGTGGGGAGGGGGAGGTCGGCAGGGCTGCACCACTCAGGGGGAGGACCCTCCGCACCGACTGAGCCCTTTGGGGAGACGCCTTACCCCTGCTGGACCTAACACCTCACCTGGGTTGTTAGGTTGGGGGGTCGACACCTTGGTTGGGGGGTCAACGCCCCACACCTGGTGGGGCTGACCAGGTGCTGATTCCACACCTGTGAGCCGTGACGGGATTTCAGTTTTACTGGACATTGAACAACCAGCGTGAGGGATGGGAAATGAGACCCACTCCCATCAGCATCTCGAAGGGGCCTGGGTGTTCACTCAACCACACAAGTGCTGAGAATTTTGTTGCAAACATGAAGCCAGTATTTTGTCCTTCGATATTTTTAAAATCCACTGTCTGCTAATTAGGAGCAGAGGTGAGGGGAGAGCACCGGTGTGATGGGAAGAGGAGTGAGCCCTGCCAGGGACACGGAAATGTCGGCTTGGAAGGGAGTTGCTACCAGCATCCAGTGGGGAGGGGAGAGCGATGAGGTCAGACATCCGCAGTGTGCGGGGCGGCCCCGCAGAGCGAGCAGGGAACCCCGTTCTGGGCAGGAGTCCACACCCGTCACAGAATTCTGGGCCGGAAACCCACTGTGCTCTTGTCACTTCCCTTCCTCCCAGGAAGATGGTTAGATGTTTCCCCAGTAGGGGTCCACAGACCGTTTATAATGACGAGAGGTCTGCTTGCATAAAACTGGAGTTGAGAAGGCTCTCCTGTCTGCCATCCGACATCAAGGTCACAGAGGGGACCAAGGCTCCCGACCCCGTGCGGGCATCCTCCCACGTACCTGGTCCACCCACGGTTCCCACCAGCTCGGGCTCCATGACTCGCTGTTCATGCTGTTTGGCCTTTAGCCAGACATGCACGACCTCCTTCCACGTGTCCTCGGAGACAGGGAGGTGACAGAGCACCTCCCCCAGAGAAGGGAGAAGCCCTGAACACAGTCGTTAACCCGCAACTCTGATTTATAACGTCTGTTTCTTGCTTTGTGGTTCAAGGAATCCCGTGTGTCAGGACATCTAAACCGAGGCTTTCCAGAGTTCACCTTCAGGGTGCGTTTCTGAAGCCAGTACCCATTCCCCGGCTGCTCCGGGCTCTGTGCAGGCCCGCCTGCTCAGTCCAGGAGCAAAGCCTCCACCCCTTGTCTGCTTTCCCGTGCGCAGGTTGTTCCCAGCCGGCAGGTCTGGTTCTTTGGTCACGGTTGGCATAATACCCGGCTCCCAGTGAGCTGGCCGGGGTCACCGTGTCTCCCGCGGGGTCCCCGCTGTGTGGCCTCACTCTGTCGGGGCCACACCGCACCCACCCCCCGGGGCCAGGCCAGGCCGGGGAGGGGTGTAAGTGATAGTGAGAGGTCGGGAGCGAGTGCCTGGCACTCTCTCTTCCGGGGACCCCAAGGCCCAGACGCTGATGTTCCCAAGGCGCCCGCAGAAGAGCCCGCTGGCACGGCGCCGAGGACGGGAAGCCGCTTCCCTAAAGGCCCCACGTCCCTCAGGCCTGCAGCCTGTGCAGCCGGGTTAGGTCTGGCCGCGTCAGAGGGGCTCCCCCGGAGCCGCTGGGGGGGTCTGGGGAGCCCGTGGGTGGCCTGCGACGCCCACACCCTCTCTCCTACCTGCCCACTGAGCTTCCCTGCCTCCCTGGCTGCCGCGGGTCTTTCTGTCTTTAGGGCCTCGCCCTGTGCGTGGCCCGCTGTTTCCTGGCGGCGGGCAGGCAGGTCCAGGCCCGGGGCCCTTGGGAGACTTCCCAGCCCTGAACCCCGCACGTTTCCCCACTTCGTCCTCACACTAATCGAATAAGACTTGAAGCAGGCACGCTATGTTCTTACCGCTGTGCACGGCCGGGCTGCCGTGTTAAATGTCCTGGTAACCGAACCGCGTAACTCGACGAAGCTCTCCTAGTTGAAATAGTATTTATGGGTGGCCCTGACTGCCTCACTCTGCCCAACACGCGGGGCTGCCCCGTGGCCCCCCTGGTGGAGAGCGAGCGGCTTCTGCAGCCGCTGGGCTTGCGGGAGGCGTGGGCAGCTGCGGCTGTTCCCGGCCAGCACGTCAGGGCCGAGCCCCGCCTGGAGCTCGCCCGCCGCAGGTTCCGGGCACCGCAGGCTCTGCGTCCCTGCCGCGCTCAGCGGAGCCCTCTCCCACTCGCGTCCGGTCCACTCTTGTTCAGTCACGTTTTCACAAAGTTCCAACTAAGCCTTCTTTTTGCTCATCCGACCCTCTGGTTCAGACTCCAGAACCCTCTCCTGACCTGTTCCCCTTTGAAGGTGAACTCTGGACTCCACATTTTTCTTGTGATTACTTCTTTATTTCAAGAAGTTCTGGCCTAATACTTATACATTTATTTACACAGTAAACAGTAGACAGTAATGGAAAATGAAACCAAAAACTGACAAAGGAAAAAGGAAGGTTATTCCGGAGGCTTGTTTCATGGATTCCTTTTGAAATTTTATTTTCAGAACTTACAATATTTGAATTAGTTTTGAAAAGCAAAGCTTTCTCAACCTAACAGTGAAGAGTATACCAGTGGGTTGTAAATATATAAAATAGTTATACTTTTACTTCATTTGATGTGTCTGCAGTCTTTTAATGTAGGATGACATTTGCAAGTCCAGTACTAATAGGATTTCAGTATTTCTAGATTGATATGAAATAATTATGAAAATAATTAAATAATTACTGAATATGAAATAATTATGAACATTATGAAAATGAGGTATTCTCCATATGCCCTTTATGTAAGTCATCATGGAAAAATTTGGGGGCCCCGAAATATTTAGATTGGGATTTATCACGCTTATTTTCACAAGATAATTAGCACTCCTGTACCACATTACACTGTTAGATCAGACCGTTTGTGTATGATGTGTGGGTAAAGCTAAATACACAACGTAGCAGTGCTACTTACTAACCAAATGCTTTAAAAAAGCCCCTAGAGGGCTTCCCTGGTGGCGCAGTGGTTGAGAGTCCGCCTGCCGATGCAGGGGACACGGGTTCGTGCCCCGATCCAGGAAGATCCCACATGCCGCGGAGCGGCTGGGCCCGTGAGCCATGGCCGCTGAGCCTGCGTGTCCGGAGCCTGAGCTCCGCAATGGGAGAGGCCACAACACGACAGTGAGAGGCCCATGTACCGCCAAAAAAAAAAAAAAGCCCCTAGAATTGGATAACAGCCCACATTTTGATGCTGGGCACCTGCTTGGCACTCACCCCAGAAGCACGCTTGAGGTCACGTTTCTTAACTCCCCACCCCTGTGCCTGGCAGAGGAGGGCTGGGCAGTGATTTCCAAGCATGGCTTCATTCACCATCAATTCTCCTTTTCAACATTGATAAAGATGAGTTAAGCTGAGAAGATCTGAAAGCACAGGGGAGAAGAAAGACGTTTGACCTGGAAATTTTTTCTGCACTTACAAAGTAAGTAAGAAGATCACTATCTAATATTTTTAAATTTCCAAACTACTTTTAAAATATTAAGCCAGAATGAACTGGAACTCCATCTTTGGTGGCCCCCGCACTTCCACGATAGAAATGAAGTACATCTCTGCCCATTTCCAAACTGACCTATTTTGCATTGATCCCTCTGGTTTAGGGCCAACCAATGCCCCATCTGCGCTGTAATTAAGCAGAAGTGGGAGAGGACGTAACAAGACTTAGAAAACTGCGTGTGGACCTCAGACCACACATGGACGGGGCCACGGACCAGCCCCTCCTCCGGGCTGCGTGTCCTCCACAGGCCGCGGACTCTGCTGCTGCCCGTGTGCACGGCATCAAATGTTTGGGACCTGGAAACAAAGGGAATTTCTCTCCATGTTTACTTATTACTTGGGGCATTCGCCTTGCCTCTAAATGTCAACGTGCATCCACATTTTCTTGTTACTTTCTGATGGTCCCCGTGCACAGCAGAAAACTGACATCTCTGTATCGGGGGGTGGGGGGTGGTCCTCGTCATGGGCCTCAGCCCCTACGTCACCCGCTTGTTAGGCTGAAACTTGACGATGCTGCAGGGCTGAGCTGAGACCGAGGTGGAAGAACAGAAAGAATAGTTTTGGGGAAAAATCTGGGAGTTGACTTTCCCATAGGAGGGGAAATGAAGAGTTGGCTTGGGCCTGACTGGAGGAGTGAAGAGTGATTCCACAGGACCGCCCAGGAAAATGCCAACTGGTGAATCTGCTCTAGTGCCTCATCCTTTTCTCATAAAGTCTCTGGAACCGCTGGTTGGGTTATTTGTTGAATGTTTTTATAATTATCAGTTTATTATCAATTTATGTCAATTATCCACTATCAGTGTGTAATAATAATTAAAATAATTCAGATTTGCTACAGAGGAAGGTTATCATCATTAACCCCCTGCAGAGTCATAAAAATAAAACATAAACGTTAGCATGTTTCCTGTCACACTCGCTCAACTGTAAAACTGTTCTTCAATTACTGAAACGCTGGAAAGACATTTTCTGTCTTCCAAGATTGAGTTCTAGAGATCAGGGTTCCCTCCAGCCTTCAGACGGCTGGCGGGGAGACCCAGGGCCCCTCCAAACACATCCCGAGGCTGCTGCACCAGCCAGGACATGGCTGGGCTTAGCGGTCAGTCAAGGCGGCATCTCTGAGCTGTGAGTGGACAGCGTGTCAGGTTCTGGCCTGGAAAGTCCAGTCGCACAGCAAAGCTCAGAGTCCTCAAGTTAGACTGTTACCTGGAACCACTTGTAGATAAAATGTGGAGAAAGGTCATCCATAATGGCAATGGGAATTCTTTTTTTAAATAAAAATTACCGTTTATAGGTACTTAGAAGTTGAGAAGGAGTTCCGAGAGGCCACCATTAGTGACTTGAAGATTCCTGATTGCGGGAAGGGAAGGGGCCGCCCCCGAAGGCTGTCCTCCAGCTCCCACATTTAGGACATCTTACTTCACCCCAGATGGGCCACCACGTGACACGAGTGCATGATTTTAAGCAAAGGAGCTGTGTGTGTACGTCTCACAAGCTGCATTTCCCTCATATCACCTTGCAGGACAGTTTCAGTGTAAAAATAACGTACCAAACAGCTAACAATGATGCAGCTGAAGGACTTCATTGTAAGGACCACTGTGGATTCTTTAAACGATAAGCAGGGCTTTCACGGAGGGATTGCTGCACTTTTTTGTCTATACTATTTTTTTTCCAATATATCCTGCCCGTAGTTTCCTTTATTATTGACAAATTACATTAGTATGGTACATTTGTAACTATTAGTGGACCAATATTGATAAATTATCGTGAATGGAGTCCACACTTTATTCAGATTTCCTTAGTTTCCACCTCGCGCCCCTCTGCTCTTCCCACGTCGCACCCAGGGTACCGTATAGCATTTAGGTGCCATGTCGCTGCGTCCTCTTGACTGTGACAGTTTCCCACACTTCCTGGTACCTGATGAGCTTGACAGTTCTGAAGAGCAGTGCTTAGGTGTTCAGTATTTTGTAGAGTTTGCCCCTCTGTTGGGAGTTGCCTGGTGGTTTTCTCAGGATTAGAATGAATATTATTAATTTTTACCTTAATCGAAATGATACGTGTACAAAGTGTTAAAAGGCTTATTAGTCCTAACAGATGTGTCATGGAAAAGCAGTCCTCTGAACCGCCCCTTATCACTCCCCCGCCCCACGGCCCCTCCGTCCACGGTTTTAGCTGTTTCCCCGCACTTGCTGTCCTGTTGCTCATCTTGCCTTTTTTTTTTTTTGACAGCCGCTTATGATACCATGTAAATGATGGTTGGGTAGGTTATTCCTAGAATCTTATGACCACTGAGCTGTTCTTCTTCATAAGCAAATTTGAACACCAGATGATGTTCTCAGAGCAGTCCCGGTCTCGCTTATTTGGTGAGGAATTTCGCAAACCATTATATGCTATCAGATGCCTCCGGCTCCTCCCGATACACGCCCTTGTGATCACAGGTTCCTGGCAGGACAGCTGGAGGGTGGGTAGTTTTAAAGGCAGGTGAGATTTGGGCTGTTTCCACAAAATCCTTGAGGCTGAAATCACAGCCGTCTTTCCCTGCCCTCCAAGGGCAAGCCGGGGCGACGCCCTGGGAGAGGGGAGCTGCCCGGGAGGGGGGGTTGCAGGCGGCCTGAGAGCTCTCCCCGCCGCCGCCGGTCTCATCGCCGGTGCCGGGCCCTCCTGGCTGGGCTGTGCTGTTGCTGTGGTTTGTCCTCTGGCTTATCTCGTGGGCCAGCAGCCCTCCTGCAGCCTCTGCTACCGCAGTGCTGATGGAAGCGGCTTCTAGCGGCTTCATCCTGGGTGGGTCCAGTGACTCTGACCTGAGAGGGCCCTGGTGCCCGAGTGGGGACTTAGCGTGAAAGTGCAAGCACTGGAGTCACTGTTCCCCGAGACCCCACGGGGTTCCAACTCCTCGGCATCGAGAAGGAACATACGTGGTGACACTTGACCGCGAGCTGCAGGGCCTCTGTTCCGCTGCAAGATTCAATATAAAAGAAACACGTGCCAGGAGCCTCGAGGCCAGTGCGAGTATGAACACACGGGCCGAGGAGCTGATGAGATGACAGCGCCTCTGAAACTCTGCCCACGTCCCAGCCTCTTGGCCTTTTGTGATACTTAGAGAAACGTATGTTCATTATTTCAAAATAAATGCTTTCAATACAAACTTATAGCTTGCTAAAAAATAATGCTGTCCTCTCTTGGGATTCTTTCTGGGAAGATAAAGATTTATTACTGTAACGAGTCTATAATTAAAGGCTATCTTTTATAAAAGGCAGCCGTTAAGTCTTTATTTGCTGCCATTAAGTCTTTCTTTTTTAATTGAAGAGTAAGTGTTTATAGAGCACACATCATCTCTGAAGTACCTTAGCAAACATGAAGCAATTGTTGCACTAGTATTAAGAGGTAATAGCACCTACGTTTTTCAGCTTGGTTCAGGAGAAGCCAACATTGAGTGATTGGAACTTAGCCTGAGGAGGGGGCGGGAGAAAGGTTTTCATTTTCTCTGCACTGCTGACCGCGTCTCATGTACTCTGTGTAGCCAGACCTGGCCCTTGGAGTGGATTCTTTCAAGCTTTACAAGAAGGAAAGGGAGCAAAGCGCTTATGATGCTTTTAAACGTTAAGGAAAACCCAGGAGCAAGGCGGTGCGGGTAGCATGGGATTGAAGAGGAGACCACAGGGGCCTGGGCGCTCGGGCACCAGGACAGCCTCCTTGACGGGAGGGACCCCCAGGAAGTCTGGTGGTTTGAGGGGCTCAGTCTCTTATACTCGGAAAGAGAGGGTGGAGATTCTCAGTCACCACGTGCTCAGTGTACATAACGGAGAAAATGTCTGCATTTATTTAAATAGATTATTTAACATATTGACAGATGTTAATGAAAGAAGTGAGCTCTTGTGTCTAAACCACTAGATAATTGCCTTCCTTTACAGAATGTGCTCTGGAGGTTTAAATTCTCTCAGCTGAAAGGATCTTCAGATGATGGGAAAGCTCGGGTGAAGCTGCTGTTTCAGAATCCGGACACCAAGCAGATCGAGATGAAGGTAGGAGCTCACCCACCTGAGCCCAGCCTCACCCGAGGAACCAAGCGTCCGAGGGTGGAGGGAAAATAATCAGAATTGGAGTGGGAACCCTCCTCAGAGATCAGCAAGGATGTCACAGGAGCCCGTAGTATGTCTCCTGTTAGAGGCTTTAATGTCCTAAAATCGTAAAATCATCGAAACATTATTTGATTCCACTGAAAGTCACAACTTGCTTAGTCAGTATTAGCAGAAAACAATATTTAAAAATACAGGGGAAGTCGATCCTTAGAGGAAGAGTTTTACCAACCGCCTTAAGTGATGGATTGTCTGTGGTACCAGGAGCAAACTGCTCTGTTAACTCAGAGGATCTTGACATAACTTACAAAGTCATTGCATTGAACCGTCATTTTACTATGAGCAACTGTTGATTTTTTCCTTACTTTATGTATAACTGTGTTGTCAACAACCCAGTTTTAATATAAACTAAAGACAAACTGAAGGGTAAGTTCCATACACAAAACCAAAAGAAAGAGAAAACAAAAATGCAAAACCTGCAAACACGTGTTGTTTGGAAACTGACTGTCAGCACTTTGCACGCACTTTTTGATGAAATTCATCAGAGGGACACAGCTCACGTGACATTGTTATACCCGAATACTGTGTCAATTTTTAACCTCTTCACTGAGGTTAATGAGATAGTGCACCACATCTACTTTTTTTTTTTTTAACCACATCTACTTTTTAAGTAAAACTGAGATTGTGCAGAAACGCTTGACATTATTCTATTTAGGGAGTGGATGAAATCAAATCAGACTGTAACCACTGTCAAGGCTTTTGGGTCTGGAGGTGTACAACAGGGCAGCCAATGGGACGGTGATGCTGGCAGGGACACGGGTCCCTGGGCTGTGATGGAGACGTGGCCACTCTCAGTCACGCCACCCTGAGCGGAGTCCAGTGGACATTGCCACCAGCAGAGGGGGGTCCAAGGAGAGCGGGGAGAGGGAGGGAGGCTGGAAGTGATTGTTGGTACTTGATCTGCATGGATGCGGCTAACACAGCAGGTCCTCCTCTGCTGACTCATTGATTGGCCCTTCACCCTAGGGACTGCGGCCGGGAGGGGCCCCAGGACCCCTTCCAGGCTCAGGTCCTATGCCATCCGTGTGAGCCGGGGGGCCACTTAGGAAGCTAGCCCCCCGGTGCACCTTGGGTTCCTGTGCTCACGGGTTCCAGGGACTTTGCAGAGCACCTGATGTCCCAGGACACGGTCACGTGGCACCTGGATTCCCTTTTCACAGGGACTCCTGTTTCATTCGATTTAAAAGTTTTTATTTTTTGATGTTTAGTCAACTCTTGGTTATCTGTGTTGGTAAAGGGAGTAGGGGCATTGGATGGTCTAAACCAGACAGTCTGAAACAGGTGACGTAAACTTTGGGGCGTGTGTACTGAAGCAGACTCGGTTTCCTTGTGGCCCTCAGTTTAGGCAGCTTCAGTTTCCATTTTCAGGCAAAGAGAAAGTTCTAGAAAGTCGTGGAGGCCACAGGGGCGGATACAGGATTTGCAGAATTGAAGCTTAAACAGTCTGCAGGTGTCTCTTTATGAAAAAATATACAAAATTGCAAATGCGGTAAGCTAACTAGACACAGAAATGAGTGTGAGACACATCACACCTCCCAGGAGACCCAAACTGAACCCATGTCCACGTGAATCCTCCCCCCAGATCCCAGGACCTCCGGCAGCCCCCCCGTGCCTCCCCTCCGGGGCCGTGGGGTGCGAGAGAGTAGGGCAGAGGAGGGCCGGGGTCTCAGCAGGTAGCACAACGACCAGGGGCCCCTTGCTCAGGCCCCTCCCGGGGCCTTGCAAGTGGGGATGAAACGGGACAAAAGTAGTTTCCATGTTGTCACACGGAGCAGGAAACGTGCACGTGGAGAGCCTCTAATAAGCACGGGCGGCGGTTTGAAAAAACTGCTTCAGGCTGAGGTTCTGCGTTTATTACAGCTTGTGAGACAGAGGGAAGGCTGGAAACGCCAATCAGGAATCTAGAACCCGTGAGAACACCTGTAGCTACCGCTGGACTTAAACCAAGAGCCGGGCGCTGAATTCTGAATAGGACCCAGGGCTATGGCCAGTGGAAGGGAGAGTGGCATGATGTCCTCAGTGAACCGAGAGTTTCAGAGAAAACGATTCCTATTAATTGATTTTCGTTACGGGAGTGATAGTCGTGGAGCAGTTAACCTTTGAGTGTTTATTGAGACTCTTCATGGGATGTTTAACGATCGCCTCCTCAGGGATGAGCGTAAAGAGAAAATACATCCGAGGGAGGATTTCCGGGGCTTTGGGAGCACAGAGGGGAGGTTATTTTTTCTATCCATTATTTACAAAAACGTTGTGCAGTTCCGGGACTTGGGCTGAGCCCACAGTGAGGCCAATGGCCGGAGCTTTGGGGTTGCAGTCTTTTTTAAAGAAAGCATTTGTTTCCCTGTTTTCTACGTCTTTCTCCTAAATAAAGAGTGTAGCATAAAGAAGCTTTCTGAAATGAAGGACTTACTTGCCTACTGATCTACTTAGTAGGTTATAAGCGAATCACAGTTAAGTTGCAAGGACTGAATTCGGGGTCCACTGCAGGGAGGGACGGTGCCCTTCTACCCCCGACCCCTTTCCTATGCCCATTGTTTGTATTTTACACGTTCCTCTATGATTTCATTTCTGCCTCTAGACTGAGCCGTCAAGGGCAGCTTTTCTTTAGCTTTTTATCTTCAGAACTTAGTAAATGTGTTTTAAATGAATAAATTAATGAAGAAAGAAAGAGCAAGTTAGTATTGAAAGAACTACCAGATACACTCACAAAAATTGTTATCAGTTTCCAAGGAAAAAATTGTTCCAGTTATCGTGAAAATCCCCGACGACTACAGACCTCTGCACACGACGGTTTCCGGCGAGCCCAGTTGAGAATCCACAAGGCGGATGCTGGTCGTTGAAGGCAGCACACTGTGTGATGAAGAATTCTGTCTTTAGGAGGAACAGAGGCGGGTGTTCTTCACTCTGTGATGATCCGGGAGGATAAACTCCACTGGAAACTATGCGTCGGCGTCGTGAGTGGCGCAGACGGTCAGACGTGGACGGCGGGGGCTGAGCAGGGGTACATCACGCCGCTGCCGGCTTCAGCGAGTAACCGTGGTGGCGTCGGATTGTGGAGAGATGGTGGAGGGAGACAAGGCCAGGTTCCTCCTGAAGATGGAGTGAAGTGGGGCCTCGACAGAATAGGGGACACGTGAGTGCAGCCCCTTCCAAATATGGGTCTGAAATTGGCCTTAATCTGTTCTCCCGGAAGCTGGAACGGAGCAGAGCTTTCCTTTCTTTGCTCTTCTTTTCCCTTCCTCGCTCCCTTTCTTCCCTCCTTCCTCCCTCCCAGGTCCCCTGCGTGGTCGGTCAGTAAGGTGCCCCTCCTCCGCATGGGGACAGGGAAGGCGCACCAGCCGCGTCCCGCTGCATCCAGGTTAGAGCCCAGCATCACCCGGCCGCCTCGCCGCTTCTCACCTGCTGGCCTCTGACGCCACTTCTCGGCTTTCTTCCTGGACGTTGTGCTTCCCGTAGACATTTGCTTGGAAAACATCGGTCAAAGGTTTGCTGTGTCCGAGGGTCTCTGTGCAAGGGTCGTCTTGGTTACGACACCTGCCTGGGGACCCACCCCTCCCTCCGAGCCTTCCTGGGCCGTCAGGCCTTCACCGCGGGCGGGGGCGGAGGGATCTTCTATCGCACCCGTTACGTTACAAGCCGCCGCTGTGCCCAGTCCTTCCTAAGCACGACTGCCTCATCCCCACGACCAGCCCAGGAGAGAAGCGCTGGCATCACAATATATGTTCAATATGGTACAGAACAGATTGTTCAAGTCGGCATAAAGTTTACGTTAATTCACGTACAAGCCAGAACGACTTCCCCAGACCTCAGTACGTGAGTGTTTCTTCCACCAAGAGAGTCAGCCTGTCCTGGAAGCTTCGAAGCCAGGAATGGACTTCTCCTCTCCAGCTGTGCGAGTCCTAGGTGGCAGTACTTCCAATGCAGGCGGCTCTGTCTGCATATGGAAGATCAGTGGTCCAGCGTAGCCCGGCTGTGGAGTATCTTCTCTGGACCTCCTGGGTGACTTGCGGCAGCTTCTGCGTCACCTTGCACTTGAACCCTTCTCCCTGCCCGGCTCCACCCGCCACATGCCTGCTGGATGCCTCCAGGGCAGCTCAGCCCCAGCCAGCCCCTCCCCTCCACCCGCTCTGGGGCCCCAGCTGCCCCACTGGACGCGTCTCCTCCGGGGTTGATGAGGCCCGGGTGCCTCTGTGAGGTACCACCCTGCTCCCTGAGCTCCTCCAGGACGGCATCCCCTCCGCAGAGCCTCCGTCTTCGAGGGGCACACAGACCACCAGGCACCAAGGGGATGCGGCCTGAGAACCTGCTTTTCCAGGACGCTCCCAAGAGGTGCTGATGCCTCAGGACCGCTCGGTGTAAGAGCTAGTGCACTAGGCTTCTTCTGGAAGGTTTTGTCAGGAAACAGTGAGGGCCCATTGGACCAGTTTGTCCTGGATTTCGGTGCCAGTTCTGTGACTAGTCCGCCTCGTCACCTCGCAGAAGTTACTTAAACCCCTAAAGCCGCCATTTCCTGCTCTGGGAAATGAACTTGGCGCTTTACCCGGGGTGTCCTACTTCACTTCTGACGTTTGAGGCTGACGATGCTCTATTAACAGACGGCTGGAAGAGGACCGGCGTTGGCTGGGTACCGATGCTGTACGGGAAGCCACGCCTTCCCTCCACGCCTCCTGTGCTGGCCCGGCTCCGTCCGGGGCCGTGCGCATCACACCCCGCGGGGAGCCACTCGGTGACGTTTCAGGAACTTTGCCAAGACCCGTATCGGATCCCCTCAGTGGGCCTGTCTCCACACTCAGCGGCTGGGCCCCGAGCTGAGTTCCCTGCAGAATAACACGTGGTAGATTGTGTTCTGTGCGTGGTTATCCCTGCTAACTGTCACATCCATTTACACTCCTTGGGGGCATTTTCTAAGGGAAATTACGGCGCGTATTCACTTATCCTAGAGACCCGTTCATTTATTCAACAATCATCTCTTTCAAGTATAGCTTTGATCGGCTTCCATGTTGAATCCTTTGGGAAGGGCAGTGGTTAAGGCTCCCCTTGAAATACAGTCTGTGTCTGAATTGCTACAGCTGAGTGGAAACTGGTCTCTTAAATGGTTACAGACTTTAAAATTTCCCCCTCGTGTACTTGGCCATTAGATGACAATTAGCGAAAACTAAAAGCCCAGGATGGCTACCGCTGCTCGGAAGGGCTGTCTGTCATCTCACAGCCAGTTTTGGACACATGTCTGCCGTTTGCGCAGCAAGACGGAAATGGAGGTAGTGCCCTAAGGAAATGTGATTTCTGCGCGAGGAGATGCATTGAGGACATCCGGGCAACGTTAACACTTACACGTTCATTGAAAGTGTCACCCTTGTGATAGATGGAACGTTCCTGAGAGTAAGGATCATAAAAGAAGAAACGTTTTCTCAGGTTTGGGTGACCTCAGTCTTCATAGTTTGACGAGCCCAGTATAGACCCTCATGGCTTCCTGAGAGTTTCCGCTAATTAAGGAAAAGATCAAGGTATTAAAACACTTAAAATTTGATAATTATGCCAAGCTGTAGATCATATTTAAAATCAGTGTTTCAGCCACCATGAAATGTTAAAAGACTTTATAAAAATCGAGGTCATTGGGACAAATAAATTTCAGAGGAAAGTAACTGGGTGACAGGGTTCAGTGGGTGAAACTCACAGAACATGAGATCGAACTTGCTGGCCACGTGCCCCAGCCTCTAGCTCACCTGCCGAGCACGCGGACACACACATCCATGTGCACGAACACTTACAGCACACGTGTGCACGCACGCACACAGGCACACATGCATGCAGAGCGTACACACACGGGCAAATAAGTACAGGGGCACATGTGTGCACATACGTTCACACGTGCACAGGTGCACGTGCACACACACAGGGTGTAGCACGGTTCATTCTGCTAAACTGGGGACACGGTGAGCCCTGCTGTGTGAGAGCTCTGACAGGCTGCAGTGGAGGCCGGAGTCCCGACCTGGTGCTGCCGGTCAGGTGACTGAAAGCCCGGCACAGATGGAGTCAGGATGCGGAAGAGGACCTGAGCGCTGACCTGTGTTAGTTACAAGAAGATCACGAATTAAACCCAATCGTCAGGATATCCGTGCAAAAAACCCAGAAAGCCAGTGTGTTCATGTTTACAGCCGCCTTTCTTAGTTCGTGTGTATTTGTACTTACTTGAGTAACTTCCTTGTGGTTCTAAGAACATAGAATCTGTTAAATTTTCTGTCATGTGTTTTTCTAATATTTATAATATATAAGTACATTCTATTTCTTCTTGCAGGAGCTGGAGTTTCAGGATCTGACGGCTGTTCTACACTGCATCCACTCCTTCATAGCGGCGAAGGTGGCCTCGGTGGATCCGGTATTTATAGACAGTCAGAGTATTGCCAGAAAGTACATGTATAGCAGCTGAGCAGTGCTTCTGTTGAGTGCTGAAATTTAAATTATTTTCTTAAGAAATGAATATTTCCTGCACAATATTGCGACTTTGTGTGATTTTATAATGATCCTATAGTTGTGATACCAATAAAACATGTCGCTAGTTTCCAGAGCTGGGTCGGACTTGTTGCATCTGACAAGGAGCACAGCCTCCGCTCAGGGAGAGCTGTGGCTGAGGAAACTCGCCTTCCCTGTGAAGTAAGCCGCGTCACCACATCCTCCAGACACGTGGAGGCGTCAACAGCACACACGCTGCTAAGACCCACATCTCGTTTCCATTTCTGTTTCCTTACAGTCGAGGAGCCCCAGAGCTTCACCACTTTTATTTTCCCCGAGAATGGCAGGTTCTCCTTTGGTTCCACCATGGTTTATCCCAGGACATTGGGTATAGTTCTCTGTGCTGTACAGCAACTAGGGATGGTCCTGCTAAGTGAAGTAAGTCCGAGAAAGACAAATATCATATGGTATCACTTACATGTGGAATCTTAACAGTGTTCCAAACGAACTTATTTACAAAACAGAAACAGACCCGCAGACGTAGAAAACAAACTACGGTTACCAAAGGGGAAAAGGTGGGTGGGAGGGGTAGATTGGGAGTTTGGGATTAACAGATACACACCACTATATATATAATATATATATATAAAGAGAAAGATAAAAACATGCAGGGGTCATTGACGGCCAACTTGATTTCGCTCAGAAAAGCCTTTTCCTCTCAGTGGCCAAGACCCTGCTTGACACACGGCTGTGGACACAGGATTCCCACCTCAGGAGGCCTTTCTGCCCACCATGGCCAACGTGGACAAGTGAACACGGGGCCACTCGGCAGCCCTGCAGACTTGCGGTTGCGGGGAAAGGGACACAGGCCACCCATCAGAAGCACAGCTAAGTCAGAAAGAGAGATGGGATTGGTGAAAACGCACCCTAGAAACTTTGTAAAGCTCCCAACTGGCTAACCCTGGGATAAAACTAGCACAGCGTATGTTCTAGAAGATAGCACTACACTGAAGTTAAAAGACTCTAGATCCAGGGAACAGAGGAACAGGTCAACAGAGCTAGTGTGAGAAAAACGTGGAGGTCTGAGGTGAACAGCTGATGGTAGGTTTATTTATTCAACAAACACTTGCGGAAGGTTCTTCGGGGCAGGCACTGTGGCTGGTCCTACAGCCACAGCAAGAGGCGGCTGAGGACCCAGTGCAGGCTGTGGGCTCAGACGAGGCCAGGTGGCCTCAGAAGGCCAACGTGACAGGTGACGGCGGCCGAGGTAGTAGCCGAGATCCACCCTCGTGGGTCAGTTCAGACATGGGATGTGGCCTTCATGCTTCCAGAAGAACGTTGGCATATTGGTTCCAAATAGACATCATTTTGTAATATAACACGTTTTGTATAAACTACGACTGTCTACCACAGGTTAGGAATTCTAGATTTTTGTATAGTAACTAGGAAGCTGGTTTACTTTAAAGCCCTGGACCATTCATAAATGTGATGGTGGTTGTACCACGTTAGCAGGATTTCCAGAATCTGGCCTATAGTGTCCTTTTTTGTGTGTTTTTATTTTAAAACTCAAAGGCAATACCCACGTGACTTAGAATTTCCTCACTCTTGATAAAACAGTGCTTACTTGGAAATTTGGATAAGAGTGAGCGTCTTATTCTGTTCGGGCTGCTGTAACAGAAACCACAGACCGGGGGCTTATAAACCACAGACATTCATTTCTCCCAGTTCTGGAGGCCGAAGTCTGAGATCAAGGCGTCTGCAGACTCCAACCCCTCTTCCCGGTTCAGATGGCGTCTTCTCGCTGTGTCCTCACCCGGAGGAAGGGGTGCTATAAGGTCACCAATCCCATCATGAGGCCCCACCCGCGTGGCCTCATCAGCTCCCAGAGGCGCTGCTTCCAGACACCAGCACCCTGGGGGCTTGGCTTCCAGAAACAGTCATAGCAATAAGGAGGAACACAAATGTAACTGGCTTTATACAGCTTTTGTATTTTTTTTCTCAAAGTGGTGACAGTCTGGACAGACTTTTGTGACTTTTTGAAGTGCAGGTGACTCACAGCTCTGTCCTAGAAGACATTCTTTTCTTTGTTCAGAAAGCACTGAGAAATCCCTGCTATGCTCAGGGCCATTAACCATTAACTGTTGCAGGTAATTCAGGCACAGAGAGTTCAGGGTCGTGTTCACAGTTGTAGGAACTCCCCGCCCAGCCTTCAGTCTCACTGTTATTCCCCTTGTCATTAATTTCTTTTCTTTTTTTAATTTTGTTTTTCTCAGTATTTTTGGTGTCATTAATTTCAAAGGTCAATGGATAATTGAAGTTCCCAAGCCTGAATGTATTCCAACATGTGCACTGACATACAATTGTTGGTGATGCCTGAAACCCCAAACAATGGTGAGAGGAACATATATAGCCTCAGAATATTCAAGGAAAATATAAACGGCGTTCTAAAAGATAAAGTAAGCTGCTACCTACAGTATGTCTACAGTGTCCATTTCAAATTCATAAGTAATATGCTAAGTGTGATAAATTAGCATCATTTTATGCTAATAGGTGTAGAAATGCCTGTGTTGGTTTAGAACTCTTTTCTCCCCTTGGGAAGAAAAACCACCTTTGAAGACTCTTCAGCTGAACGGAAGAAGCAGCTCCACCGTCACCACCTGGCCTCTGCTTCTCTCACCCTTTCCCTCTCCCTGCCCATTGCATGCGTTGGGACGCAGGTAGAGTAACGCTGAGAAGAATCAGCTGCAGAATCAGCAGGCTTCTCCCTGCTCAGGATTTCAGAGACATCCAGGGCTTCAGCTCACGGGGTTGTGGGTGAACCGCTCTCAAATGGATTTCTGCCCCTAATCAAAGAGTATTCTAGAACCAGGACTGCAGCGGTGAGCCAAGCAGACAAAAACCTTTGCCATGTTCCCCAAACTGGAGCCACAGTTCCGACGGGGAGTCCTGAAGACGTATTCTGGGTGCTCTGAAACAAGGGAGCAAGGGCTCCAGGACGTTGAATCAGCAGCAGGCCTCCTCGGACAAACTGCTCTCGGGGTCAAGGCTTTGGACGCTCTCTGCTTCACAAGGTCACGAGGATCCAGTCTGGACAGAGACGCTCTTTATGCCCAAACTGCTGGAATGCGAGGAACTGGAAACCCCCTCGAGTCCAGTTCCTGTGCTGCAGCCGTGTCACCAGCTCCTCCCTGGCGGGACCTCTGGTCACCTCCATCATAAACCCTCCTGCCCCTCCGGCCACGGGACAGCCCCGGCCAGCCCCAGGCTTTTGTGTGTGTGTTCCTTTTCGTTTTCACTGACCCGGCGGAATTTTTGGCTGAGTTCGTCTTTTGTTGTTAGTCGTGGATAATGAATTTTCGAAGTGTGTTACAGACTTACCAACCCACGACCTCTCAGGGAAACAGTCCCTGCTGTGTTGGGCTTTTCCTGTCTAGTAGAACCCAATGTTGGCCCTTTAGGGTCTAACTTTCAGCAGAGAATATCTGAAAACATTTATGCAACATTGTTGACAGAGGAGTTCTTTGGAAAGAACAGCACACCTGAAAAGGTGAGCCCTTTCATTTGTAGATTTATCTTTTAAATAGATGCATGCGAATTTTAAACATCGACACAAAAAGATTGATTAGTGAGTTTTTTCATTCTTTTTTTTTCCCATTTTCAAATTTTAAAAAGAAAAAATTATCATGAAGTAAATTGCATCAAATTACTTCCATCACAAATTGCTGATAGAACATGTAGAAGATGAAAAAAATCACACTCTTAACTTGGGTCTGCGTTAGCAGAGTAAGTGGTGGATTAAAAACTCGTCTTCATGATGGAAGAGAGGCTCTATTCTGGTTTACAGCATCTACGCCATCCCATGAAAATGTATTCAGAGGCAGGAATCCCTCAGTATTTTCAACCCTACAGCTCCATCAGGCTTCGGATTCTAAGTTCTATTTCTGTGTTTGCTGAGGCTGCATGCTAACCACGATTCTGCGATATTCCCTTGTTTTGCTAAGTGGCCTCAGTTGCAAAGCGCAGCATGAGGTAAACTTAGAGCCAAGATTCAGCCAAATGCTGTCCAGCTTGTCTCCGGAAGGTGAGGAGAAGCGGAGATGGAGGTGAGGAGAAGCGGAGATGGAGGTGAGGAGAAGCGGAGATGGAGGTGAGGACCCAGGAGGCTATTTCCAGTCACAGGGGACGCGTGTTTCCCTCAGTCCCTTGGGAGTGAGGTCCTGAGTCTTTCATTCAGGACGCTTGTGTCCCTCGAGTGTGTCTCCTGGGCATTGGGTGCAGGCTGAGCTCTGACAGGTGCCTCCTACCCGGGCTGGGGTGGGAGGTATCAGCTCACAGGTCCCCCTACACCTGGGAAGAGAAAGAGGAAGGAGGCCCCGGCTCTGCCGTCTGGGGTCCCGCTGTCCACTTAAGTACAGCCCGGCCCCGAGGCCCCTGGAAGTGGGGTGCACAGTCCCCTTTCGCCCGCAGGGCCAGCCTGTCCTCCCCAAACGCCTGCCGGGAGCGAAGCCCAGCTCTGACCTTCAGCCAGTCACCCAGTGCCAAGTGCTTTTATAAAAAGCGTGCCCCTCTTCCACTCCTTGCAGGAGAAGCTGCCGCACGAGTCCACACAAACGGGACTGAGCGGCCTTTCTGCCCTTTCAGACAGTCCACGAGGGACATTCCTACAAGTCTGTCTGATTTGAGCAAACAGGTCATTAAGGGGCTTTGGCTCGTGTCCTCAGAGGTTCCATTTCTGCCTAGAAATGACCCGGGATGGCCTTCCACTTACCATGGAGCAGTGATCCTCCTGGAGCTCCTGGACCTGGGCCCCGTGTCCATGTCGCCCGCAGGGCACCGGGCACTCTCAGCGCCGAAGGGCCAGGGGTGGCGGCCAGGTGACGGTGCTCCTGCCAGGGGGGCCCAGAGGTGGCCAGGGACACAGCCCTACTGCGCGGCCAAGGCCCAGGCCGTAAACGAGCAGGGCCGCGCCTTCTGAGCCAAACCCAGGCCCGAGCCCCCCTCCCCACTCCCCCTCTCTCCCCAGAGTGGAGAATTAAGGCATTTAACCACAGGTAACGTCCCGAGATCAACCAATGGTTTTTCAGAACCGAGCAACCTTAAATGCTTCTGGCAATGAAAGAGAACCAAATGCACGCTTCCAAAGAACTTCCCGAGGGCCGCGGCCGCACGACAGGCGGCGGCGCAGAAGCACGAGCACAGCTCTCCTGAAAGGCGGTTTATGTTCTGCCCATGACAACATAGACAAGACAGAGTTTGGCTGGAAAAAGGATACATGCGTCATCGGTACCCAACAGTAAATTAACACCACGGTAAGAGACAAGAATATTAAGTAATACATACTTTTCCTGAGAAAAAATGTTCTCCTAGAATAAACTGTTCCTTTGAAACTGGAACTCAAAGCGACTGCAAAGCAGAAAGAACACCCACGTGTTTCCTCCAGGGAACTCGATGTCCCGGTTTCCTCCAGGCAGGCGGCATTTTCTACCTTGACTCACACACACACACGGAGAACCTGCCTGCCCTGAGCACCATCTTCGTCTCCGATTTGGTGGGAGACTCACGAGCTCCACGAGAGTAAAATGTGCCTGCACGTGTGTGTACATGTGCATGTGTGTGCACAGATGTGTGTGCCTGCACGGGAGCCTACGTGTGTGTGTAAATGTGTGAGTGTGCGCACGTGTGTGTGTACATGTGCATGTGTGTGCTCCTGCCTGTGTGTGCCTGCATGGGAGCCTACGTGTGTGTGTACACGTGTGAGTGTGTGTACGTGTGTGCATGTGTGAGTGCATGTGCGTGGGTGTGTGTACACGTGTGTGTGCATACATGTGTGAGTGTGTGTACATGTGTGTATGGAGCAGGGGGAAGGCAATTTCAGAAATAAACATGGATTCTGTTTCCAGAACCTGGAGAGGTGACGCTGAGGACACAGCCCCACCCGTTCCCCGGGGCAGACTCTCGGTTTGAGGATCTTCTAACTGAGAAAGGAAAGCAAACGTTGCCATCGGGTCGGATGTCGTGGAGCGGCTCGGACACCAAGGGGCTCACAGTCACAAAGCTGGCCTGATCCACGGGGCTGGCCTCACCCTCCAGGTACGGTGACAGGCAGGTGACGGGAGAGGCTGGGGAGAGCGCAGGGGTCGGGCTCGGGGGCCCCTCCTGCCTCAGTGCCCGGAAGCTGACCCCTGGGGAGCCTGGCTTCTCCCTCTGAGCTTCCGGGACTCCGACGGCAGGGCTGGGATCCGATGCCCCCGACGCTCGCTCAGCCCTAAACTTTGACCCCTGCAGCCAGGGCTGTGGGCCGTCCCACTCCTGAGGCTGGAGGCTCAGCTGCTGCTTCCTTGGGCTTTTATTCTGGGAAGTTGGGCCTCTCCTGGGTCAGCAGACGCTATCAGCACTGAAACGGCCTCAGGTCATTGCTGACAGTGACCAGGGTCAGCAGTGACAGAGACAAGGTCAGCACTGACAGGGACGGAGGTCAGCGGTGACAGTGACCAGGGTCAGCAGGCACAGTGACAAAGGTCAGTGCTGACAGGGACGGAGGTCAGCGGTGACAGTGACCAGGGTCAGCAGGCACAGTGACAAAGGTCAGCGCTGACAGGGATGGAGGTCAGCAGTGACAGTGACCAGGGTCAGCAGGCACAGTGACAAAGGTCAGTGCTGACAGGGACAGAGGTCAGCGGTGACAGTGACCAGGGTCGGCGGTGACAGTGACCAGGGTCAGCGCTGACAGGGACGGAGGTCAGCGGTGACAGTGACCAGGGTCAGCAGGCACAGTGACAAAGGTCAGCGCTGACAGCGACGGAGGTCAGCGGTGACAGTGGCCATGTTTGCTACAGCATGGTGTCTCTGTAGATTCTCAGAATTAGGCGATTATTACCGCTTACCAGGAAAGTTACCCGCTTTTCCCACAAGAAACCACAACCTGAAACGCGGGGCTTCCGGCTGGAGAGCCCTTTTCAGCCTGGACACCGTGGACTTTAGTTTCCATCCTTCATACAGCACTTGACCTTCTGTCCTTGTTAGCAAGCTTCTTACGTTCAGAAAACTCATTTTGCCAAGTTATTAAATTGGTAGGGGGACTCCTGGGTTACAGAAAACACGTACAGCTGCACCTGAAAACCAGAAATACGTGTGACTTGACTGTGCAAGTGTCTGAGAAGAAGAACCACTCCATTATAATGTGCGAATTCGCCCAGCAGTCCAAGTGAAAATGTAAGTTTACTTCACGTTTCAATGAAACTGGTGATGCGTCATTGTAGGTGTGAGTTTATTCAGGATTTTTATCGGCAAGAATCAAACATTCACACAGACTCTTCGTGTCTTGGCAAGTCAGTCACTAATGACTAAACCTAAAGGAGAACTTTTTAAAAATTCCTCTTATCTTTAACAAAAATATAAATAGAGAGACCGCTTTCTAATCACGTGTCCTGGTGGCAACAGCTGCGAGCCACACAAGTGAAATGAAAAGCCCGCTTACAGAGTCTCCCCTGTCCTACCCGTCCTCGGGCCTGGTGGGGACTCTGGCTGGTCCCCTGGGCCCTGCGCTGTGGGCGTCTCCTCGACCTGGACAGAGCGTCCCCTTCCTTGTCCGAAAGGCAGAGAGCTTCGGTCCAGGTGCCCCCGCGTGCAGGGAGCGGGGCTGTGAGATCGCAGAGGCTTCCAGCATTTGGGCTCCAAGTCGGCCCAGCAAGGCCACCTCTGGGGACGACTCAGCACCGATGTCCCCAGAGGAGAAGACCCCGCACAGCCGTGCCCGTCCCCCGCTCCCTGTGCCCCATGCCCCTCCGTCCCGCTGGTGCCCAGGAATACCCCGCACCTCCAGCGGGAACTGGGATCTGACACCCGAGGGCACGGCTGCCACACCCGCCTCCAACCCGGCCACCGGGCTCCACCCGGGGACGACGTCTCTGCAGTGACGGCTCCGGGCACTCGTCTCTCAGGGTAAATTCCAGATTCCTCTGGGGGGCCGTGGGGGAGGGCCTGCCCAGAGGCCCTGCTGAGCTAGCAACCCAGAGATCAAAGCACAGCGGGCAGGCGGGAGGGCCCTCGGGCGCTCGAGTCGCAGAGCGCGGTGTCAGGCAAGGCCCCAGCTGCCTGGCCGAGCCTACGCCTGTGGTCCCATCAGCTAAGTGGGCACAGAGCGCTTCTCCCACTCAGAGCCCTGGGCATGGACCACTAGCCTCACCCAGAATGTAGACCAGTGACGTCCCCAGGCTGGCTCTGCCCACGTGGCCTGGGGGCCAGAGTCCGGGAGGCTCGAGTGACCCGAGAAGGACCACGCCAGCGTCCCACAGGATGCCACCATCACCGTGGGCGGGAGGGTCCACCTACCTACACGTGGCAGGAGGCCACGCACTTCCCCGGCACAGACCACGCCCAAGAGTCACACGTGAACTGGAATCAGAAGGCGCGGGGCCCGCGGACACACAGGTCTTCACACGGAGTCCATGTGGGCAGCCCGGCCACGTGTGGTCGCTGGATCCGGCTGCCTCTCGCACACTGCCGTGAGGGCGCATCTTCTCCTCGGCGGGTAGGAACGTGCTCTGCTCCCTTTGGTGCTGGAGCGAGAGGACACTGGGCCCCTGCGCGGGGACCCAGCGGGAGGGGACTCGCTGCACCTCACTGCAGCCTGGATGGGCTGCACCACGCCCCCCCAAAGTTCACATGCCAAAACCCTGACCCCCAGAACCTCAGGATGTGTGTGCAGTTAGGGTCTTTAAGGAGGTAATTTGGGTAAAGTGAGCTCTTCAGAAGGGGCCCAGCCCAGGAGGACAGGTGTCCCTGTAGGAAGAGGAGGTCAGGACACAGACACGCAGACACACAGAGGACAGTAGGGACAGAGGGAAGACGCTGTCTCCAGCCCACGGGACACGCCCCAGCGCCCTGGGGTCCGGGAAGGAGGTGAGGCCACGTCTCACTCTGGACACGATGTTTTCAAAGGAGGCGGATCACGCGACCCTGTCTTCGTTTGGAAGGTCGTGGGCACAGAGGGAACATCCAGATGTATTTAGTTGTCACCTCCCCCCATTTCATATTGTTCAGGGGACGACCAAGAAGCATCCACTTCTCCAGGTGTAGAGATGGAGAGTCACACACAGCGTGCAGGGGACCCAGGTCCTGGGGCGACGGACGGCGGGGAACACAATTATTAATGTAGGACACATCCTTCAGAAGCTTCAGGACACACGTCCTGGGGCTTTCATTTCTGTGTACGTGAACATGGGCAAATCATACGCACCGTGACTTTTAAAATACCTTTAGAAAGACGGTCACATCAATAAATTCCCACAGTCCTCGTGACCAACTGGGATGTGTGCGTATGTGGTGAGGGGCTGTCAACGTCTCACTACCTGAAGCTGGAGAATGTTTTAGCAGAACATTGAAAAGGGCACATGCTCTGGGCCCTTCAAAGGCAGCTGGAAATGCAACGAATACCTCTCGAAAGTGCAACCCTGAGCTGGTTTTTCCAGACTGACCAAGCAGATAGGTTTCCTTGTGTAACTGTTACTTTAACAAAAGCCGAAATGTTTTCTTTATTTCTTTTTGAAAAGGGCACAATTGCTTTTTAAAAGTCTCCCCAAAGATACCCTTTCCTAGATTGTCTTTAAGCAGTTAGTTAAATGATACAGGTGTTTCAGGAGAGTCCTATAGTTTTTTGTCTATAACTCGCCAAATATCAGTGTTCTTAACGCACAATATAAAACTGAGCTCGTCAGAACGTTTAATAAACCGGAAAAGCACATGCCGCCTTAACACCCGCTAACATTTCTATCACCCCTTGGAGTGATTCAAATTCACTAAAGGAAGAAGAATGATGCGACCTTCTTCTGTCTCTTCTGGAGGAAGGGGACCTTTGTTTGGGACCCTCCACTTCGGGGCAGGGCTGGGAGCGCGAACAGTAAAGGCCTCAGCGCACCGGCAAGAGCGAAGCGTCAGGTCCAGGATTCCATCTCAGGCTGATGTGTTTTGCTCAACCCTGTGCTATTCTGACCCCTCGTGTGAGGACGTGGGGTGGGGACACCAGTGAGCTGGAACCTCTAGAAGGCTCAGTGGGACGTGGGTGCTTCATCCCACAGGGCACCACGCAAACTCCAGGCTCTGACGCGAGTCACGGAACATCTTGGGCCCGGTCGTGGAGGGCGACTTGAGCACAAGGACCTGCTGTTCCTGGGCGCAGCCAGCCGGCACGAGGTGCCCGTGGAAACAGTTACGTCAAGGCACTGGCCTCTGAGGCTGTGTGCACAAGGCCACCCGTCTGAGCGTCTGCCCTGAGCCAGCCAAGGACTCAGAGGAACATCCGGTCTCCACTGGGATCGTCCTCACGTCCAGGGCCCTAAACACAGGCCGACAGCAGCTGGTGTCCCAGTAAAGAGACTCCTCTGCGTCCCTGTGTTCTCCCTGGACCATCCCGCGTGCCACATCCAGCTGCCTCATCTATGTTCACGACCCTCTTCGGGCAAATTCCACCCAAAGTTACACAAGTGTGTTTCCAAATGCCCCCAGCTGGCTGCCTGGGCACAGCTCCAGTGCCTCAAGTCCAGCGTCCAAACCCCAACAGTCACCTCTGCTTCTCTCACCCGGTTCCCCTCCTTCCCTGGCTTCCCCAGAGTCAGAAGCGGGATCTCCACGACTTCAGGCCAGCAACTCAGCCTGGCGGGGCCCCGGCTCTGCCCCCTCCCTGCTCCCAGGGAAGCAAGTCACCAAGTCCCCGCTTTGCTGTGAAGGGGCCTGGAGTCTTGCCCTTCATCTCACTGTCTCAGCCTGTTCCCACCATTTCAGGGAGAAATTGCCATGACTGTTGACGATTGCCCACCTGCTTTTCTAACTCATTTACTGTGTTACTTTCAAACTGACCTTTCCTGTGCTAATCGTGACGTTCTAGTGCTTCAACTATGTCCTGATGTCCCGATGCCTCGCACACGTGTTAGCGTCTAACCTCAGCTTTCCTGGAGGGAACGTATCCCCAGGTTTGAATAAGGCCCCAAGAAGAGAGTGAAAAAGAGCAGGAAGAAGAGGAGTGATTTTCCTGTAGAAGAAACCCAACACTCAGACGGGCAGTGGAGAGGCCCAGGAACCCCACGCTCTCCACAGACCCGGAGACGTGCTTCACGCCCTCTCAGAGACGGGGTGCAGGGCATCGGCCGGGCTTCCTGGAGCCGCGGCCTCTGAAGATGAACCTGCCCTTTCTCATAAGGTGTTTAGCTCAGAGAAGGGGAGAGGACAGTGCGAGCGTTACGAGGGGCCAGTTGCACTTGGTTTCTTCTTTCCCGACACATATGCATTCTTTCCCTTTCTTCCTCATTCCAGGACCAGAGGTTCAACCTCACATGGATGCACACCTGGCCAGCACACGGCCTTCTGTGCAAACACAGAGGTAAACGTCCAGCCAACCCAGGAACGGGAGCCGGTCCAGCCCGGTGACGTGGGCGGGGAGTGGAGCCTGGAGCCTCCTTATAGCGGGAGGCCAGGCCCTGGGCAGCCGGGCACGTCCAGGGTCACCTGTCCTGCACACCTACCTCTGGCTGAGTGGAGGAGAGGGTCTGGCTGTGAAACATTTTGGCTTTCCTTTTTCTGAGAGAAATCCATCACTGAAACTTGTAAAGCAGTCCAAGGGAGGCTGTTCTGTGGGCTCAGGGCACATCTGGGAGGCTGTCTGAGCAGAGCCGCGGGGCTGACGACGGTTAGGTTTCCTGTGACCTCAGTGCAGAGAGCGCGGCCGGCAGGTGCGGCCAGGTTGGTTCACAGGTCAGCAGGCCCTGACACGTACTCCACCCAGGATGCCCTGTCAGCCGCACCCCGTTTAACAAAGTTCGTGGCCCCAAGATAGCAGCAGAACATCCGAGGCTAGGAGAAGAAGAACTGGGAAAATGGAAACGATGGATTTGGAATTTTTGCCTTGTCTTAACAGCTCCGTAATTCTGAAATCAGTTTATAGGCAGGAAAAAGAATGTTGTAGGAAATCCCATGTGCATTTAGAAATTTTATTTACCTCTTTTCTAAAGGCTGAATTCCTTGTATTATTCATTTTTTAAAATTCTACAGAGATGTGTTATGGGAAATAGATTAGTTTTATTCCCTGTAATTATCCCCAGAAGTTTTACGGCATTAGGGCATCACCATGAAATAAAACAGGTTGTCACTGAGCTATTCTGGTGACCACAGCTGCCCAAGAGGAGGGATCTGTTTTCAAATAGTTGGGCGGGTAAGGCCTGTCCACACCGCAGACATGTGGGTCAGAACCCCCCAGCGCTCAGACCCAAGCTTCTGAGAGCAGCTGCCTCGCAGGGACTAGCGCGTGGAGGGTCGTCGGCAGGGACTCTAACTGAGCAGCTGGCCGTGCCCTTGACCACCTGATGCTCTCCATTCCTCTTCAGGATGGGAGCTCGTGCCGTCCTGGGCACCACGCTGGCCGTGGCCTGTGCCGGAGCTGTCTTCTCTTTCATCCTGAGACACAAGGACCTCTTTTGGGGTGAGTAACAATAAATTATGGTCTTCTGAAATCGTAACCTTATTGCTCCCAGCAACCAGAACAGGAACCATCGTGGGTTCTCCAGAATCAGGTAAGACCTCTTCAGTGTCTCTTTCACTTTCCAAGAAAAGAACAATAATTCTTGAGTTTAGAAGGATTAGAATACAATTCTTTCTGAAAAATAACTGATTTTCCTATGATTACACAATAGAAAATTTCCATTTTTACCTACTCATATATTTGAAAAACATTTCTTTGGGCGTAGTTGTTTGTTCCTGTATCACAAAATCATTTTTCATTAAATCACTTCTGTGTTGTATTTTCTGGAATCAGGGTGCTACAATGTCAAATTCCGTTAAGAAAGGTATAGCTATGCTGTGGTTGAAATCATCACAGCTCAAACTCTGCTTCTGTTTTGAAAAAAAAAGGAAAAAAGGGTCCCAAACACGGAGGAGGGACGTGACTGAAGCAGGGTGTTGGAGGGCGTTTCGAGGACGCTCTCTGATCGCCAGCCTCTGCAACACGGGCCCCCCGGGCAGGCTCGCCCCTCTGGGCTCTTCAGGGCTGGACATTCTCTCCCCTGGCCTTTCCCCCGAGCCCCGGGCCCCTTGATCACCCTCCAGGCCTGATGGGCGGCCTGAGTCCACGCAGCCACGTCCACCCCAGGGTGTCTCCTGCTGAGAGCCGCGGAGTCTCCAGTTTCATTGAACACGGGGGCCTCAGGGCCACATGAGCAGTTGCACCAGAGTCCTTTGCAGACCCGTATGCTCCTTAAGAAAATGGCCATGAGGAGGCCGGGGTCAGGCTCTGTCCCCCCCCCACCACTGACTGGGCCACTCTCCTGTCTGTAAAATGGAGAAAACCGGAAGATTCTCCACCACAGTTCTATTTGCGAGTGTCAATGAGAGTACTGAGTGCATCGTGCCTGGACAATACGAACTAGAAAAAACCAGAAACCAATTCCATTTAAATCCCCTCCAGCCATGTGGTCCCCCTCCTCCCAGCCCAGCAAACCCATCGCAGCAAAGGGATGCAGCAAATGCTTTGTGAACTGGTCATTGCATTTGATATTTACCACAGTCCTCGTTCTACAAAACCATAGTGACAAAGGGGTCATGAGTAAAAGCCATTCAACAGAATACAAATCTATCTGCTCACTAGACTTTTTGGTTTTAGAAATCATATATTTTTTAAAAATTGGGGAAGGTATCTACAGCTTTGCTAGAGCAATTTTTTATTGTTTCCCCATCTCTAAGAGGTTATTTTTTTCCTCAGACTTTCAGTATATATATAACTAATGCACAGTATAGCATCTGATAAAAATGCTGCAATTTGGAGCCTAATTTATTGTTCATTAGAATATTTTGAAGCTGGCTAATTACTTGTTTACTTTGTAAATTAATTATTTAGAAAATAATTACAGTGTTTGCATTACAGTGTTTCACTTTTACAGCCTTTAATACAATGATTTTTTTTTTTTCCCAGTTGACAAGCCAATGGTCATTTTAAACAAAATAATTGCGCACTGGTTAACTTGCTTTTTTATTTAGTTATTTATTCATTTATAATGGAAGAATAGCTGATTTACAATATCGTGTTAGCTTCAGGTACAGCAAAGTGATTTAGTCATACATATATACTGTTTCAGATTCTTTCCCCTTACAGTTTATCACAAAATACTGAGTATAGTTCCCTGTGTTATATACAGTAGGTCTTTGCTGGTTATCTATTTTATATACAGAAGTGTCGAACTTTCTTTGAAGCATAACTTTTATCAGTCACATTTCTCTGTAGCCAAAATTTCAATGACGATCCCACCAGACTCTTTGTCTGCGTTTGGGTTTATATCACTTGTGTTCACAGACTTTGTGACACAAGCTGCTGGATTGCTCCCTGTCGCTTGTTCAGAACCGGCTGGGGGCCCCGGGCACGAGGACCAGGTCCGGGCTGGACCACAGACGTCCATCTCCACCTGCCAGTGGGGTCCAGTCACCTGTTCACAGCTTAGAAAGCAGAGGTCCCGAGGGTCTCAGAGACGGCGGAACTGTGGCCATGCTCACCCTCACCTCCCAGGTCTGCACGTGGAAACAACACACACGTTTGAGCCTGGTTGATAAACACTCAGGAACAGCTGTCCTTAGGTGTCACATCAGTTTGTGAACCGTAGGCAGGTTTGCACAGCAGGAGTTCAAGCCCTCTCGCAAAAGCTCCGAATAGCGCGTTTATCGTGGAAACCACGTGAGTTCATCACCTCACGGACTGGGGTTCGTTTCTTGTGTTTGTGCAAAGTCAAGATTTAAGTGCAATCATCTGTGTGTTCCAACACATCATAGCTGTTACAAGAGAATCAGATGCAAATGAACAAGAGGCAGCAGAGGCGTTGCTGCAGATGGGGGATTTGGGAAGCCAGCCTGATGAGTGAATCTGTTTCACAAGGAAAGTTGGCAGACTTACTCCAGTTCATTGGGTTTCAGCAAACAGGTATCATTAAAGCCAGGACTAAACACAGAGCTCAGAGCAAAACCACGTCCTCGGAGTTAGTCGAGAGTACAGCTCAGAGAGGAAGAGTCCAGCACTCTTGCCTTGTTATTTTAGTAGTCACTCTTTGGAAGTAAGTGACTTCCTTCTTTCTGGCCTGTAGTGTTTTCTTGCGTAACGGCTTCCTGAATTCCAGCTCTTTCCATATGAGATGAGCATGTTCGGGGGGGACCTTCTAGGGGTAGCGCACCCCCTCGGGTGGTACCCGTCTTCAGAAGGCTGACGTCTCCAGATCAGACGAATCAGGAAACTCCCTCGGATTTAGTTTTCAGACCTGAAAAGAAGAGGTTGGGTTCCAGATCTCCCAGTCTGTGGTCCTCCGGTCAGATGCTGCGTCTCTGGACGCCACCCCGTGCCCCGGTAGCTGCTCAGCTGCAGCTGAAGGAGGTGATTGAAGAGCCAGGAAGGGAGATGAGCCTGACACCCCACACGGTGAGGAGGAGACGACACGGGTCACATCCGCCCGCTACCGGCAGAGACTGGAGGCAATTCAAGACGAGAGCTACACTTTTATGGGGAATTTTCAGCACAAAACTATATTTCTTATGCAATACCTGAAGAGATAATACTCTGCAAGCCTGTAACACTATCTTTAGGACCTCGGTAAACTACTTCATAGGAAGGAAAGATACTGGAGAATAAGTCAAATAAGTCAAATACAATCGATTACGCTTAAATGACAATGTGAATGTCGTCAAGAAAAGGAAGGATCTCTCTAGCAACTGTTAATTCCAAAGACAGTGGTGACAGACAAACAGTTTTCTTTTTACTGAATCCGTTCTCAAATACTGCCCAGTGCCTGCGAAGAGCCAGCAGTGGATCTCATTGCAGGAGACCTAAGAGGCAGGGGGGTCAGTGCATTCGGCCAACGCAGGGCCAGGCTGACCTCAGGAACGAAAATGTGGACGGAGGGTTTGGACGGAAACGAAAGGAAGTACATGAAGGTCACAGGGCCTTAAACTGGGGCTCCCAGTCCTGAGAGCTGAGTGAAATCCCCCCCAGCCCAGGGCAGGGGTCCCTGAAAAGGCCTCTCCTGCGGGTTCTGCAGCCCCAGGCTGGTGGCCCCTCTGGGGTCCCCCTGACGCCTCCGCTCTGCCCGCTTCCTGTGCCGCCCACCCGCCGTGTGCTTCAGACCCCACGGCAGGAACCCATGGCTGTGGTGGCCTGGACCCGGCCGAGCTGAGGCCACTTCCGCCCCGTGTGCCCTCCACCAGCCCGGGGTTGGAGGAGCGCAGGGGGCACAGAGGAAGGACCAGAGGGAGTCACGCTGTGGAATGTGCGCTGATGGCTGGGGAAGGACACTGAGGGGCTGCAGGCGAAACCCGACGTCCTTCAAGGTGCCTTTGTGGGTCCACCGGGGGCGAGACCCCACGCTGGGCTCCTGGATGCAGGATGGACTCTGGCAAGGTCTCCGCCTCCCAGGAACCTGCCGTCTGAATCCCCCAAACTTTTCTTACAGTTTCGAGTCCCTTTACTTCTTGCAACAAAATCTTCCGTTAAATTTTAGGACAAAAGCTATCTGGTAACTTAATCCTCCTAAATTTGCTCAGGAAGTTAATGTATTTTCTGGAATACGCTATGCCTATGGAATTCTAAAGATATGGAAATTTACCATTTTGAAAATAGCTTTCTTTCTACTTAGATGTGTAACGTTCAAGAATATTCTGATATTCTATTTATTCTTAGAAATGAATGCATTTCCTTTGATGAAGTATTGATTATGCAAAAGGTAATTTAGTAACAGAAGTTACCTGTGTGCATTATTGGAAGGAGTTGCCTACTTTATGATATTCATTTGGAACCTCACGTTTTAACCCCAAGACGGAATCTTAAATTATTTTCTTAGTCTATTTGGGCTGCGATCACAGAACCATGGACTGGGGGGCTTATACACAATAGACCTCCGCTTCTCTCAGTCTGGAGGCCAGAAGTCCCAGATCAAGGCTCCAGCACCTTCAGATTCTGGTGAGGACCCTCCTCCTGGTTCACAGACGGGCTCTTCTCACTGTGTCCTCGCCTGGAGGAAGGGGCGGGAGCTCATGGGTTCCTTATACGAGGGCAGGTACCCCATCATGGGGGCTCCATCCTCACGACCTCATCACCTCCCAGAGCCCCTCCTCCGGACGCTGTTCCATTGAGTGCTAGGATGTCAACATACGAATTCTGGGGAAACGCAAGCATTCATACCACAGAACTTGTTAAACATGCCATGCACTAAAAACTAAAATAAAAAATAAGGGTTTTTTCACTGCAAACTGCTGGTGTATTGGAGTAGTTTATCTTCTCTTAAACGCACAAGTTAAAATAGGCAACTATTATTATGAACTTTCTATACCACTGGTTTAGGTAACTAAAACGCTCAGAAAAGAAGTTATTCAGAATCCCTGGAGGTGGCCAGGGCAGGTGAGAAGTAGGAATGGCCGGGCTGCCCGCGTAAGATGGTGCTGGGTCCCTCCCCTCCCCATCCCCAGGGTCTCCGCCAGCGAGGAACCAATACTCACGTAAGATGGGGAAATGGACCCAGGACCCCACGGAGGAGGGTCCCAGACGCCGCGTGGTTATCACTCATACGGCTGCGCGTGGCGGGGAGTTGGTGAACTTCGCGTTTGACGGTGGGATGCTTCGTTCGTAGGAGAGACGGAGGAGGGTCGAGTCAGGGGCATTGTGGAGGCGAGCAAGCTGCTGGTGGACGAGGCCGTCTACTCCACGATGAGAAGGTACCGTCCCGGGAGTGGGAAGGAGGTGCGCCGGCTCCTGGGGCGTAGCGATTTGCCCATTGTCTTCTTCACAGTGTCCTCCACCTTACAAATTAGGGGCTGAGACTCACGTGAGCTTGTTCTCGTTTCTGGGCTCACATGCAAACAAGCGAGAGGAACCGTATTCAAATTCTCTCTCTAGCAGAACAGAGCAAAGGCAGTGATGCAGCCAGGGGTCAATACATCCTGGTTCAAAAGACAGATGAGGGAGCCTGGCTCCTGCAGAACTGGCCTCAGACCCAGGGGGCAGGAGGGGTCCAGACGCACGGCCCCAGCGTCCGGGCTCTGTGACACAGCTGTAACCTTACCTAGGAATTAAATCTGCCCCGCGTTCCTTTTAAATCATTAAGAAACACCTTCATTTTAAACATAAAAGTGACATCAATATTAGGAATATTATAGTCTCACGTTAGATGTTCGTAAAGCAAACACGACAAACACACAGGAATTTAAAAAGCAGGTTTTATCTTCACAAGTGTGTTAATTTACTGGAATCTGACTAATAATTATTTAAGGTCTCAAGATACGAAATATCACAAGGCAGAGGTCGGTTTACTTCAAATTTCTATTATTCCACCAGAAAAAGGCCCTATTGTCCATATTGGCTGCAACTAACTTTTGCTTATTTTATAAAAACTTCAACCAAAGGGGAAAGAAAGAAGAAATCTCTTGAAGTCTGGCTCTGTTAGTGTGTCCACGACTATCATATCAACTATCCAGGAAAAGGGGTAAGAGCTACTGACAACCCCTATGGAGAGAAGGCGCTGAGCCTCCTCGGACCCCCCTGCAGCGAAGGCTGCACCGTCCTCTCCTGAGGTGACCTGCTTTCTCCCGAGGGGGAACTGACCTTCTGCAAAGCCTGTGGCCTGGGGGCTTCGTTTCATATGTAAATGTTGGAACAAAGGCTACTCGCTGACTGTGCTGCACAGTGGATTTTAGTAACAGCAGAAGAAAAACAGTAGAAACCTGGGAATGAGGCTGTCCCCACTGAGACCTGAGCAAACAGGGAGGTGAGTTCCAGGCCCGCACAGGCCCGCCTGCTGCCCTGGGGCTCCGGCCCGCCGCAGCCTGGGGAAGGGCCCGGGGGCTGGTGCGCGGTGGCCCAGGAAGATCCTGTCTGTTTTCTTATACACCAGCTCTCCTGAGAAGGGGCCCTGGCTGCCTCCCTCCAGACGGCTCTCCAAGGGTGTCTACACAGCCAACAGCCTTGGAAGACAGAGTTTTGTTCACTGTCCGACGCGCGGTTAAGGACTCCTTCCAATAAAGTCCAGGCTTCCTGTCCTCCCAGAAAGACCCGGCTTCCTCTGCAGGACCAGAGCCCGCGGGCGCTGCCACCGTAACAGATCACCACAAACTCGGTGGCTACAACAACGTAATTTATTACCTTACCGTCCTGCGGGTTGAAGTCCAACACGTACCTCACGGGCCCAAAACCACAGTGTCAGCAGAACCACGTTCTTCCTGGAACTTCAGGAACAAATGTGTTTCCTGCCTCTCCCACGTCCCCGAGGCCACCTACATCCCTTGGCTTCTGGCCCCCTCCTCCGTCTTGGAGCTGTCACATCCATCTCCCGAGCTCCCTCCACTGTCACCTTCCCCTGCGGCTACCCTGGGCCCACCTGGGTCATCCAGGATGAGATCCGCTTTTATGATCAACTGAGTAGCAACCTGATTCCGCCTGCAACTTAACTCCCTTTGCTGTAGAAGCGAACATGCTCACAGGCCTGAGGGTCAGAACTTGGATGTCTTTGGGGGCCAATGTCACATCTCCCGCGGCGTCCAGGGTGTGGAAACACACGCCAGCATGGGTGGGCAGCCCTGCGCAATGGCCTCATTCGTCTCTGAGCCTGGAGCCCGGGGTCTCTGAACCTGGTTCCCGTGGGAGCTTGTAAGGAAAAGCTCTGCCTCTCAAAGTTCACGGCCTCACAGTACCTTTGGAAAACACGCTGGCAAGCCTAGCACGCTCCCACGTTAAGTTCTCTATCGTGTACGTCTCTACGCGCCCTGGCTGGTGTCTAGCGTGCCGTGTGTGTAGGATCTTCGATTCTCAACGCCGTCTCCGTCAGTCACGGGCTGTCATCCTGGTGCACCGCCTTCCTCATCTGTAAAATGGGCCCGCCAGCACTGGTCTCCTGCGCTTTGGTGAGCAGTAACTGCAGACGTGGGTCAATGTGGGTCAGTGCTCCGCCGGCACCTGCACGCCACCTCCGCTCAGTGGGCGCCGCACATCCCAGGCTGTTAGTAACAAGGGAAACGTGTGAAGGATCCACGTGCTCAGAGCTGGCAGAACGACTGAAGCACAGCTGGGCCATTTCCCCAAGACCTCAGGGCTGTGAACCAGAAACCCAAGCAGCAGTGGTAGGGGGTGTCCTGCCCCCGAGCTCTGCCCCCACGGCTCTCAGGTTAGGCTTAGAGCTGGTTCTCACACGGGCTCCTGGGGCCTCAGTGGTGCAACCCTGCAGGGGCCACCAGGTGACGGCAGCTTCCTGCACAGGCCACCTGGGTCCTGCCCCTCCAGTGGTCCCCGGGCCCTGAAATGCTGGTGGGCAGGTGGGTCCCCTGTGGTGGGAGATGCTGCAATCCCGAAGGCCGGGGACCCTCGTGAGAGGACAGAGGGATGGGAGGGTGAGGGGCGCCCACGGCAGGACTTGCAGTTCTCGCCGCCAGCAGCTCCGTCACCTGCTCAGCTGTGCCGTGAGATGCGTGACTGACACGGACACAGCAGGGTCGCAGCCTCAGCACATCTGACCTGGGACCAGGACAGGCTGCTGGCTCTCCGAGCCCCATCCATCAGCTGGAACCCTCATGTCTAACTGGGTTGTTTTCTCAAGTTACAAAATCAATTTATTTATCCACAGTAATACTCTCAGTGAAACATTAATTAGCACTTAAAATACCCTTAAATAACACTAAAAATCAGTATTGCACAATAAGCTAGAAAAACTGTCAACATAAAAAGTGAGACGACCTTATCTCAACAAAAATTTAAACTATATTACAAAGTGACCAAGAAGAATGAATCAGCGGCACACACACAGATGAGCCATTGTCAAAAGGGTTCGAAACCAACTTAACTTAGTTTTCACGGCAATGTATGGGACAGGTACAGGCAACGTTAGCAAACCCACTCACTAACTGGACTTTGATGAGAAGGTTGGTCTCACACAGCTGTTATGAGCATCAAATGAGTTGGCTACGCATGTTTGTAAAAGACAAACATCGGTCTTTCTCCTCTCCTTTCCACACTGGAAGACTGTCTACACTGGGGTCCCATCCCTTCACCAAATCCCGCGGTCCTTGTGGACGGGGTCCTTGAATCCCCACCTGCCTGTCGCCGGGCAGGTACTAAGTAAAGGTGCATGTGATTGATTAGTAAGTAATTACCAAACACCATAAAAGAATAATTGACTTTACATCTCCTCTTTGTGCCCAGAAACCTCCACAAGAGAGAAATCATTTCTCCGTCACAGCTTCTGTCTTTTTCCAAACTCCCTGAGCCCACCAGCCGCGCGGCGTCCCGGGCGGCGGACATCATGGAGGTGTCGGTGCAGGAGGCAATGAGGAGGGCTCACCTAGGGTCTGCACCGTCTGGGCCGCCCACAGGTGAGCACCCGGGGGAGGGGGCAGGTCAGGGCCGGGCAGGGCTGCGCAGGGGCCGGGGGAGTCCCCGCAGGGCGCTATGCCCACTCGTTCACAGGACAAATGAGCGGTTTTTAAGAGGCTCAGTAGCTTGGTTTTGTTAGTCTGGGGAATCACTGCTTCTCTGCTGTTCAGATGGGGTTTGGAGAAGCAGCTCGATAACCTAAGTGTCCCGCTCTGTGGTAAGAAATGATTGAGGGATACTTTCAAGGCCCCGACCGACCTGGTTAAAACCTGGGGAAACTCACTTCTGTGGGACGCAGTGTGTTGCAGGGAGACAGGGACAGCAGCCCCGCTTCTCCTGAGAAAACTGCCTCAGGGTCCTGCTCAGGCCTCTGGGAGCACTGGCCGTCCACTCGGCTGGCCACAGGCAAACCAGCAGACACGAGGGGCGAGCTGCATCCCATCAAAGGCTCTGATGATGTTAAGATACTGAGTGAAAGTGATTTCGATCATAGGCATATTTCTAAGTCCAATGATGAGCAATTAAAAAACAAGATTATTTCTAATGAACTTATGGAGACTTTTTTCAGTGTGGTACCATGAGCTACTTGGTCTCTAAGTTTTTCCTCCCAATTAGCTGTAGATTAGTTTAATGCTGATTTACTTAGCTTTTAGAATGAGACAGACTCAGCTAAATCGGGATTAACCTGAATTCTCAGATACTAAACTTAGAAGTTAAGTTTCATCAACTTTATAGCAACCAAAGATCCATTTGAAATGTTTTTATTGAAGCAGCTGAAAACTGTCTCTAAGAACTGTTGGTCCGCAGTCCTGTCTCGGTGCAGCTGGGACTCCGGGAGCAGCGACTGCAGTCAGAGGTCCCGCCGGCCTCGTGTTCACGGTGTACAGTCGCAAGGCCATTGCCCAGGTCTGCGGGTGTATCTGACTGATGGGTTTGGGCCAGGCTGTGGTGCAGAACTGCAGAACCCCATAGTCTAGGATGTTTTCTATTATTTCCACTATCAGCATAGCCAATCTAGAAATTTCAGAATTAGTAAAAGTGAAAGGATCCAAATGTTTCCCCATCAGTTCGTCACCAAACAGTATCTACAATCAAATGTTGGCACCCCTCCCCTAGGGATGTTTCCTGACATTGGTTTTGTATTAACATAGCTATGATCGTGGTTCTTTTTTTTTAAATAAATTTATTTATTTATTTATGGCTGCATTGGGTCTTCGTTGCTGGGCAAAGGCTTCCTCTAGTTACGGCGAGCGGGGACTACTCTTTGGTGTGGTGCGCGGGCTTCTCATTGTGGTGGCTTCTCTTGTTGCAGAGCACGGGCTTTAGGCACAAGGGCTCAGTAGTTGTGGCACACGGACTCAGTAGTTGTGGCACACGGGCTCAGTAGTTGTGGCGCACGGGCTCAGTAGTTGTGGCAAATGGGCTCAGTTGCTCCGTGGCATGTGGGATCTTCCCGGACCAGGCCTCAAACCCATGTCCCCTGCATTGGCAGGTAAATTCTTAACCACTGCACCACCAGGGAAGTCCCATTGTGGTTCTTTTCATGGACTTTGTCTGTTAGACTCTCGCATGTGCTTGAGCGTTTCCTGATACAAAGCCTCACCTTGTTAAGGAATGTGTATTTCTCTATCGACTAAATAAAAATTGTAGTCTAAGCTTCATTTAACTGTCCACGTACAGTCATTCCATAGAGGTTGTTCAGTGAACATTAATTAAGCTAGTTTTGTTTCTCTCTAATTTGAAAACGTGATGCGTGTCTTCCAGTGTTTTTCTATCTTGATTTCATCGGGATCTGGCCAGTTTTATGGCATTATCTTTGAAGATTTACACAAACCATCTTGGAGAGTAACCAGTGATTCCCTCTACCAACAGACAAGAAAGTGGTCCTTGCTTTGATTTGTCAAATAAACAGCAACAAAAATGGCAAAAAATAAGAGACTGTTTCCTGGGGCCCTAACCTAGAAAAATTTATGAGAAGGAACCAAACATCAACATGAAGGTGAAAAGAAGGGTTTTGTAGATGGACACGTGGATACTGTTAGGAAACTTGACTGAGGTAGGGTTTGCGGGGAGGATAAAGGCCAGGATCCGCCGTCTTCTGAGGTCAGGACGTGGGCCCCCAGCCTCGGCCGAGCAGCACGGCAGACGCTGGAGATTCCACGAGCGAGGCTGCGGACGCCTCCGAGAAGTGCTGACCTCTGGGGTCAGAGCTCTCAGAATTGCTCTTCTGAAAGATTGCAAAGCAAAAATAAATTTTAAACCCCACATTCCTAGCAACGAGGACACTTGAGGGGGTTAAATGAGAGAGGATTGATTTCAAGGAGAAGGAAGGGCTTCCTGCAAAGAATGAGGAGGTTTCTGTGGGAATCCCGATCACATTAGAACGTTTACCCCGTCAGGTAGGTTTGTTATTACAATCGAGGGCTGAAGCTTTGGTGTTTGTTCCTTAGATGTTTTATCAGAAGATCTACTGAAAACGATTGCAAACCTGTCCGGATGCCAGCCCTACATGCTTGCCCCCAGATGTCCAAACACCTGCCTGGCAAACAAGTACAGGCTCATCACGGGCGCCTGCAACAACAGGTAATTCCTCAGTGCCCTCGCTCTCACCTGTAAGTTGTATTGGAACATGACAGGCGTCATCAGGGCAGAGTCCCCATAGATTGTTTGAGGTTTCATTGAAGAAAGTGGACAATATTGACTCCATTATATTAAGAAGTGGTCAAGCCTCTTCCTTACGCCCATGTTTCCAATACTTCTGTGTGTATCTTTAATAAGACACAGATTTTAAAGTCTGCAGCTCCCTGGCAACCAGGTACCACTTTTACCAGCGATGGTAATCATAAACTTCAGGTGTCCCTGAGGTCATCCCAACTTTCTTCCATTTCTTTTTCTGTGTATTTGCTGCCCACTCTCAGCCACGGACTCAGGCCGTCTCATACTCTGATCGCTCTTTCCAGAAGGTCAGTCCGTTCTGGCAACCCCCAAACATTCCAGGTGACCCCAACCACCTCTGGGCCCCCGGCACCCCCAGGGCCCCATGTGCCGTGTTCTGGGGAAACTGTACTTGCAGGTGGATGTGGGGTCATGGACGGCAGGACCAGGGTCAGGGGTCTCCTCTGCCCATGGCGCCCCTCCCGGCTCCGCTCTCTGCTGTCACCCCACCGCCCGCTGAGGAGGGGGCAGCCAACGCCCCCTGCTGACGGGCTCTGGGGGACGCACCTTCCAGGGAACTGTGGGTGGAGGCCGAGTCCCTTTCTTTCCTTCCGTGATGACGACTGAATCTTGTGTCACAGTATTTACAGCAACTAGATCCAAAGGACCAGCAGGGACTTCATACTTTTTTTCTGCCCCAAACATAGCATACCTGCTCAGAAAACTCAAGTGATACCACCCTGAAGCCTCGCTAACTGTTTTATAAATGAGGCACAAGGGCCGCTGAGTATCGGCCCCAAGGTGGCCGATTCTCTCTGCAGGCTCAGACTTGCTAGTTCAAAACCTGCCCACTCCAACCTCAAATGTTCACGCATCCACTTGTTATAAAAATAGCCCCCAGAGCAGATTTTCAGCTGCCTGGTGTCTGAGAGACAGCAGCTGGTGTTTCAAACAAATCCCAGTGACGTGGAGCCGCGGGGGGAGCAGACACCTGGCTCCCTTGTGAAACTCTCCTCCAGAGACGTGTCACCTGCTTGTCGTCAGCCTTGCGACCATTTCCAATGTGGTCGTCAACCCAGATCTACTAAAGGAAGCACGTGCTGGTGAAAGCTGACCTCTGGGGCCGCCGCGGTTATTCTGCTCCGGCCTAGCAGCATCGGAGAGCGATGCCGGAAGCCTGGAGGGGGCCCCGCCTGGTGGCTGCGAGGTCCCCACATGGTGCCCCTGGGTCCTGCCGAGCAGGCTGGGCTCTGACCCGACCAGAGGGTGAGACGGTCACAGAAACCATGTGATGTCCCGGGAGCTGCTGAAACATGACTGTCAATCAGAAAAAAACCACAAACAAACAAACAAACAAACCCAGTCCCCTGAGCAGTTAAATCAGCATTCTCATTATTCTCAATTGAGTGAAAGAGCTTCACTTTATGGAACTTCAATAAAGACAGGCCAACTGAAACAGATCAGAACTCCGTGTTAAAGCTGACTTACTGCAGCTGATTAAATGCATTACTGTCCCATATGGTTTTGCAAATTAAGCCCCTTTGGTTGCGCTGGGGACCAACGGAGTATTAAAACTAGAATGATCCCCACTTACTGTCCCTTCAGACGTGCAAAAGTACCCATCACCACCTACTGCTGCTCATCGTTCCTGAGTGGCCCCTGGACACAGCGGCAGGGCTGGGAGTGAGCCACAGAGTCCCTCTTCTCCAGCGTCAGGGACCCCGGGGTGTCCCTGCCTGAACTGTGGGCTCTCGCCTCAAACAAGAGCTTAGACGGTTCTCGGCAGCCCGTGGTTCCTTTGCTTCTGGACAGAGCATCCAAACCAGCCCCATTTATACAAGAATGGTGGGTGGACGTGGTGTCTCCAATGGTACAAAATAATTTAGTGTCAAAACAAAGCAACTAATTCTTCACTATTTACATTTACAAATACTTTAAAAGTTTTAAAAATCCTGTAGCTTGCCATGATTCTTGTAGACTTCACTCCCTAAATGTTGTGTCTACACATCAGATGCGGGGAAGAGTATTAGAAAGCCTAGATCCCAATCTTTTCCAATTCAAATGCTTTTGCCACGTGACCTCAAAGAACCCAGCAAAGTTGTCTCCTGTCCACCTGCAAACTCCAGCCTCACTCCTTTCTTTCTGGAAGATTCTGCAACCACCAGACAAACACCCCCATGGCTATTATTGCCATAGGGATGTGTTGATAAAGGCCGAGGGGCCTTGGACACCACAACAATTTTGTACCCAAATAATCCATTTTTTAAAAACAGAACAAATTTTTATCTAACACAAAATTCCCCTTTTTTTCTTTTGTCTTTGAACTAACATTTCCATTCTAATTTGTCTGATGGTTTTCTTCTAAATGTAGGTTATTTTATGATTAAAGTATTTTATTTTCTCCTTTTACATAGTCCTTTACTTTTATGTATTCTCTCTAGGCTTTTTATTCTTGTATTTTCTAAATGTTACATCGTCACATACTTATTTTATACATTTACATAGTGATCACATACGTATATATTTACTACTCACATGTGATTTTCACAAGGACTAGTTACCAATCATTTGTCTCTCATTTCCTCATTGCTGGAAACATTTCTGGGACACACTGGTTCCTATTGGTACTGGTCCCTTTGACTTAGAGGCACCTGCATGACTCAAAAGTCATGCTCAAAAGTAGTCTGGAGGACTTCCCTGATGGCGCAGTGGTTGGGAGTCCGCCTGCCGATGCAGGGGATGTGGGTTCGTGCCCCGGTCCAGGAAGATCCCACATGCCGCGGAGCGGCTGGGCCCCTGAGCCATGGCCGCTGAGCCTGCGCGTCCGGAGCCTGCGCTCCGCAACGGGAGAGGCCACTGTGAGTAGTCTGTAATCAGAATGTCGTTAGACACAACTTTGCCTCATCAGATGCACTTTATATTTTCGTCAAAATATAAAGAATGAAACTGCAGATCAGTCTGTTTATGGAAAACATTCCCATTTACCTTAATTGGCCGAGTCCATGCTCACTGTCAAATCCCTGAACCAAGTGAGACTTGTTGATACTTTCTCTCAGAAAAAGCTTGACTTATTTTTGATTCAAACAAATGTATTAATACAACCATCTCACTTCTGAATTTAGGACATTTCAGCAAGTTCCAAAGATTCCACTTTCTAGCAGAAACTTTGTCCTAAAGGTAAATACAGGTGACAGGAAAGGGCATCCTGCCCAGGTGGTTGTAGGAGTTTTGACGGGAGCATGTTCAGCACGGTAGGGTTTCAGGTGTGACTCTGTCTGGAGCCCCAGGGAGGTGCCCATGGTGAGCTCCCGAGTGAGATGCAGCCTTCAGAGGAAAAGCAGGGAATCTGGGCAGCAAAGGTGGGAGACACACGGATGGGCAGGACGCCCCAGGTTCAGGTGCTGAGGAGGGAGGGCACGTGCATGCGGGCTTTGGGAGTCAGCTCCCTCGAGACCACCTGCGCCCTCACAGCCCGGGAAGCATCTCAGCACCACGGGGGCACGTGGTCCCCACTGGACAGAAGGCTTCACCCTCTACAATCACCCCAGGGGCGCCGGCTCCACTGTGTCCCTGGGGACAGTTCACTGCATCGGCCCTGCTGCTTCGTCCCTCCTTGACTCAAACACGGAGCCCCGCTGTCTCCACAGAGACCACCCTAGGTGGGGAGCCGCCAACACAGCCCTGGCCAGGTGGCTGCCCCCCGCCTACGAAGACGGCATCAGCGAACCCAGAGGCTGGAACCCACACTTCCTGTACAACGGGTTCCCCCTGCCCCCGGTGAGTGCCGCTGGTTTCCCAGAACGGAGCGAACCTCCCCTCACCTTGGAGGGAGCCAGGCTTTGATGAGACCTCGCTCAGTCGGGCCGGCCCCTGGGCGGGCGCTTATATGATGGGCCTCCCGGCCCCTGTGGGGTGGAGAAGGGCTCCTCCCCTTACGGCTCGGACACTTGGCCCTGACAGATGAGAGCCACTCAGCCAGCGAGTGGAGCAACACAGCGTTAACCTTCATCCAGCTTTACGCTCTTTACAAATAGGTACAAGACTAGACACGTTCAAAGACGCTTATAATTGGTTAATTCACTCATTTAAGTGGCAAAGATGATAACCGCTACCTACTCCCAGAGGCAAATCCTGTGCCAACCAAACTCATACCTGATCTACTGAGCACCTGGGTCCAAAAATGCATCATTTGTCCCCAATTCGACTGCTTGCTTCAGTGAATAAACCAGGGGGCAGCCACCCACATTCCTCAGCTTATCCCCCCTCCCGGAGCCAGCAAGGCTGCGTCTCTCTGCGCCTCTTCCCTGAAGTTACATCTCTCCTGAGTCAAGGAAGGTCTCAGAGTCTAAGGACCCATGTGGTTAGACCTGACCCCCTGGGAATCCAGGCTCACCCCCATCTCGAGGTCCTTAAAGTGACCACGTCTGCCAAGTCCCCTTTGCCATGTGATGTATTCACAGGCTCCAGGGATGGGGGAATGGACATCTGCAGGGGCCATCACCCTGCCTACCAGTCCCCCTCTGACCCCAGAAGTCATATCCATTCCACACGCAAACTGCATGTACCCCCATCCCAAGGCCCCCCAAAGTCTCAGCCCGCCACAGCATCAACTCAAAATCCCAAACCTGATCTAAATCTCACCATTTTCAGACCCCCAAATCTCATCCTTTGAATAATCTGAATCAGGGATGGGGAAGCTCTGGGTGTGACCCCTCGGGGGGCAAAACTCCCCTCTTTTGGGGCCTATGAAACCAGAAAGCAAGCCTGCCCCCCAAATGCAATGGTGGGACGGGCACGTCCTGGTTCAGAAACAAAAAAGTGGAAAGGAGAAAGTCACCGATCCCAAGCAATTCTGACTCAGGCCAGGCAAAGGCCACCAGGCCTCAAGGCCTGGGAACAAGCCTCGGGCTCAGGGCTCTGCCCCTCTAGGCCCAGCATTAAATGGCACTAATCGCTAGATGACTCAGTGTAACCCCCACGACAGTCCCCAGAGGTCAGCATTTTTATGTTTATTTACAAGTGAGGAAACTACGACTCGGCCCTAAATCACCACCCGTGCACGTCGGGGAGGAGAGCCGGGGGGCCCCCAGGGACCCCAGCCTGCCCCAGGAGCGCCAGCGTCCTGTGAATGAGCGTGGAGCCCTGAGCCCCCGGCCTAACCGCACCCCAGGGGTCTGCTTCCCCCGGCCCCGCAGGACGGCCTCCCACACGTGACAGCTGGTCTGTCCGCTCAGGTCCGGGAGGTGAGCAGGCAGGTCATCCACGTTTCCAACGAGGCTGTGACGGAGGACGCCCAGTACTCTGACCTCCTGATGGCGTGGGGACAGTACACTGACCACGACCTGGCCTTCACGCCACAGAGCGCCAGCCACGCTGCCTTCGGGGGCGGGGCCGACTGCCAGCGGACCTGTGAGAACCGAAGCCCGTGTTTTCCCATACAGGTAGAATTTTTAAACTTCCTCATTTTTACTATGAAACTAAGAGATGCTGTCTTCAGAGCTCAGACACAAGTCACTTCCGGTCCTGTCCCCAGGGGGCAACAGCCATTATGAGTTTCCTGTGTTTCCTGCCAGACGTTGTCTGCACATATATGTGTATAAGATTACGTGTGTGTGTGCTTATACCTTACAGTTTTTGTGTCCTACTGTGCACACGTCCTGAACCTGGTCTGGGTCACTTGGCAATAGTTCTTACACTTCTGTCTCATTAAAAGGACAGAGGCTGGGTTTCATGACCCTCCCTATCCCACCGCGTTTGCGTTTTGACCTGTTTAACCCGATTTCCTTACTGATGAGCACTGGAGTCGCCTCCAGTTTTGCTGCTGTTCCGCTGCCACAAACAGCGAAGCAGAGAACGCGCTCTGACCTGAATCTCGGCCGCACGTGCGTGCCTAACAGACAAGCCACTGGGGATACAACCGCTAGATTCAGAGCAGGCGCCGTGAACTTCCGACAGAGATTTTGCAGAACTGTTGTCTGTTAATATTGCTCTGGTTTTCCCTCCGACCTGCAACGTAAGAGACATACAGGCAGGGTTTTTAATTACTTTTCCTAAGAAAATATCTCCGAGGCTGGCAAGGGGCATTTTCCACCTAGGAGCAGAGACTGCTTGGGGCTGGGGTCTTCACTCACGTTTGTTCCAGAAACCTTGGCGGAGCAGCCAGGATTCCGCATGTGGCGCCCTGAGCTAGGAAGGCCGGACAGGCCGGAGGAGGGGCTTCCTGGTGGGCCAAGGAGACCCAGCAGGCGGGGTACCCCTGGCGTCCGCAGAGGTGGCCCCCAGGCGAGGCAGAACACACCAAAAGGAAGACCTGGGGGGCCGGGGGAAGTGGGCGCCACCACACGGCCGCATGAGTCAGAGCAAAGGCAATTCCGACCAGTCTAATCGCCGAGACCCCGGAAGGAGAAGGGCTGCCCGCGAAAGAGCGGACGGGACCCTGGGGCGCTGGAGGGAGGTGGGCGCCCCGGGGCGCCTAGCGTCTCCGAGGAGGGGGCCCAGGACCCCAGCTGACCCGCCGTGCCCTTCCCGCAGCTCCAGGCCAACGCCTCGCCGGCCGCGGGCGTCACCTGTCTGCCCTTTTACCGCTCGTCACCCACCTGCGGCTCCGGGACCCAAGGCGCCTTCTTCGGCAACGTGTCCTGGGCGAACCCGCGCCAGCAGATGAACGGGCTGACCTCGTTCCTGGACGCGTCCACTGTGTACGGCAGCTCCCCGGCCTCCGAGCAGCGGCTGCGGAACTGGACCAGCGCCGAGGGGCTGCTGCTCGTCAACGCGCGCTACCGGGACGCCGGCCGCGCCTTCCTGCCCTTCGCGCCGCCGCCCGCGCCCCCGGCCTGCGCGTCCCGGCCCGGCGCCCCCGGGGCCCGCGCGCCCTGCTTCCTGGCCGGGGACGGCCGCGCCAGCGAGGTCCCCGCCCTGGCGGCCCTGCACACGCTGTGGCTGCGCGAGCACAACCGCCTGGCCGCCGCGCTCAAGGCCCTCAATGCGCACTGGAGCGCGGACACGGCCTACCAGGAGGCGCGCAAGGTGGTGGGCGCCCTGCACCAGGTGCGTGCAGGGGCCTCACGGGCGCCCCGCGAGGGTGGGTGCGGGGGTCTGGTGGGCCCCCCGCCTGGGCGCTCAGAGCCTTGTGGGTGGACGCCCTGCGTCGAGATTAACCTCGCTCCCGTCTGAAGCCCTGGGTCCCTGGCGGTCCCGTGGGAGCTGCTCGTCTGCTCAGGGGCTGGCGGCGATTATCCCACCAGGAGGCTGACCGCAGTAGTAACAGGCAGGGCTCCTCCGGCCTCCCCCGGATATCCAGACCGTTCTAAGCGCTCTGAGGGTTCTAACTCATGTAGTCCTCATGGCGACCCTTTCAGATGGGTGTCCACCAGTGATTTTGGTATTTTGATATTTTGGAGAGAATGAAAAGAAACACAGTCTGTATGAGATCTGCAAATTAGCACGTTAAAGTAAGGATTTATTATGATATTTTTCATCTTGACTCAGAGGATACTGGGTGGAGTGTCAAGTTGGCCAATTATAATGGAGCGAAGTTGGAAAAATTCCTTACGTCCATCAAATAACCTTACTAAGTCCGCTGGTCTCACAGGGCTGTTATGAAGGTGGAGTGCCTTGTTTTAAACCAGTGGTTACTAGTCATGCGTCTCTGATCTGGGCGCTACAGCAGGCCCTTGAGAGCATCCCTGTATCCCCTCAGTGACCCTGTAAGTCCTGTTTTACAAAGGAGGAAGTTGGGTCTTGTCCGAGTTCTCACGGGGACCACATGACGGGATGGGCCATCCCCAGGCACTGCCGGTCCCTTGCCCACCTTTGGTCCACTGTGGCCCAGCCACCCAGGAGTTAGAGCAGAGACTACAGAGCCCTGCTGTGCCTGGCGCCCCCCCATAGATGTTGGTGGGTTGGGGGACTTGGACGTGGTCCAGGAGAGGCTGGGCAGCAGCTGGGGGCTTGTGATTCCTCTGCTGAGGAAGGACGTCAGTGTTTTAATACCAGGGTGCTTTGGGTGAGCCCCGGCCCTGGATGAGTGGGCTTGTGGAGTGTGTGTGTGTGTGTGTGTGTGTGTGCACGCGTGTTTGCATGCCCGGCCCTGGATGAGTGGGCTTGTGGAGAGAGAGTGTGTGTGTGTGTGTGTGTATGTGTGTGTGTGTGTGTGTGTGTCTGTGCACGCGTGTTTGCACGGCACGGTACGTAGACAGGTAGACTCTAAACCGGGCATCTGATACACAAATAGTCTGCCTGCTGCCCGGATGAACACTGCAGCTTGGTGTAAACGAGCTGACAGATGTGAACACACAGGAGATAAAATAAAGAAGGAAAGGCACAGGAACCTGTGAAGGGGGATTTGAGTGCAGCGTGGCCAGGAGTCTTGTGATGGCTTTCAGTGACAATCAAGGACCTCATCCGTCAGCCCTCACCGGACCCCCTTGAACAGAGTGGCCTGGCCAGTCAGGAAGCGTTAGGATGATGTCCCCACTTCCGAGCCGTCCGTCCCCCTCAGCAGGCTCACTGGTGAAATAAGTCCCGGGATCATGCCTCTTTCTGGCTTGCCGTCACCACCCCAGCTATGCTTTGTTTTGGTTCCCTCTGTGCCGCTCCCCTGAATGTAAGCTCCAGGGAGACAGAGATTCCCTATTGTTTAATGGCTTCCGGGCACCTGGACCCAGCCTGACTCTAAGAGGTGCTTCACAATGTGAATTCAGGAGCGAAGACCAGATCCCAGGGACAATCCCGGGAGTCCTGCCCTGCTGTCTCCCCGAGAGCCAGGATTTCCCTTAAACTTTCTTTAAACGCACAAGAGCCCAGTCGGCGCCGGGGCCTGAGCTGAGTGGCTGGATCTCAGATCCACGTGGACCCTCCCGGAGAAAAGGCTCCGTGACCACTGTGTGCCCCTGCAGCGGGGAAGGCGGGGTGGTTATCTGGGTGCATGCGGCCCTAGACTCGTACGTTAGAGGTGCTTGCATTCGAGAATTCTGAGAACCCCTGCTGGCCTGGAAATAGCGTCGTGTGTCTCCTGTGCTTCTCGAATAGTGAGATAATAAGTACGGCCGCGGCCCTGAGAAGCGGCAGGGAGGGGCAGGGAGGAGTGCTTCGCTGGACCGTGACTGTCCCAGCGCACGCGGCGGGTGAGGAACCGCCACGAGGGTTTCAGCATCGTCCTGGCAATTCCAAAGGAGGGTTAGAGCCCCGCCGACCAGAGTGAAGCAGTGCTGCAGCCCTCGCCCTGGGGAGAGATCCAGGCTTTTTGGCAAAATCGCCTCCAGTTACATTTCAGATCAGATCGCGAGAGACTGGTGATGGGGGCTGTGCTCCAAGGTCGAGCAGGGACGATGTGTGGGGTGGACTGCAGGGAGCCCTCCGCTCTCTGAAGCAGCTGCTTCGGGGGCGAGGGGAGCCTTGCCAGCCTGTGACGGCAGGCTCTGCGTCCTCCGGGATCACAAGTGGAGCCTGAGTTAGGGAGCGGGGAGGCGCCACCACTAAACAGTTTCCACTTGAGCGTGAAGCTGTCTCGCGTCCCTGGCGGAGAAGAGAGAGGATCTCCCGTCTGCTGGGGGCAGAAGGAATCAGAGCCGAGCACTGGTGAGAGTGGAAGTCGCTGCTGTGTCCCCTCGCGGGGTGGGGAGAAGGCACGGCTGCAGCCCCGACCGGTGGTGGGAAAAGCTGCAGCATCTGAGGTGGTGGCGGCTTCTGTGTGATCACGTCCTAACTCTTCCCGAATGCCAGTCGGGCACGTGCCAGGCCCCCGCTCCAGTCAGTCCGGGTCTCGGCGGGGACGGCACGCAGCGGTGCGAGGGGCTCCGTGGGCCCTTCACCTGGAGGCCGCAGCCTCCGCTGGCCTGGGAAGTCCGGCTTGTGCACTTAGAAGACACACTCCGTCGTTTGGAAGGGATGGCCCACAAGGACGCAGAGGCTCTGTTGTCACCTTCATGTTGTTTCTGAGAATGGTACACGTTCCCTTCCTACACTCATAAGCTGAAATGTAAGACCTTTCCCTCTAGGATAGAATCTTTCCTACTGGTTTATATTCCTCATTTAGATGTGGCTTATGGGCCCAAATATTCTCTTAAATACCAGACAATTCAGAAGGGAAAAAAGGAATAACACAGGGATCTCGGCCCCTGCTTACATTTTAATGCGTGGAAGCCATTCCGACCGTGTATGAGCTTTAGGTTGTGTATCATGTCCTTTAAACCTGGGGACAGGTGGTTATCCGTGCATGGATGTATACACCATATACAATATATGCATCTTCTCCGTATAATGTCTCTATATGATACCATATGTCTGCTACGTATAAAGCCATACAGTATCTAATATATCCATGTGCTCTATAGAACGTCTATAGATAATACCATGTGTCTAATACATATAAACCCATGTATATTTTTTATTCTCACAAAAACTCAAAGGAAGAGGTTTCTCCAGCAGAGGAAACAGGTTCAGAGAGGTCAGCCTCCCAGAGTCACGTAGCTGAGAAGGGGGGATATGGGGTTGCAGCTCACCTTGGTCCAAATCTTCAGCCTCTGATGCCCAGACCCAGCGAAGGGACTAGATTCTGAGTTTTGCTTTAGGTCCTGGTGTTAACGGGGGGCTCGTGGGTGAAGTGGGAGTGAAGGGGGCTGATTGCTGGACAGAAACCTTGTCATGTTTCTGAACGAGTGCAGGGGGCAGCAGCCTCCTTGGTTCGTCTTCACGCACTGAGGGTCCCCCTCACTTTCCGTGGCCTGGCCTGGCCTGGAGGGTGTCTGGGGGTATCTCTGACGTGCCCTGTACAGCCCCGTAGAAGCCGAGAGCTCAGGACTTTCTTTGGAACAGGGGGTGTTCCTGCACCTGCTCCCCTGCTGCCCTGTGCCCCCAGGTGACAAGACCCCCAGTGACAGCTCTGGAGGTGCAGCTGCCCCAGGCCTGTGCGGGAAGAAGCCCCCCAACCCGGCATCGCTCTGACTGTGAGCCCGCATCCAGCCAGGGGCTCCGCTGCCCCGGCCCCCACCCACTCTCCTTTCTCCGCAGATCATCACCCTGCGGGATTACGTCCCCAAAATCCTGGGCCCTGAGGCCTTCGGGCAGCACGTGGGCCCCTACAGGGGATACGACCCCGCCGTGGACCCTACGGTGTCCAACGTGTTCTCCACGGCCGCCTTCCGCTTTGGACACGCCACAGTGCACCCGCTGGTGCGGCGGCTGGACGCCCGCTTCCAGGAGCGCCTGGGGCTCCTGCCGCTGCGGGATGCCTTCTTCCGGCCCTGGCGGCTCCTTGAGGAAGGTGCGCATCCCTGGGCCACGCTTGGGAGGGGGAGCCGGGTGTGCGGTCACCTGCCCGCTGGCCGGAGGTGCTCGGGTCAGCAGCGGGCGTGGAGAATATAAATGCATCCACAGAGGTCTGAAAAGTGATCCTGTTCATCAGACGCTTTCGCTGGGGTTTCTGAGTCTCCAGAACTCCCAGGGACGGCCCCGGGGTCCCTCAGCCAGGCTGGGGCTTGTTCACTGGTCTAGGCTGTAGACCCAGCAAACACCTCCTTCAACTGTGACGTTTCTGCTGCTGAAAAACAAGCACAAAACCTCCGCCCCTGAGGCTCCATCCTGGTTTCCTTCAGACACACATCACAGTCCGGCCCGTTGGGGCTCTGACGGGGCGAATCCACCACGAGGCAGCACCCTAAGGGCCCAGGAAACTTGGGAAGCCCTGGAGGTGAATTCCTGAGATTATGGGAGGCTTTTGTTCAGAACCAGCATAGTTTACGATCTGTTCTGTTTCCCCGAGACTCACCTGAGAAAGCGCGTCCCTCCTCTGTGCTGTTTCCAGGTGGTGTGGACCCCATCATGAGGGGCCTGCTGGCGACACCAGCCAAGCTGCAGGTGCAAGACCAGCTGATGAACGAGGAGCTGACAGAGAGGCTCTTTGTGCTGTCGGACTCGGGGACCCTGGACCTGGCATCCATCAACCTGCAGAGGGGCCGGGACCACGGCCTGCCAGGTGGGCCCTCCCGGTTCCTTTCCTGCGGGAGCTGCCGGATGAGCTGCCGTTCTAACGTATCTCGGACCTACTGCCAACGTCTGAGAAACGGCTTTGAAAGCCTCTGTACCCTCGCGTTCTAACTGGAAATAAGGGATCCTCTCCTCTAGCTCTGTTTAGTCAGAGCGCCAGCCCCCACCCCCAGATTTCTGTGTCCCGCTGCCTCAGCGCCCTGCGGGGAGCTGGCCCGGGCGCGATGCGTTTCCTTGTGTCCACGCGGCCCTTCCGTCGGGGGTCTGCTGTGTCTGAGGCCCCGGGCATAAAACGAGACCCAGTCTTGCCAAAAGGACCGCGGGCGGCAGAGCACATAACCAGAGAGGAAATGACGGGGAGCCTTGGCGAGCTTCTGGTCAGACCCAGATGGCGCGTAAGGCGAGGGCTCACGCGCCATGAGGAGGGTTGGAGGTCTGGAGGAGGCGGGCCCCGAGAGCAGTGGGACGCGGAGGGGGAGGATGGGGGACCAGCGGTCCAGCAAGCCGGAGACCAGGAGGGAGCTGCAGCCCAGAGTCACACAGACGTGGTCCTTTCCATGGCTCTGCCTGTGTGTGTGTGTGTGTGTGTGGTCTGTATGTGCGTGTCTGTATGTCTGTGTGTCTGTACGTCTGTGTGTCTGTTCGTGTGTGTGTCTGTGCGTGTGTCTGTATGTCTGTGCATCCGTATGTTTGTGTGTCTGTGTGTGTGGCTGTGCATGTGTGTGTCTGTGTGCCTGTGTGTGCCTGTGTCTGTGCATGTGTGTGGCTGTGCATGTGTGTGCCTGTGTGTGTGCCTGTGTGTGTCTGTGTGCCTGTGTGTGTGTGTGTGTGTGTGGATGTGCGTGTGTGTGCCTGTGTGTGTGCGTGTGTGGCTGTGCGTGTGTGGCTGTGCGTGTGTGTGCCTGTGCGTATGTGTGCCTGTGTGGAAGGAGGGGTGCTGGCGCCTGTGCTCCGGCCGCTCCCGTGGGAACGTGGATACGGCAGGTGAGCGCTGGCCTCACTGCTCAGCAGAGACGAGAAGTGGGTAAAAGTGTGACGCACTCGGGTGTGTAGGGTTCAGCCTGGTCCCCACGCATGCTGCCTGGCTGGTTTGTGAGCAAACTCTCCACAAGGCCCTGCCGCCCGTGCTGGAATATTCCGACAGGGAGGTCTGCAGGCCGTGGGGCGGCAAGGTGGATTTGAGGCGGGGACCCTGTGGCCAGAGCCCCAGGTCTCGATGGCCCACAGCTGGCGGGGCGGGTGGGGAACGTCCGGATCCCGAGTAGGGCGGCCTCGGCCCTCTCCCCGCACAGGTTACAATGAGTGGCGGGAATTCTGCGGCTTGTCCAGGCTGGAGACCCGGGCCGACCTGAGAGCCGCCACCAGCCACGGGAGCGTGGCCGACAAGATCCTGGACCTGTACGGGCACCCGGCTAACGTGGACGTGTGGCTCGGGGGCTTAGCCGAGAGAGTCCTCCCCGGGGCGCGGACCGGCCCGCTGTTTGCCTGCATCATCGGAAAGCAAATGAGGAACCTGAGGGACGGGGACCGGTAGGTGCCCGGGATAGGCGGGGACGCAGGGGCTGTTCGGTGCTAACAGCGTTCCCGCGCTGGAAGCGGGGCTTTATGTGGTGAGAGGAGCGCGCTGTGGCCTTCGGGTCAGCAGCTGTGGGCTTTGCCAGCGATGCAGCCTCTTGGGAGGAAAGTGAGACAGTTTCCCAGAAGCTGAATTCCCCTGGCGACGGGCCAGAGGAGAGCCTGCAGGGCAGGGGCCTCAGGGCACGTCCTGCAGGGCAGGCGCAGAGCCCTCCTGAAGGCGGGGTTCTGTCCTCGTCACTCCTGTCGTAGAGGCAGCTCTGCACCCAGGGAAAATCAGTGCAGCTGAGCAGGTTAACTGGGTCCCTAAATGGAAAGAACGGTCCTCCCGGCGCCGTCCGGGCCGCTCTCCTTCCCTGGCCGCGCCCGGCCTCCGGTGCCGCATGGCGTGGGCACAGAGGGTGGGCAGGAGTGGTCGGCGTGGCAGGGACTGGGCTCTCACGTGTCCTCACGTCTGTCCTCCTGGAGGTTCTGGTGGGAGAACCAGGCGGTGTTCACGGAAGCCCAGAGGCAGGAGCTGGGCCGGCACTCTCTGTCCCGCGTCATCTGCGACAACACCGGCCTCTCCCGCGTGCCACGCGATGCCTTCCGGGTCGGGACGTGGCCCCAGGAGTTCGAGTCGTGCGACAGCATCCCGGGGATGAACCTGGGCGCGTGGAGGGAGGCCCCGCCTCCAGGTAGCCGCGAACCGGCAGCGTCTCTCCTACAGGGTCAAGGACAGGGTCTCCCGGGGGTCACAGCTTCTGAGAGAAGCTGCTTCAAATCCTCTCGGGGGAAGGAAAGAGCCTCCCGCCCTGCTGGGTCCCGGGCGCGACCTCCTCGGCGGGGAAGGCGCAGGTCTGAGGCGAAGCCCCCCTCGGCCCCTCCTGGGGACCACACTGGCCTGCACCTGCCAGCAGAGCAACTGTGTCTCGGGTCCCAGCCTCGGGAGGGTTGGCCGACGGTGAGCTCCCCTGGGGTCAGAAGAGGAGAGGGGCTGAGATCCAGCCTGCCTTGTGCAGCGAGGACCGTGGCCACCCTCAATTAAAGCGGTCTCGTCGTGGTGGGTGGGGAAGCCTGGTCACAGCCGATACATGGGGAAGGGTTAGAGGCGTGACTTTGCCGCAGGGGGTCAGTGCTGAGAGGGGCCCGTGCTGTGTCCCACCTGGAGGGAAGGAGATTGCTGATGTGAGCCCCTTGGGAGGCCAATCGGGGGATGCAGCCCCAGAGGAGGGCGAAGAAAGGGGTCCGGCACTGACTGTATGTACCTGTCAACCTGGCCCAGAGGATGCCTGTGGCTTCCCGGACAAAGTGGAGGACGGGGACTTCCTGCTGTGTGAGGAGTCCGGAAGGCGTGTGCTGGTGTTTTCCTGTCGCCATGGATTCCAGCTCCACGGGCCGGAGCAAGTTGCCTGCACCCGCCGAGGATGGGATTCCCGGCCTCCGGTCTGTAAAGGTCAGTCGTTAACAGGTGTCTTTTCGTGGCTTGACCCTGGAGTCTGCATTTTTCAAATACAAATTAAGAATAAATGTCCTTGAAAAATAAATAACTTTAAAAATTGTGAATCACTATACTGCACACCTGTAACTTATATAATACCATACAGCAACTATCCTTCAATTTAAAGAAAAACTGGAAGGAAACCCCAAATGAAAACATACATAAATGTCATTCAACCAGAGGTGTCTCCGAGTATAATCATCTTCCAGGGACTCTCTGTGTGGACATAAAGTATCCCCTCCCCAGTGGCCCATGTTCCTAAGTCGATGTCTTTCTAGAAAATGAAGCACCCAGACGGTCGCCTCACGACACGCCCGCGGGGTGACCCGGGAAGGACAGGGGGAGGAAGAGGCTAGAGCTTCAGGGAGGCCTGTAGGAAGGAGCTCACAGAGCCAGTGCTCCAATGAAACACGAGTGTTTCCACAGGAGGCGTCAGTAGAGCAGGCCCCCCACCTGTGGTGGCCCGTTCCCAGGGAGACCTCACCCTCCTCCCTGCTCTGGGCCCCAGTCTGCCTACACCTGGGAGGACCCGGAACCGGGACCAGGCAAGCAGAAGCAGGAAGCCTCCCTCGTCCCCTGGGAGAAGCTCCCTCACGTTTCCCTCTAAGCTGCACGAGGAAGACCCTAGAGGAGCAGGAGACGGACTCATGCAAGAATCGGGCTGGTTTACGAGAAATGAAAACAAGGCCCAACTTGTTCAGTTGTACAGTTTCGATTTGGGAAGATGAAACAATTCCAGAGATGGAGGGCGGTCATAGCTGACGACCACGTGATCGTACTTAATGCGACCAAAAGGCACACTGACAAATAATTAAGATGGTACATTTCATGTTATGTATGTTTTACCACAGTAACAAAGTTTTCACTTCAATTCTGGGGACTCCAAAATGGGTCCTGGAAAGTTACAGAGGCCACACCCGCCTCTAGACTCGGAAGAGTACAGGAAAAGCCCAGGAGAGGCGGAGCCCCAGGACCCTCAGGACTCAGCCCGAGCCACCAGGTTCAGGAAGGTCCCGGCCGCTCCCTCCAGGTGAGGGGGAAGGACAAGGAGGCAAAGAAGGAGGGGCTCCAGGGCGACGTCCAGGCCACCACTTGGAGGAGGGCGGAAGACACAGGGAGCTCATCGGGAAAGTGAGGGTTTGAGGGAATCTACGGCCAAAACCAGCACCTGGGCCGGAGAGCCCTGGTTAGACGGTAGGGCAGCCTTCACACACCCAGGTCTGCACCAGGAGGACGTGGGCTGTAGCCAAGCGGGCACCTCCCACGTCTCCTTGGGGTTTGGGCGTGAACGATGGTGGACTTGAAGCAGAGGGGGCCGGGCCAGGCCGCACAGAGGGTCACGTTCCAGGAGCCTCCCGTGACAGGAGCCCGACCGTCCTGGACCGCGGTGGCGTCCGGACGCGCCTCTTCTGTCCGTCAACCGCCTCTTCTTTTGCTGCCGATTCTTATGTTCTGTAGACGGTCCCACAGGAGCAAAAGTAGGACAAATCTAAAAGCTTTTAGTGCTGTTTCCACTTAGCGCTGGTGCAGAATTAAAACATCCCTGTTACCCAGGGCTGTGGTCCTGGTGTCGGCAGGGCAAGGACACGAGCCCGGGGCAGGCGGTGGGGGTGGGTGAGAGCCCCGCGTGCTCCAGGTGTAAACGTCACATGTGTACCTTCCGTCTTTACTGAAAAAACCCCTGGACCTTTTATGCTGCATCATGCTGGCTACTTGTTTTAGCTATTTATGACCCCGAAGCTCTATTCCTAGGGGTCTACAAGGTACAAATAATAAAGGAGAAAAGCTTAGAACCAGAGAGTAAAGGAGGGTCAGTGCCACGGGCTCACCCGCTGCCCCTGGTTACGCTCCGACGCCCAGCTCAGACTCTCCCCGAGGGAGGCCTTCTGCGCCCTAGCGATGGTCCAAACGATGCCAGCATCGCTCTTCTACTCCCAACGTCCTCCCACCTCCCAGTCAGCTCCCCCACCTCCTGTCTTTTTCTAACGTAATTTTTCATACTAACAGCTAACCGCGTCCTGAAAGCACGTGCAAGGCACGTGTCAGCACATCACTAAGTAAACGGCGAGTTACAGAGCTGTGTGGGCAGTGAGGACCCACTTTCCAACAAGCAGGGGGTCCTATTTATTTCGACATTGATAAGCGTCCCATGGAGACAGGAGCTCCTTAAGCTCGGTCACATGGGCACAGCGAGATAGGACCAGGGAGGAGGGTACTGACTCTGTTTATAGAACCCTGTGTTTTTGTCTGGACACATCGATAATTAGGGCAGAATATCTTTAACATAAGTATATGACAGGAAGCAGGACGAGGGCTCGCTCCTTTACACAGATACTTTTCGCCTCATCTATGCCTCTACTAGAAGTTTCTAAGCCAAGAATTGCGAGAAAAAAATGACTCTGGATGTAGCAGGGAGGGAATTTCACTTCCGCTGTGAACAGATGAGACAGAAGGGCTGCAGCCCGTCCTCAGCGCAATCGCTTACCTGCACGTCCATGGCTGCAGAAAGGGCAGCAACAGCGTTTAACTGAACATCTAATCCACAAACTCTAAGGAGACTCGTTCTCTCTTCTCTGTTCAAATCCTGCTTAGCCCCCAAAATCATCACATTAAAAAAAAAATTAGCAAATGAGTGTAATGAGTCTCTTTCGAGGGCTTTGAAGTCGTGAATCCAAAAGGATAAAAAGCAATGTGTCCGTGGCTTTTCGCTCCTGTTATTGCCGAGAGGTTCTGTAATAAATGAGGACAAATAAACGTTTCTGCACCTACAGGGAGCGTGAGGCTTGCTGTCGGCACACATGTGCCTAGGGAAGTGGAACAGCGTGCAGATGTTTGTAGCTGGGCCCGGGGGTGCGGTCTTCAGCTGTCCCGGTAGGAGCAGCCATGGCCATGGTGCAGACTGACGTGGGGATCTGGGGGCACACAGGCTTGAGACGGCCCTCACCACCCGTGTGGGGCTGCCACACATTCTGGGTGGACTCCCCGGACCAGGAGACCAGACCCTACAGTCCCCGCTCTGGCTTCTGATGGGAAGAACCTGACCCTGGAGTGAAAGGGGTTGAATTCTGTCCCCCCAAAAGGTATGTTGAAGCCCTAAACCTCAGGACCTCAGATGTGGCCTTATTAGGAGTAGGGTCTTTGCAGGTGCAGTCCAATTCCAATGAGGCCATCAGGGTGGGCCCTGGTCCAGGAGGACTGGTGTCCCTCTAGGAGGAGGACAGGCATGGAGGGAAGACGGCCCCGTGAGGACGGAGGATGGGAGAGAGGCAGCCAGGCGGAGGAAGCCGAGACGGCCAGCAGCCCCGGGAGCTGGGAGAGGCCGGGAGCGATGCTTCCCTCCGAGTGTGCTCAGGGCCGCGTCTGCACTTCAGGCCTCCAGAGCCAGGAAAGAAGGAACCTGCCTTGTTTTATGCACCCTCTCTGCAGTCCAGTGTCCAGGATGGAGTGAGGGGCTCAGCCAGTGGCAGACGCTGAGCCCAGGTTCACTTCATTCCCTCAGAACAAGGGCCACCTACGAGGACACACGCGTGTGGCGTTTGCCGATGTGATGTGGCTGCACAGCATGTATTCAGGACATGTTTCTTCTTTTGACATTCTGCTGCTTCCTTCCTGAAATTGGCCAGAAAAGATAGCATGTTATTTGGAAACAGGAACCTGGGGTCCGGTCGTGGTTATGGGTTCCGACAGAAGGAGACCGCGGGGGCCGCACACGCTCCTTGTCTGGGGGGACTCACCACACCCACCTGCTCTGTGGTCCTGGGTGTCAGGTCCCAGCTCCCGGCGGCACGGCCGGTGTTCTCCCAGCGGTGGGTGGAGGCCCAGGCCCAGAGCCGGCTGTGTGGCTGGAAGCTGTCCGCTCGGGGTGGGCGGACTCGCTCCCACCGGCCCTCACCCGCCTCCTTCCCACCCACTCTCGAGTCCCGCCCTGGGGTGGAGTCCTCCGCAGTGTGGAAAGCACCAGCGGCCTCCAGGGGGTCCACGTGCCCGCGTCTGAGCGAGGTTGCTGGCCTGTGTGGCCTGAACCTCCGGGGACCTGCCTCACCCTCGGGCCCTTGCAGCACCTGGCAGAATTTGAACGAACAGAACTGAGTCTGGATCGGCACTGGCACCAGAGGGATTGCGGGCCTGAGGCCGCCACTAGGGACGGGCCAGGAGAAGCAGTCAGGCCAGCGGGGCAGAGAGTGGCCATGGGCTGGGCTGTCTCCTGAGCGGCCGAAGGGCCGCTGTGAGCAGAAGTGGGGCGGGAGGGAAATGCCCGCGGGACATCAGGGGACGTTCTCTTTTCAAAGGTGCGGGGATCCAGGGGAGACGCGGCCCCGACATGGGGTGATGTCCCTCTGCCTCCTGGACAGGGGACAGAGCTGGGGAGGGACCAGCCTCGTGGGGAAGGGAAGCAGGAGGCTGTCCCTGACCTCTCGTCGTGTGTGCAGACATCAACGAGTGTGAAGACGTGATGGAACCCCCGTGCCACGCGTCTGCCCGGTGCAAGAACACCAAGGGCGGCTTCCAGTGCGAGTGCACCGACCCCTACGTGCTCGGCGAGGACGGCAGGACCTGCGTGGGTGAGACCACGGCCCTCGGGCATCCAGGCTGGGAGGGGGTGTCGACATACAGGCAGGGATGACCGAAGGGTCACCCTCCGGCCATGTGTGTCCGCGCTGCCACAGCCTCTGATGTTGGGTGAGAACAGGGAGCCAGCCGGTTTGTACCTGAAGCTAGATTGTGTCTGAGACGCAGGACCGCTGTGAAACCCTGGGCGGGGCGGGCTGGCTCCAGACCCTCAGCTAGTTTCACCCCCCCGTGAATTATCTCCGGGAGGGAAGCACGAAGTTTGATCCCCATGTGCAGAACAGAGAGGGTAAGTGACTTGCTCAGGGTCACACAGCCACTCAGCTGCAAATCTAGGAATCATAACTTGGCTTCCAGCTCCTGTAAGAAAAATTATAAGAAAAGAATACTAAGAAATCTATTTCATAAGCAGTCATAAGAAAAATTATGCACTGGGACCTGTTACAATGGCAAGACATTTTATTAAAGCTCCTGCAGTAGGAAAAGGAGAGCTCAGTACAGAGCAGAGCTCACCTCCAAGCACAGCAAAGACAGCAGGGGAGGGACGCCCACGGGGCAGAGCAGGGAGGTCCGTGGAGCTCAACTCCAAGCACAGCAAAGACAGCAGGGGAGGGACGCCCACGGGGCAGAGCGAGGAGGTCCGTGGAAGGAAAATTACCCGGAGGAACTTGGTTTCCAGGGTCAGGGATGCTCGGGCGGCTGGGGGTGGGGCTGGGGTTTGGGAGGGTGCACTGGCCGCTGCCCTCAGCTGGGCAGGCTCACCGGCTGGCTCTGTCCTTGCTCCAGACTCCGGGAGGCTCCCGCGGGCGTCCATGGTCTCCATCGTGCTGGGCGCCGTGCTCGTCTGTGGCCTGGCAGGCCTCACCTGGATGGTGGTTTGCAGGTGGTAAGTCCCCGCGTTTCAGCAGCTTCCGCTCCTATGGGCCCGGCTGGAGATGCTGCTTCTTTATTTTTCTGGAACCAGTAGAGAGCACCGGCGTCCAAACCCACCTGTCTCCAGGGCTACTTTGTTCAGTGTTAGCCTTTCTGGCTCTTTCATTCTGCTCCAGATAATGAAGGTGGGGTGACTGTTCGTACACATTAGAGGGTATTGAACACCTGTGGGTGGAGATTCGGGGATATTGGATTCTTGGTCACATTAAATGATTATATTGAAAGTCTCTTTCGTTAGGAGTAAAGGTTCTTACAAAGGTTTCTCAGAGAAAAAAGGTCATCCCTGGATAAAAACCTTACTCTTCATTTCTCTCCCCTCCCTCAAGAGCAAACTCTGGGGAAATTAGGAAAGTGAAAGGTGAACTTTTATGTTAAAAACGGCACAGCCGTTGAGGCCTTTGGTGGCCGGATCTGCATGTTTCTGGGGGTGAGAGCCGAGCCAGGGCTTCCTTTGCGGGACTTCACTCCGTCCCCACCCTTCGCGGCTGCTTCTCATCTGCCAGGTCTTAGGAATCAGACCCGGCGCCGCTCGGTGTTCAAATGTGAGACCACGTGGAAGCCACTGTGGGCCAGCAGCAGACCCCGGCCCCGTCCTCTCTGGCCTCTGAGCTGGGTGACCTTCCGGACACCCTCGGGCCGCTTCCCCTCCGCCCAGCTGCAGAATCCCCGGTTCTGTGACTCAGGCGCAGCGCCGGCCCCGCACCCATCCTCGCGTCACCCTGACCCTCTGCTCCCGGGTGGCCTTTGGTTCACGCCCCATCTTCCTGGTGAGCTCAACGCTTCACACCCCCTGTCGTTTCTAGAGACTCCTTGGCACGTTCAGAACCCCCAGCTGCTGGACCCCAAAGGGAACTTCCCCCATGGAGTTGCTCATCTTACAGGAATGGGTTTCTAATACCCAGAACCCTGGACCTCAGCAATCAGGTCTCAGGACTGACATCACGCCTGTGGTCAATAATTGAGTCTCATCAATAACTGAGGGTCACGGCCTTTCCGTTTATTCCGAGGACCTGGAAGGGGGACCTCTGCGTCTGTGACCCCCGGTCCTACCCTGCCCCCTGCCAAGATGCAGTAGTAAATCCAGGTCCGTTTCTTTCCCACTCCAGGATGCTCTCTGCCACCCAGACTTCAGATGACACAGGGCTGTGATCTCCAGGTGAATGACATTTAGGTGACACACTTGCTAATGGACTCACAGCTTCTAACTGCGCTAATATCTTTCATAGTTCAGATGCCACGGAGAAATTATTTCTCCAAATCACAAGCTTGTAGAACAGCCACAAGTCACGTGTCAGATACACTGAGTAAATTTAGTCGCTGTCTTAGTCTTCCTTTCCACGGCGAGTACTCATTATGGGCTGACGGTGTCCCCAAAACTCATGTGTTCAAGTCCTAACCTCTAGTATCTTGGAATGTGACCTTATCTGGAAACAGGGTCATTGCAGATGAAATTGGTTAAGATGAGATCGTGCTGGAGCAGGTGGGTCCTAACCCTACAGGACTGGTGTCCTTATAAAAGGGAAGTTGGGACACAGATGCACGGGGAAAGGCCAGCGAGCATGGAGACAGACCTGCGTGACGCACCTAGAGCCAAGGCTCACCCAGGCTCGTCAGCGGAGCAGCAGGAGGGAGCAGGAGACCTCACAGCCTCAGAGGAGCCAGCCCTGCCCACACCTGGGTCTCACGTCTAGAGCCCCAGCTGTGAGAGAGCAGATGCTTACTGTTCACACCCTCCAGCCCCAGCACCCCCCAGACACCGAGACACCTGCCTGAGGTGGCCTGGGGCTGAGGACTGTGCTCCTGGCTGCCCATCGGGCCTCCTCTGGTCCTCAGGGTCGACTTTGGCTTGGGGCGATTCATCCTCAGGACTGTTATTTTGACTAATCACTGATTTTTTTACACCTGCCTTGTCCTCAAGACCCCGCTGCTCCCCTGCACTGGGAGAAGGTGACTTACAGTGACTGCAAATGGCGTCTGGAGTTTTAGATGAGGGTGGTGTCAGAAAATATCCCCCATGTTTTCAGAATCACTTGGCCTTAAAAGCTTAGATATTATCGATAATTAAAACCCTTAGGTAGGGCTTCCCTGGTGGCGCAGTGGTTGAGAGTCCGCCTGTCGATGCAGGGGACACGGGTTCGTGCCCCGGTCCGGGAGGATCCCACGTGCCGCGGAACGGCTGGGCCCGTGAGCCATGGCCACTGAGCCTGCGCGTCCGGAGCCTGTGCTCTGCAATGGGAGAGGCCACAGCAGTGAGAGGCCCGCGTACCGCAAAAAAAAAACAACAAAAAAACCCTTAGGTAACCATGAAATCAATTAAGCAATAAAAATGAGATGGGCCGTAGGTGAACACCCCCAAACTAGCTGGGTTCTATAATCATATCTACTAAATGCTCCCATTGTGAAAAGCTGATATTACCATAGCTTAGTATTCGGATACAATTTTGTATTTGTAGACATCGCTATTAAACATCAGTCACCTTATTATTATGGAAAAGTTACGCCTCTAGCCCACACACGCAAGAAAAATAGCTGTTTTCTTTCAGATTGACAGCCACAGATTAAATGCACACCTGTCTGAGGAAGTTTGGGAGGGGAGCATGTACCACCCTTGATTGTAGACTCTGGAGCCTGGAAAGTGCGCCCCGACACCACTCTGGTTGCAAAGTACCACTTACCTGAATGACTTGTGAACCCTGCGGAAGAGGGGAGGCCGATGGCAGGGAGGGGGAGGGGCGGGCCTTCTTTATGGGGCCACACGGGGGCCTGTCTGCACGAGCCCCTGAGTCACCACAGCTCCCTGCAAACGCTGCGTCCTCAGAGCCTGGTGGAAGGAGCCTAAACCTACAGGCCACCTGGGTGTCTGCACGCTGCTGCCCCGAGGATTCCAAACCTGATCATTCCAGCCACGAGGATGCCAGTGGGAGACTGCCGGGAGAGACGGAGGCAAACAGAGAGACACAGAGACAGAGAGACAGAGAGAGACAGAGACAAATAGAGAGACAGAAACACAGAGACAGGCAGAGAGACAGACATACAGAGAGAGACAAAGACACAGAGAGAGACTGACAGAGACACAGAGAGACAGAGAGAGATAGAGAGACATACACAGAGAGACAGAGACAGAGAGAGGCCGAATGGTGGACACGTGTCAGGTGCTCCATGGGCCTTGACCTTCATTCCGTGCTGATTCTCACCCCCCCCCATACCCCCCCGTACTATTCTGGGTCTAAGCCTATATATTTTGGAGCAACAACTATTAACATAAATATTTCAATCACAAATATACCAACATTGACGTGTTTTCACTGAAAGACTGACCCAGAGTTAACCCCATTAAACCAACTCCTCAGGCAGCTTTCTTTACGCAATTCAAATACACCCCAGTTTGACGTTGTTTGTCTCACTGAAATTATATCCACCAAGACAAATCCTCTTCTGTGCAACTTCTACACTAAAAACTTGATTCACGGCCCACATCCATTTCGCTCGTTGGTCTCCAGCCCAGGAGAGCTTCCTCTGCACAGTTACTTCTGCGGGTCTGAACTGCTCGGGTCAACCCTTTCGGTCTAAATTTCATCCAGACTGTGTTTACCTATCGGTTATTAGTCAGTGGAGACTGTGAGGTGTACATGTCGGTTCCTGCGATGGGCTCTTGTCTTATCGGCCGTCCCAAGTGTAGGCTTTGGCCGTCAATTTCAGCATCTGAGGTGAGAGTCTTCAGTTTCTCCTTGTTTACGTTCCATTACCCTGCGCCTTTGGTAGATGGCAGCTGCATTCTGCACTGTTTATTTCTACCGAAGTATGATTGCAACCTGGGGAAAGAGGGTGAGTTGGCATTATTTCCCACTTATCCCTGAGAGGTGATGGTCCCCCAGGCGGTGTGGCCTCTCCTCTGCCCGAGGCCAACCTTCCGTCCACACCGCGGGTCTGTGCGTGTCCTCCTGCACCTCCCCTTCTCCCCTTCTCTTGATGTCCTCCCGCACCTCCCCTTTTCTTGATGACGGGATGACCTGCTTGGGACAGACCCACGGGGAGGTCTGCTTTACCTGCTCTACCGCCCGGAGCCCAGAGCTGGCGAAACTATACATATATTTTTCACTGCCGTAAGAGTGGCTGCAGGTCAGACGGCTGAACCTGGAACGCAGAGTCCTGTTGCTTTTGTTGCTGTTAATTTTTTTTGCTATCTTTCAGTTTCTCTTTAAGGAAAACATAGAGTTACGCCTCTTGCATGGAGGGGCTGAGGGGAGGCAGTTTCAGCACAACTATCCCGTCCCGCCGTCCAGAGCGGGTCCAGGCGCGTGACTCGGGGTCCCGTGCCCTGTGGGGTGCCGTCTCAGTCCCCTGTGCTCCTTCCCTGCTGTGCCCTCACAGGACTCCGGTTCCCGAGGCCGGGCTCCCGACATGAGACCTGGTTTCTTCAACTCTCAGTCTCTTTACCGCTACCGCCCCCTCCCTCAGAGCCCCTGCAGAGGTGAAGGTCGATGGCCTGCACCACGTTAGCTGTCCTTATATCCTGGGACACGTTTTTAAAAGTCCCCCATATCTCAGTATTAGATTGTGTCTTAGAAACAGTCAGATCGAAGCCACTTTCACGCTGTGACCTTCGCTGTCATCTCCGTCGTTTACTCCTGGGGAGGTGAGGAATTCTATGAGGCAGAGTCTCAGCAAGTACCCCAGCAGGGGGTAAGCATCTGCCTCCAGCTGTTCCATGGAATTCTCAGTTTTGTTTCTAAACCGAGGTGTTTTCTTGAATCTGCAGCATTTCTTTGTCTTTGCGGGAGTGAGCTGGTGACCCTCTGAGGTCACATGGCTTGGGGCTCCCTCTGTTTCTTGTAAGCGATGACAGCAGTGTGTGTCCACAGGACACATGCCGACCCTGAATCCTCGCTGCCGATCCTGGAGGGAGAGGGAGAAGGAACTTCCCAGCTGGGACACGGGAAACCCCAGGACGTGAGCTCTCCACAGCACCACCCTCCTGCTGGGGACTCAGAGCAGGTGGGTCCACACCTGGCCTTCCTGGGGTTTGCAGTGCCAGACGTTCCCCTTAAGACTCCGGAAGTCCCTGGGGATGCCGGGCTGCTGGCGCTCAGCGGGGGTGCCTCCTGCATTTCTATTTGGCGCTGTGTCCCCATCCCTGTTGCACCTTCCCGCTGCATGTTTCCCTCTCCTACAAACTGTATTTACAGGAGAATGCTAATTTGTCAAAATGTTAACCTACTTTTTAAAAAGTAAAGACAAATTGGAATCAGTGAGCCAGGTGAAAGGAATGAACATGCCTTTCATTTGCACGAAGGGCTTCAACCCCAAGACTAACTGTGGGGCATCCGTGGCAGCACGTCTGAAGTACGGGCTGGGGTGATGGGAGAGGAGCCAGGGCTGAAAGAAAATACTGACTTTTGAAATGTGCTTTTTTTAGAAAATGGAGTAATTATAATCAGTGTGAAAGACTCAGTCTAAACTTGCTTTTCACTATCTTTATGCACATGACCCCAAGCGGCGTTATATTAAGAAGTTACTGCTGCTCCCTGGGGCCTGCCTGAGATTCAGGGCTGGGTGGGATTTAGAGCTAAAATGATCCTCTCCTTGGAGGCAGAGTGGAATCAGCCTTGGCACCTGCCTCCCAAGCGTGGAACCAAAACTACGGCACCCGGAGTGAGGCGGCGCCACCGACATGCCCAGACCAGGCCTCTGCGGCCACGCCGGGGACCGCGTACCCGCCGGACACCTCAGCAGCCCGCCGGGGCCGGGGCCAGGGCGAGGCCTCCTGTCGGTCTGAAGCTCGTGGCGGCGTGCACAGCTCTTGGAGCCCGAGCCAGACACCGCTCTCGTCTGTTTCGATTTCCAAGGACGGGGACCGGTGGAAGCGGCAGGACGCCCGCGCGCTGCCCGGCGCCTCATCAGGACACGCTGACCCAGCGTGGACGAATAAACCCCACCACCTTGCGGTCGTCTGGCTCTGTTTGCAAAAGCTGGCTGATGGTTTCCTCCTGGGGGCTTTGCCAGGAGGACGTATTTACATGTTACACATATTTATAAGCCTGTCCCTCCGACGAAAGGAATGGAAGATTATTTTCACACCCTCACATCCCAGGCTCACTTTTTCTCCAGTTTTTTTTTTTTTTTTTTTTGCGGTACGCGGGCCTCTCACTGTTGTGTCCTCTCCCGCTGCGGAGCACAGGCTCCGGACGCGCAGGCTCAGCGGCCATGGCTCACCGGCCCAGCCGCTCCGCGGCACGTGGGATCTTCCCAGACCGGGGCACGAACCCGTGTCCCCTGCATCGGCAGGCGGACTCTCAACCACTGCGCCACCAGGGAAGCCCCTCTCCAGTTTTAATGTTGCCTCTTATCCTGTGATTCCTTTTCCCCCCGAGTTTCCTACCCACTCAGCCAGCTTCTCAGCTGACTCAGGATGGACAGTGCGAGCCCAGCTCATCTGTCTCTGCGGATGCCTGAGCCTGCGTCCCGCCCCTCCTCCTGGGAGCGGAACTCGAGATTTCCTGGAAGGACTGTGATTCTGAGGACGGAACAGGGTCTAAGTGGCTTGTCTCCTCATCTGGGAATCTGCCGCCGGATTTAGAACCGAGGCCTCCATTCCCAGCCGCTGCCCCCTCCCATTTCCAGGCCCCGTTTCTGCCCCTCCATCCCTCTCCCTCGCTTGGGTACCTTAGCCTGATTATCCTCTGAGGGACCCCCTCCGGGCTCGCGGGCAGTCCTGGGGGAGCTATTAGTCACATCAACCCGTAAAGCAGTCGTCACTGGGCCCCCGTTTCACACGTGAAGTCGCGAGCCCGGGGAGGCCCAGCAGTCACAGCGACAGCTCTGAGGTGGGGCGGGGCTTGGCCGCAGTGGCCCCCACCTGTGCTGGCCCTTCCCTCACCCAGGACGCAGGGAACCCTCCTCCTTCCTCCTGGGGCGTCCGTGCCCTGCACCTGCTGTGTTCCAAGACCACGTGGTAGGTAGGGATTGACAGATGAGAGCCTACCGCCCGGCTCTGCGCCAGCAAGGAGGGAAACCGCCAGGGGAACTGAAGGTTTGCTCTGCACGCTTACCCCGGTGTTACGTGGAGAGACAGGTTTTACCGTTCGTCACCTAAAAATACTGCTTCTCGTAGGTCCTGGGCCATCCTGTTCTGTGTTCCCAAGTTCTTATCATTGCTAATATAAAACCCGTTAAACACTTGATTGGTCCAGTATGGGAGACGCTCTAACCACCCTCCCATCGCGCCCCTGGGAGATGAAGCCGGTTTCTGCGCCGGAGGTTTTTCCATCAGAGGGGCCGTCGCGAAATAACACGCATTGTAGGTCACTGCGCCGCTCCGGGAAAGGAAGCGAAGCAGCTCTGGGTCGCTGAGCGATTTCTGCTGAGGAGACGCAGGGACGGCACTAGCTGGTGGGCAGACGCTCTGTTCTCCCCTGGAGCCTCGAGCTGACATCACCAGGAACCACCGGTCGGCTCGGCTCCGTGTAGCTCTCAGCCTCTGGCCTCTGGGGCCTTGTTTAGTTCTTATGTGTCTGCTGGGTCCCGTGTGCTGCATCCGGCCCCTGAGCTGCGTTAACGACCAGCTGGCTGGAAGGAACAGTCCCGTCTCCTACGAGTCCTGGGTCACTTGTCTCACCGGCTCCGGGTCCGGACGGGCCTCAGCGCCCAGCTCGCCCGGTGTTCACACCTGTCACCTTCCATCTGCGCCGAATCCTCACTCCCCCTGAGGTCAGCTTGTTACGGTATTAGTTATTCTGCTGCTGTAATAATTCCGGTCCATCTGCTGTCAGGATTGGCACTAATTTGCCCAGGTTTTGTACCCTCTGAAAGTCTAACCCAGGAGACTGTGCCCTTGGCCTTGGGGTCTAGGACTCGACCGGCTTCCGGCCCAGGCCCATCTGTGTCTGCTGTGCCTCCTGTTCTTACTATTTCTGTGGGGAATTCACACGAGACGACCTGCAAACTGGCGGTGGACGTAGCTCGCCCTTGGGACACTCAGCATCGCGCGATGCTAACCCTGGGCGTCACCCCAGCATCGCGCGATGCTTACCCTGGGCGTCACCCCAGCACCGCGCGATGCTTACCCTGGGCGTCACCCCAGCACCGCGCGATGCTTACCCTGGGCGTCACCCCAGCACCGCGCGATGCTTACCCTGGGCGTCACCCCAGCATCGCGCGATGCTTACCCTGGGCGTCACCCCAAAGAGCACTTGGTGCAGCTCTGATTTTACAGAGGAAGCAGCTGAGTCCCAGGCGATAGAGGTGAGTCGCTCGGCATCACACAGCAAATCACAGTCAAGGAGAGACGGAACACGGCTCACAGCTGCCCTTGGCGATGGAGCCGCTGGCGGCTGCCATGGGATGCAGGGCCCGTCGTCTCCGCCCCAAACCCAGAAGCTGTACGTTGTGTTCATGGCATCTTCTTCCTCCTCGTTAAACCGTCTGCTATTCACGACTCATCTGGTCAGGCTGACGAGAACTGAGCCTCGCCCGGGCCTCAGAGCATCAGTCTCGCCTCGAGGCAGCCCCGAGCGGACAACAACCCAGGACTAACGCCGAGGCCTTTCCTTTACGGAGGTGGAGGGGCCGGTTCCGCGGGCGCACAGCACCGCCTTCTGGGAAGCGGGGCCGTCGCCGATTTGCGGCTGCTCTTTCCGCCGGGCACCTTCTCTTCTGCTGAGAGGACTCTGTCTCTGGTTCCAGGGCACAGACCTGTGCCTCATACACGGGCAGCCGCTGCTTCACCTGCTTCCTCTCCTGAGAGCTGAGTATCACCACCGTATGTATCACTCGGCCGTGACCCTGAGGGGCCCGGTCCCCTGCGGCTCACGGGGCTCTGGGACCAGCTCGCAGAGGCGGAAGCATCCTCCTAGTAGCAGCCGCTCCGCGCCTCCCAGGGGCCCGAGACCCCAAACGTGCTCAGCAGACCCTCCCTCAGCACTCAGTAACCCGAACTCACAGAGCCCCTGCCCGGGGTGGTCGGGGGTGGGGGGGATGGCCCCGGGCATCACGTCCTTAGAGCAGATCCTTGGTTTCCCTGCACGTTCCTTCTATCCCTGGCAGAATCCGGGCGTTGACTTGGGGCGGAAGCCACAGGGGCGCAGGTGCCCTGGGTGGGTCAGGCAGGGGCAGGGCTCACCTGGCAGGAGAGGACCAGCCAGCTGGGGTGAAGAGCTCAGGTCCCCATCCGGAAGGCTAAACCCCCAGGGCCACAGCCAGCACCCGCGCCGGGAAGGGGAAGAGGGGCCTGGGGCCCTGAGCTCTCAGACAGGATGCAGAGGCACATCCCGGAGCAAAGAGCCCAGCGTGACCTGCACCACCAGCCCCTCTCCTGCACGTGCAAAGAAGAGAATGCGCCGGCTGCGTCACGTGTTAAGATCAGGGAAGGTTAATTCCCAGGTCGGGTCCTGCCAGGGTTTGACCCCCAGGCCTCCCCAGTGGACATCGTTATTATATAAGCAGAGCTAAAATGTTAAATCTAGAGCAAAACAGTAACCAACTAATAAAACATTTAAACTATCAGGGAAACAGAAAGGTCTTTGGTGTGATTTAGCGTTAGCAAAATTGTTGATAGATTTTTAGATCTTTTTTTTTTCTGACTCCTCTTAGGGCCTAACTGCTAAATGTTGTTTGAACAGATTATTCTTTAAAATAGTTTTTAATTTCTTTTTAATCTGTAAAAAGAACATTCTCTATCTGTCAGTGCGGTGACAAAAATAGTCCAAACTAAAAATAAAGTTCTATCCCCAAAATTGTATAATTTTTTCACAACAAAGTACATCTGACAGTTTTCATCTCTGTTGAATTGTCACGACTTTCGGGGAAGGAAAAGTACACTGTGTCAAGCAGTCTTTCATTTCAAAGGAATGAAAATTACTTTGTACCTTCTATACTTCCACAAACTAGTTTTTACCTATTTCCATTAATTTACTTAGATTAATGCAAAAAGCCAGGAGAAATAATTTACCCTTGAATGAGTCTTGTCTGCCTGGGTGATTCCTAGGCAATTAGAAGATGGGGAATGATGCACTTTCCTCAAATTATTGCGAAATATCACAGTCTCCTCCTCTTAGCCTATCAGTAGGCAGGAGGAAATACAAAATACTCTACACCTTGGGGAAGTTTTAACATGCTGACTTTTAAATGGAAATGCACCCAGTCACCCCATAATCTGCATGTGACGACACACGTCCATGAGCCGCGGGCTCTGAGCAGACCTCCTGCCGGCCTGTGCCCACCCGCCTGGAGCCCCGGATCCCGGGGCTTCTGTACGAGACTAGACCCGGGCTCCACAAAGAAGGAAGCTTAGAGTAGCCTCTTTTACCAAGACCACCACCACCTTGGGGTGTCTGGAGAGTCTGCAGGGCCTGGAGGGCCACGGTGATTGGGGGGGATGCTGGTGGCTTTGAGGGACAGAGCCCGGGGGTCCGACGTCCTGGCTGCTCCGGCAGCCCCAGCCGTGGAAGAACTGGCCCAGCTCCCACAGGGCTTCTGGCCGTCCCACCGGACCCTGATACAGGAAAAGCACTTCACACCCGTTTCTGGTGTTCTGATGGTCTTAATGTAACCTGAAACACAAACATATTTTTGGCACAATTTTAACTGCAATGAACTTTAAGGGATGATGTCATCATGCAAACCATGATGACGTTTCTTCAGAACTTTGCCAAAAGTTCTCCATTGTTTCAAAAAAAGTGTTAGACTCTCCAAAACTCTGCTCAAGGTCACTCATTCAAAATACTTGTATTCGAGGTGATGGCATTTGTACCTGTACGAATATATGTTTATCGTTTTAAGACGTGGGATCGAAATAAAAAGCATTGACAACATCCAGCTGAATATTGTTCTACTATTTTCAGTCTTAATAAATCCCTTCTTTTTTTCTCTTTATATTACATTTAGGACACTATCCTGATTTTTCCTTGTATGTGCAGGTAAGTTCTATTAGTTGTAAAACCCATCCCGGGATAGTAAGGAAGCACCAGAAAACACCCTTTGCAACAAGGGAGGAGTGAAGACTTTGGGCTCAAAAGTTTTGTCTTAAAATTCTCACTAACAGTATTTCCACCCTCAGAATGCGCCGTGACGGTGGGACGGGAGGGTGGTAGGATGCGTCCGGGGGTCACGAAAGCAAGGCTGGAGCTGAGGGTGGACCGGCTTCCTGGGTATCATTTCTTCTTCTCCAAAAGCCTTTGGCCTTGAATGCGAAGGAAAACACTTACCGAGAAAGGCCTTGGCAAGGGAGCTTTCCAAGGAAGCAGGACATGGTGAGAGTGTGTTCCGATTCCCCAGCTGGAAGTTCTGTTTTAAATCCAAGGAACCAGAATATTCCAGGTGGATACCCTGTGAGAAATCAGGACGTACGGTAACAACACTGACATCTCCCATTAGCTAACGGGCCTCAGTTTTAAGTTCTCACCGTGGGAGCCAAGGTGGCTTTGGAGAACTCGCTGAAGAGCAGCCTGAGGGGGGGGGGTTGGGAGGAGAGGCCTGTCTGACGTGCGCTGGGGAGGCCGGCAGGCCGCCTCGGCGTCACTTCCCACCCCACGCGGCTCTGCAGTCCTTGCGCCGGTGACCGACCAGGCACACGAAGAGCCGCAGCACGGCGCCAAGGGCCCCGTTTGCTCCCCGGAGGGCCCGGGAGGAGTGAGACTCGGACAGCAGAGAGGAAGGAAGAGCTCTCCAGGGACGCCGGCGTAGGAGTGACAGTGCAGGGGCCGCAGGCTGGGCCTGACCCGCTGTACAGACGCCCCGCTGCCTCCCGAGAGTCCCCTGCCCCTCGCCAGGCTCCTGCTGCCCCTTCCTCTTCTTGTGCCAATCCTGGCTTCGTCCTCCTGTGCCCTCTCCCTGCACACGGCTACTCCTGCCCACTGCCTTAAATACCAACAGCCTCAAGTTTAAATTTCCTGCCCAAACGTCCCCCCATTCATCTAATTGTCCCCCGAATCCCCCCGTGACTGTCTCCCACGAGGACCAGGAGGGATGTTTCATTCCCCCTAAGCACAGCCCCCCGTCCTCCTGGTACCACGCGCAAGCTCGTACTGCTCGCCGCACGACGGGCCAACAAATCAACATACGAGGGGAAGAGGAAGGAACAGTGACTGTATTCGGAAGCCAGTGGACCAAGAAGGTGGTGGGCTAACGTCCTAAAGAAGCGTGTTAACTCGGGGTCGAACGCAGGCTCCTTTACGCCAAGGGAAAGCGGAAGCAGGAGGTTCAGCGTTGAAGGTGAAGGTGGGCTGCAGACTTTGGAGCCCCGGCCTTCAAGGAAGCACAACATTCTTGCTCTTCTGCTTGTCCCGTGAGCCGGATCACGAGGTCCTGCAAAACCTCAAGGTGTCAGCAGTTATTTTTCCTTTACCACTCTTATCCCCGCAAGGTTTCCAGGCTGAAAGTGAACGTATCTACAGCGAGTTTCAGCCGTCACTAGCCTGGGACGTGGCATGGAACTTTCTTTGGGAAGCGTTACGTGCTTTCTGGGCACAAGCAATGTTTCTCTGACGTTTAGCTCCTGACGTGTGGGGCTTGAGTGACCCAATACAGGGGCCGAAGAATGAGGGAGGCGGTTCCAACGTGGTGTTAGTTCCCTTCTTCTCTGTTCGCCTCCCCCCACTCTCCCTCCCGCCCAGGCCCCCAGGGACCCCGCGGGCGTGCCCACCACGAGGGCGCGCTGCCCCCGACTCGCCCCGCGAGCACGGCCCCGCCGGGAACATGGCGCCCCGACCTCGGGAGTGGCACGCACCGCACCTTAGAGGGAATGTTCTCATAGAGGTTCCTGTGGGAGTCGCTGAGAGTTTATTTCACTGTAAACATTCTCAGAGTTGTTTTTAATCGGTAATAAACTCCAGGAGCCATTTTACCTGAAGGTCTGAAGAGAAAATGAAATGCTGAAATACCCTAAGCGTCCCCTTCTGCACGAAGCTCTCCTGGCCCCCTGCCCCCCGCTCCTCCCCCCCGTTCCCGGGGACCAATCTGAAGGGCTGATACGCTCACCTTGGTTGGACACTAAGCTCATGAGACTAAAAAGAAAAGAATACAGTAGATACACAACAGAACTGAAACTGGGTAACAAGTTGCGTCAAAACATCCAAGGATGGAGGTGGGGCGGGTGTCTCCCCTGGGGATGGGACACCCACGGGACGCGGGGTAGCCTGCCCACGGCTCACAGAGCCACCACGTCTGCACGAAAGTGAAGTATCTGTGATTTGCTCTCAAGCCCAGCATCCCGTCAGCACCGGAATCCGTACGTCTTCACGACGAGGAGGTCAGCATGAGCCGCCTGGGCCTGTATCCCTCCCGGTGCCAGAGGAGCAGGCGTGCGGCGGCATTTCCAAGCTGGAGCCGCCGGCCCCGGGCTCAGCACAGCTGCCGTGAGCGTCCAGCGGTGCCGCGGCCCGCTCGGCCTGCGAGGAGGGAGGCAGCAGTCACAGCCTCTCACATCGGCCCGTGCGGCTCCGGTAAATCACCTCGACACTCACGTCTGAGCATCAGACGAGGTGTCCGTCCCTGAAGCTGGTAAGTGGCCACCAGCGGGCGGCGTGGCCGGGGCCTCACGTAAGGGCAGGGCTGGCAGCTCAGCCTCTTTCTGTGCGTCCTGTCCTTGTGTCCGTCCACATCTGTCCTTGGGCCGTCCACACACCTCCCAGCTCCCTGGACCCACTCCCCTGCGGTGCTGTCTCCAGGAGCCTAAGCTGTGTGTCCGTGGGGACGAGGCTGTGTCCCAGCTCGGCTCCGGGAAGCTCCCGTCTGCACTGCTTCGGGAAGAACCGATGTCCCGTTAGGCCAAGGGCAGAAATGCATCCACAGACATGCTGGGCACCGGGCCCGTGAAACCCCGCCGGACTGAGCACGTTCAAGCCCAGGATCCGGGTGACTTTTCGAACCCGCTCTGTCCGGGCCCCTCTGTCTGGTGTGGCCTCCTTCTCTTCCTCCCTGGAGGCCCCCTGTCCGTCCTTCAAGAATCAGATCACACGTCACCTCTTCTTCTCTGGACCCCATACAGAGCTCAGATCGGCTGTGGGAATGAGCAGAGGAACTTGGGTCTGAAAGACCCTGCGTGTTCACTCAGCGCCAGCTGCTCCTCCTCAGAGAAGCTCCCTGGAGGGTTAGTACGGAGCGTGGCTTCTGGCTGGAGGCTTATCCTGCCCTTATCACGCCTCCCCCCACCATCCCGCAGCCCCGTTCTCTCCCGACGGCCCAGGCCCGCTTGTCACCGGAAACCACAGCCCACGCCCCGTCCCCAAATGACACGACGTGCACTTGATTCCATGGCTGCGGCGCAAATCACCCCAAAACTTCAGGGTGCAAAATACCCAGTGTGTGTCCAGGCGATCTGTGGGTGAACCGTGTCACAGGGCAGGAAGGGGGCTTGCCTCTGCTCCGCGTGGGCTCGCAAATGCTGTGCCCTTGTGGTTGGCATCCATCCGGCAGGGGTGGGCTGGAGGGGCACCAACTTCTCTCAAATGTAGGGAATTTGTGTGCTGCTTGAAAGCAGGCTGAGATCAGCAAACGCCACAAATCAGGACGCAGGCGAGCCCAGCATGGGCGGGGAGCATCCTTCTGTGGCGGCAGCCCTAGCTCCGTAGCTGTGGCCAGCGGTTCGCTTTCCCGGGTGTGGTTTGGGGTGCTAATAACCCCGGCACGGGCTGCTGTGCGGGGGCGGATTTCACGCCGTGTGACACAGGCCGGCAGGTTTGGCCGTGCCCACCGGCGGTGTCCCCGTCACCCCAGAAGCACCACACTCTGGTCTGTCTGGTGGGAAACCAGAAACCTTCCCCAAACACCGGCCCCACTGTTCAAATAAAAACCTAAGCGGGGAAACCTATTTTCTTAGAGGGCGGAGAACGCTCCTCGGGAATTTTCCACAGACCTAAGGAAGTGGGTTCCTTCCAGGCTCTGGAACTCATCTTGGAGCCAGGAAGGGACGCTTCGAGCCCAGCTTGCCTGGTGGAATGCAGACCAGCTCCATGGGCGCCACAGGGCAGGAAGGTGAGGCCAGCATGGGGGACACAGCCTCTCCGAGGGACCCGCCGTCCAGAGGCCTCTCCCCTGGCCTGGCCCGGCGATGGGCGGGTCAGGGCCCAGCCCCATGTGGTCAGAGGCGGGCGAGACAGGATGTTCTAAATTCCAGCAGAGAGAAGGCAAGCGGGTCCTCTGGACGTGAGCAGGCGGCTCTGGGGGGCACAGCCCTCACGTGCCACTGTGTCCCCCGGTCACTTCCCCACCCGGGCCTCAGTGGACCACCCCTCCTCCCAGGCAACTTCCAGGCAGTCATCCTGTGTCACGCCTGTAACATGGCGGGACGCCTGCCCTCCAGCCAGAAGGGCCTTCCCTCCCCCATCCAGCAGGGGCCAGGCCCGCGTCCACAGTCCAGCCTCCTCTGCCCGGCAGCCGGCGGCGCCCCTGGAACTGGACGGCAGTCTCCAGCTTGTCTCTGCTGAGGTACAAACCTAAATCAATGTGCGTTTGGGTCGCTAATCACTAGGGGAAAATGTCACTATTTATAAAAAATAATTTCCTTCAAAAACATTAATTGCTAGTACCGACCACAGAAAGCCAGAGAAAGTGCAGGAGGCTAAGGCAGCGGTGATTTGCAGCCAGAAAAAGAAGGTTTTGGAAAAATATGAAGGTGGAATGTTGAGTCTGACAGAGAGAAGGAAAAGCAATTTTGTGAAAATGTTTCATCATGAGCTCCAGCCGGAATTTGTTTTTGAAGATTTATAAATGACTTTACTCTCATGTTACAGAACCATCTGGGGGCTGAGAGGGTGACTTAAATTTGTGGTTGTGTGTTACTGAATTTTATGGGAAAATTACACGGTCTGGTGGAATCTGAGTCTCAGAAGATCTCCTCCAGTGACGGGGATCCTGGCGTCCTCGGATCACCCTCCAGGCCCCAGGCTCGCGGCCGGCTTGTCCCTGATGGGCGGCCGGGCCCCTGGGGAGATCCCAGGTTGCATCACGCTCTGAGTCCTGCCCGAGGTCTGCTTGGTGGGGCCCCTCCAGCAGACCAGGGACCTCAGGAGCTGCTTCCTTCCAGCTGTCACTGCACAGGCCTCGGTACAGACAGATGGACCCGATTCACCAGCGTCCGTGGGAACCAGGAAGCGTGAAGCCCGTGGGCTGGCCAGATGTGCAGAGTGGCCCCAGCATGAACAGCTTTGGGGACGTCACACAAGGATTAAAGGAGACAATTAAGTGACGCCAACAAACTTTATCCAACGTGGCACAAAGCGGCCAGTTTCCTTTGGGAGAACTGACAGTGGGGGGAAGGGAGGGCAGGAAGCTTTTGTAGGACGAAGAGTAAAGAGCAGGAAGAGAAACAGAAACTCTCTGAGTGTCTAGGGCCACCGTCTGCCTTATTTGGGGTGAGACGGCCCAGAGCTGGCCTGGCGGTTGGGGTCTGGCTGGCCAGGGACGCTGGGCTTCTGGGCAGTGGAGCCTTTACAGGAACACGGACGTCACCAAAGGGTCCCATGGGAACGGCTCCATCAGGGGCCTAGGAGGTTACTTCAAGACAGAGAGCTTGCCATTTCACCCCAAAAGGTCCGCAGAGCTCCAGCAGGTTCTGAGAAGGAAAGCAGGGGGATCTGAGGCTTTAAAGGAGCTTTCTGTGCGCCGCGAGGAGGCCTGAACTGCGGGCGGGCAGAAGGCGCGCGGCTGGGTATCTGGGGATACCCGGGGGCACGGTGGGATGGCTGCTCACTCACCCGCCTGTTATCGAAGGGCAAGTTCAAAGCAGGTTTCCCTGAGCACCGATCTGATCGCTGAGCCTTGAGACCTTGTGTGGGGTGCAGACGCTGCCCCCTCCAACCACCTGGCTCATTCCTAGGTTCAATGTGGGACGGCAGTAATGGTGATGATAATAATAAATTTGAAAAGATACACGCACCCCAATGTTCACTGCAGCCCTATTCACAATTGCCAGGACACAGAAGCACCCTAAGTGTCCACCTACGGATGGATCAAGAAGATGTGGTGCATATATACAATGGAATACTACTCAGCCACAAAAAAGAAGGAAATAATGCCTTTTGTAGCACACAGATGGACCTAGAGATTACCATACTAAGTGAAGTCAGACAGAGAAAGACAAATATCATATGATATCACTTACATGAGGAATCTAAAAAATAGTACAAATGAACTTATTTATAAACTAGAAACAGACTTACAGACATAGAAAACCAATTTATGGGGCTTCCCTGGTGGCACAGTGGTTAAGGATCTGCTGCCAATGCAAGGGACATGGGTTCGAGCCCTGGTCCCGGAAGATTCCACGTGCCGTGGAGCAAGTAAGCCCGTGCACCACAACTACTGAGCCCACGTGCCACAACTACTGAAGCCCACGTGCCTAGAGCCCGTGCTCTGCAACAAGAGAAGCCACTGCAATGAGAAGCCCACGCACTGCAACGAAGAGTAGCCCCCGCTCGCCACAACTAGAGAAAGCCCGTGCTCAGCAAAGAAGACCCAACGCAGCCAAAAATAAATAAGTAATTAATTAAAGGAAAAAAAAAGAAATCAAATTTATGGTTACCAAAGGGGATAGCGAGGGAGGGGTGGGGGAGATAAATTAGGAGTTTGGGATTAACAGATATAAAATAGTAAATATAAAATAGATAAACAGTAAGGACCTACTGCATAGCACAGGGAAATGTATTCAATATCTTGTAATAATCTATAGTGGAAAGGAATAAAAAAACGAATATATATCTCCATATATATATATATATATACATATATATGAATAACCAAATCACTTTGCTGTACACCTGAAAGTAACACAATATTGTAAATCGACTCTACTTCAATAAAACATTAATTAATTAGTAGTAACGACAACACACTGGGGTATCCTATGGCGACTCGAACTGCAGGTGGATCCAGGACACTGGTGGGCTGGTAATTGTTTCTCATTTCTTCGTTCTACAAAAGCCTCAGATGCTGAATACAAACTCATTCAAATCTCTCTACAGTCGACTGTAAAAATCCTTCTTGAGAAAATAGAGTTGTCTAAACCTGCCATGTGAAATATTTTTTGCTGGCAGCATTTAAATGCACTTTCCTCCAACCCCCAAACTGGGAAAACAATTTTTGTTTGGAAACGCTTGGGATGCCACCGTTGGGGAGAGCAGTCTTTCTCAGGGTTTGCGGTCTCACCGCAGGAGTGCTTCCATATGTGCGCTGAGCTTCCACCGTTTCGTCTTTTCCAGCCAAAATGTTTGCATTTCCTGCTCCGACACAGAGTATGACGAGCGGGGAGGTGGCCGGTCCACCCCAGGGAGCTTGGGAAGCCGTCACACCTGCGGCTCTGTGGGCGCCTGCTGGACAGGCCGGGAGGAGAGTGGAAAGATGCTGGGTCGCGTCCAGGGAGCTCAGCTGCTGCATTTAGCAAAGGCCTCCTGGACCCGCTTCCTCGGAGGCGTTCCTGTTCCCTGCTCCCCCTCAGACGTTAGGGAGCTCGTGGTCCCCCCAAAGGTGAAACGTTCTTCTGCGGAAGCCCCTTCGACAGCTCCCACCAGGCAGTGAGTCAGGGGTCTGTGATCAGAGCTGCCAGGACGCCGACACCGCGGCTCCAACAGATGAAGCATGAGGTTGGAGAACCGCACGCACGCGCTCGGCTCCCGAGGGTCACAGGAGACAGGACGCGCCTGGAAGGAGAAGCGCCGCCTCCGCCCACGTGACCGCCCCGCCCCGCTTCCCGGGCTCCTCCTTAACCGCAGACTCCAGGCCTGCAAACATCCTATTCGCTGAGAGGCATTCGTGACCCCAAATGGACGCTCACAGTATCTCGAGGGCACCGATGGGCACCACAGAGCAGCACCCGTTCCCAGCTGGGGTGCAAGCCCAGCCTCTGCTCCAGCTCGTCCCGTGCACAAGGGTCTCCGTCACGGCCCAGCTGGCGCTGCGTTGTCTTTTTGTGCTTTGGGTGGTGATTTCTCTATTGAAAGTGGCCCCAGGCAGAGTGTGGCAGAGCTGCCTGGGGCCTGGGGGCCGGGAGGCTGTGGGATCCCTCAGGGAGAAAACACACGTGTCAGCTGAGCATCCTTCAGGTACCAGCGCCGCCGCTGGCGCAGGGTTCACGGTTAAGGAACCAACCATCTGTACGAAATACGGTGTCATGACACAGAAACGCACAGAAAACAGGCTGGGCGCTCATCTGTTGGTGAGAGGCGGCCGCAGGCTGGCCCCAAGTCAGCTGGGGCGGGGGTGCCAACTACCGTTTCATCACCTGGAGGGCCGTGGTTGTGTTTCTCCAGCACTTGGCCTGAACTCAGAAGCACGTCAGCCCTGACGCCGGCCTGGGGACTCCAGCCGGCGCCCAGCAGCTCCGAGGGTCTGTGCGTTTGTCTTCACAGACCGCTGCCCTGCAGGCGGTCCCCCTGGGGGTGTCCAGAGCGTGCCGCTTATGCTGTTCTGACGGTCGTTCACAATCGCATCTGCAGGGCCAAAGAGGACGAGGAAACTGTGGCTCCGGCAATTCTGGCTCAAGGAATCGCATCCCTGGGAGAAGAGTCAGCCTTGCACCCACCGCGGTGCACGCCCAGCCCCGCTGACCTCCCGACTGGACCGGACCACTTTGCAAGTTGTTCCCTGAATGCGCCGGCTTTATGGAGGGCAGGAAGCACCTCGTGCGCCACTCGATGTCCGTGTTTTGGAGGCTCCCAGGGTGACCCAAACACCCTCTGCGTTGGCAAGAAGCAGAGATAAAACAACATAAAGCATCTGCGGAGGCCCCTGCCAGTGCCACCAGTGCCCCCCACCCCCGGAGACCCTGAGGCTCTGCCCCTCCCCAGAACCATGCACCCTCTGAGACCAGGAAGGTGACACTGAATGCTTAAAGACAGAGTCGACTCGCAAGATCAGTGTTGCGCTCCGCCGGACAAGATTCAAGGAGGCAAGGGGTCAACCCCTGGGTGAAGGTTCACCCAGCAGGTTGATTCATGCCTGCTCTCTTACCTCCACTCCCCTGTCCTGAGCTGGGTGCTCAGACAGGGATTAAAGGAAGAAGGCTAGGGCATTCTTGCACAGAAGTCTGATTAGTGAGTATAGGAGACCTTATTTTCCTATCCTGACTGTGAAATTAACCAGGCTCCCAAACTGAGCCTTGTTGTTACAAAAACCCTTGCTGTTAACACAAAGACAACCATGCCGTGGTCCAGATTTACCAGCTCAGCGCTAGAAATAATGACTTGTTATTTGTGAACTTTTGACACTTAGAACCATGAAATTGCTCAACCAGAAAGTTTGGTGCAATTACACATTGCAAAAATGATATCTCTAAAATGGTGTAAAGAAGACAGAAAAACAATCCCAAGTTTACTGTAATTATTAGATTCAAAAATTCTCAAACAACAAACTGTTTCTGAGCACCAACTCTATTTACGCAAAAGAGAACAGGGACTGACCACATACAAACCAACAACCAGGAGAGACCTGCCAGGCTGTGGACAAGCAGGGCACCCAGTGCCATGGAGAGCTGGAAAGAAACACTGTCCTTATTTACAAAAAAAGAAGATTATATCTATAGAAAAATCTAAAAGTATATTTTTAAAAAGCTATTAGGATTAATAACTGAATTTATCAAGATTGTTGGATACAAGGTCAAAATCCAAAATTCACTTGTTTTTCTATGTACAAACAACATGTAACTAGAAAGTGATTTAAAAAAAAAATAGCCTTTACAACAGCATAAAACAGCAATAACAAGAAGTACACTTAAGAAAAATGTGCAAAACCTTTGGGAAAGATTATAAAACTTTGCCAAAGCCTATTAAAGAAGCCATAAAAAATGTAGGAATATTTCATGCTTACACATCATGGGAGGATTAAGTGTTTTAAAAAGTCAACTGAACTCAAATTGAATTCTTGATTCAACACTTTTTCTTTGGTGGAAATCGACAAGCCTATGCTAACTTTCCATTCATATAGAGACAAAAGGCTGCAGAACAGGGAGTAACACTTGTCTTGCTGCAGGCTCACACGAACGCCGTCACCTGACCTACGTGGACGGACGCAAGAACAAAGGATCCAACACCAAGAAACCTGCAACAACCAGCCACACCCCTCCCTCGCCTGGCCTTTTAAAACGCTTTGTTGAAACCCTTTCAGGGGTTCGGCGCTTGGGGACCCTAGCCCCCCATTTCCCTTGCTTGGCCCTGCAATAAACCTTTCTCTGCTCTGAACTCCGACATTTCGGTTTATTTGGCCTCACTGTGCGTCGGGCACACGAACCTGTGCTCAGTAACAAAATCATTTCCAAATCACTTCCTAGAACCGAATATGAAAGGGAAAATTACCAAGTTATTAAGTTTCTAGAAGATTATATAAGAGAATATCTTAACTTTCCTTAAGATTTCTTAATGAGAACCCAAAAAACCCATAAAGGAAAAGACTGATGAGTAGGACTTGATTAAAATGAAGACTAAAGGTAAGTATGAAGTATATTAATATACAGTAAGTACACGTAGTAAATATATTAAGAATATATTGAGAGCAGGAAAGGCAGGAGGTAAGAGAAGAGGAGGTTTCTGTGTGGCCCTGGGGTCGCTGGCTGCTTCCTTGGTTCCTCCGTGACCCCGGGGAGGACCTGCAGCCTCAGCGGCGGGTCCTGGCTGAGCTGACAGGGCAGCTGTGTTAATCTGAAGTGGTGTCAGACCCCACGTCTCCACCACGGCTGCATCTCCAGGAGCGCGGCACACGTGAACGCCTGATTTTCCACACCCATCTCCCTTCTCCCGTCCCTCCCTTCGCTTTTTGAAAAAAGCTTCCCACCAATTCCCTTGTGACTGAACTTCCGGCTGGGATTAGGATTCCTGCCCAGTTTCAGAGAGAAGAGCCCTCAGCTACATCCTCCTCCAAGTCCTCTAACTCAACAAGATCTCAGCACAAGCCCGCTTCATTAGAGCAGGAACCCGTCACTCACTCCTGCGCCCCGTGAGAGGAGCAGTAATGCAGGGACCCTCGGCCGCTCCGCCCCACAGCATCTGGTCTACATTTGCAGCTTGGTTTTTTGGGTTTTTTTTGCGGTACGTGGGCCTCTCACTGTTGCGGCCTCTCCCGTTGCGGAGCACAGGCTCCGGACGCGCAGGCTCAGCGGCCATGGCTCACGGGCCCAGCCGCTCCGCGGCACGTGGGATCTTCCCGGACCGGGGCACGAACCCGCGTCCCCTGCATCGGCAGGCGGGCTCTCAACCACTGCGCCACCAGGGAAGCCCGGCCGCTTGATTTTTACCATTTTTCTCCCGCGTACACAACGCTGGCGATCCGGCAGCCGTCCTAACAAACATCGTCCTTGTTTCTTCTGGCCTCTCTCCTAAGAGACCATGGCTGGAGGGTGGAAAGTTCGCACCCGGGAGGACACTCCTGATAGAACCCCAAGAAAACACAGGAAACATGATTTTACCTTGTATTTCTTTGTGATAAAATTGTCCTCCCAGGTCTGGCAGTTGGAATACAGCCGCGAAGATTTGTGTCATCTTTAGGGAGAACTCAGCTCTTCCCCGCTTTACCAGAAACCAGAGCTCAATCCCCATTCAGTCCCACCAGACGGGGCGTAGGGAGCAAAACCTGCCTCCCCAAATGTCGTTGGCCTGTGGATTATTCTGAGCTGAAAACAGTCAAGGCACAAAAGACCCAGGAAGAAACTTTGAGGTTCCCCCTTTGCTGCCTGAAGAATTTAGACAGAGCGCCTGTGACAGGGACAGAGCATCGCCAGACATGCCTGCAGGGGTGGTGGAGAAACCCTCAGAGACCAGAGTCACCCTGTGTCCTGCTGTCTGCCTGGCCCGGCGAACGTGTGCTTGTCCGTCTCCCTGTGAATTACCTTCCTCCCCTTTCGAGTCCCAAACCCCCAACACCCTCTTTTGTCTTTGGTTGAAGATGGTGTGTTAAGGGAGGGTTTGGGCCATTTTGGTGAGCGACTCAGTTTTCCTGGGGGTCTCCCATGCATACGTGTTATTAAAACTTGGATTTTCTCCTGTTAATCTGTCTCATGTCAGTTTAATTCTTAGACCAGCCAGAAGAACCTAGGAAGGCAGAGGGACACGTCTTCCTCCCTGGCAGGTGCTAAGGCGGGAAGTGCCCTGGAGCAGAGCGCCGTGCCCCCTCTCCCTGGGGCCCCGTGGTCACCCTGTTATCTGGGTCGGGCACATTTGGCTGGAATGGAAGTGGACAGAGCCTGGCTGGCCACCATGCAAGTGTCATCAGCCCAGGTTCTCTTCCGCCGGAGCCTCTGCCGTCTGGCCCTGCGTGTCCTCTGTGCAGGGGGCCGGGCGAGAAGCACGGGGCCAGCCGCTCTCATAACCCTCTGGCGCCACCTCCTGGTATGCGGCGTCCACACTGCCTGCCGCTCGTGCCGGAGACCAGGTCTGGCTACTCAGCAGCCTGTGTTGGGCCCTGTACCCCTGAGTCACCAGTATCATGCAAACAGAGGCCAAATGACCTTTTGGGGGATGCTTGTCCCATGGCATACCCCAAATTCTTCTGTACTGCAGTTCACGGGAAAGCTCCGCCCCCTGGGCCTGGGGTCAAGGACATCCCCGGGCGCTTGGTGAACCACAGTAATGGTGACTGTATGACTGCGCCTGGCCAGCCTTTCAGACAAGAGAGGCTGTCACCTCTGGATACGGCAGGGGACATCCCACAAGTTCCGAGCGAACGTGGGGCTGAGCCTCGCGCGAGGCTTTCCTCCTTGTGCCTGCGGCCCCTCACGTGGGTTCAAAGCACTTCTTAGGCTGTAAGCAACTCCCCCCACCAGCTTCGGAGACTGGGGACAGACCATCCCTTCTGGTCCCAGGCCGGGTGGGCACAGTGACAAGTGTGAGTCCCGAGGCTCCAGAGGGGAGGGGCCCAGCCAACCCCGCTTCGAACACTTCGAGATCATTTCTGCCTCCGCCCGAACTGGGACAGACGCTCCGCTAGGGGCACAGGTCGCTGGCTTCCCCGTCGGCTCACGGGACACGCCCTCTCCTCCCAGCGCCCCTGACCACACCCACTTCACCTGCCCCAATACCCTTTACTCACTCTTCTGCCTCCTGTAGCTGGGCTGGGCGCCCCAGCTGCTCTGGCCACCCTGTCCCCCTGGAAACCTACCCAGCACAGAGCAAAACAACCGGCTTTTGTGAAAGAGGAGCTTGGCCGGGAGGGCCGGCTCCGCCTGGACCCTGAGATGCTCCGGGGACGCTCGCCCTCAGGGGCCGAGTTATTCGGAGGTGCCGGCGCTTTGTCTCCGCAGCTCGTGTCAGAGTCGGGGAGGCACGGCTGCCTGCGGGCAGGTCAACTAACTGGGAGCTGGTGCCTCTGTGCCCATAGCGAAGCCACTGTCCCCGCACACACGGATTTTCTCACGGGGACCCATTTTACACGGCAGGACGGCAGGACGCCCACGTCCCCAAACAGCCCTCGGTGTCTTCCCAAGACCACAGTGGGTCCCGGCCCTGCGCTCTGGGCCAACGCTCTTCTCCGCGGCCCCAGAGAAGGTCCTGGAGAGCAGACGTTGTCCACCTGTGTCCTCAGTGCCTGGACTCCACTGAAACACCGGGTCCCGCTCAGGTGGCCCAGGATACCTCAGGGGTCCCTGGTCACAGGTGGGAGCCGAGGCCAGAGAAGCCCATCCCCCCGGGCCCTGCCCAGCGTCTCCTACACCATGGGGTGCACGGGTTTTGGTGCTGCCTTTGGTCTGGTGAGGGGTCCTCTTCCCAGGCCAGGCACAGAAGACGGCCTGCTTCCCCAGCACGTCCAAGTGCAGCCATGCAGGTGGATATGGGCTGACCAGGCAGGAGGGGCTGTGACCACAGATGTGCTCAGACCAGCAGGCGACCCGGGGCCCAGGGGAGAGCAGAGTCCCGGAGTCCTGGGGAGGCCGTCCAGCTCCTGCCTCTCCCCAGGCAGGAGGTGGCTGTGCTTCTAGGGCCCGGCCGGTCAACGTGTGCTGTGCTTCTAGGGCCCGGCCGGTCAACGTGAGAGCAGAACCGATGGAAGAGACGCCACCTCTGTCCCGTGGGCACAGCCAACGGAGTCTCTGCCTCAGGTGACCCCCTTCCCACACCCGCGGCCCAGAGCAGCTTGGGGGTGCCGGCCACGCAGCTCACGGCCCCGGGGAGGAAGGGCTCGGGGCTTCACGACCACCGAAAGTTTTACAGGGAGATTCACCCCAATTCCTGTGCCGAGACGACGGCACTGTGTGAGGCCGGCTCCGGGGGCGATGAGGAGCCTACCTTTCACCCTCACAAAGGCTTATTGAGAATTGGCTGCGTCCCAGGTGCCGTGTAAGCGCTAGAGATTCCGGGTGAACAATTTCAGCTCTCATTAGAGGATAACTATCAGACAAAAATATAGACAAAAACTATTTGTGGCAAATTTTCCTTTTTTCTTACTGATAGAGCGTCTAATTCCATAGGTAGCCATGTGCCCATCTGAAAACTGACACTTCTCAGCCCATGCTGCAGGCGGGAGCGGCCGTGAGCCACAGTGCTGGCCAGAGGTGGAAGTCGAGTCCTTGGGGGGGTTTCCGTGGAATGTCTTCAAGCGGGTCTAATCCAACCGGCAGCCTCCCATTTGCCCTTGGCCCTTGCTTCTTCCTGCTGCTCAGAACGCGTGACAATGGCAGCAGCCCCAGTAGCCACTCTGAGCGCGTGAGGACAAGGGCCCCACAACGCGGTGGCTGAGCAGAAAGGTGGGCCCTACACTGCCCACCGCCAGATGTCCTGATTTATGAGAGAAAAGCAAATTCTGGTCTCTTTGAAGTGACCCTTACGTAGGTTTTCTGCTGTCATGATCCACTCTCACTGGGAACTCAGCAGGTGGACTCCATCACCAAGGCAACACAAGAAAACAAATGAATCGGGGAGACGTTCAGGTTGACCTAAGTGCCCTGAAGAACACTGACAAGGAGACGAGGCCCAGTGGCAGGAGGAAGATGCTCTGGATCCAGAGGTCGGGGAAGGTCGAGCTGGGCTGCTCGGGACGCACAGGACCCGCCACACAGGCTGGCTTTCCAGGCAGAGGCCACGGCACACCCGACATCTGAGTCGCAGAAGGCAGCCCGTCCAGCTGGAGGAGGCGGGGCGGGAGGCAGTGTGGACGGACGGCACTGAGGGGCCGGGGTGTGGCGCGTGGCGTTGGGAAGGGCAGGGGGTGAGCGAGAGCCCTGCAAGGCCGGGCTTCCAGATCACAGGGCAGAGCTCAGAGTGGAGCGCTCCCCGGAGGTCGCTGGACAGAGTTTGGGGCAGATCGGGGGATCTTCTGCCCAGGACGCTGGGGGCTGCTCTGGGCTGGGCAGGGTGGCCAGCAGCACCCTGCCCCCCCCCCCAGATGCCCCTGTCATCCCCAGGCATCGCCCGTGTTCCAAGGTTCAGAACCAGTGCTCTACTGTCCTGTACGGAGGGGACAGGGTGCAGGAGGGCAGAGTGGAAGGGGGAGACAGGAAAGGAGGGCATGAGGGTCCCCAGGATGCAGTGGGGACAGGCCACATGCCTGGAAAACCTCTGGCAGACACGCTGGTGGTTGAATGGCCCCCGCCGGGCACAAGAAGGACTCTGCTGGCCTGACTTGTGCACGTACCAGGACAATCGAATGTCCTGGACACACAGGACCCCAGCTCCACCCCATGGAGGGGCCAGGACCACAGGGAGGGCTTTGCCAGACAGGACTCAGACAGGACTCAGAGGACAGAGGATGGCACGGCTGGGGAGTGAACCTCCGCCGGTGATATTGGTCTTTAATCTGCTGTTGCGGGTGCCGGACAAGGGCCCCAAGAGTGCAGAGCGTCACTTGTGGACTCAGGCCTGGGAAGAGGCTGCGGACAGTGGTACTGTCGCTGGGAAGGGGAAGCTGGGGGCACAGCGGGAGGATCCGATGCTTCCCGGGGACTGCTCTCAGGTGTCCTGGTGGAGACCAGGCAGGCAGGCGACCTGAAGCCTGGGGATGGCTCTGAGCCCCAGAAACACTTGCAGGAGGCTCGGGGGAGGTCAGCTGTATCTCCAGGAACTCTCGCCTTCAAACAAGGAAACCTGCCTTGGCCGACCCCGTGAGGGACCAAGGCTCTGTCCAGCTTGCCGGTTTTTCTGCTGCAGGTACTTTAGGACGCAGGGACACTGCACACGGGGGAGAACCCAGCAAACGCTACCCCTGGCCCGACGGCCACTCTGTCCGAAGCAGAGTCTCTCGTGGCTCCCTGGCCTGGCAGCAGAAATTCCTGCTGACTCCTGCTGGATGAAGGCCTCAGGCTGGGAGAGAGTATGGACCAGAACCTTGGGGGGTGAGATGACAAAGCACCTGGAAAGGACCCGGCCCAGACAGCACACACCAGCGACTCTGGGATTGATTTTAAGCACCAATTGTTCCAGCTTTTGCCAAACACAAGGAACCCTTCCAAGAGCCCTAGTGCACAGTCTCCCAACAGAAACAGCACTGCAGGTCCAGCCAACCCTGGCTGGAAGATTCTAGAAGAGCTGGGTGGGACCAAAGCCATCCACTCCCAGTTTACGGACAATTCACATTGCTAACGTTTTCCTGAGCATAAGTAATTACAATAATTCCAGGAAACCAGAATTCCAGGAAGGCACTTAGGGCAAATCTGGGGGAAACATCTTAAGCTTTGTAAGAGTCACTGACAGTTGCCCTAGAAGACGGAAAAATACAAAAGGTGGAGGGAAGATAATAAACGGATAAAGTCTGAGTAGTTGTTACTTGTCCTGATAACAGACAACTGTTCACATGGTTACTTTCCTGTAAAGGACCTGTGCTCCCTTGTGGTTAAAGGTGCGACTGGCCCACGAGGGACCCTGACACAACTGTGATGGGGAACTTGCTGTCCTGGCTCCTCTGAGTGTGACCGGCATGGCCACCACCTTCCTGAAGACCCTGTCTTGCTGCGAGGGGGGCTCACCCTCCAGGAGGTGGTTTGGGCTTGAGCGACCATGTCCTCACAGCCCACGGACACAGCCCCAGAGGTGGGCACTGCCCCAGACACCCGATCACCACTGTTCACCGGGCTGTGAATGGGGGTCCTTGTCTTTCTGGGGGTGAGGCAGCTGATGCGACCCTGGATGCCACCAAGATCCACGTCTTCCACTGAAAGGTTACAGCAGCCTTGAGAGGGAAGTGGAGATAGGAGCTCACACGGGGGTCCTGCTTCCTTGGGGCTCAGGTACACCCACATTACCACGTGCCTCGCCAGCAAAGTTCACATTCTCTCTGGGGGTTGAGCTACGTTTTTGTCATTGGCAACAAGAGTTCTGACGGATCTAAGTTGTAATTCTGGGACGCGGCAATTCATCTTTTGAATTTCAGCCAGAGGGTGTCAGCTCAGCCTTTGAAAATGTCTCCTCGGTGACAGCAAAACTCGGTGTCTGTGTCCAGGGGTGGAAGGAGAGAGGAAACCCACACCTAATGCTGTCTTACTTTATGAGGAAGGTGTTCTTTCTCCTGTCTCACATGAAGAGAAAGGGAACCCAGATAGGTCAGGCAACTTGTCAAAAGTCAGGCAGGTGGCACGTAGGTGTCAGGGGAACTCAAAGCACTGGTTTCCACCCCAGCACGCCGACTCGTAAGGTGACCAAGAAGGAAAGCAAAGAGACCTCTTCGAGCCCAGAGATGAAAGGGTGGCCCTTACATCACCCTAACTGCAGCTACAGCAGGAAGACGTCCCCAAGAGCCGTTCTACGACCCCACGAGGCTGCAGCCATGCCAGCAGGCGGGTGAGTCATATGCGGGAGAAGGATCCAGAAGCCGACAGCACCTGGGCTCGCACGGGCCCTTCGGGGCCTTGGGGCCTCGTCCAGGGCCGGGAGGGGTGAGGGAGCGGGTCGCAGAGTCAAACGCGACCGAGACGTGGCCAGCTCAGCATTCAGTTCTCCCCACTCGCTGACCAGGGTCCAGCTGCTTCCCCAGATTCCACAGCTGTGGCAAGTCTGCACACCTGTGCTGCTCTGGACATCAGCTTAGGGCCTGGACTCTAGGACAGTGAGACCTGTGCCTGGTTGCCCACTGGGTAGATCGGAATTTAGAGTGGACTAATTAATTTATAGGGTATAGAACAGAAAATTGGGTTTATATGGCTTTTCCTAGGCCTGAGAACGGTATGCTTAAGAGGAAATAGATAACGGGGGGGCTGTTTTGACTCATTTTTATGAAAACCAGAGAAACCCCTGCATGACTTTCCTGGCGTTTCTCTCTTCTCCAGGGTTATGTCTCCACCGCCGAGAGAAAGCAGGGGAGGAAGCCCATTCCCGTCGGTTCAATAAAGGGCAGTGAGCCCCACCCATCTTGAGGAGGCCGGTGGCAGAATGGGGACAGAGGCGGAAGGTCACCATCACGCCCTCAGGACGGCGGCTGGTGGCCAGCAGCGAGGCTGCCCTGACCGTGCTGTGGTCACGCAGCAGCGGGCAGCCCTGTACCTGCTCCCCACGCCCCCAGACCCACGCCTCAAACGCTGTACCAGCGACTTCGCTGTCTCATCTGTCTCTTCAGATACGCTATCTGCAAAAATAAGATTATTCAATCAGCCTCCAAGTAAAGACCTTCACCTTGAAGAGCGATGGGGCCGTTGCCAACGAGACGTGAGCACCAGATCAGCAATGACCGTTTAAAATTTAATTTTTATTTTATATAGGGGTGTAGTTGATTTACAGTAATAGTTTCGGGTACACCAGTGATTCAGTTATATATATGTGTGTATATATATATACATCTCTTCTTTGCCCATATAGGTTATTACAGAATACTGAGGACAGTTCCCTGTGCTATACAGTAGGTCCCTGTTGGGTCTCTATTTTATATATATTTTATATACTATGTATTTTATATACAGTAGTGTGTATATGTTAATCCAAGACTTCTGATTTATCGCTCCCCCAACCTTTCTCCCCTTTGGTAACCGTAAGTTTATTCTCTATGTCAGTGAGTCTGTTTTTGTTTTGTAAATGAGCTCATTTGTATCACAGTTTCGATTCCACACGTAAGTGAGATCCTATGGTATTTGTCTTCCTCTTCCTGACTCACTTCACTCGGGATGACAATCTCTATATCCATCCATGTTGTTGCGAATGGCATTATTTCATTTTTTAATGGCTGAGTAATATTCTCTTGTACGTACCAAGTAAGAATTCATGGAGATAAAGGTAAGAGGGGGTCACTAAGGAGTCTGTAACATGGCCAGGACGTAAGAGCTGAGCGCAGGAACGATAACGGGTGAGTCCGCAGAGCAGCTCAGGCCGACGGGCGCCCCGCTCCCACTGGTACTTTCTCGGAGGTCGGCCGCCAGGGGCTCAGGTGGTCAGCAGTGGGCAGCGGGTGCATGGGAATAGTTCACGTAAGGAGGATAAGGACAAGGGCAGACACAAAAGCAGGAAAGGGGCACGGGGCAGGGCGGCGGGCTTCAGTCACACGGGAAGGAGGGCTGAGGGCTGGGGGCTGAGGCTGTGTCCAGGTGTATCCCGGCCTCTGCAAGACCTGAGGTGTCAGCCGTTGGCCTCTCGTTTCACAATATTCTGAGTCCAATGAGGGAGTTTCTCATGCAAACTCTGTTGCCTTTAAGTTCAGGCAGAGCCTATGAAGTATTTCAGCACCCTCTTCCTCCTTCCTGTCGGCATGAAAACACAAGTCACTGCTTATTGTTATTTTGAGAACTAAATGTGGAACCTGGGGGATCGGAGACGTCTCCAGGAGCACAGCTGTGCCCAAGTGGCCAGAAAGAGAACCGCACTCCTACGGCACTTGTGTTAGAGCCTGGTTCTGCACTAGGCACTTGATATGAACCCCCCAGCTGTCTGCACAGCAGGAACATGTGGTGTGAATTAAACTACACACACACACGCGCGCGCACACACACACACGCGCGCACACGCGTGCACACGCACACACACACACACAGCACACACACACGCACACAGGACACACACACAGCACACGCACACACAGTACACACACATAGCACACACACACAACACACGCACACACACACGCACACACGCGTGCGGCCCCGAGCGCAGCGTCTCCGTAAGCGAATGAAAGCGTGGTTAGGATTGTAGTTCAGCACAAACAGGAAATCATACTTCAAGCATTCAGATTCCCAAAGTTACAGAATGTCGTCCCCCCATGTGAGGAACATTCGATGAATTAGGCATTTCTAGCAGCACCTTGGGTGAAGTATATAGCATGAATCAAAGTGTTAATTCAACGTAGGTGTTCATTTTCTCTAAGTTTGGTGAAATGAGAAAAGTACTGGCCTCAGTCAGAAGAAGTGGGTTTGAGCCTTGGGTCCACGATTCCCGACTTCTGTGGGGCCACGGGCAGCAGAGGCGAGACCCAGCCCGGCTGAGATGTTCCGCGGACATACGGCCAAGGCGGCACCAGCATCCCGTCCCCTCTCACTTTACTCACGCTGCATCACGATTACAAGAAATGGTGACCGTGGCTATTCTCTGAGTTAATTTCTGGTGCCGTAATTTTTAAAGAACACAAACACCAATGTTTTCCAGGGACTTCCTGTGAGAACAGCTGCAAATTAAGTCATCCAGCAGAGGCTCTGTTTGTGTACCCTGATTTGTTTTGCTCAAAGATGAAACAACAGGAGAATTCGTCTGGGTGCCAGGAAGGATGAAGCTAATGGGAAAAGCATGTAACAATGACGTCATGAAGCTCCGAAGTTTGGGGCTTTCAATCGAGGGTTAATAACCATTACAGAGAGATTCGATTTTGATAAAACACATCAAAAATAACATTTTCCATGATACTTAAGATTATGCTCAATGTTGGAAAAGGAAAGAAGGTTATAATGAAAATCAGAAGATTCCTACCACTCTCCTTCCCCAAACCTCTCGCACAGCAAAGCCACACCGGACTCACCGTTCTACCCTTGAACAGTCCCTGCAAGCGAAAAGGGACAGTCCCCTCCCTCCCCAGTAACACCAACGTGTCCATAAAGAAGCTATTTCTGAAAAACGGGGCTTCCTGGCAGAACCGACTAGACCAGCATCAGGCTGATGTTCAGAGTTATAATGGGAAAAAAGCCTGACTTCGAGATCACTCTGTTAGTTAGGGAAACATTTACGGCAGGAGGTAAGGCTGCCGTGGGAAAGACCACGGAGACGTTCTGGCGGGCTTCCTTCCTCTGGAGACCCCGTCTCTGGAGAAAGAAATCCAGACGCTGAAAGAGCAAATGAGCCTGAGCTATTTTTCACAAATCCCACAAACATTGAAATAGGCACCACTAGAGCCTCTGGAACCTTCCAACTTCAAACATGCTGCCTTCCCTGTCAACGCCTCCAGGCTTTGGGTCTGAGAGTATCTGTTACCATTAGCATAAAAGGCAAATCCACAACTAGATTTCAAGCATGAAACCTTAACACTCAATACCTGAGGAAGCAGGAACGTGCTCTGCTCAAGGCCTTTGCCAAAGCAGCCGCTTAAAGAAAACAGGACGGCAGCCCAAAGGGCCGCACAGCGGGAAGGAGCCTTTGCAGAGGAGCCTACGGGACAGGACAGACACAGGCCTGGGATAGGCTGGCTGCAGGGGGCCCCAGGGCTGCCCTCCACTTGCGGGTGGCCCGGTGCAGGTGCCCCGCCTCTGGGCCCATTTCCCCTCTTCTGCAATTACAGGACAACCCATTTAGCTGTTCAAGCCGAGACTCCCAACCGTCCATGGTGGGCATTTGGGACATGCAAGGCTCCGGTGGCTTCGGGGACAGAGGACTCCGCACCCCAGTCGCTGACGTGCTCATCCTGCTCCCCCATCTGTCTCCAAGGTTCTAGGGTCTCATGGCTACAGCTGCGGATGGTGATGCGGTGGTGAAACCAGAAGAAACATACTCAGGTGACTCCCTGAAACTGTCAGAAAAGACTCTTTTTAAAAAATGCTTTTGGGTCATTCTCTAAGCACAAGGAAGAATCGTTTTTTTTAAAAAAATCTTTATTGGAGTATAATTGCTTTACAATGGTGTGTTAGTTTCTGCTTTATGACAAAGTGAATCAGCTGTACACACACATATAAGGAAGAATCTTTTGACAAATCATTTGGCAAACAAAACACAACTATTTATGCCACTGAGCACATAATTTTGCCCACAGGAAACAGGTGTGAGTATTTTAAGAAGGCACAAGGAATGTTTCCATACATTCTCCTCATTTTTCCTTTAAATAAGACTTTATTTTTTTAAGGGCAGTTTTAGGCTTACAACAAAATTGAGAGGAAGGTACAGAGAGGTCCCATATATCTCCCTGCTCCCCAACTGTTGAAACTGCTTAATTTTTAAATATCTTTCTAATGACTTCAGATTTTTATTATGAAATAAAATACACAAAAATTACCTAAAAGTAAACCGACAGCTTAATAAATTATTGTAAAGAAACTCATGAAAACCACCAAGATCAAGAAATTAGGTTTTACCATAATTATCTCAGAATCCCTCTCTTGATTGTTTTTATATCGATCTCTCTCATTTTCTTTTTTTCTGAAGTTTATTTTTTTATACACCACGTTCTTCTCAGTTATCCATTTTATACATAATAGCGTATACATGTCAATCCCAATCTCCCAGTTCATCCCACCCCCACTACCCTCCCCCGCCCCGCTTTCTACCCTTGGTGTCCGTGTTTGTTCTCTACATGCGTCTCTACTTCTGCCCTGCAAACCGGTTCATCTGTACCGTTTTTCTCCTCTCCTCATTTTCTAAAGCAAGAGACAAACGCTTTTGCCAACTTTACATCGCCCACTTCGTTTCATTTGAAATGGCACAGGGTGCTTGGGGCTGTGTTGACCTGGGTCAACCTCTGACCAGGAAAGTGCCTCATTTAATTTGTCTTTTGTTGACCGAGGGGTGGAGAGCAGGTGAGCTGCAGGTGGGCCAGGCACCTTGGGCCCCAGCCTCTGGCAGAGGCGGCCTCCAGCCGAGTGCAATGGACTGTGGACCCTGGGTCCCCTGGGGAGGTGGTCGGGGCACCGTGCCTGCTGAGAATCTGGCCGAAGGGGGACTGCTCTCTCCCACCCCCTACCTCAGACTGATGGATGGTCCTTCCATGGGCCAGGGGGCCACCATCCATCCCAGGTGCGGTCAGCACGCCAGGGTGGCCGGCACACAGCACAGGTGCTGGTCTTGGGTCTTGGGGGAGGGAGAGGAAGTCCAGGCAGGCCCGTTTCCGGGTCCACAGCCTGGCCTCCACATCGTCCAGTCTTTCTATCAACCTGCGGCCCACACGCCCTTCTGCAGCCACTCTACCTGGGTACCTGCTTCCCGAGCTCCAGCTCACGGGGATCCTCGAGCACCCAACACTACGTGGAGAAGCTTATTCACGTCACACAAAAACGTACATAACACGACATCTGTCACTCGAAGAAAAGACAGCTGCTCGAGTCGTTCCGCGCAATCCCTCACCTTCCCCTGTGACCAGGGCGAGCGCCCCAGGACAGCGTCAGAGGACAGGCTCAGTATTGCCTGCAGTGAGGCAGGATCGTGAAAGTTCAAGTGTCTCATCACAAAGTTTGAACTGATTTGGCAAATTCAGAAACTTCAGTACTGAATGTTTCCCTTTCAGTTTTCTTCCTGTGGTAACTCCCTAACGAGCCACGATTTTTCCAGCTCCTGCAAAGACACCCTCACATCCCTCCAGGTCCCTTCAGGACGGCATCCTCTCTCCTGCCTGGACCCAGGGCACCAGGGGCTGGAAAGCTGTCACACGGTCACATGTTTCTGGCCACAGAGCCAGAAACCTCGGGGGTGGGGTAGGGGCTGGAGGTTTCTCCTGGGAGCTCGCCCCCAACCTGCCCAAAATTCACAACACGGAGGTCAGCTCTGTCCACAGGACAGCATCCCAGCCACAGGGGAGGACAGCCTCCATTTAACTAATCCCCTTGTTTTTCTTCCTTTTCCACTTTTTTCTATGAATGGTGGTCCATGCAGAGACCCAGGGCTCCCCAGGGGACCCGCCTCTGGGATCGGCTCATGAAAAGAAGAACACCCATTGTCCGTTTGAAAATGTGGCCCATTTATTGGAACTGAAAGGCATCGTTACATAGTGCAAACGGCTCTTTGGTGACGGACTGATTACAATGAACAGAAGAAAGGCACTTGCTCCTGGCAAAGGGTTAGAAAAGTCAGGGAATATGTACATGCAGCTCCCCACGGGGCTGGAGGCGTGTCCAGGCCCCTCCCACCACCTCATCAAATGGCCGATTCTGCAGACGTTCCCACTGCAACCGCAACCGCAGAACTTCTCTGTGAATCACAGCCAGCCTCCCGTCGGGCTAGACAACGCCATGCCAGGCTGCCTGTCTAAACCCACCCTCTGCATGAAACCAGATAAACCTCCCGGGCACCTTCAGACACCAAAACACTCCAGAAGGCGGGATTTTATACCTGAGCAACTTACACAGCCATCAACTTTCAGACAAAGTTATCCGTTTTCTGCTTACAGAGACTGGTTCCAAGATTTGGTTATTTATTCAGTGTGAGTTATTAGTTCAGAAGAAGTCCCGTGCCTGTGAAACACTGGAGTTTTTACTGATCACTTAGTGATGTGTGAGGACAGACTTCAAGCCGACCGTGTGTAAGCTGCTGTCGAGTCCTCGGGCTGGAATGTTAGCAGGGCAGGCACTGGGGTCTCCTGTGGCCGGGAAGAAGGCCTGTGCTGGGCCGAAACCAGGCTTTCAAACTGCCCACTACCTGCTGGATGCTGGCGGGAGCCCTGCCTCCCCTCCCCCACCCCGTGATGAGCTCCACACGGGCCACAGGCTTTGGCCCCTCGGACCGAGACGGCCGGGGTCCTCGAGGGTCTCCTGTGGGAAGGGCAGGTGGGCGCTGTATCCGCGCCCAGCACAGGACCCGGTTCGCTGTGGACACTCAGGTCTGCGGAACTGAGCAGGACGTCCAGGGACATGTTTCTCAGAACACAGACCACTTTGTATTTGGAACAAGACGGGAGGTTTTTGGTCAGTTAAAAAGACGGAGACCATGAGGTATGGAAGTTGCTTTTCACTGAATCCTACGAGAACTTTTGCAGAGTGGAAATGGTTTTTCTGATGTATCTAAAACTAAAGCATGGGCGAAATTTCATCAAACATCACACGCTGTGAAAATAGAAATGAGGTATAGGGATTGGTCGTTTTTCTTCAATGCACTCACACAACCTGAAGTTAGAAAGGTCCCAACATTCGAACTCCTCCCGTTGGAAGAAGAATCTAGAGCACTGTGGCCCTCCTGTGGGCTCTGGTGGGACAGAGCACGCGCTGGCCACAGCTAACGCTGGCCGCGCAGGTCAGTAGGTACCGTGGCGTGGAGCGGAGGGTTTTCACATCTGGTCCACACCAGCCAGCGTGCGTGCAAGTTACAGGTGAACGCAGACCTGTTCTAAACGCGGCTGAAAAACCTTCCAATCCCGGGCGAAGGAGTCGGGAGCCGCAGGACGGGCTGCTGCTCCAGGCGGTGGGGTCATCCGCCCTGTGGGTCCAGGTGATGCCCTGGGAGCTGCCGAGGGCCGGGGCTGGGGGGATGTGCTCACTGCCCAGACCAGTCACCCAACACGCTCCGCAGACACTGCTCTGTGTGCCAGAGACTGAGTTTCTTTCCAGTCCCGTGTCCCTCCTCTGGCGGCTCCACTCTGCAAGCTCCTGGTACCAGAACCAGGCGGGACTAACTTTCAGTTGAGAAGAAACGGTGACATTAGGTGAAATCAAGTTAGGAGCCTCAATGGTTTAATCGTGCAATTTAATAGTAGCACCAATTTTTCATTTGGAAAAAATTAAATAAAAACCTGAGAAGTCTAACATGAAGTTAGGACACGTGTCTGCTCCGTGGTCTGTTGGCGAGCACTCCGGCCTGAGCCCCCTGGGCGAGTTCCGACACGGCTCCGTGCCGTGGCCCCGAGACGTCCCGGCCTCGCTGTGCCCTGTCCCCTGCACTGCCCGCTCCGGCCTCGCTCTCCAGGGGATGAGGGGGAAGCTCAGGGCTCAGAGGCACTCAGGGCTTCTTCCCCATGGAGTCTCCCGGGCAGACAGGACAGCAGGCCCCGCCGACCCTCACGGGTGCTGGACAATCGGCCGGCTGGCAAGTCTCCACGAAGCAGGTGACCTGCCCGTCCTGGAGGAGAGACGGCGCCCGAGCCCGTCAGTCCTGGGGACCCGGCCCCTGCATCTCACCCCACCCCCAGCTCTGACCTCCCACTGGGGACCCCGGGATCACGTCCCTGGGTGTCAACCAGGAGGAGGTCCGGCTAGAGAGGAGCTGGGAGGACAGGGCTCTGCCCAAACCTGACAACCACCAGGGACACTGGACGGACCCCTGCTCCTCCAGAGCCAGGGGACGAAGTCGCCTCCCCATGTGCACCGACCCGCCCACCGTCCTCCCGTCCTGGCTCCCAGCCCCGCCCCAAAACTCCCGCCCAGCCTGGGCAGCGGCCAGGCCCCCCTCCCCTGCGGCCACCACTGCCCCCTCGGTCCTCTTGCTCCAGGACCGAGAATAGTGTGGACAGCCCTGCGCTGACCAGGGGCAGTGATGTCCGTGTCGACCTTCAGCAACGGCTCCGGGGGAAGAGCCCTGAGTTCTCAAGGGACGTGGGAAGGGACCCCACAGCTGAGCTCCCTGACGGCCCTGCTGCCTGCCCGGGTCCCCCGCGGCATCCACACTCACGCGGCATTCACAGACGGTGCAGGGATCCCGTTTCCATGTGGTACCGTCCGCGCGCGAGCTGCCGTCTGCATCCACGCACTCGGTGCTGAGCCGAGACTCGAGTTTCTGTATCTGCGGCAAAGCAGAAGCGCTGGTCACCGGGACGCAGCGGGCAGCTTGGGTACCGCGCACCTGCTCCCTCACTTGAAACGATGCCTCACGATGAACGGGGACCGAGGTGAATGTCTAAAGCACTTTCCTGGAACCTCAGATTTACTCGTTAAGCAGCTGGTAGCTGTTTGTCCAAAAGCTCCATGACAACAGCCTGACCTCCGCCGTATCTGAGGCCAGAAGTGCACGGACTGTAAGTACGGTGAGTAGTCGGTAAAGAAGAGAAGAGAAACCTTAGAAAGAAGCAGAGAGAATGCCGACACAGGACTGGGTGACAAGAGCATTCTGCACCAGCTTCTCAAAGGAGCTCTGGGCTGTGACCGGCTGCTGACCCCGACGCACACCGGCCCCAGCTTGGGGCCACCCTCTTGCTGGGAGGGAGGCGCTGACAGGGTGGCGGGGGCTGGAAACGCTGGGGCCTCTGCACCGTGGAGGGTCCGGCAGCCCCGGCCCATTTCCCTCTGGGATACGTGAGAGGAAAGCAAACTTCCACCTCGTTTATTTAGCCCACCATCGTTCGGGTTTTCCGAGTCTCAACTGACTCATGAACGAGGTGTGGGATGGGCACCGCCAGGCGTGGGGTGGCCAGCCTCTCACCGCCCCGTCCTGCATCCCCGTCTGGTCAGCCTGACCCATGTGTGCAGAGCGACCAGGCCTCTCTGCCGCTCCCTGTGGACTCTCAGGGATCAGGGGTCAGCTGTCTGGCCCTGGACACTCATCCAAGGGTGCAGCCCCACCCTGGGCACGCTGTGTGGTCAGCTCAGGGTCTGCTTGGGTTTTCTGTCTCCAGCTCCAGGCAAAGGGCTTCTTGTCCGGGCCCTGAATCCAGCGGGAGGCCAGCTGGGGCAGGCCAGTCCTCCCCCTGCCCACCCCCCCAACCGTGGCGAGTCTGTTAGCACCTGAGGCTGTCAACTCTGTCCCCAGACCCCTAGGCAGGAGGAGAAGCTACAGGGCAAGCACAGAGCAGATGCAGGGCAGCCGGCGCACTTCTCCCTGGAAGATACAAACGTCTTCCAAGCCCGCGGACTGAGACCCCCAGAAGCAGGACGTGGCCTGCACCACAGATCCCCAACTCGCAGGCCTGTCTCTGGAATGTTCCACAGCATCAGAAGCCCTTCTCACTGGGACCCTCTGGGACCCTCTGCATGCATCCCATTAACCTGAGATCTCACTCTTCACTCCCACTTAGGTGACATCACGCTGAGACCCCCGCGCAGACACGGCAGGGGTGGGGTGCGGAGGTCTGCAAACCCTGCAGACCCCCAGGGAAGAGCCCCAGAGTACAGATGTGCCGGTGCCCTTCCGGCGCCCAAGGGGACCCGACCTCCATCAAAACCTCCTGATCCCCCTGGGAGCAGAGGCTTAACAGTCATCCCTGAAGAGGAGGCTTTGGGCAGGACTTGAGGTTTGAATTCTGCATGGCCCTGACCCGGAGCCCCTCACAGCCAGTGTTCGGGGGGAACCCGCGCCCCTCACCCAACGCGCCAGTGGGCAGCCCACGGCCGAGGGTCCCCGGTCCCAGGAGGTCCAAGGGCAGCTCAATGCGGCCCAGCTGGAGCCAAGCCAGAAAGAAGGGCAGAGACAAAAGTGACCTCCCTGGAGGCTCCCAGGCCGAGGACCAGGGGTATGTGGGCAGCACCTTCCCTTCACCGTCACGGGAGAAACGCACACCGGGCCCAAGGGTGGAGAGGGGCCGGGCAGGCCGGGGAGGTGAGGATGGGGGCGCCCAACCTGCTTCCTGAGGTCCCTGATGGTCTTCTGCATCTCCAGGACAAACTCCCGGAAGTCGCTGGTCCCTGCTACTGGTGGGCGCTCAAAGGCGGTGGCCGAGGCGTTACTGGGCCTCGTCTCGGGCATCCCGGCTCTGCTTGGGAGGAGCAAGGGAGACTCAGGACACAGCCAAGGGTGTGCGGCTCCCAGGCCCGAGGGCGGGGCGCGTGGAGTGGCTGCATGGGTGCCCTTGAGGCACACCCCCCCCACACCCAAGGGCCAGCTGGCAGGGTGCACGGTCCCAGGTCCCGGCGGGGCTCGGCCGTACCTTGGCATCTTCCCAGGCCCCGCATCCGTGGCTGGCTCGTCCTCCCGGTAGCTGAATTCAAGGGACCGCCTGCCTCGGAAGTGGTAGGAAAACGCGTTGAACTGTCCCCGGGTTCTGCAGTCTGCGGGCAAAGCGCAGACACGTTAGGGTCTCGAGTCCCACGAAGGGGACGTTAAGAACAGCTCGGCAAGTATCACTGTCCTTCCCGCAGGACACGCGGGGCGCTGAGGTCGGCAGCGCTGGAGGCACTGTCCCCACTCCCCTTCCCCTCCCCACCCCAGGTGAGCGGCCTGGAGCCCCCCGACCCCCAGTGCTGCCCCCCGACGACACCCTCCTCCGGGTGGGGCATGCGCCTGCTGTGCTGCCCACACGGGAGTGGTTGGCACTGTTTCAGTAACTTCTACAGTGATCTCAGAAGTGTGTGCATGTGTGTGTCCTCCTCTCCGTGACTCATCAGTCCTCACAGAGAGGCTGAAATTCCTAACTTTGGTCAAGAGAAAAAGACACGCATCCTCCCAAGGGCAGTTTCTTAGGTTTCTCACGTGTGCAGGTTTCGTACTTGGATTAAACAAATACACAATTAAGAGATGAAGCTTAAGAAAGTTTGGGTTAAGTGAGTCTTTTTTTTGCGGTACGCGGGCCTCTCACTGCTGTGGCCTCTCCCGTTGTGGAACACAGGCTCCGGACGCACAGGCTCAGCGGCCATGGCTCACGGGCCCAGCCGCTCTGCGGCATGTGGGATCCTCCCGGACCGGGGCACAAACCTGTGTCCCCTACATCGGCAGGCAGACTCTCAACCACTGCGCCGCTGGGGAAGCCTGTAAGTGAGTCTTTTATAAACACTGAGGTGTCGATAACAGCTACCGACATTTGGTTCTGTCAAACCATAACTCTTTTTTTTCCGCCACTTTTTAGATATGGCTTCTGGACTAAAATAAAAACAGATAAAGTTTATAGAGCATTCTTTAAGTTCTGTCAGCTGAGGGCTATGCCTGCTATTTCTAAGAGGAAAAGAATCCAGAAGAAAGGATGCTGGAAACTGTACCAAGTGCCTAAGCCTCTGACTGTCCAGCGGAAGCAAGAAAAGGCTCTGGAATGAGGCACAGACGACGGAGCCTGGATCCAAGACTCAGGCTCTCAGAGGACTTCGGGTTTCTGCAGCAAAAACCAGAAAACCGGTCTCTGTTCCTTTCTAAGCAGCTACAGGGAATCTATCTGGTAAAGTTATCAGAAAATGAAGATTCTGTATCTGAAAAGAAAGACTGGCTTTTTCCAATGATTTTCAAAGAGAACAACCGTCTGCAAACACAAGAATCAAATTCTCCGCCATGTGTGTGGAAAACTGTTGTGACCTTAATATACTAGTCAGAATATTTTTTTTAAAAAGCGAAAAAAAAAACACCAAGTTCCCAACAGCTATAAAAATGAGAAATTAATGCTTTGGAAACTTGGGCATGTAGCGAGCAAAATTTTAACATGCATGTGAATTCTCCTACAACGTTGCAAATCGTATTCATTATATATATATTTAACGTATTACGTATCCCATGTATTAGTTACGTACATCATACGTACGCACAGAGAGAAGCCACAGACACAGAATCACAGCAGACACACTCACTCACACACAGAACGTGCATCGACCCAGATTTCAACACTTACTAACGAAAATAACAGCTCATTAAAATTAACTACTAGCGAGAACCACCTGGCCAGGGCTATTCCTGCGGAAATAACGAGGTGCAAAAGAAAACCGGTTTCTGCACCTGGTGTCCATCGCCAGCCGAGGCGGAGGGCCGGGGGCCGGGGCCCTGGGCCCTCCTTGCCCACCTCACCCACAGGGGCTGTGTGGCCCGTGGTGTTGCCCCAGGCTCGGGGCCCCATTTCCTCACCACAAGAGTGGGGTTACCCAGAATGGGTCCTCAGTGTTCCCCCCATTGCAATGTTCCCTGGGTCTCTGATCACAGTTGGAATTAAACCGAAATTATGTTCAAATGAGAACGTGCGGTCGAGGTTAGCTACGACCCGGCTCGGGAATGCTGCGTAGGAGCCGCCTGGACGGCGCATCCAGAAACAGCCGCGGCGGCAGGACAGGCACCGCCGCCTTCGTGGGCTCCCAGGTGCCTGGGTGAGGCCGCCGCGCAGCTGCCTGTCACACTCTCCACCTCCTCAGGAGGTGATTTATGGCACGTTTCTCTGCTTACACAAGCTCTTCTGGACACTGAGAACACACAGCACGCAGTTTTAAAATTAAATTTGATGTCTGGCAAGCTTTGCGATCTGTTTCTTGTTCATATTTTATCTGCGGGGACAGACAGGCAGGCTATGAAATGCAGACGTGTGATAGGTTTTAAAGAAAAGCTGGGAGCTAAGCTCATTAAAGTTTTGCTGTCTGTTTCTTTTACTTAGTAGTTCTCATTGCTAACTCCTATCTCCTGGCATCACAAATTCTTCAAAACCATGACTTTAATTATCCTCGGGTTCCACTGTACTGCTCGGTATGGACACTCCAGAATTTACGGACCCCTAGAGCCGCCTGTTTCGTTTGTGTTCTCACTGCTGTGCCGATTCCAGCCCGTGCGTTAGCGGGCACTAAGCTTCCACCCAAACTGTCGGTGAAGGAGGACGGACCCCGGTGAGCGGCAGGGCCCCGGGACGCCCACCTTCACAGCAGTCTTGCCACACGCGGAGGTCCAGCCGGGGGATCTCGTCACAGCTGCTGTACCCGTGGGGGAACTCGGCCACTCGGAACACGTCCCTCTGCACACGCGTGATGTTGTCTGAATTGTCGCACACGATCCGGGCCAGCGACGTCTGCTTGATCTGCGTGAGCTGGGCGGGGGTGAAGACCCCCGGGTTCTCATACCACAACCTGCGTTCCCCAGAACGAGAGCAAAGCTCAGGGAAAACACGACACGGAAAAGCCCCAGGGGGCTGGTTAAAATATTCCCCACACTCAGTTTCGCCAGTGATGAGACGTAAGTGGTTCAATTAGGTTATCACTTAAAAATGGACTCAAACGTTACTGTGAGCCACTCAGAAAACGAAGACCAAGAAATGTGCAGTGACATCAGCAGGGGCAGCTCCTCTGATGGACCAGCACAGGCCACCTTCCAGAAACACTGCCGGCACACGGCCACCTACCGAATTACCTGGCGGCAGGTGCATCTGCATTTACCTGTCCCCGTCCCGTAAGCGCTTGAACTGTGTGCTCAGCAGACACATCAAGGTAGGCCCCAGGCGGCTGCCGGGGACCAGGTCCTCCACCATGAGGGCGGGAAACAGGTCGATGTTGAGCGGGGAGCCGTACAACCTACGAGACCAAGCAGAGCCTTCAATTCACTGAGCAAAGCCGTACCTGGTGAAGAGCACAGCAACCAGCGGAAAATAAAACCCTCGTGGCTTCTTCATCATTATTTGACGTTATTCAGGTCTTCACTTAGTAAAATCCACTTATTTCTTTAAAGCATCTATCCATTATGTTTTAAAGATGTGTTGCTATTTCCCGTTCATATACGCATGATAAAATACACACACGGATATATTTATCATACAAAGCTAGAGAAGCCAAGAACACACAAGGAAGGAAATTAAAACCACACCTTTCCTGCCTATTTAGAGACAACTTGACATTTACTGGAAACCCTTCCAGTGTTTTTGTCATTGATACACATGAAGAATAAGCTACACACACAGCTAAAGACACGTTTTCAAAACAATACTGGGATCCTGCCGTACACTGAAAACACACTTGCTGTGAAGAAGCTACTTACTAAGTGGGAATCGCACAAAAGACTAAGACAGCAAGGTCTAATGTTCAAGAACAAACTTTTTCATCAAATTCTTCCAATTCCTTAGAAATAAATGCTTCTAAGCAAAGAGCTGACAACTTCTCTAACATTGTTCTTATCTGATCTCTCCCGACACCCTGGGCGGACGATGATGGCTTCGTTTCAGCTGCCACCCAAAGCTCCACTGGGCCTTTTAAGTGCATCCTGTAACCGAGACGCCTTTTCCACCTGCTTGGACTAGGGGTGCGGACTGCGGACAGGGCCGTGCCGGGCCGTCCTCAGCGCTCCCCCTCTCAGGAGCAGGGTGAGCGCGAAGCTGCCGGAAGGGCATTCAGTCCGAGGACACGCCATCCTCCCTCTCCCCAAGTTCAAGGACGTTCACACTGAACTTTATCCAAATTCAAGGACGTTCACACTGAACTTTAGTTCATATGGAAACACAGTCAGAAAGAGCCTTGCAAGTTTGGTTCTCCGCCTGCAGGGGCTTTTCCCAAAGGAGACACCCCGTTCCTGGGCAGGGCCCCCTTCCGTCTTCCCCCGACCCCTGGGGGACTGGCCACACAGGTGGGCCCCGCAGACCCCAGACCGAAGCAGGGCACCCTCCTGCTCACAGCCCCCCAGCACAGGCCACACTTCCCCCTCGCTGTGCACCCAGAAATGGACAGATCTGATCGGATGCCACCAACACAGGTGCAAGCACACGCTCCCTTAAGCCCCGTCTAAAAGCCTCTCTTCCCTGACAGCGTCACTGTCCCACAGCTGGGACGCACTGTCCCGTGTCGTCACTCTGCCCGGGCACCTGTCTCATCCCCACTCGGTGAGTCAGGCCTGACGCAGAGGCGGGTAAGCGCGTGACTCTCCTGGGGGTGGATCACACTGACAGCCTCTCCAGGGTCCCCGGAACTCGAGGTTCAGGGCCCCCAGCCCCCAGCAGCGCTGAGCTGGAGAGCAGACGGCTTTGACAGACGCTGGGCAAAGGAAAGAAACACCGGGAAAGTGATCTCGTCAGTCTGGACAAGAACAACGGAGGATATTCAAGCATGAAGAACACAGACAGTCCACACACCCTAGCTGAGCAGCCCGTGCCACAAAGGTCCCTGTACCGGGGGAGCGTGCGTTTACGTACCGGGCAACCTGACACTGTTATGTGAACGAACACCGGAACATCTTCAACTGTAGAGCGTGACGCTCGCTTATTCACAACCTGCGATAAACTACGAGTAAAAGGCATTTTCTCCGGAAGGCGCAGGCCAGGCCCTGAAGAGGACACGCCTGAACCGCAGCGTCAAGCGTGTGACCGAAGCATCAGCGATTTACCTCCTAGTGAGCAGGAGCGTCCAGAAAATGACCCACGTGGGCCTTTACAGAAAAGCATTTTTCCTTTTCAAACATACTGTAAGTACACAGTGACCAGCGGGCTACAGGGGACCCTTGTGGGAAAACTCTAGTGAGTGGTTATTTCCATTAAAGACCCCCCCAGAGAGACTAGAACAATTAACGAGAAAAACAGGACTTAAGGAGCCAGGGCAGACTGGACACGAGAGGGGTGGGGGCGGGGGAGTCGTGAGGACCCTGTCTAAGCAGCGATCTGGACGCAGAGATCCTGGGGAGGAGGCAGCCGCTACAGGCAGGAAGCCCCGTCCCGCCAGACGCCGGCCCCTCGTGGCCTGACAGGGCCGGCCCTGGCCTCTGCGGGCCCACGGAGGAGGGGCTGCCCGGGGGTCTCCAGGGGCCCTGCCCCACGCGCTGGGCGTCCTCCACTTCCGTGCCCCCGGCCCAGTGAGCCCTCTCCCAGGAGGGGGGAGGCTGCTGCCTGTGACGGACGGGGGTGCAGGGGACGGGCGACAGGCCCGGGTCTGGGGGACAGCAGGTTTAGGGAGAGGACTCCGGACAAAGCCTCATAGCTGGGGGCCCGCCCGTCCTGCGGCGCCAAGGGCTGGCGCTCCGGCTCCCAAGGCTGCAGCAGGGTCTCTTCCCCGAAGCGCCCGCGGGCCAGTCTCGTCCTGCCCGACGATCTCATCCCTCCACACCCCTCCCATCAGGCCCGCCGGACAGGGCCCCTCATCTCTGAAGTCAAGCCTCAACCTGCCCCCTCCCCGTCTCCACGTGCCCCCCACCCCCGAGGCTGCACAGACAGAGACTCAAATCCAGGGGCCACGACCCCCTTGGGCTGTCCCCCCACACCCACCGTTGCAGCTTCTCCCGGATCTCGGGGCTCCTGATCTCGTTCTTCAGGTCCTCGAAGGTGTGGGCGGCCGACAGGTTGCAGTAGACGCGGTAGTCGTGGTAGGGCGGGATGCCGTGGTCGCGGCCGCGCTGGATGTTGATGGCGGCCAGGTCCAGCGCGACCGTGTGCGCCATGGAGAAGAGGCGCTCGGTGAGCTCCGTGTTGAGCAGCTGGGACGGCACGCGCATCTTGCCCGGCACGCCGAACAGGCCGCGGAGCAGCGGGTCGATGCCGCCCTCGTTCACGATGCGGAACGGGGAGAAGAAGGCCTTGTGCAGCGGCACATGGCCGTGCGCCACGGGCTGGAAGTTCTCGTCCAGCCGCTGTAGCAGCGGGTTGACCAGCGTGTGCCCGAACCGGAAGGCGGCCGTGGCGAAGGCGTTGGAGATGCCGGCGTTGGCGCCCGGATCGTAACCACGGTACTCGCCCAGCATCTTCATGCCCACCTCGCCCAGCACCTTGGGCAGCCAGTGCCGGTAGGTGATGTGCTGCACCTGCGCCCCTACCACCTTGCGGGCCTCGTGGTAGACGGTGTCGCCGTCCCAGTGCGGGTTCAGCGCCAGCAGCTCGGCGGCCACGCGGTTGTGCTCGCGGAACCACAGCGTATGCATGCTGGTCAGGCCGAGCTGCTCGTTGGCGCGGTGGTCGCCAGCCAGGAAGCAGGGGATGGGGCTCTCGTTCTCGTCGCGCATGCACTCGGTGGGCGGCCCGGCCGCAAAGGGCAGCAGCGGCTTGCCCGAGCGCTGCACGATGCCCTGGCGCAGCAGGCCCCGCTGGCTGGCCAGGTCGCGGATGGCGCGGGCCTCGTGCTCGGAGCTGCCGTAGACGTTGGAGGCGTCGATGTACGAGGTGAGCTGGTTGATCTGCTCGCGGGGGTACACGGAGTTCATGAGCAGCGACGTCATGCCGCTGCCGCACACCGGGCTGGAGCGCACGAAGAACATGCAGCGCGCCCCGCTGCGCGCTCGCGGGTCATCGGGGGGGATGGCCACCGAGAAGCAGGGCGGGTCGCTGCTACACGTGGAGCTGCAGTGCTGCCCGTCGGAGAAGCGGGCCTGGCTCAGGGCCACCACCGTGGAGTCCAGGTCGTGGTCCAGGAACTGGCCCCACTGCATGAGCATGTGGGTGAACTGCTCGTCCGGGGTGATGGCCTCGGTGCCGATGAGGGCCGTGGACACCAGGCGGGGCATGGGCAGCGGGTGCCCGTGGTAGTGCCGGCCCGGGTCGATACCACGGGGCGTGTTGAAGCCGTTCTCGTACACGGCCTTGAGCAGGCGCTCGAAGGCGGTCAGCGAGGCGCCCCACATCGGGTGCTGCAGGTTGTTGCAGGTGCCGTCATGCGTCCGGTACTTCTGGTGGAAGCACATGTCCGAGCAGTTGTTGACACGCCTGTGGGCCGTGCAGCCCGACAGGTTGGCGATCAGGCTCAGGTACTGCGGGGACACGAGGTCGTTGTAGTGGTAACCTGGACAGAAGGTGGAGACACACCTCAGCAGCCCGGGCACCAGGCGGGCACGAGCGCTGGCCCGGGGCCCCTGCCAGCTGGGCCTACCGGACCGAACAGCAGTGCCGGGACCCGGGAGAGAACAAGCAGGGAGGTGAGGAAGCTCCCGCAGGGAAGTCTGGGAAGGACCTGGCGCACCAGCTCCCGCTCCAAGCTCTCCCAGACCGGCGCCTGGGGCTCCATACGCAGGGCCCACGCTCCCCACACGGCCGCGGGGTGGTCACCACGCATCTCGCGTCTCCCTTCGGGACCGACGCCCGTGTACGTTTAAAGAAGACAGGTGGCAGCTCCCCTCTGCAGAGGACAGCGTCCTAAGTACCCACATAGAGAAGCAGTAAAGAGATGGAGGTGACATTTCCCAGGCTGGGGGAGCAGCAGTCAGACACACAAGCGCTGGAGGCCTGCACGAGAGAGGAGCTTTGCAGGGATAGGACACTGGGCTGCCATCGCCATCTGGCGTCGGGCTCAGACCCGACAGCCTGGCATCTCCCGCCTCCCCAGAGAGAAGGGCGAGGCTGGCACGCCTGCTCTGTCACAGCCGCCCTGAGAAGTCCTGAACGGCTGAAGGGTCAGCAAGGAAAACGCTTCCTCCTAAACACTGTCTGGGCGCTAATCCCCCTCCGGCCCTGCAGAGGCTCGGGCGGGGCCCTGCAGCGGGCAGAGGAGCGGGGGGCTTCACCCTCGCCGTCTGCGCGGCACCTGCTGGGGCTCCATCAGCGTCCTCTCTAACAGCCCCAACCTGGACCCACGGCCTCCGAGGGGCGCTCCTTGGTCCAGAGGCCCCGATGGTCAGAACCCGGGGGCCAGGACAGCACGACCACCCGTGCTGAGCACATGTCAGGTCACTGCTGGGTCTCCCATCAGACCTGGGGAGCCACAGGACTGTCCCAGCTCAAGGCAACCCGCACGTGACCGCGATCATCACAGACCCCGGGCCCGACAGGCTGGACGTCGTCATGGGGAAGGGATCTGCGGGGTGTGGACCCCGCCCGGGTACTGACTCGTTCCGTTCAGGTCCACCATCAGGCCGTGCTGCACGTGCTCCTGAATCAGCTGCAGCGCCCGCTCGAATATCTCCCCGGCCCGGGCCTGCTCCACAGTGTAGGGGTCCCGTGGGTACCGGAACAAGGCCAGCAGGTCGTTCGGGGAGCGGGGCCGGCTAGCGGGTGTTCGGGAAGAAAAGGGAAGAACGGAACAGATGACTGAGAACAAAGGTCACTCGCGCCCAAAGGAGAACTATCGCTCTTAAATATTTCTGTGGCTACGTTTCTACAGACACAAGGTATCGTACCTTACTCATCCCAAGCGGAAGGCAACAAAACAAACGAACAAAACCAAAAGACACTAAAAACAAATAATTAATTACGTCAGTAGAAAAAAACACCAATATACTATTTCAGCTCAAATGCAGAAAAAACACGCTAGAATTGCCAAGATGAACAAATGCACGAAGGGCTTAGGAAATGCTTTGTTTTTGCCAAGTCACTGAGTAACAAGCCAAAATAATGAGTCAAAAAATGGTTTAAATGTTCTATTTGTGAATCATAGTTCAGTTTCTACTTGGAAAGGAGCATCTTTCTGTTATCTTAACCCCCAGCAAAGTTAACACCAACACTGTTTATTGATTTTCAGATTAAAACCGTGTTTTGTTCCCATCAAACCGGTGAAAACTGCGTCCGAGAATCACCCTCTGAAGCCCCGCCCGCCTCTGCAAATACCTGTCAAACAAGTGCGTCCGCGTGGAGTTTATGGCTCTGTCCACCGTCGCGATTGCTTCAACAATGGATGAGGCTACAAATGGGTCCCCGTTCCTACTGACATCGGGAACTAGGAAATGCGAGGTCGCAAGTCACCGGAAAACGTGCACACAAGTGAGTCAGAGAATAATGTCTAGACTCTATGTCACTCAGACTGAGGCATGCTTTTCTCCAATGTTATTTCTACTTTTCACACCAAACCTTAAGTTATGTCATCACAAATTCTACGAGAAGCTGTATGGAAGTTGCAGACGCTTAATTTTTTAAATCATGGGATACGCCATAAAAGGACAAGGTAGTTGTAACTTAAAACACTGAAGTTCTTCTACCAAAGCATCGCCCAACAGTGGAGGCGCTGACTCAGGCCCACCCGCCAGAGCAGCTGCCCTGCTGGGCGGAGAGTGTGGTGCTTCAATTTCCGGTGGATTCTGTGTTCCTCCCATCAAAGGTCAACCTGCCTGGGTGCTGGATCTCTGCCCGCCCACCCTCCCGAGACTCTGCTCTCGCTTCACCCTATGCCCCAAAGGAAGGATCAGACATTCTTACACCCAGCATGTGTGCATGTGGGCACGCACACACACACACATGACCACATGTGCACACGCATACGTGACCATATATGCACACACGTAACTATACATGCGTGCACGTATGTTCACGCACACTCAGGCACACTCGGATACACCTGACACCTACGAAGCTACGGCTCCCTTTCTACTTTCCTCTTTTCATTCCTTTTTCACTTAATATTGACATTTTTCTAGCGTTTAGAGTTTGCTAAATAAAATAACCTTGTTCCAACCAATCTTTATCTTTATTTTCCAAAATGTCTCATGCCAGGTCACCAACAGCATGCATTTTAATAAACGGTATCTTTACCTTCAAAATACTCCACCTTCTAGAAAACCTGACACGGCTGATAATGTCCTCACTGAAATGTTGCCTTCACTTGGTTCTGGGATACACACCCCTCCCTCCTGGAATACATCCCCCTCCAGACTGGGACATAGGCCCTCCTGACACCGATCTCAAACAGAGCCCCAATTTACTAATTTTTAGAAGCTAGTATTTTTATGTCATGTGTTAGACAAATGGACAGAACAATCTTACATAATTGTATTACCCTAATATTTCATTACTATCAATGATTTAAACTGACTTTGTTTTTCTTCAAGCAATGATCACAGAAAAATCATCCCAAAACACTTCTTTATATGCCTTAGAAAAAGGGTAACGGAAATTCACTATGTTCAGGGTGGTTATTTTGGGGGAGTGGGATTATGGGTGGGAGATTATTTTTAAACTTCACGTGTAACTAATTCATGTTAAAGTAACATTATTTTTCAAGTATAAAAATAAACATTAATGGAAAAAAACAGTTTCTAAGTCAGGAGATTCACCGATTTAATTTATAATCACTTCACGCTCTCATATAATGGGAAAATAAGGTCATTTAACATTTCCCCCCTCAAAAAAAAAGGTTTCCAGTTTCGCCTTTACTGCTGTCTGCAGGTGCCCACAGGCTCCAGGCACCGTGCAGGGAGTGTGGAGTATGGGCTGTGAGGTGTCGGCATATAAATTAACCACACCCAGGCAGGTCTGAGGCTCACCAGTCCTCGGGGAAGGCAGATTAGGTGATTAAAGTGGAAAAGGCAAAAACGCACATGCAGGTGGAGGATGTTTCCTGTGGGAGGAACTGGGGGATCGTCCAGAGGAGGGGCCTGGGTGTGGAGGCTCTGTTACCTGAGAACTCAGGCTTTCTGTGCCGGGGGGCGGCAGGTGGAAGCGGGGCACAGAGAGAGCTGGAGACAAAGTGCAGGTTTGGGTCGAACTGTAAGACTTTATGCAGGGACTTCCCTGGTGGAGCGGTGGTTAAAAGACTCCACACTCCCAATGCAGGGGGCCCGGGTTCAATCCCTCGTCAGGGAACTAGATCCCACACGCACGCTGCAACTGAGAGTTCGCGTGCCGCAACTAAGGAGCGCGCGAGCTGCAACTAAGACCCAGCGCAACCAAATAAATAAATAAATATTTTTTTAAAAAGACTTTATGCCAATCTGCAGGCTGTGCATTTTACCCTGTTGGCCCAGAACACATGGAGTGTCAGAAAGGTGGAGGTGACACCTGGATGGACCAGGTGGTGGGGCCGGAGGGGATGCCCTGGGTGAGCTCCGCAGGCCGGCACAGAGCCGGGGTCCACCTGGCTCTAGGGCCACCAACCAGTCCAGGGAAGGGAACGGTCCTCGATTATCTGGGGGTTTAAAATGAAGACTTAATACACGCCAGGACCGCACAAGGCCACACACACCCAGAACAGAGAGGAAACAGAGTGAAGGGGCCGGGATTCTTTCACAGCAGTAACTACGTCTGTGCTTTGCCACATGGTGACTGTAAATGACATGCTGTAGAATTTGAGGGGGTTTGGGTGACCACTAAACCAACCAGGAAACCCAGAGCGAGGCAAGATCTCCAAGGGCACGACCACATCGGCCTGCAGCGCCTACAGCAGCAGGAGGAAGGACGGCTGTGCCTCTCTGGATCCCGCCCACCTCCCTGCAAGGTTGCGCTGTGCTGTCTTCAGATAACGCCCAAACCCCCAGGCTCCCTGCTCTCCTCGGTCGCCTCCGACCGCGCGGGGAGCGTCAGTGCTGCGGGCTCACCGTGCACGCTGAGCACCGTGCTGACCGCCGCCTGCCCGATCGTGTTCCGGGCCGAGCACTCGTAGCGGCCGGCGTCCGCAGGCCCCACGTCGTGGATGGTCAGGAAGCCCTCGGGGCTAATGTGAAACTTCCCGCTTTCTGTCACCTGGACCCCATCCTGCAGCAAGATAAATGGAAGAAACGGTGGGGTCAGACTGCGGAGCACAGGCATCTACCCTGGAGAGGAGCACCACCTGCCAGGACCTCGCTCATGGGTCCATCACGGTGGCTGTGCTGAGACCCGCCGACGCTGGAAGGAGCTCGCCCGACGCCAATTCAAGGGCATGAACTTCTCCCACCTGCTCGCAAAGGACCCAGAAGAACTTAAGACCTCACTCTGGGACGTCCCTGGATCTCTGGGGTGCGCGTGCCGGGGCGTGGCCACAGACGGCAACCTTCCTGGGACGTGTACTGGGGTGGGTGGTGCGGGAGAAGCCAGGATGCCTGAGTCACACCCAGCGAGGCCGAGGCTGCAGGGCCCTGCGACCCTGCACTTCCCTCCCGGGGCGCCACTGCACGACCTCCAGTGCACGACCTCCAGGGACAAGTTCCATATTAAAACACTTGCTTGCAATGAAACACTGATACTCATTTCTTTACTGGGCTTAATAAGAACAACACAGAGAAATGAAACAACGGGAAACCTTCTCTAGTGATTACGGGACCAAGGATCTAACAAAAGGGTTTTCTTTGCTTTTGTCACCAAAAAGGACTCGTAAAGGAGCACGTCCAAAGTCTGTCTCGTTTTGTTTACACCACGGCTGCCTTCCAGCTACGGGGGGTCTGGAGAAGCCGCGGGCAGGGGAGCCACACGCCGCAGCCCTTACCTTGTTCCAGGTGATGGCGGGCTCAGGCTCCCCCTGAGAGCTGCACGGCAGCTGCACGCTGCTGCCCACCTCCACCGTCGTGTCACTGGGGATGCTGGTGAACACCGGGGTGACTGCAAGGCAAGGGGCATGGGCTGACACACGTGGAGAACCCGGGAGACTCCTGATTTGTTCCAAAAGCTTCAGGCGAGCAGAGCCCCGCCTTTGGTCCGGGCAGGCCCAGGGCACGGAGCGCTCCCGCTGCAGCTGCCGGAGCCAAGGAGCCGGACGGGACCGAGGGACGGTCCAGGCTGCCAGCCTCCACCTGCGCAGCAGCATCTGGTCTGTCCGCACGGCTCCGGTCTGCTTGGGGCGGCCTGGAGCTGCCAAGTCCAAGCCCCCCACCCCCACCCCTCAAGAGCTGGTGACGGGAGGAAGCAGGGGACCGGCTGATGACCTCACCCACGGGCCGCCCACTGTCCTGCCTGCTCAGCACTGGAGCAGACCCAGGCCCCGACCCCCAGGGACCCTCTGCAGGCAGCCCCCCTCCACGCCCACCCCCCAGGCCATCACCCCTCCTGCTTTCCTCTCCCGGCTCTCCACAGGGACCCGGGGCCAGCAGGAGGCAGAACCTCGTGTCCAGGAGGACATGGGGGCCTGTTCCCAGGTCAGCCGGTGCTGCTGGGTCCGGGGCCACCTTGCTCACCCCCAGGGAAGGCAGAGATGACACAGTGACATAACGTGACCCGTGTCCCACATGCGGCACTGTCCTCACTGCCGACATGGGAGTGACAGGCTACGACGACAGCCTCGGGATGCGCGTCTGGGGGACGGTCCGTCGCAGGGAGGGGTGCGGGACCACTGCCTACCTCGGGCCTGGACTGTCAGGTGCGCGGTGACACTCTGGGAGCCGATGATGTTGACGGCCTGGCACTCGTACTGGCCCTGGTCGTGCAGGGCGACGCCCGAGATCCGAAGGGTCCCTGACGACAGGACCAGGTGCCGCCTGTCCACCGACAGCTGGCTCCCTGCAAGGTGGGGAGGCACTCTCAGTGACAGGGATACACGGACACAAGCCTGGCCTTAGAGGTGGGAGACGGGAGCCTCGGGGTCAGGCAGAACCCTCGCTGAGGGACAAAGGGGTCGCAGAGCTCGTCTTCCCCAGATCTGGCCTGGAGTCACCGTCCCGGCCTTTGTCACACACCTGTGCGTGTGCGACAGTTCAGGGACAAATAGCACACAGACCCGGCCCCCCCAAGACTCTCCAGAGAAGGAGCAAGGGGCAGGGACCAGGGGGTCGAGGGCTAAGTAAGCAAGAGCCGGGGTGGTGTGCAGACTCGGAGACAGGGGGAGGCCGGTCCCAGGCTGGGCACAGAGGGGTGGGGGTGGAAAGGGGACGAGGGATGGGAAGGCGTCGTGGGCTGGGAAGGGGATGGGCTGGTGCTGCTTGAAGACAAGCAGCTCCCCAAGTAGGAATGAGCCTCTCCTCCCGAAAACATGGAGCTCTCCTCTCGTCCAGGTTGCTCCCAGGATCCCTGGCAATGGCCCCTCAGGGGCGGAAGGGATGGTAGTGCCCTTTGGTCCAGCGCTAGTCACCCCCTCGAGTCCAGAGCAGACCCTGATGGTCCACCAACGTGGGCACCTGCCTCTCCGCAGCCTTCCCGGCCAGGCTGCTGTCACACCCCTGGGGTGACGGGCTGGGCCTTCCCCACATTGTGCGCCCAGCAGCTTCCCAGCTAGAGAAATCGGCTGGGGTCCCACCCAAGGAATTAACGTGGTCAAGTCACAACACCTCTTGGGGAGCAGCAAGAGAACTCTGGGAATTCAAGTGAGAAAGTCATATATACGGTACATGTATTCTACCACCGGTTTCTAGAAGGTTCTATCTGCACATCAGTAAATCTGCTCCAGAGGCTAATTCGGTGCACACTGAAGGCGGGACCCAGACTACTCGGGAGGAGACGGGCCCAACATCCAGGTCCGCGGTGCGGACAGGTCTCCTGTCCTGTGTGTGCGGGGGTGGCCCGTGACCCGACGTGCCCGCAGCTCTGGGTCACGTCGGGTTCAGCCAGCGCCGGCCTGCCCGGGGGGTCCGAGTCCCAGGAAGGGAAGGACAGAGGGAGTGGGCCACCGTCCTGCCTGACACCTCACCTCCTTTCGTCCAGGCAATGACCGGCTGTGGGTAGCCCTTCGCCTCGCAGTGGAACTCAACTGTCTGACCCTCGATGACAGCTCTGTCCTGGGGCGTCACGGTGAACTGAGGAAGCGCTTCCGGAGGGAAAGACGTTGGAAACGCAACATTTAGGAGACAGCTTTGGGTGAAAACGCCGTTTTGAAGGCACACCGCACGCCCTCAGAGTCCTACCAGGACCCCGACTGTGGGTGTGGCACCCCGAGCAGAGGAAGATGCCGGAAAGTGAAAAGGAAGAAACCAAACGCTGGCGCTTCTCAGCGTCACACTGACAAGCGTGCAGAAGACTCTTAATCTAACAGCACTGAGGCTACAACACAGAACACAGGTAACGACCCACTTCAGCTCCTGGAAGGGGCCCGACTCGAAGAGATTCATCTCACTCCTCAACCTAAACTAACATTTGCAAATGGTATAAAATGTCATCTAGCGCAACTGTGCATAGTGACAGGAGTTATTTTATTATTACTGGGTGAAAAAAAATTGCAGAATAATATATGCAATATAATTCCATTTTTATAAAAGCAACAACCACAATCAAAAAAGGTAAAAACCAGTGACATGACTGCTTGGTCATAGGTGCAAAGAAAGGGCCAGAGGACGGATTAAGGACCAACTTTTAGTGACGTGGCTTCCACTGGGGACAGAGGAAGCGGGGTGGGGGACAAAGGAAGCCGGTGGGGACAGAGGAGAAGGAAAGAACTCACTCTCTGCATTTCACACTTCTGTGTTGTCCCAGCGCTTCTTGACCAAAGTCCCGCTGGGCAATTTATTTGAAAACTAATAAACTCATTACAGAGTCAATTAAGGAATTTGGAAACACACAGCATTAAGTCTTAAAACTATACATATTCTCAGACCCTATGTCCAAAAATTGACCCTAAGGAAATTCCAAGACGTGTGTAAGACATACTGATTCCGTACACGCAGGCCTTGGTGAACTGGCATGCGTGCCCACATTCGTGTGGGGAACATAGCAGAAAACTAAAGCTCTGACCCCCTAAAGCCTGCACTTGGAAAATAAACATATCACCAAGTCCCACCGAAGGTCAGATGTGATGGGAGAGGATGAAGCAGGACCCGGGGCTGGAAGACCAGGCGGAGCCCGCGGAGGGGCTGGCTTGAGGGCAAGCCAGGGAGGCTGGGGGAGCCGGGGCCTCTGCGTGGACGCTCTCACCTTGGACGATGATGAAAGCCGTGGCGTGGATGCTGTCCACGGTGTTGGAGGCGAAGCAGGTGTACTCGCCACTGTCCTCCCGTTCCACGTTCTGGATGTAGAGGCCGCCGGACGGCGTGATGCTCACCCGCGGGTCAGCGGGCAGGGGGGTCCGGTCGCCTCTGGTCCAGGTGATCCTCGGCGGGGGGTGGCCCGTGGCGCTGCACTCCAGGGTCACACTTTCCCCCACCAGCACCTCCGTGTTCTGGGGTTGGATTACAAAAGCGGGGCGAGCTGTCACAGGAAACACAGATTCAGAGTTAAAATCCTCCAGTTTAGCAAATGCTTTTGCTTGGCGTTTCTATTTTCATGCTATTCATTCTAGCTGTTAAAGTCTAAAATAAGTAAAACAGAAACAATACAATTGCACACTTTGTCTCCTTTCTTCTTTCAAGAAATGTGAGGACGCAACGAGGGTCGTGGCCTCAGGTCAAGCCACCATCAGCAGCCCTGACGGACTGACTCCTTCTTCAAACGTGGACCAAACTCTGCAGAAGTCTTACTTCTTTTAAATTCTAAACGTATACGCCAGTCTTTTCAGTAAACCTTGCTAGTGGTTCTTACTGGTTATAGACATTGTTTTCAAAGGGCATTTAGAACATATAGAAATAACAAATTTCCCTCATAGAAAGAAAAATACAAATTAATACTCTAGAGAGATGGTTATAATGATGATTACAATGAGATGATGTTTCAACTCTAAATCCAGAAAAAAAACCCCACACACTTATTACTGAGCTTGTGTGTCGAGCACGTGAAGAAACAGAACGCTCACACGGGGGTAGCACAAGCTGCCACGGTCCACCTGGACAGAAACATGGCCACATACATCAAAACTAAAAATGCCTTCACCCTTTTACGCAGAAATGACTCTGCTAGGAGTGTACCCCACAGATACCTGGTTGGCCAAAAAGTTCGTTCGGGTCTTTGCATGTTACAGAAAGACCCAAACGAAATTTTTGGCCAACCCAATACTTTTTACTGGCTTGTAAAACAATATATGTACAAAAAGGGGTTTTTATTACTGCGTTGTTTCTTCAGGCTGACATCCTGATCCACGATTTTCCAACCCCAAAATAAAATATTTTTTCATAACTTCTTTCCTTGGTCTCTCTAGCACGAGGCTACTCACAATCTCCATTATTCCGCTTACTGTGAACATCCGCTCAGTTTGCTACAGGATTTTATATACTGATTGGGTGGGGCATTGTCCAAGATTCCGTGACAGTTCAAGTCAGTAAATGGATTACGTACCATGTGGCCCTTCTGAAAAAAAATCCCCAAATTTCCACATTTCAAACCACCTCTGGCCCAAAGGGTTTTGGATAAAGAGAGGAGACCCGTGACATGTACCCCAAAGGGAACGGGTTACACAGATGTTTTGTCTGGATAATGGGATTCCGCCACCACCCATAAAAAGGGCAAGAGTAAGGAAGTCCCTCATATGTTGAAATGAAAGGTCTCTAACATCCAGTAAGTAAGAAGTAGCCCTGGCCTTGCAGGCACTGGCAGTATTTTCTAGAAGGAGGTGGGATGGAGGTGGGAATTACGTGGACCAGGGAAGGAGACAGGAAAGAGACTTCTCTACATCTGTTCTCGTTTGTTCATTTTTATTTTTTATTTTTAAACTACTTTATTTTTTTCTTCCAGTTTTATTAAGATATAATTGACACACAGCACTGTATACGTTTAAGGTGTACAGCATAATGATTTGACCTACATCAGTGGTTTGAATTACAGTAATTACCAAAAGAAGTTTAGTGAATATCCATGACCTCCTACAGATACAAAATAAAAGAAAAAGGAAAAATATTTCTTCCTCGTGAGGAGAGCTCTTCGGATACTTTTGCTGATTTTTAAACCCCCCTTATCACACATCTAAGTAACAGTGGATCACAGAAAACACAGAAGTGACATTTAATGTTAGCATTTCCAGAGGATGGCAAACTGGAGATGTGGAGCCACGTACAGGGACAAGAACCAAAGGCGAAGCCCATCGTGAGGCATTGGCACGGCCCTGCAATTGTACATGTGGCTTGTAGGACCCTTAGGAGATAGAAAGATGAGGACACCCCAGGATGAGAGCCAGACAGAAAACTCTAGGACGGGTCCCCAAAATGCTCTACCATCAGTACGAGAAAGAGAAAGTCAGCTCCTACCCCCCAGCCCCCCGCAGGGACCTCTGCTGAGTAGAAGGGAGAAATAAACCTCATGTCAGCCTTTATCAACCCAAAGTGGGCCGTCATATAGGCCTGCTGTCTACTTCACACTACATTAGGCAGAAGGAAAGTGACCTCAGTGGAGGAGCTGAGATGCAGGAAGAAATAAAAAGAACTGGAAGTGATAACTACACGGTACAGCTAGACAAACATTAACAGTACAACATAACAACCTTTTATACATTAAAAAACAGAACTCAGCCTAGAAACTAAGGTGGGTAGTTATATTTGAGACAAACGTAAAGACAGTAACTGTAAACGTTGATAATTTAAGAATGCATTTGAAATTTCTCTAGAATAACCACTTACAGAAAGGAAATAAGGTATATAACTTCCAAACTAGAAGTAGGAAATAGAAGATGAAAAAAAAAAAATTCAAAACAAGGCAAGAAACATAGAAAAGGTTGGATAACTTGTCCAAAGTAAGAGGTAGCATTTATAAATCTAAATTGCTAACCACAATAAATGTATATGGACTCGTTTTTAAAGTCAGTGTGAGTTTTTTAAAAAAAACTCTAGCTCTATGCTGTTTACAACAAACGCCCAAAATATACTAATATAGAAAAAGGTTCAGAAATAGAGTCACAGGGCTTCCCTGGTGGCGCAGTGGTTGAGAATCTGCCTGCCAATGCAGGGGACACGGGTTCGAGCCCTGGTCTGGGAAGATCCCACATGACGCGGAGCAACTGGGCCCGTGAGCCACAACTACTGAGCCTGTGCGTCTGGAGCCTGTGCTCCGCAACAAGAGAGGCCGCGATAGTGAGAGGCCCGCGCACTGTGATGAAGAGTGACCCCCACTTGCCACAACCAGAGAAAGCCCTCGCACAGAAACGAAGACCCAACACAGCCATAAATAAATAAATAAATAATAATAATAATTAAAAAAACCAAAAACCTGTAGGTTATAAAAAAAAAGAAAGAAATAGAGTCGCAGATATAAAAAACAAACTTGTGGTTACCAAGGGGGAAGGGAGGGGGAGGGATAAATTAGGACATTGGGACTGACACATACACACTACTATATATAAAACAGATAACTAATAAGAACCTGCTGTACAGCACAGGAAACTCTTTTCAATACTCTGTAATGACCTATATGGGAAAAAAAAATCTAAAAAAGAGTGGATGTATGTATAGGTATAACTGATTCACTTTGCTGTACACCTGAAACTACTACATTGTAAATCGACTATACTCCAGTAAAAATGTAAAAAAACGTAAAAAAGAAAGGTTCAGAGCAAAATGACGCGAAAAGTATAGTTGACAAACACTAATCAAAAGAAAGTGGGTTGCATCCATATAAAATCAAACTAACCTTAAGGCAAAAAGCATTAATAATCAAAAGTTTAGTTCATGAGGAAGATTAAAAACTGCAAACTTATATGCCCCTAATAATAGCTTCAAAACAGACAGAGTACATTTAGCCCTTTGTGACTCGTGGAGACTTACAAACGGGTCCATTATCATTACCCACATCACGGGGTTGGCAACTTCTGTAAAGGGCCACAGAGCATATTGTTTGGGCTTTTCAGGCCATAAATCTTTGCATGTGATTATGTTCCAATAAAACTTAATTAACAGACATTGAAATTTGAACTTCATATAATTATCATGTATTCTAAAATATTACTCTTAAGTTGTTCACATAAAAATGTAAGACACTTTTTTTTTTTTTTTTGCGGTACACAGGCCTCTCTCTGTTGCAGCCTCTCCCGTTGCGGAGCACAGACTCCGGACGCGCAGGCTCAGCGGCCATGGCTCACGGGCCCAGCTGCTCCGCGGCATGTGGGATCTTCCCGGACCAGGGCACGAACCCGTGTCCCCTGCATCGGCAGGCGGACCCTCAACCACTGCGCCACCAGGGAAGCCCAAGACACATTTTTACTTCAAAGATCTTGGAAAAACAGGCAGTGGTCCAGGTTTGGCAGCCCCGAGTCTAGGCTGGCAGGCTGCCACTGGCTGACCCACTCACTCTGCAGTGGCATTCCAGTCACGGACTGTGGGAGACCCTCCCTGTGCATTTTGGGGAGCAGTGCCAACATGCACAGACTAGTGCACTAAAGAAGGTTCTCGTGCCCGAGAGAGAAACAAAAATTCAGATCGAAAGGGGTTAGACTTGGAACTCTCAGGCCACAGGGAGATTTTAATATTCCCAGCTAGGAATCAATTATTCCGCTAACACAGCAACTCTGCTAAGGAAATGCACTGTTTATGCTCTATTACTCCCTTTTGTCCTCTGACATATACCTACAGAACTGCACCACTCTGTTCAGTATTTCGTGGGTTTCCCTGTGCCTGACAAATGAAGCGCAAGCCCCTTCTGTGACCGGGAGCTCTAACTTGTCTGTGGTAGGTTCACAGCCACGTGACTTTGCAAAGATGCTGGACGCCTTGCTCCACTCGGGGAACATGGGATTAAAGGGCTTTGATGTGGCTGCGATATATGCACTGCACTTTCCCTTGAAGTGAAATTCGACAGCTGGGAACTCTCACTCATCAGTAAATCTTGACTGTGCCTATGCTGGGATGAACCAAGTGATACGAAGGTCTCATACTAGGAATCTAATCAAAGAAACACACAAACCACTTAGCTTGGGATTGCCCTTGGCAATACCCTGAACGATAAACCATGAGGGAAACACAGACCCTGGCCCACCTACACGACAATGACACAGGCCCATGGAGGCGGCCTGGCCACCTGTGCTCTTCCAGCAGCCACGGGGGATCAGGCCCACCCTGGGCTCTGCTCCAAGGGCCACAGCTCCTCTTCTGACCAAGGCTCCAAAAGTCAACACTTCGACAAGGGCGGGGTCTGTAACCTGGTGGGACCCAGGCCAATCAAGGCCACAGCCATGCTGCCTTTGGCTCAAACAATCTTTTCAGTTCAGGTGCCAATATTTTAGGCCTGGGAATTCTGCATACAAATTCAGATTTCTGGCTTCTTTTAAAACAGCCAAAGCCCTTAGCACAAGAGAGAGTCCACTGCCAACAAGTGAGAGGAGCCCCTGGGACCAGCGTGAGTGGGAGGTGTCGGGGGACGGGGCACGTGTCTGCCCAGGTGTCCACAGCTTCTCTGCACTGTGCTCCCAGCAGCGCCTGTCTCTACTGTCCACTCTGAGTGGCCGTCCTGGATCAGGGGTTGATGGTGGACCAGGGCAATGGTTGAGGGTCACCTATGACCCTGAGCCGACCCTGCTGCGGCAGCTTAAACGGGAGACCTTGGTGTTTGTCTTTTACCACCAGGTGCAAACAAAGAAAGGAGTGGACCGGGAAGAAGGTGGGCTCTAAGCGTCTGAGTGAGCACTCAACGTACCTGGAGACCCGAAGTACCTGAGGGTCACCTCCTGCGTCTTTACCTCTCCGGCCACGTTTTTCGCCATGCACTGGTAGATGCCCTGGTCTGTCTCCCGCGTGTTCTGGATCATCAGGGTCCCATCGTCCAACAGGTTCAAGCGGGAGTCCGTCTTCATGCTCAGCTCATTACTGGAAAGACAGACCTGGCAGGCTCAGGCTCTGAAACAAGGAAACACCTGGTCCCCCGCGGCGGGCTTCTGTCCTGGCACGGAGGCCCCAGCCTGGAGGCATGCAGCACCTGGAGATGCGGGGCCTTAACTCGCCTTCCTGGAAACCTTCCTTCCCAGCAGGCTGACTTACCGGCATTTCTGGGAAAAGTGTTTACGCACTGTGTTTATTTGCATCTGTAATTAACTCACATATTCACTTTTATCATTTACATGTTCAACCTACAAATGTTTCAAAGTGGTCCTCGTTCCAAAGGGAAAAACTGAACAGAGTGGAAAAAATTCACAGGAAAACTTTCCCTTCGTTTCTGGCAAATCCATTCGAGGCAAAGGGGTAGAAACATTTAAGTTATTAAAAGTGGAAGATTACAAACGTCCCCAGAACAACACCGCCACTGTTCGAGGGATTTCCCAGGACCCCTCTCAGAATCCAGGTGCCCACAGGCTACAGACCCGGCCGCAGGAGGCGCTGTCCGGTTCCCCGCCCACCTCCCTCATGCTGGGCTCCACCTGCACCAACCACGCCACCAAAACTGGCATCTCCGTCCTTCACGAGCACTTCCGGACGGAGGCAACAGACCTCTCAGGCCCCATAAGTGAGGCTCTTCCTGACGTGGCCCGGCTTTCTCCCACAGACACCGTGCGCCCCAGGGAGGCTGGGCTGCTGCACAGATGGGCCCCGGGGCGCAGCCGTGCACCAGACGCAGGACTGGGGCCTTGGGTCTCCCTCTGCCGTGACTGGCTCTGCGATGTTAACTCTTAGTATCAAAGTGTTGACTTACAAACGTGGGTGTGACCACTCACGAATGCAGGTGTGCTGGCCTTGAGCGAATCTGTGCTTCTCTGCCTTTTGAACGCACACTCCCCAAAGGAAGCTCTCCCGTGTTCGCTCTGGAATTTACCTCTTGCCACCCTCAGAGCTGTCCCAGATCCCAAGGCACTGGGGACAGGCCAGCGTCTCACGTTCCCCACAGAGCTCTGGCCCCGAGCCCGGCGTCAGCTGCGCTAGGTCGACGACAAAGTCAGGCCCAGAACCACTCCATGCCTCCGTGGCAGGTGCATCTCGGGTGACCCCCCAGGCTTGCTGCCCTGTTCTCCTGTGCAAACACCGCTGGACTCGAGAGCTGGTGTCAGGGGCCCATCTCCTCTCACCATCGCGACTAGACCCAGCCAGGGGCTACGGGCCACACTGAACCCACAGGAGGTTCTGCTGGTGAGTGAGCGCAGGCCGGGGTGCTAGCGTTTACAGCAAGCACGGGGGCAACGACGAGAACGTGGCCTCCCGCGGAGGTTTCCTGCGCAGGACTCGGTTCAAAGCGGATGCGTGCAGGTGCCACCCTTCAACCCAGACGACCCTCGGTGGTCTGACCCCCGGGCCCCGCGGGGATCTGACTACACCACCCCCCATACCAAGATGCTTGTGGACAGAAGGCGAGGCCTGGGTTTCCGGAGACAATCAGATGCACAGGAGCGAAGTGCGTGCGTTCACCTCACAGGGTCTCCCTGAAGATGCCACCCGCAGGGAGGACCCCCCTCACCTCCTTGGGACGCAGGGACCTCAGCCCCGGTTCCGTCCCGCTCCTCTCCCCGGACGGGGGTAACTGCCCCTTCCATGATGACCGGCCTCGCTGACCCGGACCAAGCCCGGCAGAGGGTGACTCGGGCCGTGCGCCTCGCAGAGGCCGGGATGTGCCCGGCGGCGACTTCAAAGCGGGAAGGTTGCCCGGAAAGCACTCCTGCTCCTTGCTCTCCTTCCAGGGAGGAGGGTCAGGGCGGGCGGACCGGCCGTGGCTCACGGGCACCTGGATGCAATGGGACCCAGCGCCCCCGGCGGCCCGTCCGGAGCCACTTACTTGTTTCGGAGCCAGATGATCTCGGGCTTGGGGTTGCCCTCAGCCCTGCAGGTGAAGAAGACGGTGTTGCCCAGGGTGACGTCTGCGTCCTGCGGCTCCGACGTGATCCGCGGCCTTTCTGCACCAAAAAGGAAAGCGGGCCTTCCTGGTCTTAAACCATCACGTGACAAGAACCCAGAGCAAATCCCTTCTGTTCGAGACAAAACCACTCCCACGAGAACGGCGGGGGGCATCTCCACGGAGAAGACGGTGTTAGAGCCGAATTACACAGCATTGCCAGCCTCTGAGGTCCACCCGCTGAGAACCCTGGCAACCGGTGGCGCTGAGCCTCTGACAGACAGAGCACCGGCTGACGACCTCAGTGGGCGCTCCCCCCGAGACAGCCGGACACTCGTGAGCCAACAGTTTTAGGGAATGAAAGGAGAGACAGTGGCACTTTTCAGCTGAAGCCGCCACGAAGGCAGAGGCTGTGCAGGTGCGGCCAGGGGCTCCCAACCGCGGGACCATCTCAGTGTGGGGTTCCCACTGCAGTCCCTACGGCCACCCAGTCACTGAGCACAGAGAGGCATCCCTCCTGCACTCCAGCTGCTGGGTGACTGTCCTCTGTGCCCTCACAGCAGGCTGGACTGGTCACCTACTAACCAGGAAACTCAGAGAGCTGACCCCTCTCAGCCCAGATGTATTCACTGACCTGCCACGTGCAAATGCGTGTGCTCCTGTGTGTGTGTACATGCGTGCACGTGCCTGCAAGTGTGTGCACAGTGCTTTCACAACACCTGGCACCTTAAACAGCCGCAAAAGGCCGTCTGCCTGTCTATTACTGCACAGCGTCAACAGGAAACCCCTCGGACTCACCGCCGGCCACGTTAACCCCCCGAGGCCGCGCTGCTCCCGTTTCCACTCCCAGGCGCCCTGCTCCCCATGCCAGTCTGGACACTGCGGCTCCCTCTGCTGTAGCCGGAGGACCCCCAGCCCCACCGCTCACCCCTGGTGCCACACTCGCCCACTCGCCATCCTCTCTGACGTGCTGAATTCGGGAACGTGGAGAAAGCTCTGCTTCTCCATTCTGTCTCCAGGAAGAGGCAATGGTGCTGAAGGAGCTGGAGGAAGGACCACCCTCTTGAGCGCCCCCCAGTGACCCCGAGTGACCGGCAGCAACCAAGGACCTGCCAGGACACTAAGGGCAGAGGCATCATCCCCAGGCGTCCCACGAGGCCCCGGGAGTTCAGAAAGTTCAAGGCACCACCGCCTCGGTCACCCCAGCCTGGCCCCTGTTGACAAGGTCGGAGCTGGGCTGGGCTGGGGTTGAGGGAGGAGGGTCCGCTCCTCCCCCGGAAGAGAGGTGGGCAGAACCCAGGCCGACTCAGGAGGGCAGCCCCAAGGTGGGCACAGGGAAGTGAACCTGTCGTGACCCCCGAGCAGGTCCAGAAGGCAGAGGTCAGAGGGAGCAACCTCCCCCTCTCCACCCGTCCTTTGCCCAGGAAGCTGACCCTAAGGAGACAGTCTGGAGAACGCGGTGCACACAGCACAGCACTGCTGCCCACCCTGAGGGACCCCTGCCAGCAGAGCAGCCCTTACAAAGACGCGGGCACGACGCGCGGAGGCCACAGGGTGGCCCTGAAGTCAGTCACCTGCACACACTAGAGGCAGAGGAGCCTGACTGTACGGGGATCGCTCGTAAAGCGTTACAAACAGCGACGAGTGAAGTTACATAACTGCGGGGGGGGGGGTTCCTGTGAAATGGAGTGACCTTCAAAGTAATTAATTTTGTTTTCAATATTTGAAAATAATAACGATGCTCTGGAGAACCTAATTTTAGCACCACCACCCCCCCGCAAAAGTGCTAAACTTAAAAGAAAAGCTGGATTCCTTGGGCGTTTGTTTATCAGGAAGATTCGTCCGGCGGGATTTGGTTTCACTCCTTTTCTTGTTTCTTCGCGAGGCACTGCGAACGCACAAGTGGTGCACAGGTGCGACAAGGCAGACAAACTCGGCCTACGGCCACTGGGCGTGGCCACCACCCAGATCCAGACCCAGGAGGCTGTCGGCTCCCAGCCAGCAGCCCTGCGCCCTCCCCCAGAAACCGCCCCCGCCCCCGCCCCCCAGCCCCCCGTGGGTCCTGCCGGCCAGGCAGCTGCAGCCTCTAAAGGCAGAGGCCTGGAAGGAGCAACAGGTAGTGGTGCATTTCAGGGGCCTATTTTTTGCAGGGAAACCTGAAAATTAAACCCACGTTTATTACCAGATAGTTTCTTACAGGTACTACAGAGACGGGCTTTGTAAAGCAGGGTCCGGTCAGGCCCCACCCAGACCTGATCTGTGGGTCAGCCAGTGACAGCTGGAGACAGGGCTGCACACGCTATGCCCTCTGGACACCAATGCGGGCCTGGGTCCCGGGACTCACTCACCACAGTCCAGCTCCTCCGGGGTGATGGCGGCCACCGAGCGCCCCTGGATGCGCCTGGGGTATTCACAGGTGGCCGCTGCCTGCGCATTCCCCGACCGGGCGTAGCTCTTCAGCAAGTCCGCCAGCCACAGGATCTCACAGTCACAGTGAAGCGCGTTGGAGTCCAGACGCCTACGGGGAGGAAGCCGCAGCCGGTGAGACGGGGGATGGGCAAGGGCTGACCCGGGCCAGGGAGACCCGAACTGACCAGCAGGGACGGGGCCCGCAGACAACACAATCTGACCCGGTCCTGCCCGACCAAGGGACCCAGCAGAGATACACACTCGGCAGAAGGAAGAGCCCGAGAGCGGGGGAAACCCGAGTAACGCAAATAAAGGGTGGGGAAAGGAGCAATCAAATACTGTTTATTTTAGGTTCAAGACCAAGGGACAGACACGTGCTGGACGAGTCCGGGAAGTTTCATGAAAAGCACAAGACAGGAGCCTTCGTAAAATCAGTAATGCAGAAATCCCCACCACCCGGAACTACTCCCGAACTCTCACCACCACTGGCGCTGCGCCATCATGTACTACCTCACTTAACCCTTAAATACGCCCTAAAGGACAGTCAGCCCACAGGGCGCAAACCTCAGCTGCTGAACTAAGTGCCGGGAGAAAGTGCCCCACGGGGCTGGACACATCCGTCCCAGCAAGCGGAACAGGCAGGGTGTCATCTCCTCCCTCGGAAACGATGACCATTTATGCAGCAAAGCACGAGGTAAGGAGTGTAACGGGGGGACGTGAACCAAGAGCGAGGAGGTGGCAGCAGGGCCGGCCCCGTTCAGAGGGAGCTCCCCGGGATCAGAGCCGAGGGGCTGCCCTCGGGCGTCCACTGAGCTCACACCTGCCGGCCAGTGCTCCCCAGGGAGGCGGGCCCGTGATGGCCCACCTCCCACTTGCATTTCTCCAGGATGCTGGCTCGGAGGGGGCAGCAGGCAGAACTGGCCCTCTGTCTGGACAGCCAGCTCCGATGAGCACGTCCCGCGGAACCCACAGGGTTCAACGCAGACATGACAGAACCTCCCCCCCCGCCGATTCCTCAGGTCAGCAGGCCGTGGGGGACCTAGAACCTTTCCGGCACCCGCTGACCCCAGAGCCCCTCTGAATAAACGGCAGGACCTCTGTGCTCAGGACGGGCCCTAGTGACAGTGGATGAGCAGGTGTGTGACCCTGGCCAGCGGCCCCTGGGCCGAGCGGCCAGAGCAGGAAGCCCCCGACTGCATGCTCCCCTCTGCCGTCTGGTGGGGAGGGGGAGGTTCACTGGGGCCGAGAAACCTAGGGTTTCACAGGCCGAGCAGATGCAGAGGGCAGTGCTAGACCATCAAAAGGCCAAAAAGGAGGCAGAGACGGAGAAGGACCTTTCCAGCCTTCTGTAGACTCGGGTGACCCCCACGTGCCCTGAGCTCGTCTTGGCAACTCCTGGCAATTTCTTTCCTACCCTCTCTCATCTACCAAACAGGCAGTGTTTCTCACCTGCCACCCTAGAATGCAGTTTTTAGTTTGGCTAGGGATTTCTTTATCCTATAAAGAAAAAAATCGTAAATAGTGAGGAAACTGTGTCTTACTTAACTCAAGAGAGAAACAAAGGCCACTCTGGGCCCAGGCCTGGTAATCTGACTTTTCTATCTCTTTCTTAAGTCCAGTTCATTGTACACTCTCCGTAATACCTAACTGAAAAACAATGGCCTTGAAGAGCTCGGAGAAAAACACACAAAAGATGTCAGATAGCTTTCTCCATCAGCTATTATAAGAAATTACTCAGTGTAAAGATAAATTATTTTTGGAGACCTAAGAATGGACAGAATTCAGTTATGTGCATGCCTAAACAAAAGGAATGCAATACAGTTGGGATTAATTCTAGGCCAATTTTATTTCCACCAGTACGATATGTAACATGCAATTAAAGATTAATTTGAGGAATTTAAAATTGATTTTTAAAAACGTCTTCCTGTTGCCACATTCCTCCAAGCCAGCTCGGTCTTGGTTCGGCGTTCTGACGGCTTAATCCACCCTCCCTCCCTAATTCATATCCAGGCTGTGATGAACTCTGCTTTGAAATACCCAGTAAAAGGGGTCAGGTAAATGCATATGACGTGGAGAAATTATCAGTCTTTGCTGAAAAGACAGCATAAAGGGTTATTATACTTACAATCTTTTCATAGATTCCAAGTGATTAAATGTTCCCGGAACCAAATGTGTAATTCGGTTGTTATGTAAAAACCTGTTGAAAGAGGTGATAAACGACAGCAATGCTTTAAAATACTTTCCTAGACGTGCAGAAAAGTGTACAAGCAGTTAAATAACTCAGCTTTCAGAGAACATCCCAGTGACCGCCTCTGTTTCGTATACATGAATTTGAGAACAATGTTCTTTAGTACAGAAATAACTACATTGTTTTCTGTTTTATCACTATTCCCACTTCTGCACTGTTAGAGGAGAGCACGGATTTCGTACTGAGGCGTTTCCCGGTTGCTTGAACAGACAGAGGTGTTCTTTCTGTTACGGGAAATGGACAGAGCCACGGGCTCCAGGACCCGCAGGGAAGAGGGGCAACACCACCACTTACAGCCTCTCCAGCTTCGGCAAATGCTGAAATGACTCTGGGTCCAACGTTTCTATCTGATTAAAGTGCAGGTATCTAGAGGAGTTTTTAAACATGGGAAAAAGGAACAAATTTTAAACAATTTTATACTTTTTATAGATCTATAGGGTTTTGCTGAAAACATTTGTTCTCTAAGTCATTTCAAATACACACGTCAATAGATAACTCTCTAGATCTCCTACATGGTATGGAAAACAAACGCAGTCATCAAATAGGAAGATTAAAGACAACGGAAAACTGGGTGCAGACTTTAAATGATTGACTGGACAATACGACTAAGGGTCAAGCACACCGACCGGGCTTCCTCCCCACCCAGCGGGGAAAGCCAGGGACACTCAGCTCTCCAAATACATGGACCTTTCTAGAAAAAAATCAACATGATCTTCATTACGCCACACACGCAGGTACGTGAATGCCTTCATTCCAATCTTTTAATTTACAAACGGATTCAGGAGACTTACACTTCAAGGTGACATTGGGTATATTGTTTTTCAGCTACAGAAACAGCAACTACAGAAGAAACCTGGCCCTGAGTTAAGCGAAATAATGTATTTCCTCAAATGCCCTTTAATTACATCGACCATCCAGAGCTTATACTTCTTTCTTGCCGTAAGTTACACATTTTTTTGTAAAACTAATTTCTTCTCATTGTCTTGCATACCGCCTTTCCCACTTTGAAAATTGGTGGGCTTTTGCCTTAGAAATACACGGAAGCCCCCTCTAATCGGTGCCCGTGCAGGAGTCCCTCCTGCCACACAGGGACCTGGCCCGACACGCCAGGCTGTGTCTTCACGAGACGCTGGGACCAGCAGGGTCACAGCACAAACCCACGCAAAGGAGAGCTCTCTCCACACTCCCTCCACCAGGTACAGCCTTTCACTGACTTTCTGAAATGATGGAACCTCAGGGTCCCTCGCCCTGTCCTGTCGGTGTCCGGCCTGCCCTGGGCCAGCTCGCCGGGAGAACCACCGTGGTGACCACGCGGCCTCAGAGCTGCCCACCGTCCTCCGCGGGCAGGCAGCCTGGTGGGGGCTGGGTCTGTGCCCACCGCCCTCCCTGCGAGGGTGGGGGCTGAGGGCAGGATGGCGGGGGCAGAAACGCCCCGTCCTGACTCTGCAGGACGTGCACTTCCAGCGGCCACCGTGGAGCAGCCTGGGGCCACGCCATCAAGCACAGACACGGGGAGCAGACGCGCTCAGCCGCGCTGCTCCGGAGACCGCGGGCCGGCCGGCCGGGTCCGGGGCGAAGCCAAGGGAGGGAGAGAAGGGAAGACACGCTGGTCCCAACCTGATGCTGCTTAAAAATCCACGTGCCGACAGCCAGGGGGAGGCTGACCGGACGCGGGTGCTGCCTTGAGGGGCTCAAGGTTCACAGGCTCCCTGGGCTGTGGCCCCTCTACCGATGGTGGAGGAAAACGGGCTGAAGGCAGGAAGGGAGCCCCCAGCGCCGCCCACGGTCCCCGCCCCTGCCCGCGGCCAGCCTCTCAGGGAGCCCAGGTGAGCCTGCTGGACGGGGCGGGTCTCACGCGCGGCCTAAGGAGCCTGTCAGCGCCTCCGGGTTAGAGACCAGAGCTAAGGACACACTTTGGGCAGCCAGCCGGCCCAAGGCTGCAGCCCGTCACCAAGTGCCCTGCTCTGCATCTGCGCCTGTTCCAGGAGTCTTCCCCCAGCCCTGGGGCAGGGGGTGTCCACGCACGGCCGGTTGCTGAGGCTCTGTCCCAATCGATTTCGCTCAAATAAACTCTAAACATTTGTATAAGCCTCCGCTTATCTTTTAAGGCCTGCGAGAGCCGACGTGCTGGGCAGACACGGGGCTCGGGACCAGCCTCCCCACATGCGCCAGCTCTGGGCATGGGGGGCCCCGCAAGGATGGGGACCCGAAGCGCTCTGCACGCGGCGGGGGCAGATCTGAGCGCGCTCCTAGGGGAACGCTCCCCTCCCCCTCACAGTGCCTCCCTGAGGGGCGGGGACGGGTCCCAATCTCCCTTCATCCCTAAGTCTCAGCAGCAGAGACCCCTCCCTCCCAGCGCCTGATCCTGGGTTTGGAGGCAGCCTGTCTCAGGATGCTGTCCCGAACCCCTAGGACCTTGGTCACCAACTCCCACTCGGCGCTCCGTGGATGCCATTCCCCTTCCCTCCTCATTTCTCCCAGACTTTGCCTCTGTTTTCCTCAAAAATAACCCCGCTCACCCCCTCCCAAGGCTCGATGGGCCTCACCTAGTTCCACACCTGACAGCACGTGTAAATCCCAGCCCCAGATCCATTAAAACTGAGTCAGATGCAGGAACGTGTTCCGGGGACCCTCCCTCCACCTGGGGGCTCTCCAGATACTCCCAGGTGTTTCTGTGATGATCTGATCCCTGTGTCATTCTCCCTGAAGCCGAGGTGCACAGCCCCTCATATACAGCTTCTTTCTAAATCCAGTCCACGGCGAGCCGTGCTCGGGAAAGTGGCTCTCAGCTGGATAAACAAATGGGTATCTGAAAACAAGAGCCCTGCGTGTGCTTCGGAAGCTCCTGGTTCAGGTGAGGCCTCCCCAGCTCTGCCTCAAGGCGTCTGGAGATGTTTCCATGTCCGGCCAACTGACAAAACACGAACCACATCCTCAGCTGCAGCACCCCCGTGAATAAACTGCCTGACACGGGATGACTCCAGCCCACTGATGGACGGGTGACCCGCCAGGCAAACAGTCAGAAAATGCCTCTGACCAGGAATTCTACTTCCAATGGGCATGCTGACCTCACAGCAAAGAAGGACTTCCTTCACACGCAGCCCAAGAAACAACATCCAGCGTCCCCTAACTGGAAACACATGGAAAAGTTTATTTTCTCCAAAATAATGACCTCGTGAATGACGCAAGTAAACCGGACGTGCAGATTCACAAACAGGAAATACTGTACGAGGAAAACAACTTCCTGGTCCCCGAAAGACCTCTACTTGCTCAGATCTGTTTACAAGTCTATCTTGTTAAACTGGAAGCACCATGGGGACAGGGGTCAACCGGTGTTACTGGTCCTTGCCCCAGGAATGCAGGGCACAGGGGGTGGGGTGGCTGCCCAGATGGGCGGGGTCAGAAGGAGGGAGGGACCACGGCTTTGTCATCTGCATGCACACAGCCCTACGCCCCCGGAGCACAGACATGCATCGTGCAAACAGCAGACTTGGCCTAGTTTTCCCTGCAAGAGGCAAAGGGCAGGTGAAATCTGAGACACCGCAGAGCAGAGGAGAGGCACTTACAGTTGCTCTAGAGAGGCAAGTCCCTTAAACGCTTGCCTGCCAACTGACTGGATCTCATTCTTGTACAGATAGCTGAAACAAGAAACACGGGAGGATTAGCACACGCACGCCAGGCCGTAACTCAGGGTGGAAGGAAGAATTCAGTTGGCACGTGGAGACAGTTTTCAAATTCATGATCGTATTAGGATACAAACAGAACGTTTACACAGTAGGTACAGTTCCTCCAAGGAGGCTCCCCTTCCCCTTTCTAAGGAAAACCTCCAACCGGAGATGATCAGACCACCGCCACGTCTTCAGGAAACTCACAGATTCTTGGAGGACAGCTTATGAGCAGCTGACAAAGCATTTGCTTCGAAGCCTGAAGAAAATAAAATCATTTCCCGAAAAACAGGTCAAATGCATTGAATATAGGCTCCTGTAACTGATACAGTTTCAAAATGCCCAGAGATAATCTGGGGAATAGAAATTACGGACTAAATTACGAAGACTACATATTCTGTTTTCCGCTCAGAATCCCGTTCTCCTACAACAGAAGCAACCAAGGCTGAGCAGAAGGGGCACCCGAGGGGCCCACTGCCTGTTTCTTATGGCCTGCACGCTAATGGTGCTTATGTTTCTAAATGGTGAAATATTTCGAAACACATGAAAATCACGTGAAATTCACATTTCAGTGTCCGAAAATACAGTTCTGTTGGCACACGGCCATGCCGACTCATTTACTGTGGTCTACGGCTGACTTCGTGCCCCATGGAAACACAGACGTATGGTCCTCAAAGCCTCACGCGTGTACTGCCCCGTCCTTTCCAGAAGAAGCTGGCCAGCTCCTGAAGGAACCCATCAAGGGTGAAGACTTTCACGCCAAAGTATCCAATTCCACCAGAAACACAAAACTACGTGTGTGGGGTCCACCCATCTGTCCTGGACTCCAGAACACATGTCTACCGCGGCCGTCTGGATCAGACATGGAGACACCTGCCCTGGGCATTTCTCCATTGCTGATGTGGGCAGAGGGACGGATCGAAATCCACACCTTTCCTACAGTGTAACCCAGGCAGATCCTTCTCCACACACTGGGTGCCCGGTGGCTGGGCCCTCACCTACCTACCCACTTAATAAACGACACCGCTTTGTCTCAACGCTTGTAACGTCGCCTACTTCATTTCCAGGACATGCGTTTTACTTAATAATATTTGGTGCACGGCCCAGTCTAACAGGACCTGCTGTGCTGCCTTTAATCGCTGCAATCCTTCCAAGCGTTTCCCCTTCTCTCTCTGTGCAAATCTGCTGAGGCGATTTCAGCAAGAACTACAGGCCTTAACACAAGCCAGCCAGAATTCCCCCTGAAACTGAGGCCCAGTGCCTGAAAGAGGCCTGGCACAGACATTACTCCTCCAGGCTGCCGGGTCTGAGCCCTTGAACTGCCACCTACTGGCTGTGTGTCTTGAACAAGAATTAACGTTCTCTGCCTCAGTTTCTCCGTATGTAAGATGGAGTGAATAGCAGGACCTCACGGGATCACTGAAATTCAACCAATATATAGAGAGCTTTCGAACAGGGCCTCACACGTGCAACTCCTGTCCAGGTGTGAGTTGCTTCTCCTACTGCTAACCCTACAGGAGGTGAGTCTGAACAAAGGTTTCTGTGCCTGTCTCTTAAACACACACAAGCAAAACAAAGTATCAACACGGACATCACCTTGCATGCACTTCAAGAAGATGAGAGTAAAGGAATCCTGTCAAACAGTACATGCAGTTGAACCAAGCTAGGACGTATGAATGCATGCTGGTAAGGACACTGGAGCGTAATCTGTTTTCCTAAGAATAACTCGGTATTGATCATGATCTAACAGTAAATCATACATAATTTTCTACTTCATCAGAGAGTTGACCCTTTGAATATGAGTTCTAACTACCTGAAGGGTTAATTTTCATCATCCGGAAAGCTTAATGAAGGCAAAGGTATATTCCTTACCAGAAGTCACTGGAGCTCCAACACGTAAGGAACATTCAACCTCCAAAAATACACTTTGGCACTGATTAGATAAATACCAAGGCTGCAATAATCAGTAAACTGTGGAAGCCTTCTTCAAACATTTAAGATGCATACCGCACGGTCTCCTAAGTCAGTGCCTGTCAGGATGGACCCTCCCGATGTGGTCTGGGAAGTCGGAGGAGAAGGCTGGGTCACGGGATACCTTCCCGCCACAGCTGCATCCCTGTCCTGGTGTCTGTTCTCACAGCGGTCCATCTCCCCCCCCCCCCGCCCCCACCCCCCGACCACTGCTCAGCCCATCCCGGTGACCCTGGAACCTACCGCGTGGGTGTCTCGGATGAGTTCAGGTGGGAGGGGGAAGGGTTGGCACGTGGATGCCTTGACAGGAAGCCCGTCAACAGACGAGGTTTAAAAGTATTACTTTTAAAAACTGTCTTAAGTGAAAAATGAAGTATCCCTAACTACTAGGGTAAATGATAAGTTGCTCTTAAGTAATTCAAACCAAAAAAATAAAAAATAAAAAAATTTTTTTCTTAGAAACAGACTAAACATGCACACACGCACTGCAAATACTGGCTCTCAGTTAACGGACTCTGCTTCTAAGAAATCCAGGCTTTCTTCTGGGGCTTACACAGCACTTAAAATCAAAAACCAAAACAAAACGTAAGTAAATAAATGAAAAGACCTTTCCCTCATTTTAAAAATGAGCAACAAAGCTTAGTGTGAACATTGTTAATGAAAAATTAATATACTGCATCAAAAGTGATGGAGAAAAGTGTGTAGACACGACACTTTCAGATTCTTTGTGGACGAAGATGTATTTAATAAACAGTTAATGTTATCTCTTGCTCATAACCACTGTCTCACCTAAACTCAACAGGACTTGGAGACGTCCAGGTTCACTTAAGCCACACGTTTTCCCCCAAATCACTGATACCAGTCCCTCATTAAAATGGGTCTAGCTGAACAGTCCTAAAATGAAGAGTAATCTCCTCAAAGCACATGGTACTTACTTCTAATCTGTTAGAACCAGCAATGTATTCAGTGTTTTGTTAAAGTTTCCAACTTCAAAATAAGTGCCTGTGAAGGTACTGAACCAGGCGAGGTCACTTTCTAACTGCAAAAGTGACTTCAACAAGCAGATGTTTTAAATGCTAATAAACTCATTAATTCAAATCAAATTTTAAAGGTAGAATAAAATTTAACTACATAAAAATAAGAGGTGAAATCACTTGGCGGAAGATAGGGAAAATCAGCAGGAATTAGTGACATTCCAGAGGGATCTGTCATTCCCATCTCACATCTCGCCCACCCTGAAAGCTCAGATCCCACAAAGTATGTCAGCTGTCCACACTGGCGGCTGAACATAACTCACCACCTTCCACCTCAAGAAGCGTCATTATTACCCGAGGATGATTTTCAGAGGCTATAGTTTTTAATTTTATTCAACCTATTCTACTTAAGGCTTAGCAGATAAACACTAGAAATCACATAAGGCAGCACTTTATACTGATAACAGCTCACTTTAAAAGTCCCAACCAAAGTTTCACTCACCTTTCGGAAATAAAACCTCTTTTTCACATGACTGTATTCACAATAATTCATGAACAGTACAATGTTTAGCTCAGTGAGTAAACAGTCCGAATACAGGTAACAGACTCTGGTGTAAAGAACTGGTCATGACTTACAGGTATTTTAGATTCTCCAAGTCTTCAAATGACCCACCAGGTATACTCTTGATTTGATTATTGTTGAGAAGCCTGTGAAAGAAAGTCTCAGTAAGAATTTAAAAAACAACACGCTTCTGAATCGTGTTATGATTAAGCCACAGACCTAATACCGACGTTCGCTAAATGCAAATTAACACAAGCAAGAGCACTGCTGGTGCTGGGTGCTCCCGGCTGCAGGTTTCCTCAGGGAGGTCCATATCAGCGCACACTGCCACAGCTCTGCATACAGTGGAGAAGCAATCCCCTCTCTCCTGCACAGAGACGTCTCTTCCATTTCCCCGCCAGCCAGCTGGGAGGCCCTCGCGGAGGTGCAGGGTGTCCCGGAGGTGGGTGTCTCACCATAGAGCTTTCCTTTTCACAAGGAGGGAGCTGGGTCCGAGCCACCCGTGTCCCCCCCACAAGGCTTACACAGCAGTGGTGAACGTTCCTGACCCCCAGGGCCTGCACAGAACAGTCACCTCCTGGGGCAGAAGGGCCAGAACCCGTCTCCGCCCACGGCATTCAGCACAGCCCATGGCAGCCCGGAGTTGGGGTCTAAACCCTGGGACACAGCTGGACAGCACCCCAACCCCACCAGGGCCCGTACTGGCTCGGAGGAGGGCCATCCCCTCGACCCTGCAGTGGGAGACGTGACCAGCACAGGCCTGGATCACACCCAGAGGATGGACAGGTTCACAGAGGTCAGATGAGACACACGGGGACAAAGGCCATGACGGCTGCCAATCCTGGGACCCAGTCCTGGCATCTTAACGAGCAAATCCCTCTGTCAGGCTCCACGGCAAAACTTCTCAGCCATGCCCACCCACAGCGGGCAATGGGGTTGACGTCCCTCAGCCTTCAGGATGTATCCCCAGGGGAAAGGTGTGATGATTTCTCAGAGCCCAGCCTCGGGATGTACCCACAGGGAAAGGTGTGATAATTTTTTTTTTTTTTTTTTTTGCGGTACGCGGGCCTCTCACTGCTGTGGCCTCTCCCGTTGCGGAGCACAGGCTCCGGACGCGCAGGCTCAGCGCCCATGGCTCACGGGCCCAGCCGCTCCACGGCACGTGGGATCTTCCCGGACCGGGGCACGAACCCGCGTCCCCTGCATCGGCAGGCGGACTCTCAACCACTGCGCCACCAGGGAAGCCCCTGGTGTGATAATTTTGATATCTCTTTTCTACCGGCTCCCAGTACAATGTTTGGACTTACAATGTGTTCAAGTTTCTCAGCCCCCTGAAGGCCCCCGGCTGGATCTCTCTGATTCTGTTAAAGCGAAGATCCCTGTGAAGAGACAAGAAATGCATTTACGGAGAGAAATCTGCAATTGTCACTAGTTGTGTGTCATCTTTAAGCATTCAGTTTCCAAGCAGCAATAAGGCATTTAAGAAACTAAACCTCCCTGTTCATTCCTTGAATGCATCAACCCTGGGCCAAGGCTAACAAAGACATGAATATTTGTCTGAATGACAGGTGGACGCTCTCACCTCACAGAGTTTGTTTAAACAATAATTATGGGGAGACAACAGGTTCCTTGGTCACCCATCCATCCGTCTCCGCCAGCCCACGGGAACGCTCAGGGCTCAGTGTTAAGACAACACACAGGGTGGATTTGCAGGGCCTCACGAAGGGAGTCACCCCTGGAGCAGGCGTGGAAACACTGGGGTTCCCTCCGGTAACCTCTGAGCTGGAACTCGCTCCCCCAGTAAGGACATTTAGCCCGGACGCTCAGAGCCACAAAGCTCATTCAGCTTGCGAGCTGGAAAAACAAGGCTCTTTCATATGTGCATGTTAACACGGTAGATAAAATTAAATGCACAAGTAGAAGAGTGGACGGAGGGAGGGCCTGAGCAGCCCAGGAGAGACCAGAGCCTGAGGCAGAAGCCGGCCCGGCAGCAGGAGACGCGCGGACATGGGGCAGGCCTGCGGGGCTCAGGCCGGGGCCAGGAGTGCCGGGACAGAAGGTCTGCTGAGATGCCCGCTCCCACCCTCCTCCAGCTTGACTTAAAATCTATCAGTTGACCAAGTATGAAAGTCACTGACAACTAAACACAAAGACCCCTTTCTTGACCAAAGAATCTTAGAAAAATTAAAGTTCCTTCCTCACAGGCTGAACCCCTTCCATCACAGCCCAACAGGGATCATGACGGGCTGAACTGTGTCCCCACCAGTTCACACGTTGAAGCCGGACTCCCAGGTTCTCAGAACGTGATCTTATTTGGGGACAGAGTCCTTCCCGAGGTGACCAAGTCCCAGTGAGGTCACAGGGGTGGCCCTGGTCCAAGACGGCCGGTGTCCTTGTAAAAAGGGGAGAATTGGAGACGGCACACGGGGGAAGGCCAAGGACCGCGGCAAACCTCCAGAGCCGGGCGGCGGGCGGCGTGGCGGCACGGCCTGGCTCAGAAGCCCCCTCGCGGCCACAGAAGGAGCCCGCCCTGCCAGCTGACCTTGGATGTCCAGCCTCTGGGACTCGGGGAGAACAGACTCCTGTCCTGTCGGTGGTGCCTCGATAGGGCGGCCACAGGAAACCCCCACGGGCATCCTGGTCCAGGTCACGCGTGGACAGCTCTCCTACGACACTTACTGAGCCCTTTCGGCGTTCATCACCTTTTCAGGAATCTGATTATGTTGACCTGATCCAACAGCTCTCACTGATGACAGAACTGGTGTGAGTTTGCGGTGGAGGCTCCCCGGAAAGCGCTTGTTCGAGCGGCTGAAGCCACCCTTGTCTGCGTCGGGCAGCGCGTGCACGGCCTTCGGGCATTTGCTGCCTCCTCGGGACCCAGGCAAGCGGTCAGCACCTGACCCTCACCCGGCTTCACTCTCTTTGGAGGCCCTGTTGCCCACCAGCATGCTCCCCCAGGACCCCTCCTCCCCTGCACAGACAGGCTTGTTTTCTAATAAAGAGTAATTTACGTTCATATTCAGAACAGAGTGCGCGGCCCCCTTGGGGGGGAGCTGGGAAGGGGAGGGCAGATGGGGCCAGCGCCCCGGGACCCTAACACTCCCCGCACTTCCTGCTTTCTTCTCAGCTTCAGAGGGCTAAGGTGGCCCCGTCAGCGTCTGGTTCTGTCCCCCAAGAGCTTAACCCTGGTCCTTCAAGCCCCCCTCATGCCCTGATCCTAGCGCAGCGCCAGGCCCGTCCACTTTCCCCAGACAAGATGCAACATCAAGTCCACCTCCTCTCCTCTACCACCAATGCTTGGCCAGGCCCGGCCATGTCTGCAAACCCGATCTCACTCTTGGGCTGGACGCCGTCCATGACTGCCCAGCCCACTGCTCCCATCACTGTAACAAAAGTCCTGACCGGGACTGCGGCGGCCTTTCCGGTGGGCCCCGTCCACCCCTCCTAATGCTTCAGGCCCATGGGCAGCCTGCATGGAGGACCCAGGTCCCCCGACCAGGGATGCAGCCTGCAGACCTCTAAGTGGACCGTGTGCCCAACCCACTGCCAGCGCTGGGCGAGGGGCCTTTCAGGGCAGCCACGTGCACCTCCACGTGGCCCACACGGTGCATCATAGCCAGATAGAACTTTCGTTTCCATTTCCTGCAACACATAAACGGTTCCAAAGCGTTATCACTAATAAGTAAGTAACTGTTCATCGAGGCGCGTCTGGAGGCCACATCCCTGCCCCTCACAGCTTCCCCTCCTCCCCGGTCGCTCTTTGGGGTTACTCTACCTCACCCTTCCACTGTTTCCTTTGGAAAATCTAAGCAAATAGAACGTGTGTCTATTTCCCTCCCTTGCACAAAAGGCAGCTCCCTGTGAACACGCTTCTCCTCCCGGGATAAACTGCGGAGCTTCCCGCAGTCGTGTGTGGACATGGCCGCACCTCCTTCCGGGCAGCGACCGTGGCCCGTGCTCGGGCCACCTGGGAGGGCCGCTGCGAGCCGGCACGGGCAGTGGCCGGGACTGGCTCTCTGGACCCCTCAATTCACACTGTCGCTGAGGTATTCACGGAATCGATTCCTAGAAAGGCGTGGCTGGGCCGAAGGATAAACAGGCGTCGTGACAGCTGACATCTCTGGGCTTGCTAAGTGCCCATCACTTCCATAAACACACGTGGTCCACACACGCCACACGCTGTGGGAGCCCGGCGTCGCACGGGAGCGGGTGACCTGCGGGAACCAGGCCCGGGCACTGCCTTTCATCCTCTGCTCCCAGCATGCGGCTGAGCGGTGAGGGCTCCAGGAGGCTGGCGACCGGGGACAAAGCAGCCCAAGGGCGACTGCACGTCCAGACCAGGCGGGCAGGCCCCCCAGAGCCCAGGGGCTGGTGCAGCCCGCGAGCAGGCGAAGGTTAAGGGCAGGCTGTGCACGGCGGCAGGGAGGGACACAGTCGGCGGGGGCGGCCCCAGGCTGAGAGGCGTGGCCACCGCTGGTGGGAGGGGCCTGGAGGAGTAAAGTGACAGTAGGCGGGGACAGGCCTGAGGGCCCAGCGGCACACGCACCACGCTTCCCGTGCTCACGTCCACCTGCCTAAGCGCTCCGAGCCCTCGCCAACCACATCCCTAAGGGCTGACCCGGGTGCGTCCGCCAGAAACACGGCGCCCAAGCACGGGGCTTCCCAGGCCAGGTCTGAGCGGCGCGGATGTCAGTGGGACCGGACCTCACCCCGCCTATGCCTGCCAGCTATGCTAGGAAGGCAAGGCCCGACGCCCCTCTTTCCGGGCAGACCCCAGAGCAGTGTCTGCAGGGAGCAGCCTTGAAGGATGGGTAATGCCACCTCCGGTCACCCTAATACTTGCCCACCACTCCCCCTAAAAGGGTGGCCTCCCCAAGGTCAGTGCTTCTCTCCTCCGAGGGACGTGAGGGCTCAGGAACCAATGCCCTTGTCTTTGACCCCAGGCTCCAGGAAGGAGAGAGCCTGAACGTCACACCCTCGACGGGAGCTGTGTCTCTAGGTGATAAAGTGATGCGTCAGGCGTTTCTGGCATCACGCGCTTCACTGCAGAGTTGGGTTCACCTACGTTCATGACACTTAACCACAGGACTCACTTTTAGTCCCCCCCAAAATCCAGTACTGATGCTGCTGATTTTTAAAATATAATTTAACTCAGGGCTTCCCTGGTGGCTCAGTGGTTAAGAATCCACCTGCCAACGCAGGAGACACGGGTTCGAGCCCTGGTCCGGGAAGATCCCACGTGCCACGGAGCAACTAAGTCCGTGCGCCACAACTACTGAGGCTGCGTGCCGCAACTAGTGAAGCCCGTGCTCCGCCACAAGAGAAGCCACCGCAGTGAGAAGCCCGCGCACCGCAATGAAGAGTAGCCCCCGCTCGCCTCAACTAGAGAAAGCCCGCGCACAGCAACGAAGACCCAACACAGCCAAAATAAATAAATAAATAAAATAAATTTAAATATATGTGTGTGTATATATATATAATTTAACTCAATTCAGTATTTACTGAGTAGCTTTGAAAAAACAGGGGTCATGGCTAGAAATCACAGAATGTTGAGACACTATGATACATGTATTTTTATTGGTTTTCATCTCTTCCTCCTTTCACAGAAAACAATAGAAGAAATAGCTAAAGGAATGAGGGGGAAAGGAAACACGACAGATGGAGAAGCAGACGCTGGCGGCGGGACGCAGGTCTGGCGCAGAGTATCCCAGCCGCCAGTGCAGAGACAGCCTGATCAAGTACACGATCGTGAGCTCCAAAGAGCCCTCGGCACGCTGCCCGGGAGAAGTGAAGCTTTACCGATGCTGAGACACAGGCAAAGCTTCTCACAAACACTGGGCACGCAGGTGTACCTCCCAAGCACAAGCCTCGTGACTGGCTCTGCGTGTGTGCTGCCCCCTCCCTGTACGCACTGGCAGGACTTCAGTGTGTGATGCGGGCGAGCAGTTACAGAACTTCATCCTGTCCATCCAAGTGCATCCTTCCAGCCTCCGAGGCCTCCCTGGACGCTGATTTGTATCAAGGACTCACTATCCTCCCAGGAGTGTGTCACCTACAGGTGTCATAGGCACACACTCTCCTTCTTCACTCAAATTACTGAAATTTAAAAAAAAACAAAACAGGGGCTTCCCTGGTGGTCCAGCCGCTAAGAATTCGCCTTCCAACGCAGGGGACGTGGGTTCGATCCATGATCGGGGAACTAAGATCCCACGTGCCGCGGGGCAACTAAGCCCGTGCGCCACAACTACTGAGCCCGCGTGCCACAGCTAGAGAGAAGCCCGCACGCTGCAACTAAGACTCGATGCAGCCAAATAAATATAAAAAATTAATTAATTAAAAAACAAAACCCAAAACAGAAATGTAGGTCAGCAAAGGAAAAAGCAGCGTCCGATGGTGAAGAGCACGTGGGTTCTGGTCAGAGGCTGGGGAGAGGCCACACGGGGCCAGGTATCCTGGACGAGGGACAGTGACAGAACCTACACTTGCACCCATCGCAGGGGGACAGCCCTGCTCCAGCGGGACCCAGGGCCTGGACACGCCATCTCTGCATGTGCAGGGTGCTCCCGGACACCGGACGGTCCAGCGTCCACTTCAACAACATGACAGCCCATCCCTCCCGAGGGCCCAGGGTGACCACGCGTCCTGGCTGCCCCTCAGCCCCACACCTGTTAAAAAGCGCTTTACTTTCAGGAGTGGAGCCGTCAGGGGCCCGAAGTCCTGGCTGCCCAGGTTCCGCCCCTCGTCCTCCTTGCCATGGCACGAGGTGACCCCAGGCGGCCTGAAGGGACGAGCTCAGAAGAGTCACAGAGGTCAGCGGTTGAACCGCCACCGTGGCAAAAGGCCAGGTTGCTGGGTCTGCTTTTTCCTCCCCCTGTGCTGTGGACTTCTGTAAAACACAGAAAACGTTATGTCGTCCGACGTGGCAGCAGAGCCCAGTTGCCAGGAAAACGCCTGTACTTATCAGTGACAGAGCGGCCCTTGTGCGATCAGTTGTGCAGACGGCACTCCGGGCCTGGCTTCTTCGGATGACGTCCAGGGCACCAGAGAACAGGCGGGCCCTCCCCACCCAGGAGCCTCAGGGCGCAGGGAGAGGGGCCCCGGCGGAATCGTGCCCCCCCCCCCACCGAGGGCTGGCGCTCCCGTCGAGGGGAGCTGGCGTCGGGGTCTCTAGAGAACTTCCCTCTGGAGCCCTCCCAGGAGGTGGGTAATGTGCAGGCCCCTGGGTGCCGGGGGTGCCCGAGGGGCGAGTCCTTTATTCTCCAGAAACAGCTCTGAATTTCCTGCTGCGTCTGCTCTTCATCCAGAATCTCAGGTCCCAGAAAAAGGCCACACGGACAGAGGAGGGACGTGGGTGCTTGCAACACAATTCGCTAAGTGTTTCATCTTTCTGTCGTCTCCGCTTCCAGGATGTAAGCACGTGGAACCAGGGGCCCACCTCTTGGCTCGAGAGAACGGAACCTGCTTGGAGGGGCTCCCTCAGTGCTGCTGACGGACGGACCCGGGACGGTCCCTGAGCTGCTGCCGTCTCCGGGCCAACGGGTCCTCCTGCGCGGCCACCTCCCACTCCTGGGGAGGGGGACTAAAACACGGCTCGGGGGTCGGCAGCCCTTCACACGGGGCGGGGGACGCACTCCGAGGGGCAGCAGCGTCCAAACTCTGCTGGGCCCTCAACCCGCCGCCCCAGCTCAGCGTCCTGAAGGTGGGACCTGAATTAGGTCAACTCTTCCACAACCTTCTGATCAACTCGGTAAAGTCTGGTTCACTGAGTCATGTGTATGAATAAAGAGAAAACGGGAAGGCAAAAAAAAAAAAGCCATTGTTTTCTCCTGATAGAGAATTTTCAAAACACTGAATGGTTCAAAGCCCAGGACAGAAAACTATTTCGAAAGAAAACGGACTTTAGGAAATAAACCAAGGTATTGACTCATCCAAAGGAAGCTCGCGTGGAAGAGCGTTTACTCCGGTTTGGGTTTTAGGTTTCGTACAGCTAAAAAGAGAGGCGAGGAAGAGCTTAGAGTGTTTTGCCAACTGGGAGTGAGAAGTGAGCTCCCACCTCGGAGAGGACCCTGGTTTCCACCTGATGGCCCGCACAGACCACGCAACAGCCAACATGTCCGTCACCCTGAAAGCATCACTGCGTCACTGCTGCTGACAACCGAGGGCAGTTCAGTGCTGGAGGGGGGGCTCTGTGGACAGCCCTCAGCAAACAGCGTTCAAGAGATGCACTGCCCCTGCAACCTCTCCAGCCCGCCAGGAGTCAGCAGGGACGCTGCTCATTTGAGGACGATTCGGTTCATCGCCTCGCCACTGCACTTGGACCGTTGGGTCATTTGTTAAGAACCTCCTTGGTGTCACATCGCTGGGCCCCCAGGGAGCACTCGAGGGGCCCAACTCCAGCCCAGATCCCATCCCTCCCCTCCCAGAACCGGGGAAGGTGCCAGAGGAAGGCACAGCTGGCTGTGCTCCAAGACTGGCCACGTGGGCCCAGGCAGTGACCCTGTCCCCTAAAAGGCCGGGCAGAAAGATGGTGGGATTCGGTCCCACGCGGTCTCCATGGCAACCTCTCCACTCCGTTGTCACGGCTACGTAGCCGAAGGCAGTGCCACAGCAAGGGACCTGCTCTGATCATGCGCAGCTGTGATCACACCTGAGGTTTGAAACGCAAAAACCTGCGACATCAGGAAGCACTACCTTCTGTTTTCAACTATTTAAAAACGTAAAATGCAGAGTTCACAGGACAGCAAAAGCAGGCGCTGGCTGCTCCGGGTCTGGACGAGGGTGCGGTGAGGCAGCTGTCTGCCCACCGTCCCAGGAGACTGGCCGTTCCTGGGCCTCCGTGTCAGGGGCATCGTCTGGGCCACGTGCAATGTCAAGCCTGCCCCCCACCGCCCCGCGCCGCCTCACGGATGAACAAAACGTATCTACTGGTTCACGCGCTGCAGGCTGCGTCCTCTGGGAAAAATGCCCGAACTTCTCCCACGGCTGTTTAAAAACCGAAATCAGTGTTTTTCTTGCTTTCCAGACCAAAAAATGGCCATAGCTGTGTACCAAAGACTCCTCTCTCCCAAGGCCCCTTCACGGCATCCCAGGACGCCCCCATGCAGGGGGCGAAGCCGAAGACAGCAGTGCAATTAGGGCAAAAGGCCCCCCTCTGTCTCTCAAGCAAACGCGGAGCCGAAACAGCAGCCTGGACGAGCGTGAAATCCGTTCTGCCCAGCGCGGCGCGTCAGTGAAAACACGGTGGCCTGACGCCCTTCTAGAGAGCAACAGCCCAGGAAGCAGTGCGCACACACGCCAGCAGAACCCGGCCCAGGCGTGGGAAACGGAGCTCCGCTTCTGCCGGAGAACAGGAGCAGGTGCGGGTGAGCGCGTCTCCGCGTGGGCGGGGTCTCTGCAACACCGCAGCTCCCCTGTCCCCCGCAAGGGGTCTCGGGGTCTCTGCCGGGCCCGGCTTCGCGCTCCAGCCCGTGGAAGCCCGAGGGGCTGCAGGGGTGAAGACACGGGCCTGGGCCCTGGTCTCGCCCTGAGTGGCCACCGCGAGCCTTGCGCCCATCCAAGGGGCCCCGAAAGCCTTCCGTCCAGGTCCCACGTGGGACATGGGAGGAATCTGTGCATGTGTGCCCACGTGTGTCCCCAGACACACCTCCTCCAGGACAGGGCGCCCCGAGAGCTGCTCTGCGTAGGTGGATCAGTTTCCGAGTCGGGCACCAGGCAGGTCCAGATTCAAATCCCTGCTCTGCTCTTCCCTGGCTGTGCAATCCTGGACAAATGCCTTGACTTCTCTGATCCTTCCTCGGTTTGCTCATCTGCAGGATAAGGGGATGATGTCCCTGCCTCTCCTGTGAGGACCACATGAACCGAGACCAGCGAAGCAGGAAACAGGCCGGGGACAGGACCAGAGAGGCGGCAGCGGGCGGGGGTGGTGGGCACAGGTCACAGGTGCACCGAGTGCGCGGCAGCCCGGAAAGGGATGGGCCACCTCCCGCTGGCGTGCGCGGTGAGCCTTCATCTCACACTCAGAGGAGAGGTTCAGAGAAGGCAGTTAACTGGCCTGAAACCACACAGCCCACCTGGGCAGCCTACAGGGGGGCCTGGGGCCTCATCCTCCGCGCCAAAAGCGTGTCCCCGAGACCCCCCTTCCCCAGGCACAGTCCCACCAGCCCCCATCAGTGTGACCTGAAGACATCAGAGCGGCACCCAGCAAGCCCCAGTTTCCACCTGGTGAAGATGCAGGTGCGGCTGGAAAGACTGGTGTAATTTCAGCACAGCATTTCTCTGGGGCGCCGAAGCCATCCCAAGTCCATGTCCAGAAACCCGGCCGTGTGAGACTCCCCTCCCACTGCCCATCCCCCAGCAGGTCTCTACCCAGCGAGGAGTCCACAGCGCGTTCCCAGGTCCGACGCCCCCGGATCAGCACAAACGCTTTCAGCCGCGGCAGGTGGATCCAACCAGTCTCAGCGGCTTTCCTGACTGGTAACCACACCAGCAAGAACAAGGGATGCTGGACACCACGGGGAAGACTCCACGGGCCAGCTCCGGAGACTCGCCTCATTTACCTGATGGTGAAACTGCTGACATGGGCAAGTCCTATTAACAGCGGAGTCTCATGCAGAAGGAATCACAGAATTAGAACATTAGCCCGGCTGGACGGGCAGGTCAGGAACCACCAGAAGAGACGCCAAAGCACCTGCTGACGGGCCCGGCCTCCCCCTGGCTCCGCACGCGCTCAAGGCACCATCCACGCGCGTGGACCCCGACCCCGCGCCCTGCAGGGCTGGCCAGACTAAATGGACGGACACCGGCGGCCCAGCATGTCCACGGCTGCCACCTGCCGCCCGGTCCTGGCTCCGCCCCTGACCTGCCACCTGCCGGGCACAGACATCAGCCCACAGCCGTGCTGTGGCCTCACCTGGAAACCAGACGCTCAGTGAGTCAGGACGGAGACCACGTGCCTGGAAGACGGCCACCTCGGGGTGAGCGGGGAGAGGCACACAGGGACCCACTGACACCACCCCTGGGTCACCAAGGTGATCCAGGCACAGAGGAAAGCTCACAGACGGAGAAGCAGATGGGACAGGTGGAGGGAGGGGCAGGGTGCACACAGGCACACAGGTTTCTCCTCGTGGAGGGTCAGGAGATCAGTAATACAGAAGTAAGTCCACGGACGCCCTGGGAAGAGACAAAGTTTCTACGCCCCAAGGGTTACGGGATGCAGGATAGAAAGTATTTTTCTTTTCCTTACCGTGTTAAAAAATCTTAAATGAACGATCACGCTTATATAATAGCTCATAACTAAAAGATGTTTTTTTTCCTTTCCTTGCTAAATGTAATTTTAAACAAACTAATCAAGTTTTGGGCTCAAGCAATAAAAACTCATTCAACAACTTGCAGCCTCAACCAGGAACAGGGGCGCCACACCCGCTGGCTCTTCTCTGAGAGTCTCTCTCCCGGGCCAGAGGTGCCTTCACAGGCGTCCAGGTGTCCGCGCTCCAGCCACCCCCCTGCCCCACCTCTGCCCTCTCTGCTTCACTGGAGCTCTGAGCCTCTAATGGGCTTTTATGGCTGCCCTGGACCCTCACAGCACAGCCTGCCAGCCTCAGCTCCACCGCTGACTGTTTATTCCCTTAGTATTTTCTAGTTCCTGTTCCCCAGAGAGACATGTGTCTGAGCTAAGCCTGATCACAAGTAACCGGCCAGCACGTGGACTGACTGTCTTGGATCTGGTATCCACCTGGATCCAACCAGCTATGGCTGAGAGAACCAGGGTCACGCGACACTCGACACAGACCGGCATCAGTCAGGGTTCCCTGGAGAAACAGAACCAACAGGACGTGTGTGTGCGTGTGTGTGGGGGTGGGGGGGTGCGCATGTACAGAGAGAGACTGAGATTGGTTTCTGTTAAGGAAAGACTTATTGTGGAGGCCGGCAGGTCCACAGTTTGCAGGTGAGCCTGCAGGATGGATCCCCAGGGAAGGGCCGCCGTCTGCTCCCAGGGCCGTGTCCTGCTTTTCTTCTCTTAAGTCTTTCCACTGATGGGGGTGAGGTCCACCTGCGCCGTGGAGGGCCATCTGCTTACTTACTCACTTAAGTGTTCATCTCCTCTAAAAACACCTCCGCAGAAACCTCTAGAATAATGTTTGACCAAATATCTGGGCACTGTGTCCCAGCCAAGTTGACACATAAAGCTAACCACCACAGACACCCAAGCGTGCTGAGATGTACCCTACTTGTTACAACAAATATTATAATTTACACAATTGAATGGGCTGAGTTTGTTCTTACAGAGACAGACAGAGCTTACTCTTTGAGTTCAGCAAAATAAACGGATAAATCATGTTATCCCACTGGGCGTTCGTCCAAGACTTAGCCAACTGGCAAGCGGACAGTCACAGAACCCAGCAGAGACCAAGCCCAGGAAGCAGATTTCAGGCTCTGCCAAACAGATTGATTTTTCCTGTTGCTTTTCTAACAGCCTCGAATCAGACTGCGCTGTAGTTACTACCACGGAGGAAATGGATCAAAAACAGAATCAACAGATACTGATACCAAATAGTTACCCTCCACCAAGACGCTCCGGGAGCATCTAACCGAGGAGGCTTCCTACACACACAGATCTTGAGTTTTTAGGAAGACGGGACGTGCAAGCCAAGTTCATTACTGAATGAGAACACATTTCTAGGGTGTAAGCGATGGGGTTTCATCAACCAGGACGAAAGAAGTGTGGGGCCAATAATAAACCCCAAGGACCTTAAAGTGGATGGTCAGAGGCGAGCCCTCAGGAAAGGTTCCGAGGGGAGGGGACACGAAACGGAGCCTTGTGACGGGAGGAAAGGTGGTCGAGGTGGTCCTTAGCCGACCACCTTAGCCGAGGTGGTCCCTCCTGAAATTTCCCCTCTGCTTTCATTAAGGGGATCCCACGCTGCCAGCCTGACCTGCCTCGCCAGCCTCTCCTTGGCAGGGATGCCAGCGCAGTCCTCTCCCTGTGCCCTGATGTCCAGACTTCTCATGGTCTCACAGTCCTTCTCCAGTGAGAAATCGAGAAGCCCTAATGCAGCGCCCACCGCATGTAATGCACTGGGTTATCTCCAGCACCCAGGTACTAGTCCAGCAGGATCCTTGAAAGAACTGAGAAAGTAATCACTCTAATCATTTTCTGTTGGGCTTCCTTCTCTCACAACCCAGCTGAGAAAGGCTGCTAGACACGCAACTCTGAGAAACCACAGAAAAATGGGAAGAAGGCTTCTCTAAGACTAGGGAAAATAACGAGGAAGTTGGATTTTAAGCCAGTGCATTCTGAGTTTAGGAGGAAAGAGGCTTGGGTCTAAGAAAGTTCTTCCCAGGCGACCTCCTTTCTATAACCACCCCCTCCCCTTGCTGGGCTTCCAACCCCACCCCGGAACCACGGGGGTGGGACGGATTGGGGACAGGTCTGCATCAGGATAGAGGCGCACAGCCTACACCACAGACTCTGCCTCATGGCAGTGGGGTCTACACATCTCAGCACCAGTGCCTGACACTTACCAAGGACACCAGAATGAGGGGGGGGAGGGACAAACAGACGGGCAGATGGATGGATGGATGAATGGATGAAGCCGTAGGTGGTTATGGAAGGATAGATGCATGAATGGATGAATGGGTGGACAGATGGAAAGGCAGATGGATGGATGGATGGATAGATGGATGGACGGACAGATGGACGGGCAGATGGAAGGGCAGGTGGAAGGGCAGATGGATGGATAGATGGATGGACGGACAGATGGACGGACAGATGGAAGGGCAGATGGATGGATGGACGGACAGATGGACGGACAGATGGAAGGACAGATGGAAGGGCAGATGGATGGATGGATGGATGGATGGATGGATGGATAGATAGATGGACGGACAGATGGACGGACAGATGGAAGGGCAGATGGATGGATGGATGGGCGGAGAGATGCGTGGGTGAGTGGATGGAAGGGGTGACACAGGCATTGACCTAAGAAAATTGCACATCAAAATAACACGCACAAGGAAACAAATGCTCAGGATTAATATTTGGCCACCTGCTGCCATGCCAATACCAACATCCCGCGTGTCTGAATAAGTAACAACGATGACTAACTGCACCCGCTTTAATTGCTATTTTTAAAAGTTGAAGTGCTGCTTAGCTGGTTATGGACTTTTAGAAATATTGTTTCATTCCAGGAAGTGACAAGCCTAATCTAGGCTCTTCCCCTAAAGGAAGCCGTGACGAGGAAAAGAAGCATAAATGTAACCAGCGCTGCAGATGGGTGCAGCCCGCATTCCTGGGCGAACGGCTCCGCACTTGTCTGCAATCTCATTTCTTTCTGAGTAAAGAAATCTCCCGCCTGAGGGCTGTGTTGGCCTCACTTTTCCCCACAGACGGGAACATATCAATCCAAACGTTGCAGGGGCAAAATCTTCCCATCTTTACCAATCCCAGCCTTTCATTTATTTAGAGTAACTCTGAATTTCCATTCACATCCTTAATTCTTAGCAAATAATTAACGTTAGATCTGGCAGGAACGGCATTTTAGAAAAGTTGGGAAAGGCAGGAGCTCGATTACGGAGCGTTTCCTGGGTCCCACAAAAGGCACCTTCCGGGTGCAGCATCACAAGGGGAGTTTAGACGCTTCTTGAACACTTGGGTTTGGCCTGGGAGAGAGAACGCCTATCTAAGAAGCACTGAAAACGAGCCTGGTGGTATTTCCTGTTTGCATCGCAAGTATCTGCTTCAATTAAAGGAGCCCCGGCGTCCTAGCTCTCTCCCGCTGCCTGTCTTCCCTCCTCTGGACTCCTCTGGTTCACATCCGGGTCAATAAACCCAGATGTGATGATAACAATAGCTTCCCCAGCAGAGCATCGACCAGGCAGGCTGTGTCAGGAGTTACACACGCATCCCCTTCCTCATGCCCAGGACGCCCCTGCAGGTGGGAAACCGAGGCTTCAAGGGGTGAGAACCCTGCCCAGGGGTGCACATCGGGAAAGCTGGGAACCAGCGCCCCAGCCGGGGCCGACCACACCCTGAGCTGCAGCCTGGCTGGACGAGCTCTCCTTCCCCCTCAGTGGGACGGGCATCTCCCACAAGGTCAGCCTCCGTCATCAACACCATGGCTCCGTCTCCCTGCCCAGGAGACCACAGCTTGGCCAAACCGAAGGCAGCCTTGTCCATTTCCACGCCCGGCACCTTGCCTGCAATATCTCCACGCAGGTTCCTCCTGGCATGTCGCATATAATAATTAACAACTTTGAACTTGACAGAACCTCAAAGGCAAGAAACTTTCTCCCCAGAGAAGATTAGGCGGAGACTGCTGAAGGTTAGAAGTGTCCTGCTGCTCTGGGGGGAACTGCTCGGCTCCTAACCAGCCACGTAAACCCTGAGACCCCACTCCGAGGAAGGCCTGGGGTGAGCGAGGGGAGACCTTGCGGGGCAGGCAGCGCGACGAGGCCCCTCCCCAGTCCCCGCGCCCTGAGGTCACAGCGTCTCCACTTGGAAAACGGGAGGGCGCTGTCCCGCCCCATCGCTCACGGATTCCGGATTTGAGAATTTTCCCAAAGTCGATCCTCGTGGTGTCTCTGTCACCACCGAGGACGGGCACAGAGATGACGATGATGTGTCCAGTGTCCTTTTCAGGGTCTATTTGGTGCCATGTTGCTCGCATTTTTGTGCCTTTTGTTGGTGACTCTGCTGTTTAAAATTGCCCCCGAGTGCGGTGCCAACAGGCGTCCGGTCACGGGGAAAACACGTGTGTGTGGGGTCGGCTTCCTCCGGGCACGAGTCTGTGCTGCCCTGAGCTCCACGTTGACAAACCAACAACAGACGTCAAGTAAGGTGTCTGTCAACAGAAGCTCACAAAGCCGGGTTGTGCCTCAATCGATGGATGACAACAGTGCCGTGGCCTGCGCCGGGCTGGACGCTGACCCTGCGTCTCTTGGAAGCAAGGGTCCTGGGTCACTAACTCAGAATTCGCAGAGACTACGTAGAACACAGCCCTGCGAATAACGAGAATCAACCTTAAACTTCGCCTCCGCTGACAGAGATGGTGCTGAGCTGGGCCTCTCCCAGCCCCTCCCACCTCAGATCTCGGGGCCCGGCGGAGACATCCAACCACAGGGCAGAGACCACACAGGAAACTGGCCACAGACGGGGTGGCCGGGACCCAACATAAGCCAGGCTGCACTGCAGCCTGGGGAGGGGCCCACACAGGAGCTGGCACAGTCTTCAGGACGTGCTGGCATCAAAGCCTCCAGAGAGAAAACCCGGGACCACCATCGAAGTGCGGCTACCGAGGGAGGGCGCACAGGTGCGCGTGCCACGTCTCCACGGTCAGGTGTGAGAGGCGCCCTCGGGGCCGTGCGCCCCGCATCCTGCAGACGATCCACAGAACACAGCAGACGTAGACGGCTGACAGACAGATGGAGCGGCAGACACGGACAGACATGCAGACACCCCAGCATTCCGTGTCCACGTGCGCTCACATGACTGTTCGTGTATCTGAGGGAAAGCCCGGCAGGTTAACAGTTTCCTCTAATGATAGAAATGTGAGTCATTTATTATGGTGTTTTTATTTGTATTTTCACATTTTTCTGCCATGAACATGTACAGCTTGCATAAAAATATTTTAAAATATGTTGGAAAAGAAGAGTAAACAGGACAGGGCACTGGAGTGGGTGAGGGGCAGGCTCCACAACCTCCTGCTTGCAGCTGCTGGGGAGACGCTACCCCCCAACTACCCCCCCCCCCGGGGGCGGAAAGGCTGTACCTCCAGCCAAACTCCACCCACGATGACCACCCCTGCAGGGCCTGAGAGAAGGCAGCCGGCAAATTTCCAAAAACCCAGCGTAAACCCAAATATGCCTCGTCCTGGCAGAAAATCTGGAGTCAAGCGCTTGGCTTCTAAGAAACCCGACTGTGATCTACGGGTTACCGCCACAGGCGGTTCAACACCTGCCACGATAATTACACGGCGCAGCTCTCTGTTGAGGAGGAATGAACAAAATTCTTGTTAGAAGAAGGAGCTTCTAGTTTTTAAGCTCTGTTTACCCATGATGGCCCCTGCTACAGCCCACAGTGGGACCTAAACTAACGGGGGGCTGGAGCAGGGGGCCGCCATATGGCACAGGACACGGGAAGCAGGGCCAACACTTCGCAGCCATCTCTGTTCTGCACATGAGGGGCCAGAGGTGCCCACATGCAACAGCAGCGCCTGGAGAGGACACAGTGAAGGCAGCACGGCAGCCACGCACCACCTGTCCAGCACGTCCGACACTCCCAGTGCAGTTTTCCTTCCCGGGAAGGGCCTAAACAACGTGCCAGATGCCGCCAGGCACCAGGTGGGGACAGGAGACCAGTGCCCCCAGGCAATGTGCACACAAGTGGTGTGTCCCCTCGGGGCCGTCGAAGCCCTGGACCCTCCTCTCGCTCACTCCCCCCTCCGCTTCCCTGACAGCCTGGAGGGCCAGGGACCAGGACGGCAGAGCTACAGGGTGGACAGAGCCTGGGTCCCCAGGTCACTGGTAGAGCACCGTTACCTTAAAGGGCCAGACAGGAAAGGTACTGTCATGTCACAGCTACCCAGCTCTGCCTTTGGCGTCAGAAGCAGCCGCAGCCACAGGTGGGCGAAGGGCGTGGCACCCAGGCCACGGCCCTGCTGGCCGGGTCTGCAGGCCCCGGGCTGAGCGCAGAGCCTCCAGTGACAGCTGCCAGCGAGGACATCTGCCCTGGGTTCTGTGTGAGGGAAGTAGGAGCTCACACTTTTACGCCGCCGAGACCCTGCGACCATTTACTTTGCAGCTGCAGTTGAACCCCCCTGCCCGACACAACAGCCTTCCAAAGGCAAACGGGGAGCAGCGGGTTGGACGGTTTTTAGTTTGGGGCGTGTGAAAGCATTACTCTACTTGTTACTTTCTTCATAAGCCACACTGCTATAAAGCTGCAGAAGAATTTAATGAAGGTTTTACAAAATTACAAGAAGAGATGGGATAACAGGGGCCAGACCTCCTCCCATCTGAAACAACCAAAAGCTGACAAAATACATGAAACAACTGTTTTCAAGATACCGCGCAGGGGTCAGGAATGGACAGGATCCCCGAGGGAGTGAAAACGAAGGAGGTGAGCACAGAACCGCCCCAGGTTGCTGCCCAAGGGACGGCGAGAACCCACAGGACGCAGACAGGACAGCTAGAGCTCCAGGGACAGAAACAGGACACCAGGGAGCCTGGAGCGTCAAGCGCTCAGCGCAGCCGTGCGTGTGAGGGCAATAAAGCTCAGAGCAGAGATCAGCAAAACAGAGAAAGGAAAAACCAAAGAGAAAGATCCATGCGTCCGAAAGCTGGGTTTCTGCAAAGGTCAATACAACGGAAAAACGTCTAGGCGACCGATCAGGAGAAAACGGGAGAGCAGACAGGCGTTTCCGACACCAGGAACCAGAGAACGGACGTCCCTACACATCTTCAGACGTTCGGAGGGTAACGGGGAACTTCACGATGGACGGCTGTCCCAGGATCGTGCGACGTGGCCGAGCTCCCAGCTCCCAGGGCTCACTCAGGAAGAAACTGTCCCCAACAGCCCTGTGTTTACTGAAGAGTTTGAGATCACAGTTTAAAACCCTCGCAGGAAGCCCAGCCCAGCCCGGGGGCTTCCCTGGGAAGCTGGAGCAGACCTCTAAGCGGCACTAAGCCGCGTGCCCCCTGCTCTCCCCTCACACCCGCTCTGGGAGGCAAGGTCTGCCCTGATACGCAAAGCAGACAAAGACATTCCAGGACAGGAGAACAAAGCCCAGAGCCCCTGGTGAGCACAGATGCAGTCATGCCCAGTGAGGCAGAACTCGGGACGAAGGGCTGCCAGGGGCGCGGACCCCGCGGGTGAGGACGCTCCTGACTGTGGCGACGGCTGCACAGACCGGACACAGCACGGTCCCCCGAGCGCGCACCGCGAACACGAACTCCTGCTGTCCTGCCAGCGGAATCCCCACGAGGCTTCTGATTTTCCTCAGGGAAAATTCATCCAGACAGAGGTCGGAAAAGGGAATCGTCACTGGTTAAGCTTCCACCACGGACCTGACCGTAGAACAGAAGGGGACGAGCCTGCGGGCTGCCCGTGGGCCTCTGAGCTCCGTGGGCTGGGTGACAGCAGCCTGTACGCACCCAGCCGCCCTCCCGAGCTCCCCTGGGGCTGGGCATCCAGACGCCAGCAGGCACCATCCCTCTGCAATGAGCTGGTCATCCGGTGGGCACCCAGCTCCGAACAGACCACCCTTCAAGGGAGGCTGACGGAAACCAGACAAGGCCAAGGAGAGCCCTGGGGACACAGCGTCAGATCACTGCCCACCCAGGGTCTGCGGGGGAAGTTCTCTGCAGTCTGCGTCCCCTCGGAGAGAAAGGCAACAGTGTCCAGAAAAAAGAAACTGATCAAATCAGCAGGGGTAACTGACCCTGTACCCGAGCCAGGAAAAGGGGAGCTGAGAATTAAGTCCTGAAACAACTAACACGTTCTGACTTCAACTTTTTGCCAGTTTTGATTCAGTCACATGAGTCATCGTTGGACTGAGCGAGCCCGGGATTTGCTAAGTTTTCTGTGGGCTGGGAGCATCTGAAGAGAAACCAAGGGACCAGGAGAGGAACACGTGGGGTTTCTATTTTTCAAAATTAACTTCAAGGTAAAGAAAACATGAACCACTGGACTTACCAATTTAGAAAGATCCTAAGTTATCGAAGATGTTATTTTAAACACCAAAAGGCATTCCCTCACCCAGTGACACACGTGGGCTGAGTTTTGTGCAGGTGCTACATGAGACACGTAGTTACCAGTTCAAGTTCAAGGCCGACCCCAGGGAGCTGCCGGCCAGCAGAGACATATAGTAACACACGAAATGTCCCAATTGACTATTTAAGCATCAAATTCAGTGATGTTTAACTGCGTTTCAATTGAATTCACCCAAAACTGTATTTGCAAATAAACCATTTGCTCGTGTACCCCCAAAAGCACATGGAACTGTCACAATTCAAACGCTCGTTAAACCGGACGCTAAGCTGAGAGACCTGACGTCTCGGGCACTGAAGGCCGGCAGCGCCCCGCCGGTGCACACTGGTGGAGGGAGACGGGAGGCTGGGCCCAACTCTAGCCCTGGGCGCTGCCCTCAGAGCTTGGCCGGGACCCCGAGGCCCCCATTCCCTCACCACGGCACCTACTCCAGTTTCTTCCTGTTGGCAAGTGCCCAGGAAAGAGGTCGGCATCTCCAGCCAACGAGACAGAACCTCCGACTCAGCCGGTGGGAACCAGCACAGGCACACGGACCTTCCAGCGCTCACCCATTTGTCAAACAGATGACGGGCCCAGCTCCGGAGACTGGGATGCTGTCGCTGTTCTGTTGACACCTGACCGTGGCACCTGTCCAGCCTGCCCCCCTGCCACCTCTTCTAATAAAATGCCCGCCTTCCCCAGGCAAGGAGCCCTCTCCCGCTTCCAGGCCACGCGTCCTCAGGCAGGGCAGGTCCTGTCCTTAGCTCCAGGGGCCGCCAGGCCCGGGCCTGGTGGGCATGACCGCCCACCGCCCAGGGTGTGCTGGGGACAGACAGCGGGTCTGTTCACACGATTCCCAGAACTCGGGCTTGTGACCGAGACTCACCTCCTGCACTTAGGCCATCGGAAGGGAAGCCGACGACAGCTGCCGGGCGTCACCAGCAGGGAAGCTGAGTCATAGCACTGAGGCGGCGGCCGGGGACGCACAGAGGGGAGGGGACCGCGTCCAGGCTGTGGTGTCCACACCCTGGACAAAGCGGAGCTGCCCCCGGATTCGCAGTCACAGGGCCCCATGTGCTCTTTTTACAACGACTTCCTTGACTCACTAATAACACAGTGAGGGGGGGGGGGGGCTTCTAGCTGCCCTGCTGCAGTTTCCAAGGAAGCTTTTCCAGATGCAGCTTCCAAAGGCATGTTTTCAAGAGTAAAGCTGTGTCCAAACTGAGCACGGCCCCAGGACCACTCCCTGATGGCTGACGTCACACACAGCATCCCAGGTGGCCTCTGGAAGCCTCCTCGGGTCACCGAGGTCTCCTCTCCGCGCACAGCACGCTGGGCGTTCTTAAAGCCGTGGGCTCAGGACACCACCATTTTGGAAAAATAAATTACCAACATTCAGATACATGAAAAATATCCCTCTGGGCTGCTGTGAGAATGAAGACTTCGACTTCATCCCAACAGGGGTCTAAGGGCAGAACCTGCTCGGGTAAGCCACGGGCTGCAGCTTCAGGCCCGTTGTCACGGCCTGCACGGTGTCCTGCAGAGACCGACAGCCAGAGGCTGCTTTGCTGACCTCGTGAGGCCTCACCCAGGGGAGGAGAGGCCAGCCCTGCCTGGAGGCCGAACGCGTCCCCGCAGGACGGGTGGCGGGAGAGAGGGAACTCCCTGAACCCCAGGAAGACAGGGGAGGGGACGTGCAGCTGACAGCCTGCCCACCTCCCGGCCCAGGAACGCTCCCTCGCTCCAGCCACCTGGAGGCCATAGGCCTCACCTGGGCGCACAGGGAAGCGGTGGGAAGTTGGATCCTCCCGTCGGCCGGCTTCCAGGAGCTCCAGTGGAGGCTGGTAAGGGGAGACGCTGTGCCTTGGGGGGCTAGTCCCCAGGGAGCACCAAGACCTACTCCGAGTATGGGAATATGACCCCAAAGACGGGTGGTCACTCGCCCAGACCTCCAGAGGCACTGGCGCCCAGGGCTGGCCTCCTGCAGGCCCCCTCGGCCAGACACGCCTGGATGGCCAGTTGCCCTCATCACAGGGCCGCAGGGCCTCCCTCCCCAGCACCCCTGGGGACCCAGGACCCTGAGAGGCGGGAACCGGAAGCTGGCCCAGGCCCAAACACACGGGTCAGCAGACGTCGAGGGATCTGAGGACAGCTGCCCGGCAGGCTGACCACAAGCCCAGGGGAGGAGCTCTCGCCAGCCCCCGGCCCCGGGCGCCCTCCGACGCCAGGGCTTCCTGTCACATGGACGGCGGCTTTGGAGCTGCCTGGACCGTGGGGTGGGAGCCAGCTTTAAGGAGGCGACCCCACGACCGCACAGACGAGGCCACGGAGAGAAGGACGGGGTCGGGGGTGGGGCGCGGAGGGCTCGCGAGGACTCATGAGGCGGGCGGTGTAGAACGTGTCCTCCCGAGAGGTCCCAGCGGAGGACGGAACCGGGCCAAGTAGACCGCACACTGCTTAGGTTTTAGCGCTAGCTGTTTCATCATCACCGTGACAAACGTCTCCCATAGTGCTGAGCAGAGTAAAATACTCAAAAACTAAACAAGTGTTTCTACAAAAGCTGAGCTGAGCTGAGTACCACACCCGCTGGGGAAGGGACCCGCTGCAGCCCCGGAGCCCGAGGGCTCCAGATCCCAGGGCGGCTAGAACGCCGCTTTCTACTTTCCAGGGTCAAACCGGAATCCCAGGACACTCTCGGACCATGATTTCTGAAGCCCAACCACGCGGCAAAACAGTCCACTCTCGGGCCCCACCTGGACACACCCTAAAACGCCCCGAGCAGGACACAAGTCTGACATGCCCAGAGATTCCCACTCAGTCTTTCTGGGGGGGCCGAGGGGAGGGTCCCGAAAGCAAAGGGATGAAGTGATGGCTGGACGGCCCAGTTAAGTCTGGGGCCGGGTCTTCACTTACCCTCACATCTTTCAAGTCCCCAGTTGCCACCAAATCATTTTTTAAAAATAGAAAACGGCAGCAGATGCATGAGAGCAGAGACCTGGGAGAAAAGCTGCAAGTGAACACTGAACGTTCCTGCACAAGTGGAACTTGTGACATGACTGCACCCCAACGAGCAGCCCCCCAGGAATGCGCCAGACCGGACCCCGCAGCCCACAGGCGGCAACATGGCGCCCCCAAGCTGGTCTCTGTCTCATCATCACCGCCCCCCTCTGTGTCCCCAGCTCCGGGCCCCCAGTTGGGCCCCCTCCCACCAGGACTCAGCTCTTCCCCTGTCCCTGGTGCACACCGGCAGCGATGGGAGCTTCCTCCCCCTGCGCCCGTGTCTACGCAGCTGTCAGCTGGGTCTGTGTCCATGTCAGCGATAATCTGCTTGGTTCTGTGAGGGATCTGGTCAGCTTTGCACGCCCTGCCCCCTCACAGAATCAACGAGACCACGCAAGGTCATTTCAAAGCATCTTTAAAAACTATAAAACCCCGCGAAAGCATAAGGCACAGGAGGATTTCTGGAAATCTTGCCAGTTACCTATCACGTCACTTTCCCTGCCTACCCTCAGCTGTTTTACAAAACCCTATGAGGTTCTGTGGAGAATCTCACCGCCCGCAGGACGCTGGTGGCTCCGTTTCTGTTCTACAACAACCACATTTTAAAATATTGTTCTTTTTAAAAAGCCATTAAGATGTGAGGGCAGAGCCCAGTACGAGTATTAGACTTCGGCCAGATGTGAAAAATGGCTTCAGGGTCCAGGTTTTTTCCACTGACTCACTGAAGAATTAAACGACTGCCTCCAGGACACCCTCACTTGGCCGGTTACGGGCCCCCTCCTCAGCGCCTGATGCCCTCCTGCTGGCCCGCCTCGGCTGGCTGGCCAGCCCTCCACACGGGAAGGAAGCCCGTGCCTGTCTCTCTCGGAGGAGCGGTTTCCAGGCTGCGAGGGGAGTCCCGCCGAGGACCCCGAAGGAAGCTGCCAGTATAGCCGGCGGCCGCTAGGAGAGTGGTCTGTCCGTGCACTTTGTTTTAAGAGTAGGAACACTGACCGCCCACTTCCTGAATAGTCCACTCAATATTTTACAACTTTCGCAGGCTCTTCGCGGTGCCAAAGTACTCTAGCTCAGCCGAGAAAAGTGGAAACTATTTTTGGCATTCAGAGGAGCAGCGGTAGGACGCTGAACACAGTCAGCGCCTGGAACGCAGGCTGCCTTTACAGATTTTGAAACTTTCTAATCAGAGGCGCAGCCAAATAGGCCTGCTGCACTCGGCGCACCCGGGGCCGGGATCCTCTAGGGAGGGCGGGGGTCGGCCGGCGAGGGCGCGATGCATCCTGCCAACCGGAGCGCCGGGTCTCCGACGGCACCACCAGGGCGCGCCCCGGCTGGAGATGAGGGCGGGGACGTGCCCCGGGAGCAAACCCGCTTGGACCCCGACTGTATTCACCCCCGGGCCGCCCGCGCTGCCCCGCAACTCGGGGACCCGCACCGCGGCGCCTCCCGGAACTCGGCCAGGCTAGCTCACGGCGCAGAGAAAGCCCCAGAGAACCGTGCGCCCCACGGGCCCCGGGACAACCCGGGCAGGAGGCTCTCGGCGCCCCGGCAGATGCGGGGACGTGAGGTCACGGAGGGTGCGCCACGGAGGGCCCCTCCCCGCCCCAGAGCCGGGACAGGGGTGCCGCGCTCGGGGAGGAGGGGAAAACGGGGAGCGGGAACCGCCGAGTAGAAGGAGGGGGGAAGAGGGGGAGGGGAGAGGAAGGGGGAGGAGAGGAAGCCGGAGGAGGGGGAAGCCGGGCCCCAGGAGAAGAGGGGGCCGGAGAGGGACGGGAGGGGGAGGAAGGCGAGCGGAGGAGGGGAGCCAGCAGGACCGGGCCGGGCAGGGCGGAGGGCTTTCCCCGGCGGCTGCAGACAACTTTCCCGTCCCTCGGGGATGCCGAGCTCCGAACAAAGGCGGCTCCGGAGGCGGCGCGCGCTGCGCTCAGGTCCGCCCCCCTCCCGGCCACGGAGGACAAAGGCGCTGCCGCGCGACCCTCCCCCCGGCCCCCGGGACCCGGCCGCCCCGCGCGCCCACGTCCCCCGCGCCCCGCCGGACTCACAGGATGGAGGTCTGCGGCGCCACGGCGGGCACGGCCTCCAGCAGCAGATGCATGCAGCGCACCGTGGTGCGGAAGCACAGGCAGCGGCTCGGACACCCGTTGCCCTGCTTGGGGGCGACCGCGGCCAGTGCCCCCCAGCACGAGCACAGCACGAGCGCCAGCAAGCAGGGGCGCGCGGGGCGCGCGTCGCGCACGGCCATGGCCCACGGCGCGCAGGACGCTTGGACTCCGCGACCGACCGCGAGGGCCCGGCGTGTCCAGCGCCGCCGGCTGCGGCCCACGTCCCAGCTGCGCGCGGGGGGCGGGGGGCGCCAGCTGTGCACATGCGCGCGGCTCCTCCCCGCCCGCCCCCTCCTCCCCAAGGGCCGGGGCGGGGCGAGGACCTCCTGCCGGGCGTCGGGCCGCGGCGCTGCCCCGGGTGCGGAGCTCAGGTTGGGCCCCCGGGTTCCAGTCCCAGGTCTGCGCCCACGACCGGAGGCCTCGGCCAAGTTGCTCCGCCTCGCCTAGCCGCCGTTTCCACATGTGTGCAGTAGGGGTGGAGGTTGTTTTATAACACGCGTTCGCAGTGCTTAGCTAGCTGCAGTCAGGATTCCAAGCGCTTGCTGGAGCCTTCTTTCTGTCTCTCAGTCTCCCTCCCTCCCTCCCTCCCTCCCTCTCTCTCTCCCTCTCTCTCTCTCTCTCTCTCTCTCTCTCTCTCTCTCTCTCTCTCTCTCTCGCCCCCCCCCCCCCCCCCCGTCTCTCTCTCTCTGACTTGTACAAACACCCGCTGCAGCAGGATCGGAGCCAGGGGTCTGAGCCCGTGAGGCCCGTTAAGCACCCATGTCTTGGGCACTGCTGCCGCCAGGCCACTGTTGGGAGCGCAGAAGAAGTTTGCGTAGAGGCCTGGATGCAGGGCTTGGCCAGGTGGACACTCAGTGTCCTTTAGTTTCCTCTTTTGTGGCCACACCCGGAAGAACCCCACCGGGCCTCCCCCAAGGGGGCCTTGCCTAGGGCCACCAGAAGACGCAGGGGTCGGTGGGAAGGAGGGGAGGCAGTCCCACGTTCTTCTGTCTGTCTGCAGCCCCATTCTGACACTTCACTCTCCAGAATCCAGGCTCTGCGTGTTACAGTTGAGGAAGTCCAGGCTGTCCTGTGTCCAAGACACATGATCACAAAGTCCCAGCGTCAGAGAGAAGCCTGGGTCTGTCCTGACCTCCACACTGTCGTGTGACCAGTGGGGCGTTCTACCTCAGGTATGCTGCCGCAGGACTGGGGTGACAGGGCGCTTTCCTGCTGCTGTGTCAGTAAACTCCTGTACCTACACGGTGCCCCGCGTCTGCATCTGCGGGCAGCTGAGCTGGGGTCTGGCTCAGGCCCCTCCAGCGTCACGGACGCTGTCATCCCTGTTACCATAGGGAGAAGCCTTCCCAGTCCTCCAGCGACCCGGACCACGCCAGCCAGGGGTCCCGTGCTAACCAGTGACAAATCCCCCCAGGCCTCCACACTCCGTTACGAGTGCTGCCTGCTCGCCCCACAAGAATTTCAAACTTAAATGCAGAAACCCAAAACCTTACTTTCCCTGAGAGATGTCAGGTTTCTTCTGGATCGCTGATGTGATCCTCCAAACTGCTTTCTCAGACCCTCCAGCCCAGAAGTGGCCTGTTTGGTGCTCACCCACATGTAGGGAGTTGAGAAACCCTGTGGATTCCAGTTGTTCCTTGGGGCTCAGTCGATTTCTGTTCCTCCATTTTCCCTCTTATAACTGCTGACGGTCCTGGCCCTGCCCATCACCCTGGACCACCGCCAAGACGCCACCCCACACCGGTCTACCAGGTCCATGCTCCCTGCAGCAGGCAGAGAAGGTGCCACTGCTTTGACCCTGCCCACCCCCCATCCGAATGTCTCTGGACCTCTCCTGTATAAGTGGGTAAATATCAAATTTCACCCACCACCTCGACCTCCGCCACCCCAGGTGCAGGCGTCCTGAGCAGCACATAGTCTTAGCCTCTCTTTTCAGTTCAGCACCAGCTGCGGCTAATTTGATGTGTCCAGTCTGCTGGGCTGTCACACCTCGTGATTTTCAACCACTAATCCAGGTGTTGTGCTGAAGGTATTTTGTAGATGAGATTGACATTGGTGAACTTGGACAAAGAGGAGTTCCCTCGTGAACCTCATCCCCTCAGTTGAAGTTCTTTAGAGTAGAAACTGAGGCTTGCTGGAGAAGAAGTTCTATTGCAAGATCTCAGCATCCACTCCTGCCTGAGTTTCTCATCTCCTGACCTGCCTGTAAAATGTAGGACCTGCCAGTGCCCACAAGTGCGTGAGCCACTTCCTTAAAATCTGTCTATCCCGCCCTCCTCCCACCTTTCCTCCTTCCATCCTTCCCACCTTCCCTCCCTCCCTCCCTCCCTTCCTTCCTTCCATCTTTCCTTCCATCCCTCCATCCCTCCATCCCTCTATCCACCCATCCATCCACCCACCACCCTTCCATCCATCCCTCCATCCATCCGTGGTGCTGCCTCCCTGAACACGTGTGTCGGGTACACAGCCCTCTGCAGAACTCCGGATGGAGGTGTGGCGGCAGCGGCCAGTGCAATGACTGATGCTCAGGCCTGAAGGGATTCATGTTTCAGGAACGAAGCTCTTACGTGGAGCTGAGTGTGCTTCCCGCACCTTTTGTGCAGCATCTCCTGCATCTGCCCTCTAGAGGCCCACGGAGGCCTCACACCTCCGGGAACGCAACCTTCCTGGGGAATCACGTGCAGACGTCAAAGCCACTCGAGTTTTCTGTTGCCCAGGGCCCTGATGACTCTTCCCATTTCTCTCTGATGACCACCCTCCATACCTCATTGTCTGCCCACAATCCTGTTATCTGTCCTACAGCAAACAGCCCTTTCAGGTGTGATTGTGCTGGTTGACAAGCTCTAGTTGTTCAGATGTGCAGACAAAGGAGCCAAGATTACCGTGATCGTCTGTTTTCTGTGAACAGTATCGCTGCGCTCTCCAGTGGATCAGGCAGACGTGGGGACATGAGATCCATCCTCCCGGTGTCTGAACACAGGCTCCGAGGCAGGGCCTGCTCACACCAAGGTGCACAGACACCTGAGCCTCGAGACGTTCCTGAGGAGGTGTTACTATCCTCATTTTGCAAATGAAAGCACCGATGCTCAGCAGAGAGAGTAACATGTCCCAGGACCTGTCACTCATCCAGGGAGGGAGGGAGAGGAGGGGACAGGAAGCTGACTGACCTGGGAGCCTCACCTGCTGCACTGGACGGGGCTGGGGACCCCCCCAGATGTCACTGGGCCCCTGCATGCCCCCCCACCCCCCAGTGGCTGCCGACCTTCTCCGGAGACCTGCTAGGGCTGCGAGGGCTACGGGGCCGCGCTCCTGGAGATGCCAGGCACTCTGCCCCTCCTGAAGCCGCCTGCAGCTGCAGACACAAGTCAGCCCTCAGACTGCAGGGCTTCCTGGGCCTCAGGCGATCGATGGCCAGTGTCTCCCCTGCTCGGTAGCTGTCCTCACCCCGAGAGCCCCTTGTGCATCAGGCTCTGCTGAGAGGACACCTGCGTCTCCTCCGTAGTGCCACGGGGTCCCCCAAGGACAGGACGGTCGGCATTTTCTGCCGCTTCTTCTAGAGTGACGTTGCTCCTGTCTACCGGTCTGTCTCCCCATCTGCCTCTTCGAGGATTTATGAGGAAAAGAACGTGGGGTTTGGAACAAGGCAAGCTGGGAGGCAGCCTCCCCAGCTCTGTGACTCCTGGCGACTTTCTCGCCCTCTCTGGGCCTCGGTTTCCCGTCTGTAACAGGAGAAGACCAGTTCCTACTCGAAACGTAGGCTGTCGTGAGGACTGAGTGAGGGCTGTCGGATGTGCCTGCCTGGGAGCCGTCAGCCGCGCCAGGGTGAGCGTTCTCCTTGCTGGGAAGGCTTTCCGGGTCTGGGTGGCCCCCAGTCTGGAGGCCTAGGGGCCATTCCCAGACGGTGAGTCACCCCTGAGAACCTGGCTGTGCCTGAGGCAGCCCCCCTCCCCCCAGTCCCAAGGGCCTCTTCCTGCATCTCCCTGCCCTACGCCCGCCCTCTCGCTGGCAGCCCAGGGGAGCAGGGCCCCCGGCTGACCTGGGTGTAACTCCAAGAGCCCGTTTTGGGGCTGCTGCCACAAAGCATCACACTCGGGGGCCGTTGACCCGCAGAAACCTGTCCTCCCACAGTTCCAGAGGCCAAGGTTCCTTCTGGAGGCTCAGAGGGAACATCCGTCCCAGCCTCTCTCCGGCTTTGCCAGGAGGGCTGCAGACTGCCAGCCCGGCCCCGGTCCCATCGCCACAAGACCTTCCCCCAAACTTGTCCTCAGCCGGTGTTTCCCTCTCCTTATGAGGACGTGCTGGCTCAGGGCCACCTTAGTAATGCCGTCCTCCTGACTCTGGCTACGTCTGCAGCAGCCGCATTTCCAGAGACGTTCACATCCCGAGCTCGGGGCGGGACTTGGGTTCAGGGGGACAGAGACAGCAGGCAGCGGTGGTGATGAGCCCTGACCCTGTGGCCTGGGGTCCTGCTCACCTAGGCTGCTCCTGGCTGGCGGAAGGGAAGGGCCCGGACCTCTATTCAGCCAGATAAACTTGAAACTCTAGAATGCAGAGCTGGCTGTAAGGACCACAGGCAGACGCAGTGGCCCTCACACTCGTGCTCCGAGTCCTACCTCCAGATAAGCACGTCGGTGATGCTGGGTCCCCCTTCCTCCTTTCGCGACTGTCTGAAACCTCCATCCCAGGGATGAAAGCACAGCCGTGAGGACATGGTTTCATTTTATTGTCATGAACTCGGAGACAACTGCTCAGCCAAATGGGTCTGAGATCAGCTTTTCCCAAGTTAAAGCCGTTCCTGTTGACAAACGCCCCGTGTTTACTTGTAACCCCACATGCACCCTTTCCTGCCCCCACTTTATCTGCAGCTTCGATCAGCGGTTATACTGCTTCCCGTTAGATCAGCTAGAGCCTCTTTTTTTACATCTAAATTTTGAAAAGAAGGCAGATGACTAAATACACCCACTTAGAGCTGTTTTAGCCTGAAATCAACACAGCCGCGAGTGAGCTCAGCCCTGGTTCTCTGACCAGCCCTTTGGGTGCTGAAGTGGATGGAGGTACCATCCGGTAGGGCTGGGGCTCAGCCCTGAGCAGGCCACAGGGTGGCCTCTGTGGGTCCCGGCGCCACGAGGCCCCGCCCACCGCAGCCCAGCCGGCCCCAGGCCCAGGTGAGCACCTGCCTGGCGGCGCATCCCCACTGCCCAGGGCTGAGCCAGGGCTGCTCAGAAGTGGGCCGAGGTCGGCTGCAGGTGAGCCTGCTGGGTCCTGGCTGCCTCCAGCCCAAAATAACCCACATGCCAAGGCGGCGCATTTTGGGGTGTCACGGTCTGCCCCCCTTCACTTGCTTAGGCAGGTCCTCCGACAGGAGCCACAGTATCTTGGGTCCCCTCCCCAAGGGTTTCAACGCCCAGGATGACTCCTGTCACAGGACTGGAGACGGGGCAGTGACCCCACACACAGACGAACAGTCACAAACCATCACCCCCCGTCCCACCTCCTAAGATCATCTTTTCTTAAAGCTCTGCCCTCGGAGGCCTGCATCCTCTCCCCTCCTCAACGAAGACGTGCATAAACTCTCACGTCTCATTCGTGCTTATCCTGTGATGCCCCGTTCACGTTATATTAAAAGTTAACCGACGTCTGTGCCTCTCCTCCTGCTATAACCCGCCTGCGGTCCGTTCACTTCACAGACTGGCCATCAAAGCCAGAAGGGCAGAGGGCCTGGCTTTACTCCCTCCCCGGCTTTGAGCCAGGATGCGATGGCATCACAGGCAACCTGCTCAGAGGCCACAAAGCCGGGGAAACCTCAGCTCTGTGTGGCTGGCTGCGTACAACCCACTGCAGTCTGGAGTCTGGAGACCATAGGCCCATCGCCTCCCAAGGGTCTGGACAGCAGGCCTGGGCCCAGAGGGTCACAGTCAGAGAGAGGCTCTCAGGACCTGGGGGAGCTGCCAGGAGGGCAGAGGCTTACTTTAGCCATTAGGAAGACGTACACACATCTGAAAAGGCCCGAGAAAGATTTCTGAAAGAAAAGGGAAGCGGGAAGTCGCTGTCTTCCACAAGGAGAATTTAGCCTCTGGTTCTGCCTCGGGTTCCCCTGACCCTGGAGCTATCACAGCACAGACTCCAGAGGGCTCAGCCCAGCGTCACTGGCACATCCAGGGGGGCAAGTGCAGCCTCCACCCCCTCGCCTACACTGAGTGGAAGCCCGATCTCTGGGTGGAAAGCATCATACTCCACCCTGCTGGTCACCTGAGGAATGTTCCAGAAGGAATGCCAGTGTGGCTGCACGGGGAAGGGTGGACGGAGAGCTCCCGCTGGAGAGCTGGTGGCAAGGGGACCAGGCCCAGGCCCACGCAGAGCCCTGAGTGGGGCTGGAAGCCAGCCTGTCAGTCGGCCTTCGGGTCTTTCTGAGAAAACTCTGAACAGGGCTCAGCAGGGTCATCACCTGCTGCGAAGAGCCAGGGCTGGAGCAGAATTTCTCCGGCTTCGCTTTAGATATCGCTTTCCCAGGCTCCCCTTCAGACTGCTGTTGACCCTGACTATTTCAAGGTCCCAAGCCACGGCTGTTCTTAGGACAATTCTCCCTCTGCCCTTCCGTTGCAGGTTCGTGTGCCTGACACACAGTGAGGCCAAACAAACTGAAATGTCGGAGTTTGGAGCCGAGAAAAAGGTTTATGGCAGGACCACGCGAGGGGAACAGGTGGCTTGTGCTCGAAAACCCCAGACTCCCCAGTGGTTTTCGGGAAAGCGTTTTTATAGGCAGAATTCGGGGTGAGGACTGCAGGCTGTGTGACTTTCTTCTGACTCGCTGGTGGTGAGGTAGCAGGTGGGCCTCCAGGAATCTTGCGCTCAGCCTGAAGTTACCCTCCTCCACCTGGGTGGAGGCCTTAGTTCCTGCAGAAGAACTCAGAGGTACTGTTATGTATATTCCTTGTGGAGGGACCAGGACACTGCCCCAAGGCTGCACTATTGTTTGTTGACTGCCTTTCCGGTGTTTCTGCATCCCCTCCCTTCCTGGATTAGTAACTGTTGGAATCTACACTTTGGAACAAAGGGAAGGTCTGGGAGGCTGAAACCTTTTTCCTATTGTTACCGAGTCCAGGCTCGCTCTGCTGGCCACACAACAGGCCAATAAATCAGGGGATGAGGTGTTGAGGCAAGGAATAGTGACTTTATTCAGAACGCTGGGCGTTGGAGAAGATGACAGATTAATGTCTTAGAGTACCATCTTATCGGGGGCTGGATGCCAGTTTCTTTGATAGAACAGAGAGGGGGAGGAGGTGAGAATGTAAAGTAAAAAGGCCGTAAGTCTTGTAAAATATCACCTGGCTTGGCCAGCCTCAGGGAGGGGATGTGTTAATTTCTTCTTTTCTGCAGCCATTCACAGGTGGGCAGGGTCGGGGTGTTTCCCTGTGAGCTGAACAAAGGCACTTTAGTTTAACATTCAGGCAGAGGGTCAGGGTTCTCCAAGGGAGGTCATGATGTATGATTATAATAACAAAAGCAACGAGAAGCAAAGGTTAAAGTCAAAGAAACAGATCCAACATGGAGTCAGATTTTGTTCTTCCCTGTTACACTACAAAGAACTGGGGCACACGAGAGGCTTTTGTACCCGGCAGGGGCCCCACAGGGTCCTGCTTGGTTTTACTCCTGTGTTCTTGGCTGGGGGCCTAGTAATAAAAGACTAATGAACAAGAGAAAAAAAAATCAAAAGTTTCTCCAAGGGTGTGCCTACTGTACTCAGGGGGACACCCAGGGAAGTGAGCATCTCAAAGAGGTGGTTTAGAACTCAGGTTTAATTACCATCTTCAACTACATCTGAGGAAGAAGCCTGTGGAGGCCAGTTACGGGAAGGGGACCCAGAGCGGCAAACAGATAAGGCTGTCATGCAGATTTCAGTTAGGACTTCCCGGTGGATGAGGGTCTCTGAGGATATGGGATCATCCTTCTCCCCAAGCTCAGAGAGGAGACCCCCTTACAAATGGAGATTTCCCTTGTCAACGGAAAACGTCACTGCCATGTTAGTGAACAAAGGATGCTATAGCCATCCAGCCACTAAAGCTACCCCTATGCCCTTATGGTGGACCTTGAGGGAACTCAGGATGGAGACAAACGGACTAGGAATTATGGTTTATTGGGTGGACTTGCTGAGGACTTAAGCCCAGGACACAGCCTCTCAGAGAGCTCTGAGGGACCCGCTCACAAGAGGTCAGGGGGGAGCCAGGATCTACAGGGGTTTTTGCTACAAAGTCCAGGCAGTCGGAACATCAAAGATGACTGTTAATTAAAGAAAACCAGACATCTCAAGTTAAGGAATTTAGCGCTTTTCTACGTATGGGAAGATGCAAGAGTCCGGGCTCGTTGAAATCGTCCCTTTGATCCGCACGTCCACTACCTGGGGCCAGTGTCCTGTGCTTTCCCAACCTGAGTCCCCGCAGGGGCACTGCAAGGGTGGCTGCAGCCCGTTTTGCCTCCATCCTGAGTCCTCTCAGGTCTCACCTTCAGGGCAGTCTGAGTGGCAGGATGGCTGCAGCGTCCTTTATTTACTGATACGGCAGCAACGTTTTTCATTCACAGCGCCACGAACATAGTTTTGTACCGGGGAGGTGAGATGCTGAGAACAAGAGCTGTGCTTCTGGAGCTGCTCCAGATCTTTGCTCAAAGCCCGTCAACCCCCGCCTTTAGATGGGGTGAACGTAAATCTTTAAGTTAAAGGGTCCAGAGACAAGAAAGGAAGCTACAAACAATTGAGAGAGAGAGAGAAAAAAAGCAGATGGAACTGTTGCAGAAAAGAGTGGGGTGTGAGAGGATGGTCACATTCCAGGTCACGTCCTGGGTCTCCCGGGCACGGCCGCCAGGTGAGGGTCCTTGGCTCTGCGCAGGAAAGAATTCAAGAGCAGCCATGGTAAAGGGAAAGCAGGTTTCCTTAAAGAGACGCACATTCCTTGATAGAATGCAACCCATCTCAGAAAGCCAGAGGCCCCCAAATATGGGGTGGCTAGTTTTTATGGGCTGGGTAATTTCATAGGCTAATGAGGAAGGAATATTCCAGCTATTTTGGAGAAGGGGCGGGGACTTCCAGGAACCGGGCCACCGCCCACTTTTTGGCCTTTTATGGTCAGTCTCAGAACTGTCATGGCACGTGGGGGTGTGTCATTTAGCTGATAGGCTGCAATGAGCCTATACTGAGGCTCGAGGTCCAAGTCTTGGACCTGGTTGTTTCTAATCAGTTCATGTCGTGTCCTCAGTGGCTGTCATTCTTTTAAAGGTTGTGCCCTGCCCCCTTCCTGTCTCAGAACTAGGGCCCAGATGGCGAGGAGTCTGACCTCCCACAGAGCCCCAGTCTCCTTATACACTGATTTTACTACATTTGCATATAAATGACACACCTACAGGGTGGGACATGATCAGACAGAAAGGACCAGAAAAGGATAAAAAGGGGATGACGCCCGCTCCCTTGTGTGTGGGGGAAGCCCCACTTCCTCCCCCGTAGACTAACGCACGCACCTCCCCATCACCAGCCTCACTCCGCTTCCCTTTGTCTTTATTGGTTAAAGTGAATTTCTCTGGCCAGGTGGGTGAGAAGCTTATCTGTGAATTTAGTTCCTCTTCTCCATATAGAGCTTGTGCTGTGTTGATCTCAACTTTGGTTTTGCCTCTCCATCCTGAAGGGAAAAAGAACCCTCTCCTGCTAAGGCAGGGAGCCTGGCTGAGGCCTGAGCAGGGTCCATGCAAATCCATTTGGTAACACATGGAGGACAGCTGCCAGAGGAAGGACCAGAGATTGGAGGAGAGGCAGCTTCCGGTGGGGCTAAGACACCAAACGCTTTCACGTATCAGAGAATGAGGCAGATAAGATTCAAATCCAGACATCCAGAAAGGCTTTCTCATTCTGGAAAGCGAAAGGATCCTCCCCTTATTCTGCAGGAATAAAAGAACTTTAAAAATGTGACCGTGAGCTAATCTTTCATGCTTTGCATCAGATAAGCCTAAAATATTTAGGAACATTTTCGAATCAACACTTCATTGGGTTCCGGGAAAAATTTTTGGCAATACAGCAAATGATAAGATGTTAATTCACAAAGCAAGTGAACTGCAGAGAATTCCAGCTCTCCTAACACTCAAGATGGGAACGAGGAAGCCGGAGGTCTGGCTGCTTCTAGTGTAATCAACCAATCAGGTCACAGCAACGGGGAACCGGATGGAAAGCAGAGAGAGTCCAAAAGCAAGCTTTCAGGGAGGTGCTCTGGGGGTCAGTACCGGCAGATACAGCTCCAAGGGAGCAGTAACACCTGCGAATATTAATGTGGAATAAAATTCATATTTTATGGGAAGACAAGAAAAATTTAAACCTAACAAATGTTCTCTACCTTTTGGCCTCCTCTCTCCCCTGCCTGCGCACTGTGTATCTGCATTAGGCGTCGACCAGACCTCCCCATCGGGAGCAGTACCTGCTCAGCCATAAAGAGCAGTGTTCTCCCAGCGTCACCTAGAGAATTCCTTTAAGATGGCATTTTTTCTTGATTTTATAAGGGGTCACATGACCCTCCTCGATGATGATGCTTAGATCTGATTATGTCGATCACACCTCAAGAAAACTGGGGAAAACAGAACCCTATAGAGAAGGAAATGAGCAAGGCTCGTAATCTGATCACATGGAGAGAACCTGTATGATGGTTTTGGTGAATAAACTTCTGGATCTAAGGCGGTGTAAATGCAAAAGAAAAAAGACAATGAATAAAGTTTGTTTTTCTTGATGTGTATTTTAAATTGCTTAAGGCCCAAGGCTCTCCTGCTTCGCTCTGCATTGCTGAGGAGTCCACACGGACTGGAGCTCAGGCTGTTGAAGGAGAGCTCTACTCATGGGAGCCCTGAGTGCACCCAGGTCTCCCGCAGCAGAAATGGCCCCAGATTAACGGTGCAGGGACTTAGGACTTCGGGGAGCTGAGATGCTCTGGCCGTCAGTAAGGGCTTCTCCTGTCCTGGAGAGGTTACCTCCCGAGGAAGAGGGGCATCACTTTCCTTCCTGGTGACGGGGCTTCCCGGAGGAGACCGAGGACGCAACTGGACAGATCCCCCTTCCACAGGCTTGGGGGATGGCTGGACAGCGAGAATCGTGGTTCTCTCAGTCACTAACACAGGTGGACCTGGCCCAACCTTGCTGCCACTCAGCTGCTCCTTAGCGTGTTTTCTGTACTGTTCACTGGCTTTATCACAAGCATCTTATCACTGAGTCTTCATAACCAGCATTTCTAGGAACACCATAGTGTTCCGTAAGGTGCATTTGTCATCAGCTGCTCAAACCTTCCTCGGAAATAGGACTTTATTTCAATGCATTTACAGTTGCTTTGGTGTTTTTAGGGGGACTTCTGGAATTACTGGGTCAAAAATTTGAATTTTATAAGATCTTTGATATTATTGTTCAACTGCTTTCCAAGATGTTTATACCAATTCTCAGGCAAGGGCAAAACGGCTTTCGACAATCAAGTTGAAAGATTCCAGTCACTGCCAGCAGCTCCTTGACGCACCACCACCTGCTTTAACTGCGTTTGATCCTGAAGGCGGGGCTTTTCACAGAGGTGCACCCCAAGGTATGGGGAGACGGGGGCAGGGTCCTAAAAGCATCCCTCCGCCCTCCCCCTCCGTCAGCCCTGATGCAGCTGACCAAGCTGTTAGGTATAAAATAACAACAATGCTCGCTGGGAAGAGGGGCTCAGATGGCCTTGAATCAGCAGAAGACGCCACTGGGACTCTGTTTTGGATTTAACAAAGAGCATGGTGGGTCTCTTCCTCAAATTTTATATTTTGCGGGACTGTGTCTAGTGTAGGTGAGTGTTTTTGGAGTTTTAGAGGGTTACTTTTACTAACGAAGGTGATGGGCAGCTGGGTAACTCATCGTTGTTAAATCATATTTGGAGGCTGATTTAAGGGTTGTGGGGGATCCTTGCTGATGGTGTGGAAGGAACAATGGTGACGATGCTCCCAGGGGACCAATCACAGGGCGAGTGGCCCCCGGAACCCCAGGTGGGAGGTGCTGAGAAAGACGCAGCGTCTTCCTTGGAAGTGAACCATCAGACAAAGTTGACCACCTGGACACGTCTCAAACCTCTGTGTCCTGCAGACCCGGGAAGGCAGGGGAGTGAAGGGACCGGGGTGGGAACGTGGTAACCGGAAGCAGCCTGTGAGCCCTCGTGACGCCAGATCTGGAAAAAACCCGTAAAGGACGTTCTTGGCTCAAGTGGGAACTTGGGGACGCGGATGCGTGTTACGTAATGACGATGTCATATCTAGAGGGATAACTGTGGCAGTGAGGATGTCCCTGTTCTGGGGAGACGCCTGCGTGTGACGTGACCTTGGGGGAGAGAGTGGGGTGACGGCAGATGTGGCAGAGTGGCTTCCGGACAAGCTCCGCGCAGGCACCTCCTGAGCTGCTCACAGCTGCTCTCAGGGGCCTCGGAGTGGAGAACGAAACCTCCGAAAACGTTACAGTGAAAGCATCCGGCGTTGGGGAGAAACGTTCCCGGGGGTCCCGCTGGGGGCCCCAGACAGCAAGCACTTCCGGACTCCAGTGAAGATGCACACCCGGCTAGAGACCCATCGTGCTACAAATGTGGTAACACCTTTTTTATTTAGAGTAAGATGTGTTAACATCCAGCATGACAAAATTTGTACAAAGTTCACAATTTAAAAATGAATATCACTGCAACTTGTGATTCCACACATTTACAGCAAAATTAAAGTGTCAACAAACCCATGCCGTGTAGTACAAAAATAAATCAAACTTCAGTTCCACAGAGAGCACGATAAATATTTATACAAAATTCTGTCTTAATAAATGATTACTTAAATTAACTTAGAAATGAATATGAACAATAAGTTATAATAAATAAACTCTGATGACTCACAATAGTTCCATGTGAAAGGTCAGCATTCTAATATGTGACACTGTTGTGGTCCTTATATAATAGTCACGGGTAACTTTTGATCTGATAATTATGTACCAACGTTAGATGAGCAGCAGACTTGTGCTTAAAACCCCTTTCCATTGTACATAGGTGAGAACAATTAGAATCCCAAACTGATACTACCTATTACTCTACCAAAAGCATCACTATATTGGCCAAGAAGCTGCAGACACGACGGGGCGGGGAGATGCATGTGCCGATATGAACAACGGGGGCCCCCCCGCAAGGAGGCCGGGGCCCTGGATGGGACATATGGCCGCAGGTGACGCAGAGCACCTGGCTTCAGTTCTCAAAAAGGCAATTCTGAGCAGGGCAGCTACAACTAATCACACAACAGAAAAAGGGCTCTCCAGAGAAGGGGCTGCAGAGCCCAAGTCATGACGTAATCTTTTCCCAGCTAATTATTAAAGTCCTCCTGGAAAACTGTAAGCTTTTGTACAGTGAGCAGTCTAAAGTGCCGCTGGGATGTACATATATTTATACACATATATATACCGAGGTTGAGTATTGTATCAGAGTATTTGCTGTGAGGTCCCTGTAATCTCCCTTAGCATCATCGGGTCAGCCGGGAGGCCTCCTCAGATTCCTCCAGGGTCAGTGTCACGAGGCTACTGACACGGGAATTGCACACCTCCGTACGGATATATAGGACAAGGTAAGTGCAAATAGTCGACTGGCACGTGTGGGGGCAATGACCCTGTAAGTCCTGTTCTGCTAAAAATATTTTTTTTTTATTTTTACAAAACCCATCTTTTTTTTTTCATAACAAAATTTTAAGTACTTTTGTACTTCCTGCATAACATCAAGACATGGAAGGAAGAATGCTATTACATGTAAATCAAGTCAACGGCAATCGGAAAACACGACACACGTCGTCCCAGGGACGAGCGAGCAGGGGAGAGCGCAGCCGTGGAAAGTGGTCTTATGCATCACGTAGTGCAGTCGTCGGGTAAAACAATCGATCTCCAGGGTGCAAATGCGTCTAAGATGATCTAGTGTAAAGCAAAAAAGTGCTGAAGTATATTTAGTTACTCTCAACATCTGATTGCATTCATTCTTAGAGAAGGTCATGACAGATCAAACAAGGCTACGCAAACGTTCTATGGTCAACTGGTCTCCAGCGGACGGGACGGGACAGTGGAGCACACTCGTCCTGACTCTGAATAGGACCCGGGCTTATTCAAAGTCAGCGTGGGGTGAGGACACTTCTCGGAGCTGCTGGCCCGCGCAGGCCAGCAGACTGATCAGCCCAGTCGCTCGAGGACTCACAAATCATGGGCCTTCAACCCCGTACGTGACATCATAACAGCAACAACAACTGCAAGAATAATTCTGTTTAAGGTGGAAGGGGAAGTAAATAGTCTTAAGTGATCTTTTGAGCGTAAATGAAAACACACAGATTCTGTTAGACAGTTCAGAGGGGCACGGAACTCTCGGGGAGGTAAAAGAAGTTTGTTCCAAAGGGTACTGAGAATGGAAGAGGAAGTCTTCGGGTCATCCACCTCTAATAGGCCCCTGTCTTAACTGAAGGTCCCAGAGTCACACCATGTAATTAATGCTCAGGAGTTAGTTTAAAAAGTGCTGTTTAAGCTGCTTTGAATCTTCTGCCAAGTTTCCATGGCTTGGTGCTGTCTTACAATAAATTACTTATCTCATTTCTTACAGTTAATCCATATGTCATTTCCTTGGAATGCAAAAAACCTCATTTATTGCCCCACCATACACCATCCTCCTAAAACAAACAAACAAAAAAATCACATAATATTTCCAAGCATTGTTCAAAAATAAAGCATTTGTTTTTCGCAACCAATTCTTGCTATGAGACAATATGCACACGAAATGTTTTTCTTAAATTCCGTAAGATCCTCCGACGTGAGGCGAAATGATAACACCTAAAGAGTGGCGGCAGGACCACCAAATGTCATTCAAAGCTGTTTTTGTTTTTTGTCCATTTCAGTTCAAAATACTAAAACATTTAATCACTAAAGCATTAAAAAGAATTTACACTCTATTTATTTTGATCGGCTTACCTCTTCAGAAATATATATACCCTCCAATGTGCATACATTAGCAGCTATAAACATTACATGGCATATCACACTATGTCAGCTTATATGAAAACGTACAAAAATGTGAATGTATTCCAAAACTATTCTGTAGGTACTATCTTTAAAGCAAGACATGAAATCGTTATGAAGTCTTGTAAGCATAACACTGTTTCAAACAGAAATAAATATATAACACTTTCTGGTAAATTACAGCAGCAAAAAACAAGAGGCATCCTTTTTTTAAGCAAGATTCCATCACTACAGCAGCTGTTCAGACCTGAATTCCTCTCACAGCCTGCTTTATATTTTCCAGTAGAGCTTTATTTTCTGGGCTCTGATAACGATCTTGATTTGTATACATGTCCGTCAAAGTAGTCACGTATGCATCAAAATTTTGTTCATTGATTGGATCCTACGAGATATTAAATAGTAGTTCATATGCAACTTTTAGTTTCTTAATAGGATATTCATAAAATTTAAAATTCATAAAATAGTATCACAGCATAACGCCACTGTCCTTATCATAGTTAAAAGGCCTTTTCAGAGAGACTTAATCTTAGGGGATCTACTGGTTCAGCCCCACCAGAGTCTCTAGCAATTAACGTTATGGTTTGGGGGAGGTAACCGCCAATATCCGAAGTTCGAAGAACGGTGAAAATAGAAAAGAAAAGCCATCTACTCTAGGATGCGCACCGCACGCGGCCTCCGGGGGCTGCTCCGTGCGGTCAGTCACTTACCATGTGCGGGAGCTGGATGTTGGCGAGACTGTGGATCAGGGACTGGCTCAGGTTGGCGAGTTCGTGGAGGAGGGACTCGTTCTGCTGCTCGATCACTTTGTTCTCCTCCTCGATGGTCTTCAGGCTGCTCTCCATGGTGGTGATCTGAAACGCACAGATGCGTGGGACATGTAACATGAGCCGGCCAGGGGAGCACGCGCCCGCTCCCACAGGGAGAGGCGTCAGCTCCCGAGGCAGAGGAAGAACCTCTCTGCTTAAATCAAGAGGCTTCCACGTGAAGCACAGGTCATTTTCAGGGTCATCGTCTTGTGTGCGTTGAGTCATCACACTTGAGCACGTGGCAACTGGACTCTAAGGGCTTGTCTTTCTGAAAAGGGATTCATGCATTAGGGTGGGCTAGGCTCCTGGGCTGTGTCGACTTTCACTCAATTTTTTAAAAAGTTCTGCTTGTCCTTGTGCATAGAGGATCACATGAGGACTGTGTCCTTGTCCCGCCCTGGTCTTTCCGCTGGTGTGATGGGATTCTTTACCTGGATTAGTATCTTATGCACTGCGGCGACTAATACGTCTTCTTTTTAGCCCGAACTTAATTCTGCACAGATAAGTCTTGAAATATTGATTTATCTGTGAGGCACGTCACTGCCTCTCCTTAGGGTCGAGGCAGGTGTCTCTACCGGCATGTATGACATCTCTGCCTCCCTCCATCGGATAAAGGTCTACCGTGGCTTCCTGGGCAGCTCCTCCTTCCTCTAATATTCCAGAGAGAATTTAACAGTTGCCATGGCACCTTCTGGCCTCCACCTGCCACCAGACAACCAGCACTTACTACACGGCCAGGCAGGAGAGCTGCCCCCATCTGCGTGGGCTGCAGGGACACAGTCGTGGAAGCGGATAGGCAGCTTGGATGCTGTAGTCAAGGCTGGTTACACGGGTACGGGGGCTCCTGGCAGCCACAGAGCGTGTGCCAGGCTCTGTGGGTCCCCCGCATCTGTGTAGCTTGGCAGCCGCAGGCCAGCATCACAGGGGATGCGTAGAAACAAGACAGAGTTGCCGGACGTGCACCGAGCTCACAGCCTTAGTGCCTTCACGCTGTAACCACCGGCTGCCCCCAGTCACCTGAATCTCTGCTTCATAAGCTCTAAACTCCGATGTCTCAGGTAGGGTTTCCCCGCTCACAGCCAGGGGGAGGGTGGGGCACGCGGCTGGTTCTGTGCCCCCGGCCCTGGCTCAGCGTCCTCCGCCTGGGGATGGGGACCTTCCTCCCCTCCCTGCCACTGGCAGCATGTCCTCCGACTACGTGTCTGAGGGACATCTCGTTTCCTGCAGTGCAGGGAGGAGGCCGCTAGGATGGTGTGTGCGTGTTTATAGGAAAGCTAGACCTGGCTCAGGATAAAGGTAAGATTTATAAGAGACAAACATAGAGCTTAGCAATCACTGATTTGATGATATGAAAAAAATAGATAATCCTTCATACTGTTCTGAGCGTTTTGTTTTATTTTTTTATTGTTTTGGCCATGCTGTGTGCCTTGTGGGATCTTAGCTCCCCAATCAGGTATCGAACCCCTGCCCCCTGCCATGGAAGCGCAGAGTTCTAACTACTGGACCACCAGGGAAGGGCCCAGGTCTGAGCATTTTCAATGGAGAGACCGTGAACTCTGTCCAGGCTCTGGACCTGGGACCCTGCGAGGACCCTGGTCTCCCTCAGTTTCTGCAGTTGTAAAATGAGAGAGGTGCGGGTCAGACTGACCATTCAGTGCCTTTGAAGCAGCAGAATCAGAAGCTATTCTCACACTGAAGGCTCACTGGAGCCCTCAGGTAACACAGGTAAGAGTGGGGCTCTGACAGCTGGGGCTTGGGCTCCGGGGCTATCAGGCGCGGTGACCGTCGCTCCCTAACTATCCCAGCGGCCGTGCCACGGGGCTTCTGGGGGCCTTGCGCGTGCCCTGTGTGGCCAGGGTGTGCGGCCTGGAGAGCTCTGTCTTCACCTCCAGTCGCTGGACAAAACGCAGCAGCACGGTCCTCTCCCTCCCGGTGTCACTGACCCGGCTGGAGGTGAGGGGTACCAGAAAGCCCAGCGGCACGGCCTCCACCCCTCCCGCTTTGGTTTTGGATTAAAGGTAAGGAAAACCCTTGCCTGTCTCAGGCACGCCTTGGGCTGCAGCACAGCCGGAGGTGAGGCCATGGTCAGCAGGTGGGCTGGTGTCCGAACAAGTGGACACAACGGCCAGGCAGAGAACCTCAGCCTCACATCCGCCCGAGGGCACGAAAGGGTAGCCCTGGAGTCCCTGTTGTGACCCTGGTGGGGGCATAGCTGGAGGGCTCCCCTCCCTGGAGAGGCTGTGCCCGCGGGGGACGGGGACCAGCAGGGACCTGTCCTTGCCCCCTAAGCCCATGGGCAAGAATCCCAGTAAGGCTCTGATGCCCCGAGGGGATGGCTGGGGAGGGGCAGGTCCAGGCCACAGAGGGCGTGGGTTCGAACAAGACAGGAATCCCTGGCCTCGCCTGTGAGTGGCTGCAGTGCTTCCCCATTCCCAGAGCCGCGGCGGGGAAGGCCTGTGGAGAGGCAAACTGGGCGCGCTGGGCCCACGGCTCTGCGGCCCTGGCTGAGCAGTCAGGGGCAGCGGGAGTTGTGGACACTCACCATGTGGACCGCTGTGGGCACCTGGGCTATAGGACCAAAGCCCCTGGGATGGGGCATCTAGTAGGTGCTCAATAAAGGCTCCACCCCTCCCCTCCCAGCAGGCTCGTGAGGCCACTGATAGCAGCGGCCCCCGGGAACCCAAGCAACAAGCTCCCTGTTCCTGTTTACCGCGTGATGACCTTAGGGCCTTTGCATCCCGGGGCGGGCGGGGTGGGGGGAAAGAGCTCACCCGCTGCAGGAGCCGCGCTCCTCGGGACCGTCTACTCATAACCACGTGTCGTTAAAAATACCAACACAAGAGGGAAAACTAGCCGGCCGGCGGCCCCTCTGTCACAGCAAGTTTTGCCACTGAAATGATCTCAGCAGGACACTGAGAAGAAAGGTGAATAAGTAAAGGGAAAACCGGGCAAGGAAACAGGCAATGGCGCAGCCCTCGGCTCCGCGGCGTCAGCGCAGGCGGCGGCTCGATTGAGGCGTCAGAAACTGTTACCTGAGTCCGGAGCTTGATCATGTCGGCTTCCATCTGGGAGTTGGATTCGTTCAGCTCCTTGATTTCCTCATCCAGCTGCTTGATCTCCTCATCGTTCTCTACGCCTGAAAGGGCGGAGGGGAGGGGCTTAGAGACGCTGCGCCTGCGAACACTACAGGTAGAACCTGGCGGCGTCGCTCTTTCTAGATTTGGAACCGAACTTGCTGGGGGAGGGTACTCTTCAATTAAAAACTATAGTCACAGTTTGTGTGTCTTCCATCCCCACTGCCACCCTCCTTACAATTAAGGCACCTAAAAACAGAAAAAAATCAGCTGGGGGGACACAGGCCCCCCAAACTGAAAGGCTCCGTCTCCCTGGGACGATTAACCAGAGCCTCAGGGTGTGACCCCCCCGACTCCAGCCGAAACCATCTCCTCCTGGACGTGGATTTACGCGGTGCAGCCCGTGAATTGTCTCCTCTGTTTATTCCCTGTCTCTGTCTGCATCTCCGTCTTGCTCCCTCTTTCTCCCCCATCACTCTGGGAAGGAGCCTGCTGACATATCTGAAAATGAGGCCAACAGGGTCCCTGCCCTCCACAAGCCTAGGTTTTGGGTAGGAAAACTGATAACAGACCGGTAACCAAAAACCCGACTCGGTGGGTGCTGAGGTAGCTGTCCCCCGTGGGAGGATGAGGCAGCAGTGACAGCCTTCAGGCGGGTGGTCACAGAGGCTCTCTGAATATTGACAGCTAACCAATAAACACGTCCCCCCATCTGAATGGCCAGGGCGTGAAGCTTGGCTGGGCCGCGTCCTGGGGGAGCGGGGCTGTGCAGCCGCCAGCGGGGCCCTGGCTGGGCTGCAGGGGCAATTGTCAGGGTTTACAAGGGGCGTTTTCGAGGCCAGCTCGCCTGGCTGGCTGCTGGCCACCGGGCCTCGCCAGTGTCAGAAAGATCCCGATACTTCTGGCGTTTGACGCTGGTGTCCCACGGCTGAGCGTCCCTAGGGGACGAGCAGGAACCCGGCAAGTGAAGCTACGGGACGACCACACCTGTCCCTCGCATGGCACCTGGGGGAGCTTGGGGGGGCGCTGTCCAGCTCTGTAGAGAGAGGGGTCCAGTTCGCCTGGGACGGAAGGCCCCAGACCACCTGGAATGCTGCAGACCTCCACGGAGGGTTCCTCGCCTCCCAGGGGTCGAGAAGGCAAAGCAAAGGGAGACTGGGGGTCTGAGTCTCAGCTGCTGTTTTTAGCGAAATGAAAAAAAAAAAAAAAAAGATCGGCAAGAGTAAAGCATCTTCCTGCGAAGAACCACATTTCTCCCACGGCGTTATGTTTCCTCATAAAAGCAGTCAGGACGAACGCGTCATCGTGTTCGATTTAATTTCCCCTTTAATAACCCCTCCTTCTGAATCGTTTCTCCCCATGGACCTGTCTTAGGTGTGAAGTGAGGCTCACGGACGAGCTGGTCTTAAGCACCTGCCCAAGTCTTCCCTCTTCCCCCTGCTGTGCTCCCACCGTCACCCAGGGGGACGGGGGGTGACCTTAACCAGAGTGATGGCTCTCTCGTCCACGACCCCTGATCAGCGTCTTAGGTCCTCAAGGTGCTTCTCTGCCAGCGTCTTACAAGGTCCAGAACATCAACAACAAAGTCTTCCTTTTTATCAAATGCACCCGGAAAGCATGTCTGCCAGGAATGAAACGAGGTTCACCCTTTCTCAGGTGGAGGCCGCTATTCCCCCACGTTTTATATGTGACCAAGTCTTTATGGCAATCTCTCAAAATTAGGGCTTAGGATTGACTGAGTTAGGGCATATAAAAACCTGGCACATGGGAGGTCTCTGCCAAGGCTGTGGCCAACGTAATGATTCTTCCGTAGTTGAAGTTCAGGTATAGCTCAAGATAAGAATGCATAAAAATAATCACGATAAATGCATAAAAATCCTGACTTGTAAAACAACTAAATCATGAGGCAGTTTATCATTTAACGAGGATTCGCCACACATTCCTCTAAATTGCTGGTCTTCCAACCGCACGGAGAACATCTCTCGTGAAAACTGAATCCTCGGGCTGTGATGGTCGTCAGATTTTCCAAGTGAATTTCTGTTATGATTCTGGACAAGCTCTTCATGCCATATTTCTTCAGCTTTTCAGATTTGAACAGTTTAAAACCTTCTCTTTTCCCGGGTGTGTTTTGCAGTTGGTGTTGAGGACCAGCCGTGTGAAGAGAGGGTTATCGCATTTTCCTAAGAGGCCCAGAGGATGTCCCTCTGCTCTCGGACCCTGAGGTGCAGCTGCCTTTTAAGATTTCCCGAGCGTTGCTTGCATTCAGGCTCTTTCTGAAGCCACTGTTACCGGTTCTAATGTTCTGCCGCGCGAGCACTTGCTGAGACAGGGGGCACGTCTCCACAAGGCCCCTCAGGCAATGGCTCTGAGCCTCTCTGTAGTGTGAGAATACATTGTGCAAAGGAAACGCGTCGGTTAATACAGGAGCAGTCTTCTCTCACATATTAAATAAAATGTCTCATTTTTACTCGCATATGACACTGAAAGTGTCAGAGAGCAGACATGACTGCGTGTCATGAAGGTACCTCCTGCCAGAGTCTGTATGTGAGGCTGGGGCAGCTCTTCCTGGGGAGCTACCCCCTGTGCACCCCCAGAGCTATTTGATCAAGAGATTTGATTCTGGATAATCGTGATAGGAAGGGTGAGAGATGTGCTACGCAGCTGCCTGTTTCCAACACTGAGATTTCATGTTTCCCTTGAGAAGTGAGTGGAGTTGTAAGCAAAGCAATCCATTTCAGGGTTGGCGGTTTGCAGGTCACTACCCTATTATAAAACCCAGAGAACGGTGGGAGAGAATAGCACGCCTCGAATTTCCAATTAAACCCCCTTAATTCGCTTGTCAGGAGCACCCCATCAGCGGTACCTAATATACAGTGAAGTATATAAAATACACCATCGTGTCAGCATCTTTGTCTTGAGGCTAGATTCCAGCAAACTTAGAAGGATTTTGATAAAATTATGAGAAAAGAATGTGGTCTTTCTGGAATATAGGTGAAATCTTGGGAGCCCATTTCACTGGTTTGAATTTTCATGAAAGAGTTTCCAACAATTATTATGTTCTGTTTAATTTTTGTGGAAAACCAACGTCTAAGCAGGGGACAGAGCTCACGGTGCTGGGAGATTTCCTGAAGTCTGGTGGCATTGCTTTCCTTTTCTTTCTTTTCTTTTTTTTGTTTTAACATCTTTACTGGATTATAATTGCTTTACAATGTTGTGTTAGTTTCTGCTGTACAACAAAGCGAATCAGCTATACGTATACATATATCCCCATATCTCCTCCCTCTTGCGTCTCCCTCCCACCCTCCCTATCCCACCCCTCTAGGTGGTCACAAGCACCGAGCTGGAAGCATTTCTGAACTGCCTTGATGAGGGGTTTTAGAGGTCTGGGGTTTAGAGCCGGGTTTTGAAACATGACAGACCTGGAATCTGAATCCATATCTTGCTACTTAAGAATCCTGTGGTGAGTACTTTCCTTAATCCCTAGACACCTCAAATCCCTCCATTTAAAAAGTCCCTATCTGTCACAGTGGCTGTAAGAAATGAGCTCACTATATAAGATACCTGAGCGATAGCGAGACTCGCCAAACAGGGGCCAAAGGAAAATGTTACATGCTGTGTTGTCTGAGCAGCCCCACAGCACCGGGGTGTCTGCAGGCTCGTCTCTGCTCTGGCCAGAAAGTAGCCCAGACTGGTTTTGTCCTGCTGGCCCCGTCGATGTGACTGACAAACAGTTAAAAGAAAAGAAAAAATACCGCGTGTGGTCTAGTGCAGCGGGCTTCGATACTTGCTGAAGTAAAGAATTTAAAAAAGACACACCTCTCCCTCACAAGTCCTAAAACTGCCAGCTGATGGTTTTTACTGTGACTTTAGTTGCCAAAAATGTATATATTTCTAGAAAATTGTATGTTGCAGAGTGCTTTCAGTATATTTTCATCAAAGCCTTGGACTGAGTGTTTAATTTATTAAAAAAAAATCTACTGTGTAAACTAAGTGGCAAATCAGGCTTCATTATCAAAACAATCTGCAGATCAGATCAACCGTCCAACAGAGGCCACCGTAAACCCAATAAAGCACTAGCCAGGGCCCCCATGGTGACCTTTCTGTCTCTAAATTTTATTCTAGGAGATGGACGGACGGATGGATGGATGGAGGGATGAAAATGTGATGAACTAAGGAGCACCGGCTGCAGCACTGTTTCCTCCTGAAGCTCTTGGACCTGCCCTCCTGCCCGCTGGGGGGCGCCCTCAGGAGCCCAGCATTTGTGAGTGGTTCCTCGTTAAGTGTCTGCACGTGTGTGAGTCCAGGACTCGGGAGCAGCCTTTCTTCCATGACGGTGGGGAAGCTGGGGAAGACCTGGCAGGTGACAGATGGATTCTCAGACTGTCGGATTCTAGTGAGTCACGTGGAATTCGAGGGCCTGGAATTAAAGCCATCCATGTGGACGTGCCCCCAGGTCACCCTCGAGAGTCCCAGGGCACAAGTGCCTGGCTGTGAAGCCCGCTTCTGGAGAGGGGAGAGCGCCAGGTGGGCTCACTGGCCCGTCGGCGGCACTGGGGCACGCGGGGCCCTGGCTGCGGGTGTGCCCTCACAGGTCGCCTGGTACCCCTTTCACCTCTTCACCGCTTTGAGTTTCCTCTTCCTTCTTGGTAAAGGGGAGCGTCAGTACCCACGCTTGGGGCTGCTGGGAATATAAATGAATAAGTGCATGAAATCCCCGGACAGAGCTGCAGGCAGGGGAGGGGGCCTTCCCTCAGCTCACCATCCCAGACAGTAGATGAGAAGGGCAGAAAAACGTTATTTCTTTTCCTTCTCTCCTGAAGGCTTGGCCAAAAACTAAAACCAAAAAAGCAAAACCCCAAAGCCGCCTGCAGCCCAACTCCGGAGAGATGCTCACAGGCCCGGAGTGACCGTGTGCAGAGGGTCCTGGAGGAGACCCCTGGTAACTCCGCAGAGCCCCAGCTGCTCGGAGAGCTGACCGACGACGTGGGATCATTCAGGGGGAGACACAGAACAGTGAGAGTCTTTGCGGGGAAGAGATGGGAACAGACTCTTCTCTAAACTTCAGAAAGAAAAAGAAAGAGCCTTGGATTTCAGAGCCGGAAGGAAACCTCAGAGACTTTTAGATGCACTCCTCCCTCTTCAGATAGACACTCGGGAGAAAAAGCCGGAACCCAGGACGGGAGCGGCCCGGCCCGAGTCAGCCCTAGGGCTCGAGGTGGTCCCTTGGCCGCGGTGCTCAGTCACCGCTAAGAGGACACATTGCACGTGGAGGGTGAGTGACCTCGGGTAAGGTCTGCACTCAGCATGTTCAAGAGATGAGAGGGCGAGAGATGGGCTCTCCCTCACACGGAGTGAGGGCCATGCCTTTGACCGTGAAGGTCGGGCACAGCTGCAGGGTCAGTGACCGCTGAGCTCCCGTCCCCCAAAGAGCAGAAGTGAACTTCCCACAGTCCTGCCCTTTGGTCAGACACACACAGGGATGAGGCCATTTATCCACGGGATGACGTGTGCTCTGGGTTTACTAGGAAGTGCCCTGTTCTTGGCAGAAAAGGTGCCCTGACAGGTGAGAAGCGAGGGGACCGCCAGCCCTGGGCTCCAGCATGGACTGGGCTTGGGAAGACCTGGGTTTGCCCCTCTTCTGCTGCTTCATCTCCAGGTGACCTGGGCTTCCCCGGGTCCTCGTCTGTGGACAAGCAAGTGACCGAACCTACAGCAGGAAGAAACATTCCGAAGACTAAAATCAGGAAGCTGAGCTCAGGTGCAGAGAGGTGGGTGGATGGCGACCCCGCGGGCGACCCCACTGACCAGGGTGGAGCCGGGAGCCGGGTGCCCAGCCTGGATGAAGGCTGGGGTTAGTTCCTCTCCCAGATGCCATGAGTCCTTTCTGGTTAACAGCTGTGACTAGCAGTTACAGAAGGAGGACTCTGAGTGTCGGATGCCCCCATGAGAGGTGCCGGCCCGGGGGACTCCCCGCTCTCCCCGGCCGTCCCGCCCGCTGGGAAGCCTCCTCCTCTGGGTGTGCAGACCTGCCCTCTCCACTTCTCTCCCCGCTGGGTCTGCACTGCGCTCGGTCTATCCGGAGGCATGAGCTGGCGCAGACTCACATCGGTTTGCAGAAGGAGTTTTGCTTTAGCCCCGGGGATGTTGTGCGGGTGAAATGTCGGCTAAATATTTTGCAAAGAGCTCAGTGGATGTTGTTTTCTCTCTGGCAACGCACCCTGCCCTCGATGGCTGAGTGAGAAGGGACATTGGTGACCCTGGCGTCTCGGGATGGGCTCCTCACGCTGGCAGGTGAGTCTGAGAACTTCCATCTAACTGGTGCCCGTCCCCCATCTCCAGCCCCTGAGCCGCCTTGAGCAGAGGTGGGGCTCACGGGGCTTGAACCTTCAGGTGGAAGCGTCGTGGCCCTGACTGTCTTCCTGGTAAGTGACGGGGAGCAGGATGAGGCATGTTTCCTGCTGAACCCCTCGTGCTGTCCTCAGGACCGAGAATAGTGCCTGGTGAGCCATGGAGGCCTCAGGACCGCGGCCGGGCCCCAGGCGTCTCCAGGCTAGGAGCGCATCAGGGCTGGTCCTTGTCTGCGTGGATCCTGGGTGTGGGGCAGCCCGGGAAGCGGAGGGGGAGGGTCGGCCCCTCCGCCACCCAGTCCTGGGGCCCGAGCTACCTGCGGCGGGTCCAGGCGTCCAGCACGGGGCTGACCCGCGTTCCTCGGCACTTGGTTCCTTTGGGGAGCACGGAGCTCAGGAGGCGCCTTGCCAGGCTTCAGCACATTCACCGTAGGCCCCGCTCCGCCCGAGCCCCGTCCCTCACAAAGTCCCCTGAGGGGCTGGGAGGGGGAGCCTCTCGCAGGCCACTCTGCTGAGGGATTACAATTGCACTGGTCTCCCGATCGCTGCAAACACTGCACTAGGGACCGCTGGACCTCAGCTCCCAGGGACACACGCGATCACGCCCCCGCGAGCCTCTGGTGGCAGTACAGGCATTAGCGCATCAGCGTGTGTGTTTCTGTGAAAGACACGTCCTCATGTGATGTGTGCACTGATTCACTGACACTGGAGTCTCGGCCAGCAGCCCGTCTGACGCGGGTTTCCTCCCTAAGGCGTGTCACGGCCTCCTTACGCCCAGGACACCAGACGGCACCCCTGTCCTGCTCTGGGGGCCTTTTCAACAGTGGCGTCTCCAACGGGAAAACACAAAAATTCAGCAAACGCAGCGCCCCACAGACTGTGAAGAGGACCCTTATTTATGGCTGAGCCACGAGGAGAAGGCAGAGAGGACGGGCCTCGCGGGAAAGTGGCCGAGATTCAGGCTCTCCGCCCCTCCCCGTGGCCCTGAAAGCACTGCGAGCGCTGCTCTGGGGTCACAAACTGACGGTAGCGTGGACCCGGGGCCCCGAGGCCGGGCTGGGACGGGCTCCGAGGCCCGAGCCCCCCGCGTGCGCTCCGCCCGCATCTTTGCGCGCCTCCTGCGGCGGGCCAGGGAGCGTCTGGAAGGAGGGCTGCGCAGACAGACAGACGCCAGCTCCTGCCCCAGAGTGAGGGTGAGAGAGACAGCCGTGGGCTGCGTGTGGCCCGAGGGCCCCTGACTCAGCGCCCGGCGCAGAAGGCCGTGGGGAGGCCGCCTCCCCCCGCGTGGACCGGCTTTGCCCGGGCGGGAGTGACCGCTGCCCCCTCCCGAAGGGACGAGGCTATGCTGGGGCTCCGCTGGGGCCGCGAGGACGGCCGGGCTGTGGCCGTGGCCCCGACGCGCTGGGCGCACGCGGTTACCGTTGCTGGCCCGCTGCCGGATGGTCAGCATCTGCTCTCCCGACAGCTTCGCCTTCTTCATGGCCGACGTGGCCCGCGGGCATCCCGACAAGCTGGGGACGAGACGGGAGGTGGAGTTAGTCGCAGGTTCCGGGTGGGGGGGGGGCGGCCCGGGCCTGCAGGGAAAACTGCCTCGAGCTGCAGGTCCCCACATCGCCTGACTGGGCTGGTTGCCGGCAAAGGGCCACCTGCACATGGGGAACCAGAGCGGAAGGTGGGCAGGGCCGGCTGTGCCCTCAGGCTGGTGTCTGTGGATGGCGGACTTCGGGGTGGACACGCAGCACAGGGCCACAGTGTGGCCTGGGGCGAGGTCTGACCGCTGGGGCTCGGGCGGGAGGGAGATGAGCCCTCTGAGGGCCCCTGGGACTTTTAGGAAGCGCCCATCTCACTTTAACAAACTTCCTTATTGGGACTGCCCTGGCGGTCCAGTGGATAGGGCTCCTCCGTTCCACTGCAGGGGGCTCAGGTGCGATCCCTGGTCGGGGAACTAAGATCCCACACGCCGCGCTGCGCGGCCAAAAGTAAATAAAAATATAAAAAACTTCCTTATTGTGGAAAGTCTCAAACTCACAGAAGGGTTGGATTCAAAACTTAACGTCAAACGTGCCAAAGTAGAAGGGGCAGAGTGATGAGTTACCACCCAGTCTCCATCCTGACTCGCCAGGGCCCCTTCCCCACAGTTATTTGGGAGAAACCCCCAAACACAGCCTCAGCATCAGTGTCTCACCTGAGGGTCTGAAACGTGTGCCAACACCCTCACCTGTCGGGGTCCACACGCCCCCATCTGCCTCCTAACCTTGTGAATGGCCGTCCGCCCGGGTCCGCGTGTGCTCTGCGCCCTGAGCTGGGACCTGGTCTGGGCGGCGTCTCTGCAGGACGTCTCCCTCCCTCTTTCTTTCTTTCTGGGTCTGTGTTGAGGACGGCGATCTGAGCACCTTCCGCGGGGGCCAAGCCTGGGCCTCCGCACCCCTCGCCCCTCGCCTGGCTACACCTCCAGGGGCCGCACAGGAGGACCCACTGCACCGCTGTCAGGGCCCCTCTAGGCGCTTCATACGCAGGTGGAATGTGAGCCAGTGTATATTATAGTATTTTACGTATATGCAAACCACGTGTATCATTTTGTATTTCGTCTGCATTTTCAGGGCTAGACGGACCCTGTCCTCAGAGAGTGACACTTACACGGTCACTAGGCAACATCCGTGGGACATCTGCGTTTATACAGGGAGGCCTTCGGAATGTCTCTTCAGACACATTTTCTAATACTTTTTCTGATGGGGATTTTAGCAGGTGTTTTGGGGGAGGACACCTTCGTACAACAAATGTTCTTACGAGGAAGCTCTGAGGTGCTGGTTCGAGGAGACGTTCGCGTCTGACAACTGTGCAGGACTCTCCCCGAGAGGCCGAGTGACCGCCGTGCCCACTGCTCTTCCCAGAACCTCACCGGGCCGTGCGCGCGCTCACGGAGCTTCTAGATTTACAGGGGAAGGGGCAGTGGGACGTCACCCCAGAGGGTGACACAGCGTCCTGTTAGTGGTCGTTGGGGCCATCATCCCTGGGGCCTGTTGCTCGGAGGCAGCACGTCGCCAGGCGTGCCCAGGGCTCCCGGTTGCTTGTGGATTGGAAGCCGTGCACAGCGGGTGGCTGCCCACCCCGATTCTCCTACCTGAACAGAAGTGGGAGCGGGGGCTACAGGACAGAGTGAGGGCGGAAAGTAACGAGAAGGAAGCCCAGCGCGCGGAAGCCAGCGGAGTGAGGGACTCGGGTGTCTCCATGCGTCCATCCCCAGCTGGCGGGGCCCAAACCCGGATGTGCAGCGGCAGGATGGCCTGGAAACGGTTTCACACACAGACTCCTGGACCCACGTTGAGGGTCGGAACCAGATTTCAGTCTCCAGTTGCTTCTCCTAGCTTCCAGTTAGCTGAACTGCCAGCCGGGAGCGACAAATAACGGTGTCCTTCAGCCAGAGCTGGGAACTAAATTAGGAGACACAGACAGGCCCGCAGAAGGATGTGTTCTGTGCAAACACGCCTGCACCGTGTTCCTCCCATTCCGATCCAGTGACTGCATCCCAGCCTGGGTCAAATTTGGAAGTGTCCGGAGCAGGCCGGGCGCCGGTGCCGGGTGGCGGGTGCCAGGCGAGGGTGCAGTGCCATCTAGTGGCGGCCCGAGCCAACCGCACCGGGTGCCCTGGGTCTGCGCTGGGCCAGGATCTCAGGACAAAGGCCCCTGCCCGAGTCCTGCCAGGGAGCGACCCCGGGGGGATCTCGGTGTGGTGAGAGGAGAGTCCTGAAGCAGAGACCCAGCGGCCCTTATGGAGACGCTTCTAATTAAAACCAGGCTCCAGGCTCCAGGCAGCAAAGAGTTAACGCGTGTCTGCACCAGCACCCACCTCTGGGGCCCCAGACGTCTGGCCCAGGCTCCACCAGGAATTCCTGGGAGGCTCCGGGCAGACACTGCCCAGGGCTTCAGAAAGGGACAGAGGAGACGGAGGCCCAGCGTTTTATGACGGCATCCCCCCGAGTGGAACTTCCTTCAGGAGAACGTCACCCCTGAAAACAGCTCAATAAGTAGAACTTTCTGGGAGGGGGGTGGTTAGAAGGACTCGGGAGTCCACGGGAGGAGAGTAAGAAAGTCGAGAGCGCGTGGGGTGTGTTGCTCACGGCCCAGAGTGGCTCGGGAACCGAGAATACGGGACCCCGACGTGAAAGGCCCCTGTGACTCAGGCTGTCCCCCACGACGTGCGGGTGGGCTGTTATGTACCTTGTTTTTTTCACTGTTTACGATTTCACCATTGATGTTAAAATCCTCTAGTACGGACGTGATACCTCCCTGTACAGCACAGATTCCCATGCTAATGCCACCCTCTGTATCGTAGCACTGTGGACGTGTCTCCAGCTGATTCCTGGTGACGGGCACTGCACTACTGTTACCGTCTGCGTCGTAACATTGGGGACCCTCGGGGGCGGGCAGTGCAGGCAGGCGCGGAGCGAGGGAACCGGCGCTAACCCCGAGGGCGCACGTCATGCTCACCGGAGCTGCCACTTTTGAATGTGCTTCCTGAGACCACAGGGGGTGTGTTGGGGGCACAGGGTGTCCTCTGACCCCCATGGAATCTCTGCCCCCGATTACTTGTCTGAACTGCTCCCATCTCAGCGCGAAGGGGTGTCCTTGTGGTTCCTTCTCAGCCCAAGATGTGGATTTGGAGTTTACCCCCAGCAACGTTCTGAGTTTCTCCGAAAACGTATTTGGTGTCGAGAGCATGCCCTGAGCCGTGGAGGCAGGCAAGCGTTAGGGCAGGAGCCTCTGTGCCCACCTGGGCCTTAGGACAGATGGGGTCTCCCAGTCGCAGGCGTTCATTTGCAGGGACTGTGGGTCAGACGGGAGAGTAGCAGGCTTTGCAATCGCTTTATTTCTCCTGCTCTATCCCCCTCCATCCATGCATTTTGATGGCATCACGGGGGAATTAGGCTTTTGCGAGCACCCGGGTCCCAGCTGGCGGGTATCACAGGATCGCTGGGGTCTCCCCGCCGAGGCTGGGGGGCTGAGTGGCTCCTACTCTTCTGACCCCCTTTCTTGCCTGGAATTACTGCTGAGCCCGAGGGCGCTCAGCACCACTGGGGGCAGGTGAAAGCAGGTGTGGAGTCGGACGACCTAGAGGGACGGCCCTTAGGAGGCTCTTTCCTCAGGTGTTCTTTTCCTGACAGTGTTGCGACCGACACTGCTGGATCGAGGGGGCTCCAAAGTTCATCTCTGGGGCGAGTGTCCCCCTGGTGTGGCTGAGAAGGACGTTTGTTTATACAGCAAGGCTGGTACTTCGGGCGGGGAGGCCTGGGTGCGGGGGAGGGGTGGTCCTGCACTGCCCAGGGAGCCCCCAGGCTTCTCCTGTGGCCGTTCCTCTGGGGGCAGATCGGCCGATGGGGCGCCTTCCCTTCACTGCACTGGTTACTCGCGAGGTCTTTCTCAAAACTCAAAAACCCAAGATCTTCTCAAAACTCAAAACTCTCAAGCTCTCAAAAACTCAAGACTCTGGGTCCTGGACGTTTTTCTGGTTTCCTTCTTTGATCGTTTTCTTTCTTCCATTTTCTCTCGTCTCTCTACTTTTTCAGAAACTCCTATAGCTGTTGGTTATTAAATCACATGCATTGTTTCTCTATTTTTAAAATACTGTCTTCTTTTCTCACCTCTTTATCATTTAAGGGAGCATTCCTCAGCTTTGTATTCTAACTTTCTATGTGGAGTTTTAAGTCTTACTCGCCTTTTTTATTTTAGAAGATCTTTCTTGTTCTCTGAATGTTTTTTGAGTTATGAATATCATAACTTATAATATCCTTTCTATCCTTTTCTGTCTGATGACAAATTACAGATGTTTTTGTTTTAAAGTCTTCTTCTTCCAGAAATGTCTGTTTTCTCTGAGCTTTTTTTCCTTTTCTGTCTTCTTCCAAGTGTGTTTATTTTGTTTTCTGTCCTGTTACCTGGCGCATCCCTTAAATAGCTGGAAACCCTAGGCTGCTCATTCCCGTTCTCCAGACATCACACATTTCTCTGGACCCGCTGCTTTCGGGGGTGGAACACCGTCCCGTCTGGATGGGCTTGAGTGGCCCCAGCGGCTCTGAGACAAGCTGGGGGTGGCGGGGCCTCCACATTTCACTTAATGTTCCTGAGTCCAGCACAAGGGCCACCCCTGTGTCCAGCCGCTCCTGGGGTCCCAGGCCAGAGCTTCCCACTCCACTGGGGTGATGGGGGCTGGGCTGGACATCTAGGGGTCAGGCTGCTTCTTATGGAGACTTTGAACTAGTCCTCTGTTTTCAAGCCTTCTCTGAACCCCCCACAAGGGGCCCACTGGTCTGTGGGTTCTGTGGGATCCGCAGCCCCCTGAGCTCCCCCTTCACCCATGTCCCCCGCCACCCCTTCCTCTTCCGGAGATGCAGGTCTGAGTCATTTGTCCGTCAGCTTTGCAGCTCCCAGGACTTGGTGGATGAGATAGAATTCACTTCTCTTTTAACAATATTTTACCGTTTAAAAGCTTTCTGGGTTTATAACCTGAGAGTAGGTCACTTCAGCGGAGGTTTGAGACTGAGCGGAGATGACTGTGTTCTCAGCCTGTGGCGTCTGGCCAGGACTTTCTGTAGAGATGCCCACCGAGGTCTGGGGTCCACGGGCACTTGGCTGTAATGTGCGTGCTCTTTCCGCCCCTCTCCTGGGGGCCAGTGTGGCAGTCTCTCTCTCCTGGAGTGACGGTGGTCCTGGTGGCCAGATCCTAGGCACACCTGGTCCAGGGGACGGAAGCTTAAGTGTTGCCATGACACCCAGGGGAGCATCCTCAAAGACAGACCCGTCCTCCATCCAGCGACAGAAACAGCCTAGAGACGAAGCTTCCAGGGTGGGCGGGGTGGGGGTGGGGGTCAGAGGGCAGAGCCACGGGGGATGGAGCCGGCAGCCGGGTCGGCCCTGCTGGCCCGGGCCTAGTGACGCGGGATCACACCTAGCGACCTAGTGTCCCCACCGCCCTGAGCCCCACTCGTTCTCCTGCCGCATCCTAGCAGACGGCGGGGAACCTGCTTCTCTCTGTGTTTCTCCTTTTGCTTGTCTCTAGGAAGCCCGGGGCTCACATTGCTGTAAATCATTGCTGGGGGCTGATCGTGTCCCCAAAGGAATGCTGACACCTTAACATCCAGAACCTGTGACAGGACCTCATGGGAAATGGGGCCTTTGCAGAGTCAAGATGAAGTCGTGCTGGGGTGGAGGCCTTGTCCCGTGACTGGGTCCTTGCGAGAGAGACACAGAGGAAGGCCGGGGATGACGGCGCACAGACTTCGGGTGACACCCAGCATTGCCGTCCCCTCACACCCCTGCCCGTGTCGTGGCCTCTGTCTGCCGACGTCAAGAGGATAAATTCTGTTGTTCTAAGCCGCCAGTTTGTGGCGTGTGTCAGGCAGCCTAGGAAACTGATCCCATCGGACTTGTTAATTAAACTTGAACCCCTAATCCAGGCGTTTCCCCACCTCCTATGATGTTTCTATCAGTTTTTGGATATGCGGACATAACTGTTCTGTAAATATGAGTTTTTGCCATGAGCTCAGGCGGCATTGACGCGTTGGGGGGTGACAGATGATAACAGAGGAGACACCCCCGGCATTAAGAGCTCAGGGTAAAGGCGCCACAGGAGGGGGGACGCAGGGCCCGGTCCCCTGGCCAGCGGTGAGAAGTGTGGCCGGGCGTGTCCTCACCCAGCTGGGCCCCTGGCTGCACAGGGGGACTGCTCGGGGCACGTTCTGGGAGGGGGGACCCAGTGTGAGGACGGCAGAGGGGGACCCCAAGGGACACGGAGCCATGGAGCTTTGGGAGGGGAACCGGGTGCAGTGGGTCTGGGCCTGCAGGGCATCCAGGGTGGGAGCACCCAGCCCGTGTGGGTCACATTTCAGCTTGTATTAACTGAAATCAAACAACGTTAAGTGTCATGGGGACTGGACGTCAGCCGTGGGCCCGGCAGCCTCGCACGTCTGGTGATGACAGAGCCGCTGGCGGGACACGGCGGCCGGTCATGCGTTCTGTGCCCGGGGCGGCACTGACCTTCAGAGGGGCTGGCGGGAGAGCCCGGAGTGTGTCATCGGTCCTTCAGCGGAAGAGAGCCTCCTCTGGGGGCTCAGGCAGATTTTTGGAGACAGAGTCTTCTTGCAAAGGGAATTTGAGGAGAAGCGGGTGACCGTGGGCAGACTTGTTAAACTCACCTTACGTCTAAGACTCTGTAGCTTGCGCAGCAAGGACTGGAGTGGCCCCGCTGACTCTCTCAGGCATCTGAGGTCACGGGGGCATTTTCTCCCCATTTCTCTAGAGTCACGGAGGCTCATGACCTGCCAGCGACACCACCCGCGGGGCCAGTGCCCAGGGCTCTGGCCTCTTGTGCTATTTGGTTCCCAGGACGTTTCTTCCAACTCCACGCTGCTCAGGGGGACGAACAGAGGACAAAAGGTGCCGGGTCCACGCAGGCCTGGACAGAGCGCCTGGGGGGCCGGGGCAGCTCGCAGGGAGGATGCTGCCTTTAGAGGGAGGAAGACGTGATGGGCTCGGGGCCAGCGCTGCCTCCCAGCAAACCTTGGCAGGAACTCACCAACGAAGACAGTCTTAGTGTGAGCGTTTCGCAAACCATCGTGAGGACCAGAGCACGGGGGTCACAAGATGCGTCCAGGGGAACGAGGCCAGGAAGGAGGTGGGGGGCTCGGGGGGGTCCGGCCCAGCTGCCTGGCCCTCCTGCCATCAGGACGTGGAGGGGACGCTCCCTCTGCGGGTGTGGGCCTGGTGACTCATCCCAGCCTCGTCTTTGTGCCCTCACGGCCCTGTGGCCCTAGTGTCTGGACCTCAGGGGTGCGGGGAGGCCCCCGAACGCTACCCTGCTGACTGGGTGGGGCTGCACGGCGCCCACAGGCTGGGGGCTGGGGTCAGTGCGGGGAGCCGTGGGTGAGAACCAGTGTTCCTTAGCTGATGCGTTTTTTCATTCTTCCTCTTTATTTCACCACCGGCTTTGCTAGAAGGAGAAGCATGTGCTGCCTTAGAGCTGGAAGCAGAGAAAGGGCTTGTGAATTTCAAAGTCTCAGTGTTTTGGAGATGCCGGATCCCAGAGTCGGAAAGAAGTCAGCGCACAGGCTGTGGTTCTGGAAGAATTCATCCTGGCGAGATAAAGATTCCTAGAGAAGGGGAAGGAGAAGAGATGGAGGTGCGAAGAGAGCTGAGATGCTGCTGGTCCGGAGAGGAGACCCACGCCCGGCAAGAGACGGGGCTGCAGCAGAGACCCGGCTGCCGGGGACAGACTCCCCGCCCCCTCCCCCGAGAGCAGCCTGGCTGGGAGAAGCCCCCAGAGGCCCCACCGCCTCTGCCCTTCAGAGGCCTGGGAGGCAGATGCTGGGGGGAGGCTGGCTGGAGAGGCCTGGCGGTGCCAGGAATACCGAGGGCCAGCCACGGGGGCTGACGGCCAGACGAAACGACCTGGGAGGCCCCAGGCTGCCCACTGGCCGGGAGGGACACCCTTGGTGGATGCAGGGGGCACAGGTGCTGGAGGCCCCAGGCTAGGCTCTCATCCCACAGTGAGGACAGGATGGAGAAAGTCACAGAAAATGGGCGGACACGTGGACTTCGGACTTCTTACAACACGATCACAGCTTAGAAACTGCTGAGTTCCTGAAAACCTACTTCAGGTTCGCTTAAGAGTTGAGGGCGATGTTGTCCTGATCGGAAATGATCGGAAGAGTCAAAAGTCCCACGTGTGTGTGTGTGTGTAACTGAGATTGAATCACATTCTGGACCTGAAAGCTTTGAAGACTTCAGTTTCTCCATCTGCTTTTTGGAGAGAAAAATGACCTTGTGTGTTCATATTGTTAATTTTTTGTTTGTACGTTGCTTTTCCCTATAAAATTGTGACAGGCCAAGCTTCTTGGGGCAGGACTGTATTAAGAGATTTATTTCTCCACAGACCCCTGCACTGTGGCAAAGCAGCAAGCCTATGGGAGGCCGAGTTCTAAACCAGCCCTTGGGTCCCTGCGAGGTGCCCAGGCCCGGTTAGCCCCACCCTGGAGACAGAGGTGCTGGCGATGGGGCGGCCCCTCCTATGATCAGGTGATGGGGCGGCCCCTCCCGTGGCCCGGCGATGATGCATACATAGCCCTGGGCGGCTGGAGGGGCCTGTGCCCCTGCCGTATTGAGGGCCACGTGGCCAGCACCCGAGGGAGCCTCCGGCACTGACAGCCACCCTGGTCAGGAGCCAGCAGGAGGATGGGGCCTCGGTCCTGGAGCCTCGAGGAGCTGAATTCTGCCAAGACCCGGATGAGCTCTGGGGTGGGCCCTGGGCTGTGGGCTGGGTGGGGACGCACCTGCAGGCACTTTGGTTCCAGCTGGTGAGGCCCGAGCCGGGGCCCACGGAGGCCAGGCTGGACTCCACCCTGCAGAATCCGACGGAGCGGCCCCAGGGTGTGGCTTTGAGCCCCTGCGTTTGTGGTTCTCCAGAGAACGTCCAGAAATCTGTGGGGGAAGCAGCCTGGGCACGTGTGCCACGGCGAGCCCAGATCCAGGTGAGGTGGATGCTTGCGTGTGTTCGTCCAGTCTTTGTTGGATGCGTCCCAGGCCCGGGAGAGACAGGCGAGTGGACGTGGATGCACTCCGGGAGGAGGAGTCTGAGAACATCGAACGAGGTGGTGCTTCCCCAGCAAAGCCCCTGCCCCAGGGCCGCCCGTGGTCTCGGGCCCAGGACGCTGGCAGCTGTGACCCCGGCTCCTAACTTTCATGGGCCCTTTGGGATTCACGGTTTGGAACAGATGTTGGATCTGAGCTCTCCCCTCCTTGGTGCTTTTCGTCAAATATTGGAATGCGGAGATTAGGCAGTCGGGACGCCTGAGCTGCTTTCGGGGCCAGTGGTCGGCGCAGGGTGGTGCCCAGGGGACGGGCCGAGCTGCCTGATGTGGGGCCTTTCCCAGGGCGGCACCTGGACCAGGGACCCGGCGGGAAGCTGGGCTTTTAAGGGCAGTGGATTCAAATCCCCCGAAGGCTTTCCCATGCAGTTGTAGGACCAGTAAGGCCAGTGGTCCAAGGAGCAGCTCCAAGGAAGCGGGGGAAACGGGGGCAGTGAGGCACGTCCAAGGAAGCGGGGGAAACGGGGGCGGTGAGGCACGTCCAAGGAAGCGGGGGAAACGGGGGCAGCGAGGCACGTGGCCGTGATGACCGTGGTTTCTTGGTGCCGGCGGCTCATCATCGTGGCGCCCGTGAACCCTGCGTCCCTCCTCTGGGGGCGCTGGCTCCGTCAGGGCAGGAGGCCCGCAGCCCCGGGAGCCTCCCCACGGAAAGGACTAGTCCTTCTGCGGGGCCTCACTGCACCCCTCCGCTTGGGGGCGCCACCCCTGCGCAGAGCAGAGGGCAGCCCGCCGCGGGGTGCAGGTTGCCACGTGCCCGGCCTCTTCCCGCATCCGAAGCAAAGCAGAGAACAGTGCTGCCCAGCGTCCCTCTGTCCTCCTGATGGGCAGCCTGGTCGGACGACTCAGCCTTGCGGAGTGAAATGGGGGCCCAGCTGGCTGAGTCCCGCAAACGCGCCAGAGCAGCACGAGGTCTGCTCTGCATGCAAACGTCCTCCACCTCCGACAGCATCTACTCCTCGGGAGGGGCCACCTCGACCCTCCACCCTCCTCACCTACTGCAGCTCACAGAGAAATCCAAAATGGAGACGTTTCCTCTCGTCACAGAGTGAAGTATGATGTTTCCAATATGCTTTTGTCAAACAGAAGACCACCCGCGGTTCCGGGGGGCCCTGGCCATGCCTCCTGTCCCCCCCCTCCGGCCAGGAGGCAGTAGGAGCAGGAGGTTGGGGTTCAGAGAGGGCGGGAAGGGGTGCATGACAGCCCCGGGGGCTAGACGAGAGCCCAGGAGCCAGCAGGGGCAGGGCTGGTCTGCAGCTGGATCGCAGCTCCTGGGCCGCGACGCTGTGGAATCTGGATTTACCATCAGCGGGTCTTGAGTGAGGAACTCTGGGGCTGCTTCAGTGTCCTCCATCCCCACGTGTGTCTTGGGTGAGCATGGCCCTGGTCTCAGCCTGAGAGGGAACAGAAGGCCCACCTCCGTGCTCCTGGGCAGACAGGGACCTGTCCTCAGAGGCCAAAGGCAGTGGGCTTTCCTCCTGGTGGGATGGCTCCCTCTCCCTGGGCTCCAGCCCACGAGACCTGGTTTCTTCAGTACCTGCCCTGCGGCAGTCCCGTGTTTGGTCTTGCAGATGCACAGACAGACAGACAGACAGGGATACAGATGGTCCACGGATGAAGCCCCCAGACAGTCCTTGGCTGGGTCCAGCTTTCTTCTTCCTGGCAGTAGTGTTCTCATGTCTAAAATGGGAACTGTGCAGACCTCAGGGCACTGCGGTTGCCTGTTTACGTAGGTTTTGGTAAAAGCTATGGCTTCTCCGCATTACAGAGAGGCAGGTGCCTAAAGGCTCGCTCTTCTCCTTGGGCTCACAAGGACTACGTTCCCCAGCATCCCATGCAGCCTACATTTCCCAGCATCCCAGGTAGACTACATTTCCCAGCATCCCTTGTACTAGGGGATTCTATGGACCTGGTTCCACCTGTGGGATGTAAAGGAAGTGATCCGTGCTCCCACATCTCCCGGGTGGATCCTGCATGTTCTTTCCCTCTCTGGCTGTGGAATGAAGACCACCCTTGGAGAATGTGCTGAAGGTGGCCGAGCCCTTTTCTCCTGTTCCCTCATCCGGTTCTGTCATGTGGGCAAGAGGTAAACGTCCACTCTCTGGAGCCAGTCTGGGTGTATCTGTTAAGGCAGGTAGCCTATCCCACTCATATTTACATTAAACAGGATGGTTGGTTGCAAAAACCCTCGTGGTAAGTACACAATATGGTGACTCGTTTTTATCACAATTCTCTTGGAAAGTGTCAAGCACAATAAACATCCTAAAGAAGCCTATCTACTCATTTATAAGAACCGTAGAGGAACTGAAAATGAACAAACCACGTCATGTGGTTCAGGTGGAAGAGGTTTAAGGGGGTCTGGGAGGGAATTAAAATAAATATTTGGGTCAAGCTCAGTGAGAGATGACTTGCTTCTAAGATTATTTATTTATTTGTTAGGGTTAGAATTGTGGCTTTAATTTTGGAGAATCTTCCTAATCTACATAAAGTGGTAAGATTGGGGTGATAGCACAGTATGACCAGCACACCCGCACACAGAGAAGCGGTTCCACAGGTAGACCCCCTGCCCACGCCCTCCCTCCTGCCCAGCCCCTCCCTCCAGCCTGCCTCCCTCCTGCATCACCGGCCCCATAGTGCACACAGTCCTGACACCCGCACCCAGGCTTGGGGGGGTCTTCCCAGCCAGCTGAGCCATTGCCCCCCAAGCCAGCTGAGACCCTGGAAGAGCATCCTCTCTCCTGCCCTTGCTCCTGACACCTCTAACCCTGATCCTGGAATCCTGAGTCCCTGCACCCTTTCAGGCACCCCATCGTGCCTCTGATGAGATCCCAGTGCCTCCGTCTGCCTCTCAAGATCCGGCCCCGTCAAGTCCCCATGACTGCTCTGTGCCTTTAATTCTTTTCACCCGTTGGTTTCATTCCTTCAGGTAAATCTTGTATCCAGATTCACCCCTCCTAGAAAACCCTCCCTTGCTCCCGAGCCCCTACGAGCTACTCCCAGGTGTTGTCTCCCATCCCACCCGCCGTTTTTGACGCAGCCAATCCTAACCATAGAGTAAGCCAATCCCTAGTCCTTTAGAGCAGCTCTGCCCGGGAAACAGGGACCGGGAGGAGGTCCTCCCACCCATCCTTACACGGAAGAAATGAGTGGAAATGATTTTGCAGCCAACAGCGACTGTGGGAGCTCAGGGCACATGTCACCTGTCAATGTCCTTTTCCCAGAATATCCATGTGGTCACCTCCCAAAGAGGAAAGCGGGGCGAGTGGGCTTCCTGGGACCCGGAAGCCAGGGCGGGTGCTCCCCCTTCATCCACGCACCTTAGGAAGTGATCCTTTATCATCTTGCTGGGTGGTCACAACTTGGAGGGAAAAGAGCAATAAAACAGGAATTTCTGTTTCCTTCTACTCTTTTTCTGATTCTAAAAGCTGCTTTGCTTTCATGGCACATGGGTTGTACAAGGAACCCTGCATCTCAGGGTACCACCCATGTCTTTCTGGGAGGCCCCTCCTCACTGAGGCCTTAAAGGTCTGGGGAACCAGACAGCCGATGGGCCCCGGACCTCTGGGGGAAGAGGCGTATGGAAACCCTACCAAGCCTGTGTTTGTGCCCAAGCCATGTTCCTGCCCAGGATTTCGGTTCTTACACCTCCAGGGAACAACGTTTCATCTAAAATAAATGAAAACTTGTTCAACAGTTGAAAACTGCAGGCTGACGTGCGACAGGACACGATTCAGCCTTAAAAGCCGGGTGATTCTGACACAGGCCACAATGTGCAGGGACCCCAGGACGCTATGCTGTGCGAGATAAGCGATCACGGGTCAGACACCATGTGATTCCACTTAGGTGAGGACCAGAGAGTCAGATCCGCTGGAGAGTGGGTGCCAGGGGCCGGGGCAGGGGCTGGGAGTGCGTGTCTAGCGGGGGCAGGGTTTTCCTGGAAAGGTGAAGGGCTCCAGAGGCGACAGTAGCAGTGGCTGCGCAGCAGTGAGACTGTGCTTACAGCCCCTGAACTGGACACTTAAAAATGGGTGAGACGGTAAATTTTGTGTTATGTGCTTCACAGCACAATTTAAAAAATGCAGGCCAGCTCTCGCAGGGCCCTGATCGTCTCTCTAACCACTCCACCCCACGCCCGCGCCCTACCAGACAGATTCACACCCGGAGGGAGGGCGCCCGCCTATCACCCGACACCCCTGGGTTCCCAACCCTTTCCACGCAGCATCTACATAACCTTCGTCCTCAGAGGTGACAGGTAGCAGGTCAGACTGTTCTGGTTAAGCTTCACAGTGAAATAAAGTATCAAAGTCTCTGCGCGGCTCTGCCCACCACAAGCAGGGCCCCCACGGAGCTGCTTCTGAGATGCTCTGAGGGTCCACCCTCCAGCTCCATCTCACGGTGGAGCCGCGGTGCCCTGGACCAGAGGCTCGGCTCCCAGCGTAGGCTGGGCAGACCAGGCTGGTTGCTTGTTCCCTGGACTCGGGGAGCTCCTCCCGGGACCCTCCTTGGGGCTCTGGGTGAGCTGTCTGCAGACCCCAGGGCGCGTCACGGGGGATTCTAGGTGAGAGACATTCTGCCCAAGTCACAGGAGTCACCGGCTGTGCCTGTCTTCACTAGACCTGTCCAGAGATTCCCTCCATCTGCTCAAGGCAAAGGCACCTTTGAATCAACACGCCCCTCCTGGCCAGAGGACCTGGGGAGATGTGTCTCTTGGCGGAAAAGAAACAGGGAAGGCCAGGAACCAGGAGAGCCTGGGCGTCTTTACGAGATCACCTCCGTCCTGGCACCTGGGTGTGAATCTGGAGGGTGGTCAGGTGTGTGGGGTGAGCCCAGCAGCATGTGGGGAGGGGTGAGCCCCGAGGGTCCTGCCTGGTGGTAGCGACTCGGAGTCTGGGGCCCTCGAGTCGTCCTCCCTGCGAGCCCTGAGGACGCGCTGAGTAACCAGCCTGCGAAGGTGAGTAGGATCTGCTGGGTGGCTCTGAACAAAGGGTTATTCTTCCGACTCTAAGGCAACTATCCTACCAAAGGTTTGGAAACGAGCAAACGCCACACAGGTAGCAGTTACGCCTACGCCCCCCTCTTCTGCTGTCGTTTCTGGAAACTGAGTGCTTACATTTAATCAGAGAAGTGGAGCTTGTCTTCATTTGTGTCAGATTAGCCAGCCACGTATACCCTCATTCACAGGTCATGTGGGCAGGGTTCTTAAATTTTTAAAAAATTTATTGATTGCCCAGAACTTACGGAAGGAGAGGCAGTTTTTGGAGGGCATTTTGGCATTTTTGCTTCTAGCATTTTTGCTTCTAGGACGGTACCCTGGAGACACTCTGGCACAGGGATGTACAGAAGACAGCAGAAGGGAGTTCTCTGCCGGGTAACATCCCGTCTAGAGTGGAGACTGGGGGCCGCAGGCCGAGCCCTCCCTCTGGAAAGGAGGGGGCCGCTCTGAGCAGGAGTGAGATGTTCGCCGATCAAGGACATGCCTGCTACCAGCTGGGACCGGGGCTGTTCTGGTGAAAGGCCAGCCCTCGTTCCATGCAGACGCCCAGGAAACACTGTGATCTATTTCTATCAAAAAGAAGAAGCCGGTGTGCCATGGGGGTCAGGGGTCTCTGTGCCCCTGGGCACGTTAAGCCGGGCTGCGTGCCTCTTTGCTCAAGGGTGCTTTCTGAAGGGGGACGCGGGGACTTCCCACCTTGGGGAGAGTCAGGGAAAGACACTCGTGTCTCTCTTTAGGTCCCTTCGTCCCGTCTGAGTCTCTACCTGAGCAGGAATTTCTTTTACAATAAAACCACTTCCCCAAACGGTTAAGGCGCATCGTCACGCATCGTTCCGCTTGGCTCATTGCGTGTTCCATGCAGTGCTGCAGATGGAGGCAAGGCGCACGGGGCTTGTGGTCGGAGAGGCCGGGGGAGCCCCGTGGCTTTATGTCGTATGTGTGATGCTGTGTCCCCCCACCTGGATCCTGGGAAGCTGGGGCACGCCTGGGATTTGCCCACGTCAGTCATTCCTCCTGACTTCTACAGGGAGCCACTTGCTTCAACAGAGCCAGCCTCTTCTTCTAAGGCAACGTAATCGCATATATAGATATTTCACCATTAAGCAAATAACAATCAATGGTGATGATCGGCCCTTCTGTAGGTTTCCTGATGTATCTGATGAGGCCTTTGTAACCAGGTGCCACCCACTTTCCTCGAGTGGGACCTGCCTGCAATATTCAGCCAAAACGAATAACTAAATCCACAGATACTCCTGTGAGTGTGTGTGCGCGCGTGTAAAATGACAGCCTATTTCTTTCTGCGGATCCTGATCGAGGACATTTGGAAACCTCTACGTACATGCGGACGTGGTAGGACGAGTCTGTGCTTTTCAAAATAAATTTGTTTGTTTCTTCCTTTCCCGAGCCTCAGAATGTCATAGTGTTCGGGGTCTCCTCTCTCAGCCTGAGGGGTGGGCGTGGCACCATCGCGGGCCAAGCGGCGCCCCCGGCCTCCCCGCGCCGCCCGCGGCACAGAGCCTGGGCGGGTGCACTCACCTGCGGTGCGTGAGGAAGCTGCCACTGACGTGCCCGGAGCCGTCACAGCCCGGCGTGGGGCAGGACATGCCCTCCGTCTTCACGGACTTCCAGGAGAACTGGGAGCCATTGAGGTACCCGTCCTTCTGCCTCTTGGCCGCCAAGGGGCACCCGGACGCACTTCGGTGGGAGGCGTACTTGCCGGTGATGTGGCCCTGGCCATCGCACCCGGGCACGGGGCACCTGGGGGACAGAGGGGCAAGCTTGGCTGTCTCGCCACCCTACGCCTGGTGGCCCCCCAGCAAGGTCAAGTTAACCTGACACGAGAGACAAACCAGCATCCTCTACTGCAGCAGAAGGAAAGAAAAAGAAAAGTCACGAAAAGACACCACCTAGCGGAGCCGTGAAGTAGTTCACCCTCCTGGAAACTGGTCCAGGCCAGGTGGGAAGAAGGTTTACCTGGAACAACAGAAAGTCCAGGCTTAGTGAGGGATGCAGATGCCGTGGGTGAAAAGGAAGAACCAGTTTGTTGGAGCAAGTGAGATGCGGGCATCTGTTCAAGAGGCGAGTCACAGCTTTTATGGTGGAGATGTGCAAAGTCAATGGGAAACTGCAGGATTATTTTTAAGATTGTCGTATAAACCTGTGTTCTTCTCAGGAGCTAGAGAATATTCATTTGTTTGGCTATGTTTTCTGAGATCACAGGATACCCTTCCAGCTAGATAGGTTTTTGAGCAGCAGAGGTGGTATTTAGTTAAGTTTCCTGGCATAGCTTTGGCACGAGGTACCCCAGGAGCACTTTTTTTTTTTTTTTTTTTAAATAAACAGGAAAATCATTGGTTGGAGCTAAGGTTCAGCAACAGGGTAATTAAATCGTGCTTCTGAAACTTCTCTATTGCAGGTTATGGCAAAGGGCTGAGGACTCACAGCCAAACCGCAAACACATTTTAATTTTAATCAAAACTTTTCTCTAAAAAAAAAAAAACTTTTCTCTAAAGACGCTGAATGAATGAGATTAAAATTTCAGGGAGATGGCAACAGGTTTATCTCACAGACTTTTGAGACCCAGGCTCACCGGGCAGCAGTTCGGGGCAAATGCCTGTAGGGAGGGGTAGGGGGCTAGCCTTCTACCCACCGTGCTCTCCATCCCGCCTTAGTGAGAAGCAGAGTACAGACAGCTAAGCGACCTTCCTAAGCTGGAAGTCAGCCAAATGTTCTCTTTAGCTGCTGTAGTTAATAACCTCCTGTACTCTCACGGACCTGCCTTTCCCAGTAAATTACACTGCTTTTCCCATCCAAGGTAGAGGGGACTTTCTTATGCTTAGGTTACTCAGAGCGTCGGATGGATGGGTGTTTGGTTATCACCTCACCTGTCATTTAGAGGATGCTTTTGGTCAGTTAGCAGGTGTGCATGGTCTGGTTTCAATGCTGTGACCTCGCACTTGACCGACCTCTCCAAGCCTGGCCTCCCCGCCAGCCCCCAGCTTCCACTGACCCGCCCCCCGGCCCCCAGCTTCCCCTGACCCCGCCCCCCGGCCCCATGACCCCGCCCCATGGCCCCCAGCTTCCCCCGACCCCGCTCCACGGCCCCCAGTTTCCCCTGACACCGCCCCCCGGCCCCCCGACCGGCTCCCCGGCCCACACACCTGATGGGCTCCTGGTCTTCCTTGTCCTCTTTGCTCTGTGCTATCCTGATGCCGCTCTTCTTGGCTCTCGGGCAACCTGAAAGGCTAAGGAAGAAGCGAGACTTCAGGAAGCGCCTAAGCTGTTCACCCCGCAAGCCCCTTTCACTGTCGATGGGGCTTTGACGCAGTTTCCTCCAGCAGTTGGTGCTTCTTGGCATGAAAACGATATCCTGGGGGCAGCTCCTCTGTGCTCCCCCTAGGCCTTCAGACACTGTCAGGCCCCCGCGAGGGCGCCCAGAGCCTGGGTGGGAGAAGCTGGTGTCAGGAGTCGCCAGGAGAGGCCGGGCTGACTTGCCAGAGGGGGTCGAGCCTTCTGCACAGAAGAGGCCACAGGGAAGAAGAAACACACGCCTCCCCATTCCTTTCTGGTGGCGTTCCTGTGGCCGGATTCCAGAGCCCTTCGTCTTGGGAGGGGGCGTGTCCTGGGCATCCGTCCCCATTTACCTGATTAGGCTGGCTTCCCATGGCATCTGCAGAAGATGCAGTGCAAGTTGACCAAGCTTATTCTATTTAATGTTGGAATTTTGGAAATAGCGGCTCACGTTGTCTAAAGGAACTAAAGGAATGTCTATATATGAGTTTTTTTCTGTTCAACAACAGCTAACTGTAGGCTATTAGGCTATTAGATGTGAGATTATATAGAATAAGCGGGAATTTTTGCAGAGAACTGGAGAAGCAGGCACTGGACCGTTTCTGGAGCTCCCGGGGAAGTGTGGAGGCAGAGGCCCCAGGGCTGAGCCAGAGCGGGATGTGCCGTCCACTGGCCTCAGTACATGCTTTTCTGCCGGGTCTGGCTTCTGTCTGAGCACGCTGGCCCTCAGGCAAGGGCCCGGCTGTCTTGGGGGGCACCCCCATCACCCCATCACCCCATCACGGCCGTCTCCTTGGTTCTGTTCCACGTTTATGCAGGCGCTGGCTCCTCTCTGTAAAGTTGCAGCTCCGGAGCCCCCCGCCCCTCGCGTCCCCATTTTCAAGCGCTCCAACTCCCCTGGCACGCGGCCTCCTTCCCTCCGCCGCTTCACCTGTCACCCTCTACAAGACAGCAAAAGAGACAGGGTGCGTGCGCCTTGATTCACTCTCTCCCGCTCCCTCCATCTCTCTCCTCCTTTTTTGGATAAAAATTTAGAAAGTGGGGGCTGTGTTTTCACGCCTCTGGCCCCCCCCGGGGTCTTCTGTGAGAACTGTTCTTATCCTGGTGGGTCACGGTGGCCCGCGGGAACCGGGACGCCGCCTTCGCACTGCAGGACCGGCTGCAGCTCCTGCCGCCCTGCTGGGGCCCGCGTCCGGCCTCGGCTCTGCGGCTCCGCGGCTCCGTGATCTGCAAACTCCGTGGTCCGCTTGGCTTGCTCTGCCTGTGCTGAGCCGGTCCCCCCGCCAGGCCCTCCTCTGTCCTCATGCTGCCACGGCTCCTTGGTCTCCAGGTACCAGGCGGCGATGACTCCCAGCTGCCCCTCTGCAAACCGTGCTGCCCGCGGGGACTGGGACACCTTCGCTGCTGCTGCTGCCGGAAAACTCACCGTCCTCCCTGGCTGAGCCCACACCACTCCCGTCTGCTCCTGTCAGGGGCCAGAGGCTGGGTCACCCGTGGCCGTTCCCGGGTTTTCTCTCCCACGAGTCCTGTGGCTCTTCCGTCCTGAATGCCTTCCGAGTCGATGTCACTCCTGCCTGTAGGATGGGGTGTCAGAGCCGCAGGGCTCAGCTGCACGCGCGTGTGGTCTGCTTAGCCTTTGCCCGCTTCCGACTCACCTCAGGATGGACCCACACCCCTGCACGCAGCACCCAAGGCTCCTGGTTTGGGCGCCGCCAGCCCTGCTGTCCCTGCCCCACGTGGTCCTCTTGGAGGCTTCCGGCACGTCCCGGTCCCGGCCAAGCCATCCTCGGGCCTTGCATTCCTCCCCGTCTGCTTGGCCTCAGCCTGGACGGTCTTCCTCCAGGCAGTCTTCTCTGCCCACCTGCCATCCTGGCAGCAGCCCTGGGGCTCTCACGGCCCTCGGTCCCCGTGGTGTTTCTCACTCCATCCTGGTGACTGTCCATTCGCTCGTCCACACGAGTGTCAGTTCCCTGTGTGTTTATTTTCCCTTCTTCCTCTGATTCCCAGGCCAATGCCTTGCACAGAGTAGGTCATAGTTAGATATTTGTCGTGAGTTAATCAGTGAATGATGAGGAGGGGTGGGTGGGACTCGCGGATCCTGCCTGGGAGCCCGTCTTTCCTGCCTGTCCCCACACGGGGACCTTAGTGGTGAAGGGAAGCCACAGGCCAGGACGCTGGCCAGGGAGCCTGGCTCTGTCCTGCCCCCGCCTCCTTCACTCTGAACTTGGGAGAGAGGTGAGGCTCTGCGTCCTCGCCGACACGGGGCTGGGAGTGAAAATAAACTGGAACAGAACCAAAACAGAACAAATAGCGCAGCAGGGAACTTCGTCTGGACCCGACCCTGACTCCGAGGAAACCCTGGCTCTGACACGGGCTGGCCTGGAATCCCGGCATCCTTGTCTAGGTGAGGGAGTCCACAGCCAGCTCTCGCAGGCCGGTCTGGGGTCACTGTCACCTCTGAGCGTGGGTCCCGTGCGCTGGCCCCTCACACGCCCTTAGGAGAAGAGCCACGCTCGGAGAGTGAGATGACACACGCACGTGTTCTTGGCACGCAGCGAGTCTCAGTACAGCTCGTCTTTCGCTGTCAGAGAACATTCTGGAGCCCGAGGGGTGCCACTGCTCTACGAGAGGGGAGGGGTCCCGGGGGAGGCAGATTCGTGCCGCATCACCGCTTGTGAAAAGCCTGGGCGCCACCTCTGCCTCGGAGCACCCGCTCCAGGCCGTGGGACCTGCTGCTACTTGCAGGTGGGACGATGGCGTCGGAGGAGGCCTGGGGAGGCCACGGGGAGGACCTGGCCAAGAGGTTGCTGTGCCAGCCTGTCTGGAAGCTGCAGAAACAAGCCAGCCTGGAGGAGGGTCAGGAGAAGGGAAAGAGGCCTGGGAATAGGACCTTTGAGGGAGAGAGCTGAAGCAATGGATTTTTCTATCGTGGTCTGAAGACAAAAAGACCAAGACACAGCCTGAGCCCCTCCGTGTGCGATGCGGAGCGAGGTTTCTCCGCTCAGGACAGAGAAAGCTTCTGATGATGGGGATTTTTTGATAGAACATCAGAGATGGTCAACAATATTGATTAAAATGGACTTAAAAAAGCTTCAGAGGAGGGCTTCCCTGGTGGCGCAGTGGTTGAGAGTCCGCCTGCTGATGCAGGGGACACGGGTTCGTGCCCCGGTCCGGGAGGATCCCGCATGCCGCGGAGCGGCTGGGCCCGTGAGCCATGGGCGCTGAGCCTGCGGGTCCGGAGCCTGTGCTCCGCAACGGGAGAGGCCTCAACAGTGAGAGGCCCGCGTACCGCAAAAAAAAAAAAAAAAAAAAAAAAAGCTTCAGAGGTGACGTTGAGACAGAAAACACATCACGATTACAACCCAAACAAGAGCACGGCAGAGCAGACGCCACCTGGGGTCGGGGGTGACCCTCCTTTCCCTGTGTGAACTTCACAGGCCGTCCCAGCTGCAGAGGTCCATCCATGACCAGAGGTGTGACACTGGCGGTGGCCACTAGGCTGAGTTCTGTCTCCGATACATAATCGCTCAGAGCCTGTTTCCTCCAGTACAGAGAGAAATGAAATCACCTGCTGCTCAGGGTGGCTCTGAGGCTGGCGGGGCCGAGTAGACTTTCCTAGTTCCCGGGACAGTGCCTGGGACACACAGTCCTTCGTGGCAGCTACAGCAGGGAGAAGTGACCTCCTGTAATGTAGGCGGCGTCTGCATGTGTGCATTCGGCCTGGGGGCCGGGGGTGGGGGAGTCCCAGCCACAGCTGCTCAGGGGCACCTGAGGGTCCTCGTGCTGTGACTGCTCTTCCCCCTGGAGCCCGAGGACGGGCGTGCACACCCCTTCGTTGCGCTTCGCAGACCTTGCATTTTTCACCAGCTGAGGGTTGTGGCCACTCCGAGTCAAGCAAGTTCTTTTGGCTCCGTTTTTCCAACAGCACTTGCTCCCTTTGTGTCTCTGTGTCACATTTCAATGGTTCTCGCACTTTTCAAGCTTTCCTATTATTGTTATATCTGTTATGGTGACCTGTGATCAGTGATCTTTGATGTTACTATTACAAAACGACTACAGCTTGCTGAAGGCTCCGATGATAGCTAGCAGTTTATTAGCAGTACAGCATGTTAAAAACTAAGGTAATTACGTCATTTTAGACATAATGCTATTGTGCACTTAATAGACTACAGTGTAGTGTAAACATAACTTTTATATGTGGTGGGAAACCAAAGACGTGTGTGACCCGCTTTATCGTGGCCTTCGCTGTATTGCCGCGAGTGGCCTGGAACCGAGCCTGCGGTGTCTCTGAGGTGTCTGTGGCTGCCTGGTAGCCTGGCACAACTTAGCAGAAGGCTGAGGAATCGGTCCCTGAGCGGAGTTTCCCTGTGGTTTGCATGTAGGTAACATCGCCTCATGTTCCTGGGAATGGATCAAGTAAGAGTAACCCCGAAAGGCGTGTATCTATGTGTACTTACGACCTTCAAGGGTCGTCGGGCCTGGGGGGCTGCTTCTGTCTTTCCGCAGCATCCAGTGTGCACAGGACTCTTACCCTAGCCCCACTGCTGCTCCACCAGCAGCTCAGGCCCACTCTAACTCCTACGCATGGAAGGTGTCCTCGGATAAACGATACTGAGGAATGTGCTCTGCTTTTAATAGGCCCCCCTGTAGGGCTGGATGTAGCCCTGAAATGTGCTGAAAGCCACATCAAATTGACTTTCCAGATGTACAGAGCAAGCCTGGCGCTATTTAGTCCAGGCACAGAGTGGAGCTTAAATCCAAGCTTAAATTACGTTTCATTCACAAGTTTACGCTATACGGATATACCCACCATTCTAAAGTATATGTTAAATGCATGCGCGTGTTCAAATTATGAATAAATTTACATGATGTCAAAGCAAAAAAAAGTAGTAAAATAGACATTTGGATATGAAATGACCAGTAAATGTTCACTTTTAGTTTGCAGGCATTATTCAGTGCTGGGAATTCTGGCCTTGTGAGGACTGAGGTAAATTCTAAGATAAATTAACATAAAGAGTAGCATAGAGTGTGCTTGACTTAGAAACTTAACTAGAGCTTTATTTTATTTTATTTCATTTTCTCTAAACCGGTGATCCTACGCTGGGGATCCCTTTTGGCATGTATTCACCCTTGTTCTACCTTCACAATACAGCAGCTGGCTCTGGGCCGCCGGGTAAAACCAGCAAGACAACCTGGCAGGGCTCCTCTCGACCCTGTGGTGCATGGCAGTGGCCCTGGGAACATTCGGACATGTCCGCAGACACCTAGTTGTCACGAATGGGGATGACGGTGCCACCGGCACCTAGTGGGTGGAGCCAGGATGCTCCCCAACATCTTCCAACACGTGGGACGGCTCCCAGAGCAAAGAACGATCTCACCCCGAGTGCCCACATTGCCCAGGTGGACAGCCCTGGTCTAGAGAATGAGGTGTTTTTACCAAGTCAGTGTGAAGAATCCACCCATAAATTGAGGAATTCAGTTCTCCTTGTTGGTCATCATAATTCCTACTTTTCCCAGACCTGAGCCGTAGAAACGATGCTCCCAAACGGCTGGAAAGTGAACACAGAAGCCTGTGGCCTTAAGGAGGAGACAGCCCACCCTGCCAGCTCCGTCTCTAAGCCACGCTGAGCCAGCCAGCCCGGGAGCACCCCCTGCTCTGAACGCCGGATCTGGTCACTCGGGCGGCCACACGGGGGTGACCCACACCAACTGTCCTGACTCCCTCCCTCCCTCTCTCCTCCCCCCTCCTTTCTCTTTTCTCTTCATTTTTGTTGCTGTTTTTGTTGGGGAAGCATTTAAAGCTGAAGGGCTCGTCCGCATTCCGACTGCCCACTTTATAATCTGATTTTAGAGGGTGGCAAGGCGGCAGCTATGTCGTAACATGGTTTGTTCATTTGTCAGACGCAGCTCCCCTTCCTGCATTGGAGACTTCGGGTTACGAGGGTCTCCGTTCAGAAGGGCTCTTGTCCTGACCTTGGCTTGTCGACCCCGACTGAACACGACAAGGAATTCTTGCTCCTGCCCACGGGGTCTAGACCCACCTTTGTGCAGGTGTTGTACCAACAGGCTCTTTCAATCCACTTCTAACATAGGGCCTGGTGTAAGACAGAGGTTTGTAAACTATTCAGCGACCGTGGGCCTCTTGGTGCCTCACACGACTGACTCTTCACGCTGTGCTTAGACGCTCCCTGCTCTCTGGGACCAGCGGGGCCTGGGATTTGTAAGGTCAAGCCCTTCTGTGTGTTCAGCTCTGCTGATCCCTGCTTATAACCGTACAGCTTTGGGGCTCAAATCTCAATATTTAAGAGATCCACTCTCGGGGGGATTACCATGCTTGTCTCTCAATGGCTGTTCTCTGGCATCTTATAACATCCTGGCTCTTTTTCTCTCCCTTTTCGATTTAGAAAGTCGTGCTCCTGGGTGACTTGAGGAACGTCTCTTGCGGATGGAGCCAGTGGCACCATGAGGGGGACGTCAGAGGGGGGCCATGGTCCCGAGAGCTGGTGTTCTAAGTGAGGCCCCTGCGGGCAGCCCCGTTTGTGGGCGAGGGTCTCTAGACCCTTAATTCACCAGTGGAGGCAACCCGAGCCCCCGTTAGGGGTCCCGCGCATGGAGGGGGTGTTTGTGGGAGCGAGCCGTGCATACCTCCGATGGGAAGCGTAGTTGCCGGTGATGTGCCCGGAGCCATCGCAGCCAGGGGTGGGGCACCTGCAATTACAAAGGCACATGGAAAGGCATCAAACCCCTGAGCAAGTCACCTTCTTACTTATACAGTTCCAAAGTCTCTTTAATGCTGAGCCTCCCTGGGTGAGGAGGTGAGACGGAGCTGGAGGGTCCCCGCCAGGCTCGTGGGGCGTCCCCATCCTCGTCCACCACCAGGTGCGGCTCGGACCCCTTCTTCCCTCCGCGCACAGCGGTGCCATCCAGGGAGCAGCGATCTCGGGGCGGCAGCTGCCCCTCCTCCACAGCCGTGCGGCACCTTGGTGCCCAGGTGTTCACCCCGTGTTCCCACCCCTTCCATCACTATTTCAAGTCCAGGGGAACCAGTCACAGCAGGACCTGTTGCCGCACCATCCGAACACGACGCGCGACTGTTCATGAAAAGGCGCACACGGCGGCCCAAGACCGGTCCCCGTCTAAACTCAAAACGGCGGCGTTGCAACAGGCCCGTCACAGCGGCCCCTCCCAGTCCTGCCCCTGGTTGGCCCCAGAGGCTGGTGCGGGCAGCCTCCTGTGCCAGCCCTGGGAGTTAGACTAGCTGTCTTTCAGACCGTCATCGGGCACTCAGGTAGCTTTGATTTACCTTAAAACCCTTCTTACTTTGAACTGACGTGAGTAGGGAGTAGGGCACAGATCTGTCTCGGTCAACAAGCCAAGTCAGCTGAGACGCTGAGATTAGTTTGGGCACCTACGCTGCCTGTGTTTAAACGTTTCCAGGAAACTCCGTGCAGTCTCTTAACTACCACATTGCCACTGTGCTAATGGGAGGGGATGTTTTTAAAGAGAGTTTTATGGTCGTTGCCCTCCGTGGAACTTCTCAAATACGCCATCTCAGGAATAAGCAGTCCTACAAAGACACTTTCACTTCAACCTACATCAGCTGCATTTGCACCCACCAGGAATGTAAGAATTAAGGACAAAAATTAAGAAAAAAATGTTTTTCTTTTCACTAAATTTTAACTCTCAAGAGACAAGGATGAGATGATTTAGTAACAATATTACCACCCAGTAGTAACCCTCAGTTCATGCCCTGTGCTCCCCCCACCCCCCTACTCAATGAGCATCTGAATTCCTGGCAGGGACAAAAATCACAAGTTAAAAATGGTTCATAAAGGTAAATGCTTCTAAGAGATTTCAATTTGCTTTCCACTCAGAAAGCCACCCTGGATATTGGATGTCGGGTTAAGGCCAGCAGATTACTTGCTTACAGACAGACTTTCTCAAAACCAGTGAGAGTGTCAGGGAGTGTGGTGGGCATTCATGCAGCTGGGCTGAGTTCAAGGGTGTGAATGTCCCAGTTTACAGTTAGATGCACGATCAATTGTTGGTATTTAGAATCTGCCAGTTCTCCTTTAGTCCTGAGAAAAGGAACGTGATTACAGATCTCAGTTGTACAGTTGATACTTGGCATAGCCTATAAAGGGTTAAAGTTTATAGACTGCTGTGGGAGAAGAAAAAAGGCACTGAGGGAAAAGGGGTCGAGAAATCGTCGATGTGTGTAAGTGGAATCAGGGTTTAAAAATAGGAGTTTGGGGCAGAAGGAGTTTAACGCTGTCCTTCCATCAAAACAATACCCTGAATCAGATTGTTGGCCTGACTGTCATTAAAGTAACAGCTGTTCATGAACCGAAAGTTTGATCTCAAGACTATTCCGTCAATAATGACCTGAATGACTGAATCTAACTGATTTCCCAACTGGCAGCTCATGTGGAGACACCCCCAACCCCAGAGGGAGGAGATTCTCAAAGCAATAAAAATCATTCGAAGAGAAGCTAATCTGCTGCACATTTCTGTTTCGAAAATGTATCAAGAAACAGTAATGTTTCCTACCAGCCAATAATAGACATGTGGCCTTGCTTTTTGGTCAAAAGAAAAAAATCCTTAAAGTCTTCCTAATTTAAGCGCCTAGTGCAAATTTATTTAAAATTTTTTCATTTAAACATGAGTAGAAATTTTTTAATGTCTCTTTTTTGATAGAGGCAGGAGGAGGTTGACATATTCTGTTCAAATTTAAGTAGGCATTTTAATCAAAATCATGCAAATGAAAACGAGAATTTACTAATTATAAAAAAAAAGAGAAAAGGATTTTGGAGTAGTTTTTGTGTGTTTAAGCCATTTACAAATGCATCATCTGATAAAAAAGAGGCATGTAAACTGTCCTTTGTCACCAGGAAAACAAAGAAAATGTTACTGGCTCATTTTCAGACCTTTCACAGTGTCAGGAAAGAATAAACATTCCCAGAAAGAGGCCTGGCTTTCTTGAAAGGTTTGTTATTATTTTCAGGGTTTCAAGTTCGGCCGCTGGGGTCCAATCCCTGGCCTGCCACTTGCTGGCTGCGAGAATGTGGGGAAATGAAACCTCCAAGGTCACGTCCCTCAGCCGGGGGAAGAGGACGGAGGAGGGGGCTTGTCTGTGCGTGTTGGGAGCCTGCCGTCCCCTGGAGCTTCAGGACCACAGGGCTCCGTGCAGGCTGTGAACACACGCTCACAGCACCCACCCCTGAAAGAGCCAGCTCTGGTTTCTCGAGGGCGCTAAGTCGGCCTTTTCCTCTTTAGGTGGCGCTCCTGGAGCACACGAGGCACCCCTGGATGGGCCCTCAAGTATTCTTTCTTCTGCCAGCTCTATGGCGCTCATTTTCATGTTCCTGTTCAAGACTTTAAGGCTTTTGGAAACTCTGAGATGTACATACAAATTTCCTTGCTTTAATAAACCTCATCATTCAAAAATACACAGCTTTCTGAAGGCGTTGGATGTGACAATTCATGCATCAAAAGGGGTCTTTGCTCCAGGACGCTTGGTAACAGGCTGCTGTAGAATCGATGTGCAGAAATTCGATTCGCACCTCCTCATCTAAGAGCACCTCCTCATCTAAGAGCATCTCCCCATCTAAGGGCATCTCCCCATCTAAGGGCACCTCCCCATCTAAGGGCACCTCCTCATCTAAGAGCATCTCCTCATCTAAGAGCATCTCCTCATCTAAGAGCACCTCCCCATCTAAGAGCACCTCCTCATCTAAGAGCATCTCCCCATCTAAGAGCATCTCCCCATCTAAGAGCACCTCCTCATCTAAGAGCATCTCCTCATCTAAGAGTATCTCCCCATCTAAGGGCACCTCCCCATCCAAGAGCATCTCCCCATCTAAGGGCATCTCCCCATCTAAGAGCACCTCCTCATCTAAGGGCATCTCCCCATCTAAGAGCACCTCCCCATCTAAGGGCACCTCCTCATCTAAGAGCATCTCCCCATCTAAGGGCATCTCCCCATCTAAGAGCACCTCCTCATCTAAGGGCATCTCCCCATCTAAGGGCACCTCCCCATCTAAGGGCACCTCCCCATCCAAGAGCACCTCCCCATCTAAGAGCACCTCCCCATCTAAGAGCACCTCCCCATCCAAGAGCATCTCCCCATCTAAGGGCATCTCCCCATCTAAGAGCACCTCCTCATCTAAGGGCATCTCCCCATCTAAGGGCACCTCCTCATCTAAGAGCACCTCCCCATCTAAGAGCACCTCCCCATCTAAGGGCACCTCCTCATCTAAGAGCATCTCCCCATCTAAGGGCATCTCCCCATCTAAGAGCACCTCCTCATCTAAGGGCATCTCCCCATCTAAGGGCACCTCCCCATCTAAGGGCACCTCCCCATCTAAGAGCACCTCCCCATCTAAGGGCACCTCCCCATCTAAGAGCACCTTCCCATCTAAGGGCACCTCCCCATCTAAGGGCACCTCCCCATCTAAGAGCACCTCCCCATCTAAGGGCATCTCCTCATCTAAGGGCACCTCCTCATCTAAGGGCACCTCCCCATCTAAGAGCACCTCCTCATCTAAGAGCACCTCCCCATCTAAGAGCATCTCCTCATCTAAGAGCACCTCCCCATCTAAGAGCATCTCCCCATCTAAGGGCACCTCCTCATCTAAGAGCACCTCCCCATCTAAGGGCATCTCCTCATCTAAGAGCACCTCCCCATCTAACGGCACCTCCCCATCTAAGAGCACCTCCTCATCTAAGAGCACGTCTTTTCCACGAAAGGAGGCCCCTGTGGGATCATGCAGATCCCCTGTGGATAAAATCAGAGAGCAGCATGTGCTGCACAGCTTGGGTTTAGAAATGGCAGCAGAGATTGACTGGGTTTCCATGGAAACTCCCGACAAGGCAGGCGCTGTGCTTGGCGCTCGGCGCCTGGCGCCTCGGGGAGGCCACCCAAGCCGATGGTCCACCCTGCTCCCTGCCAGTTGTCACCAATACTCGCACTGGGTCTATTTTAAGTTCCTATGGTTAGAGATGTAAAGTTGTGATAAATAAAACCCTTGCTTCTTCATTTTTTCCTCTCCACTCCAGAGGTAGTATTGGTAAAAACACTCTGAGACAGGGAATGATGAATACATAGTCTTAGAATCTCTGTAAATTCCAGACAAAAATATTGGTGATCCTTTGCCTTGTCTGTGATCTTGCATTTGCCTTGGAATTTAAGCAATATCGAGAGAAAGTAATTTGGGGGTAGTTCATGTTACTATCCGGCTGGAAAAAATGGTCTTGTATAGACGTTTAAGAATATCGATGGAAAAATCATAATAAAATGCTTTAAGCCATTTTTGCAGAATCCAGGCAAGAATCTACAAAAAAGAAATCAGGACCACTCACAAACTTCTGGATTTCTGATTTCCTGGAACTAGCCCTTCTCAGTAGGAACAGGCTAGATTTCTGTGGCTTTTGTAGGTCTAGGACGTCAGAAACATCTCTGAGCCCGAACATCCTGGAGGCCCTTTGTGCTCATGACTCACTTAACCACCTACCCCCAAGAGAATCATTGCGGCTCACACCTCCACGGGGGTCTGAGACATATCATCAAAGAACTGACTATCTGTGCATCACAGTACGCATCGTGGAAATCCTCTGATTTGCACAGGTGCACGTCACGAAATGTGGCCACAGACCAGCTTCTCCCCTGTGCCTCTGATTCGTCCTCCTGCAAGACAGATAACCCCTTCTTGTGATTTTTCTCCCGTTTACAAAACCACGACCCTGACACAGGGCAGCAGAAATGGAAACAGCTCAATCTACTGACTGAAGTCGTGTGATCACCTAATTATCATGTTCCATCATCCTCTCTCTCTTTTGGAATGAAATGAGGATTTGATAAGTAGTTGTATTAAGGCATTTAAAGTACAGCTTTTTCTTTGCAAGAGGAGGGCCTCTCCTTAAACGGTGCACACACTGTGCCCTTGCCGCTGCCTGTCCTGGGCTGAGACAGGTGGGCTGTCACATCGGCCTGTCGACAGGGAGGCAGCGGACTCCCCAGGAAGGCGTCCAGGGCAGCCTCAGATGCACGTCCGTTTGTTCTCAGCAATCAGGGCTGCCGGACATGACGTGGGCAAGGACCCAGAGCCGGGCAGTCTCTCTCCATCCACCTGGAGGCCAGCGTCGCCGGCCACGCAGCAGGACCCCTGAGGGTGTTCGGGCCTGGGAATGGTTGTGGTCCGGTGTCGTCCCGTCTGCCCCAGCGCCTGCTACACCGGCAGGACGGGGCAAGGGCGGCCGGTCTCCCCCAGAGCCGGTTTGCAGGGAAAAATGTTTTGAGGAGACTCATCGTCTTTCATCTTGATAAAGTCAACTGCATATTTTTAAAAATCTTACAAATAAAGGCTGAAAGCACTGCCGCAGGTTTGAACTCTCCCTGGGGCTCACCTCGCCCGTTTGAACCCACCCTACGAGGTCGGCCTGCAAACGTGCCCCGATTCTGAGTGTAGTAGCTGAAACAGACAGAACAATGCTCACTGAACATGTGGGGTAATAATTTAAAAGGTGAGACTGAGATTCTGGGAGTTCTTTGAAGAATTTCATGGTGTGCTGCTTTAATAGCCTTTTTTGTCCCTTTCTTTCATGACCACTCTAACAGGAGAACTCGTTAAATAAAACACAAAATACTCTCAATTTTAAAAGAAACCATGAAAATGTAAGATTAGGCCTCGTCTAGAGCAGGAAAATATATTTGTAATATGATTCGGGTCACCTACGTAAAAGACTTGCCCCGTTTATATAAAAAGTTCAATTCAAAAACATTGTTTTGGCTTAAAGAGATGTGGTTCTAAAAATTTATATCTTTATTTTGAATTTTTTGTCATATAAATGGGAAACAGTAAAGAAATGCAGAGGATTGCAAAATAAAGTATTTTAAAATAGAAAACTGATATATACTGGTTCTAACGCTGCCCCTCTGCAATTTCCTCTCCAAGCAGAAGGGAACCGGGTCACTTAAAAGCAATATACATCACTTCTGTCCAATTTCCTAGGTATATTACCAGAAACTCTGAGGAAAGCCAAGATCTCCTAAATCACTTTTCACTTTGTGCAACATGCAGTAAGCGTCTCTTTTTTTGGAATTCGGTATTGAGTATGCAAATTTTGGCCTTTCTCCCCCTCTGACCCCTGCCAAGCACATCTCACTGGGAGCCTCCCGCTGTCCCCACCCCCCCAGGACCCATGTTTCACCCGGTCCCTTTTCCCACCTCCCGTTAAAAGTAGCAGGTGACACAGGAGCACCGAAGACACGCACTGAGGGCGTGGGCGCAAACCCACGACGCCACTGCGGGTTTCTGGGATGGGGGCTTGGAGGGGGCAGGGGTCCTGGCCAGTGTTATGCCACCTGCACGGCCACCGCTCGCCTGCAGAGGGGGCTGGCGGGTGCCCCTCCCTCCCCGGCCCTTGGGAGAGGTCTGGGGGAGGCTTCTGCAGACTGGCCTCCCACCTTCCTCCCCAAGACGCACCCCAAAGCTTCTCCTGTCCCCAAGAGTCGTGTGAGGGCCTTTCCCCGGGACGCTTGCCGCCTCCCAGGGTTTTGAGTTTCTACACATGTCAAGTTCTGACATTCGTAGACTTTGGGTGAGAGCCTTGATTTCAATAGGACGTGTAAACCAAAGCCACCTTTTCCTTTTGGTTCCAAGCACTTTTCTTTTTCAGCAACACTCAAATACAAACAAATAAATGAAAAGGAATTATAAAAGTACCCTTGATAATTTGTTTTTAAATTTCATTTTGGTGATTCAGATTCCATTTGGGATGGGTTGGGCCTCAGGTTACTAAGAGAACGGAGCGTCCTCCTGCAGATAAAGTTCAAAGTTGTGGTTATAGGAGACCCAGGGCTGCTAGAATGCCCACGGAGCCGTGGGGTGGGCATGGGTGGTGGCTTGGTGGGTGCAGGGGTTTCACCAGAGCCACGATGCCCGCTGCCTGCACCCACCGGAGCACAGGCTCCGTTCTGCAAAGACCGTTTGGGTGATACGCTTACCGTACAAGCCGCTGATAAACGGTGTTTACTAGTAGGTTTAAGTTCTGACTTAGAGGCTCACACGCCTGCCATCAGCCTTGGGTCACCTCTAACGAGAGCCGTGAGTGCCCTCTTCTGCCCATCCCCCCACTCAGGCCCCCAGGAGGCCGTTGGAGGTGGATGCCGCCCAGGCCCTGGCTGTCAAAGCTGGACCGTAAGGGCTCTGGGGTGCTGGCCCCGGCCAGAGCGGGGGCTGGGCCTGGCCCTCTCCTGGGTCCATTTCCGGGGGACACTCGAGGTGCAGGTTTGCCTGTTTGGGCAGCAGGCGGGGAGCTGCGACGCCGGTTCTGTTGTCCATGCTGCATGCAGGTCTGCACTTTCCGTTCATGCACCAGTGTGGCTCATGCCTCCGTGTCGGGGCGGGAGCTAACTCGGACCCGGGGGCACCACACTGAACCACTCGCTGCCCTCTGCCCGGCGTCCCAGGTACATCCAGGGACAGGCTCCTGTCCAGGGCGGCCAACGTACCTAGCAATCCTGACGTCCCTCTCAATAACGGGATGTGTCCATGGGGCACTGCTGCCGGAGCACATGCACGTCCAGCAGCAGGGGAGCGGCTAGACCAGAGCTGGGGCAGCCGCGGTCAGAATTGGAATTGGACGCGGAGGACCCATGCAAAAAAGAACATACAAAAGGTGACTGTTGGAGAAACCGCCGCTCCACCCCGCCAGCCGTCCACGCACCTCGGGGCCGCCGCGCTCGCCGTGACTGTGCCGCGGCTGGGGCTTCGCGTCGGGCATGCAGGGGCCTGGGGGGCCGGGTGCGGGCTGGGCCGCCAGGGGTTACTCACCTTCCTCGGTTACACTGAGCGCTAGGGCAGTCACACCGTTTACATGGGGTGGAAACCGGGCGTTTAGAGACTCGTGTGCCCTCGGGACAGGGGCTCCTTCTGGCCCCAGAGCGGCATGGGGATGTGTGAGGGTCCCCTCCGCTGCCCTCACAGCGTCCTCACCCACGTCCCCCACCTCTCGGGCGAGAAAGTCTGTGACCATATCCAACTGGTCTTTAGTGGTAAGAAGTCGACCCTGGACTGGTGAGCGGCCGGTGGTGAAGCCCACCGACCAGGATGGGGTCAGGGGGAGCTGCTGGCTCATCCAGGATAATCTTCTGAACACCACGAACCAATGGGATGGCACCTGAGACGGAGACGGACGGCCACTGCACCCGGGGAGGCTCCAGGCTTCATGCACAGGCCACGCCCCACTGCCCGAGGCCACGGGGACAGGAGGGGCGGCTCAGGACGCCAAGGCCAAGTGTGGGGCCCAGCGTCGCTGGCCAGGTGGACACGGACTTCAGTGGGAGCATGCCACAGGGCCACGTGGCTGTTACTTCCAGATGGTCAGAGCCACGGTGACTCTGTGGCCTCCGTCAGCTCACTTCCCTGTCCACAGACGGTTTAGAACTCCTCTCAAGGTATTGGAGGAAGCAGGCTGATGTAATTTAAAAGCAGGCCCGTTTCCTAAGCTGTTGGTGGCAGCAAGCATTTGGGAGGCAGGTCGTGCGGGGCAGAAGAAAGGACAGATTTCGGGGCCACGGAGCCACGGGGCCCGGCCACGTGGTCCCTTGAAACTGCAATCTTGTGCCTACTTTCTGTGTTCTCACTTTTTTATGTTTGTCATGGTTATAGATCTTTTGCTTTTTGAAGCCTCTATCTCATCTCATAGAGAAAGTGTTTTTATTCTAAGCAGGAGAGATTTAAAAAGATTCCATGCTCCATCTGCTACCTGAGTAATCCTGGGATTCTCCGTAATTTCTCACGTTTTATGTTTTCTCTTTTCCTGTCTGTGAGCCTCGCCTCCTGCCCTGTCCTCTTGCTTACAGCTATCCGGTTTTAAACCCTTTTCAGTTTATTTTCTCCTCTCTTGGTCTCTCTGGCATGTCCTCCCTTCCTCTGTGGAATCTGCCTTTTCCCCTGTCTCACATCTTATTTTTGGTCAAATTTTAAATGATTTAATAGACGCTTAGTTTCGCATAAGTTTTTAGAAATAGATTCATCAGACATCCTTGCTCTAAAGGTAAGAAGACAAATCCAAACAGGTGAATTATATGTTTAAGGTCACGCGAAGAGGGACACAGCTGAGATTAGAACAGAAATCTCTCCTCATATGGTGCTTTGTACTCAAATAGACTCTTTTTAAATGTCCTGTTTGTATCAATAATTCCCAGCCTACAACTGTAGCGTATGGTATAGTGCTTATTTGGGGGGAAGTTCATTTGACTGTAAAGACACAGGAGTTCACTTGTTCCCCTGTCTGCAGTTCACTGACCCACATGGACCTCTCAGTGTCTCATAAACGGGGCAGAGTGGAGAGTGGAAGCACATTTCTATGATTTCCGTATCAAGGGCACAGTCACAAGTGGGATCTAAAAGTCACCGATTGTCCTGATTTCCCTCCGATTACGAGGAGGGACAAGAGAGCAGAAGGGGCCTCAGAACACCGACAACCCGTGTGGTCCCGACGTGGTGACCCCGTGTGCAGGTCTGGAATGGGGAAGGTTTGTCCCTTTGAGGAAGAGCCCAGAATAAGTCAGAATGTTCCTGGGAAAGTCCGGAAGGAGAGGCCTGACACGGTGGGGATGGGCAGACAGAGGAAGAGAGAGGAGGGCGGAGGTGGGGAGGAGATGCTATGCAGGGTACGAACGGCCCGGGATCCCGGACACGCCTGTGTCCAGCCCAGGGCTGCCGTGGGTGGTCAGGTAGGGGGCCCGGGGGGCCGGGCGGACACTGTCCTCTCTCTGACCTCCGCACGTCTGGGCGCGGCGCACTGTTCGCGGGGGGGGAGCACGGAGGGGAGCCTCTGCTTCCTTAGGGCCACTGAGCCCATGAGCAGGTGTCCGCACCAGGCACCTGCTAGAAAAGGTGTCTGAAGGGCAAGTAGGGAGAAGCGGCCGGAGTGAAGGGAGAGAGAGATGCCGAGAAGGACTGAGCGAGAAGCGGACTGAGGTGAGCCGATGGCGTGAGTGAGACGCGGCCGCCCCGTGACCCGCCACGCTGATGGGCCGCCTCCCCTGAGGCCAGGCTGTGGGCCCAGCCATGGACCCCTGCGTCCCGAAGACGCTGGCAAGAAGAAGCATGGACCTCTGGCTCCGAACTTGCAAGAAGAGCTTTCTCAGGGGGCTGCTGTAAGCACAGGCGCTCCTGGGGGCCGGAGTGGCCACGGGGAGCAGAGGGACCCCCTGGGCGGGCTAGGCTGGGCCTGCCCGCGACCGTCCTGAAGGCCCCAGGGCCGAGGTCCCAGGTTTCCTCCACGGCCTGGGACGGCCCAGAGGGGCTGCGAGTGTCCACCCCTCAGGGAGGCCAGAGCCCCTCTGCAGGGGTTCCCAGGGGGCCAGCCTCTCTCCAGGTGATTGCACACTGAGGGGAGGTCTTCTCCAAGCCCCTGGCAGGAGGACCCAGGTCTGGGTCTCCTGGAACCCCTGCCCCGGGCTGCCCGTCTCCACCCACTCCTCTACACCATCTCCTCTGTCTGCCTGAGCCACGGTCTCACCCCCGTGGGAGCCTGCGCTCCCTAGCACACCCCCCAGGTGCGGACCCTTCAGTCCTCTCGGGTGTCACGGGGTCTTCCCGGGGTCTGCCAGGGGTCTTCCCGGCCACCCCTCCCGAGAGCTGCCCCCTCCTCTGCCCCCGGGTGCCCTCAGCACGCGGAAGCAGGGCGCTGTCCTCTGTGCTCCTGTCTCTTGCCGGTCTAAGGGCCCAGCAGCCGGCGCCCGCCCTCTTGGGCTCCGCGTGCGTGGCTCAGGTGGACGTGGCGAGGGGGCCCTCGGCGGCCGGTCCGTGCGGCGCTGCTGTCCTGCTCGAGTTTCTGATTAGCAGACCAGGTGCTGGGCGTCCCGGCGCTGGTGTGGATGCTTCGGGGTGCGGGCGTGTGGGCTCGCGGGGCCTGTCCCAAATGCCCTTCCTGGTCTCAGCGGGTCTCAGTAGCCAGGGGACCATTCAGCCGTGGCTCAGGAAGCGGGCCCGTCCTCCACCTAAGCGCCGGCTTTCTTTCCAGCCAGAGCTGGCGAGCTGCCTGATCCTGTCCTCGGTCCGTGGGCCCTGGCACTGCCCACCCATATCCTGTCCTCGGCCTGTGGGCCCCGGCACTGCCCACCCATATCCTGTCCTCGGTCTGTGGGCCCCGGCACTGCCCACCCGGCTACTCTCGTGGGGGAGGAGGGCTGAGGATGCTTTCTGGGGGGCGTCAGCCTGCTGACCAGTGAGGCTGTGGCACTGACCAGGTCACAGGTCGTGAGCATCTTTGTGTGCGGCGCTGGGTGGGGGACTCTGTGCCGAGGAGAGGTGAGCCCAGCACCCGGCACCCGGTTCCACCCCTGACGCCGGCCCTGAGGTCCAGCTCTGAGGCAGAGGAGGACAGGTGGGCGGTGCCCAGCAGCACGCAGGACCCTCGTCAGGGGGAAAGAACCGAAGTAGCACGCCTCAGCTGTTTGTCTTTAAAGGTGGGCTGGGCCACAGGGACCCTGCGTCTCTGGGAGGCTGCTGGCCTTTTGCCCTGGCGCGGAGGGCAGGCCCGGAAGCCACTTAAGCTTCAGTGCAGTGTGGTTGGTAAGAATGGCCGCTCTCGCTGACCCCCATAGTCCCAGGCCATTGCAGGGCGAGTGCCAGCGGCCACTGAGGCCTGCATGAAGCAGCGGATGGTCCAGCTGCTCACCTAGGCGCCCCAGCAGCCCTGGGTGCTGGGTTCTGCTACCTGCACCCAGTCTCACAGACGACGCGGGCACAGAGGTGCCAGGATCGGCCCCAGGCTGGGCTTGGGTGCCAGCTGCTGGCTCGAGGGCCAGGGGGTTTAACCTGCAGCTGGGCTGATGGGATGGGCTTATGGGACCAGCTGCTGGCTCGAGGGCCAGGGGTTTAACCTGCAGCTGGGCTGATGGGATGGGCTTATGGGACCGTGGCAGCAGGCGCCGACGGAAAGGTAAGAAAGGACACACTTGAGGGATGCTTGGAGTGAGCCTGGGAGGGCAGCCTGGGGTCATGTGGGGATGAGCACCCATGGGGCCACAGGAGGGGGAGGGGAAGCAGCGAGGGTCGGGACCTGGTGGGCGACGGGGAGGGACCCCTCACAGCAGGCACAGTCATGTCCCCTGGACCAGGCACTGGGTGAGAGAAACGGAGGTGCAGGTACAGGCCCCGCCCTCCAGGCCTGGGCAGGCTCATGGGAGGGGTGGGCAGCAGCCCCGGAGAGTCCACACGCACGGCCACCAGTGCGAGCTCGGTCCGGACGCCCCTCTGCTTGGCTTACAATCTCTGTGCCTGATTCCTCCTATCACAGGGTCTGGTTCAGACGCGTCGGGTCCTCCTGAGCGCTGATCACAGCGGGGACAGGGGTCCTTGTCCTGGGGTGTGGCATTCTGCCCGGGGCGCGTCCCAGGTGGCGCCTGGCTGTCCTGGGAGCGGGCCGCAGGCTGCAGGGGGCTCCGTGGACAGTTCCGCTCTCACACCCAGGACGCCGCACGGAGCTGTGGGCAGGGAGCTGAGCTCAGAGGCACAGGTGCTCGTGAGGGAGATGAACAGACCCCAGATCCGGGTCACTGTGGACGCATCGCCACTGCAGATTCTCCATTATTACGTGCACGGAAAACTCTTCCAAATGAAACCATGTTGTGCCGTCTGCCGATTGTGGAAAAAGTAAATGTCAACAATATCGATGTGTGTGTAACGGAAGGCAACCTGGATCTGATTTTTAAGAAAATCATTTAAAAATATGGATGTTCCAGAGCATATTTTAATGGAAACGTCACTTGCCCAAAACCAAAAATGTGTTTCATAGGAAATGAATCACATTTAAAAATGATTTTTGTTATGTAAGCTGTAAAGAAAGAATCAGAATTATTTTTTGGAAAAAGGAAGGAAGGAAAAAGAGAAAGAAGGAAAGGAGAGGACATTTTTAACTGGGAACATTTAGAGGACCAGAGGACTGCAGTCATTTTTAATTTTCCCGTTTCATCAGCAATTGCGTGGGGAGATCTCTGGGGGGCGGGGGGGCATCCTTCAGCGCAGAAGTCAGGGCGAGTGTCACCAAGCTGGGAAGAAGGCTCTCTGGAGGACATTCCGTCCCCCCTGCAGCACTGCCCTTCCCCACGCCGCGGCACTACAGGGCTGCCCGACACTGGGAGGGACCACAGGATGAGGGAGGGAGTTGCTATGGCAACTCCCTCCCTCAGCCATCCGCATGGTGCTACAGGTTCTCTGTGTGCAGGAGAATTGGGAAAACCTGCTTCTGAGCAGAGAGAGCTGAGGGGGAGGCTGCCGCAATGGTTGGGGAGAGGTGGGGATGCCAGGGAGGCAGGGAAGGCCTTTCACAGGGTAGGGCTCAGCTCAGCCAGCCTCTTGCCCGGATGGCAGCACATGACCAGAGCCAGGAACTGTTGGGACCCACACACTGGCCTTCAGAGCTTCAGGACCCAGGGCTCTGAGGGCCTGGAGGGCCGGGGGCCTCCCTGCAGCCGGCATCCCTCGGGGCCACCTGAGTGACAGTGACTCAGAGCTCGGTTAGCGCTTCTGTGTCCCAGGATATAGATCAGAGTCCTGTGCTGCTACCATCCCTTCCCTTCAGGCTACGAAGGACGACACATTGGGCTGGGTGCGCATGAGTGTGTGCACCACACCCACAGGCTCATGGAGGACAAGCTCGCGTGGGGCTGAGGGGAAGCGTCTTCTCCACAGATGGGAGGACCGTGGCGTCCCCGGGCTCTGTGGCCTCTGTGCTCCACAGCGGGGACCTGCACCCACCAGGCTCTGACACGTCCCTCCTCTTGTCAGCCCTCCCCAGACTTACCCCATGGCTGCTGTCTACCCGGGTCTAGAGATAAAAGATCTAGGGTCAAAAAAAGCCACGTGACTAGTCCAGGATGCCCGGCTAGTAAGTGGCCAAAGAGGGCTGTGACTCTAATTTCCACGGACCCGGAGCCTGTGTTTGCCTCGTTATGTGGCAAGGACGCTCATTTCTTATACCAGGAAAAGAGCTCTCGACCTAATAAGCTGTTTAAATTTAAAGGACATGAAAAATAAACGAACGTCATCCTTTGCTTGTCGAAGTAAAAATAAACGAACGTCATCCTTTGCTTGTCGAAGTAAAAATAAACGAGCTTCATCCTTTGCTTGTGGAAGAGGCCGTGGGGGGCCTGGCACATTCTCGCCTCACATGCTTGCAGGCCGAGGTGTCAAGCACGGGGGTTGGTTCCTCCACCTGCAGGACGCCAGTTCTTACAGAGGCTCCCGGACATACTGAAGCCCAGTCATAAGACTTTGTTCATTGAGGTGATTCACTGAAATTATTTCCTGGCCCAGAGAAGGCTGGCTCCCTTGCCAGAAAAGCGCCGTGAATTCCAGGAAGTCCTCTCGCTCTGTCACCATTGGCCGCCTGGGGACTGGCCTTTCTCTGGCTGTTCTCAGCTCCACTCCCCTCTGTTGGACGAGGGACATGGAGAGGTCATGGCCTTTCCACCTCCTGGGGGTCCCCAGAGAGAAGCAGCCTCCCAGCTCCACGGGGCCCCTCCCGGGCTGCGCCAGGAGCCTGCTGTCCGCTTGGCGGTGGGGGGGGGAGGGCTCTACCTCCGCAGAGGGTTGCCGAAGCATCCCAGCCCTCACCTCTGCCGCCCGCAGCGCTCCAGCTGTCTTTGGACCAGACCAGCCACGGGTAGGAGACAATGAAAACAGTTTTCTTCTCCTGGACCTGGGCGCCAGCCTTGCCTCGGACGCAAGTCCACCGTCAACTCTGAATCACCTGCTCTGGTGGGATTCTGACAGGGGCACTTTCCATGACTTTTATCTTTCATTTGTGCAATTTATCAGCGCCTACCACACACCAGAGACGCCGGTCACGTCGTTTTCTCCTCTAGTTTATGGGCGATTGGGCTGAAATCCTGTGTGTGCCAAGAGCGGCTTGGAAATTTCAGCTGAAGCGCGATGCTCCAAGTTGCGCAGTATTGGAACTGTTTCCTGTTGGTGGAATAGTTTCCAGCGTGTGGAAACCCATTCCCCCAAGCTATCCCTGGGTTTCAGATGGTCGTTTCTCCTCCTCTGGTCTTACCATTTTATTCACCGTGCCCTCTGCTAGAGCTGGTTGTTGGTGAAATGGATACATTTGGCATTTTGAGTCTGCACTGAAGGGCAGCAAATGGCTATTAGAGGAAACCAGCAGGTGAGGAGGTACCAGGTACAAGGTGGCCCCTCGTTAATCCTGCAGCCCTTCTGGTTTCTGGAGTCAGTGAACCTGCTTCCCAAAGAGTGTAATTTAGCCTCACCCAAACTCGTTATTTTGATGAACTGAAAACCACATGCCTTGGAGTCTCAATGGGACCCTCCTCTATTAGGGGACTTCCTTAACCCCGAAGGCCGACCCCTTAAAGCGATTTGGAAATCTGGACGTGCCCCGATGGAGGGGCTGCTGGGGGGCTGCTGGAGGGGACACCGGCTGGGCCGACGGGTCCTGGTCCGATAGCTGAGTCTCTTTGTGATGCTGGGAAGGTCGCTCAGCCTCCCTGCCCCCACGCCCTGCCCTGTAGGAGGGTCGTGAGCACCCCTCCTCTGCTGAGCTCAGCACCCCCCAGCCTTGCACCAGGCCCAGACGCAGCATGACCTCGGGGGGCCCACGCACACGTCCTGTGAGGTCGGTGGAAGACGTCACCCTCACTTTCTCTAGATAAGAGAACTGAATGTCAGAAGCCTAATCAACTCACTGAAGGCCACGCAGCCAGACAGAATAAAGGATCTGAACCGACGTTCCGTGGCCCCAAGTCCTGCTCCCCCCGCCTCCATCTCACCTGGCCCAGACGCACCGCCGGCCTTGCACCCTGGAAGCAGCTGCCTTCCCTGTCTGTCTTCAGCTTCCCAGGGCCGCCATGGATGCCGAGATCATCGGTTGTGCAGATGAAACGACAGCAGGGCATTTGGAAAGAACTCAAGGGCCAGAAAGTATAAGACGCCATGAAGTACACGAGGACTTGAGATTTAAAGCAAGGCTATCACTTCCGATACCAGGAATTAACATCAAAGGCTCCCTGAAGATCACGCCCGAGACAGAAGTGCAGGAAGAATCAAAATGGGTTTGCATGAGGCGAGGTATTTGTGGAAAAGCTACAGCCCGGTCCGTGATACACGGGCTGATAACTAGTCCAGGGGACGTGGGTGCGGCCTCACCCCGGTGGAGCCGGCATGTAACTAGGAAAGCTGAAATGCCATCTGTCGTAGACTAGACTGCCTAGGACATCGGGATCTAGTCTGCTTCAGATCTACGGAACGGGGAGAGAAGAAAGAGAGGGTTTCTCAATATCTCTGGCACTGTTCTGACCCACAACGATGCCCAGGGAATAACAATGCCTCTGTTTCCACCACGTGCTCGTCTTAAAACACATGTCATCCAAAAAAGGCAAGGGAACTGCAGTAAGTATTCAAGGCACATTGGAAAGTAAAGAAATGACAGAGAGAAAGATGATCAAAATACGCCAGTTGGGAAAGTGGGGAGAAGAGAGTGAAATTAGTAAGGGGGTGAGATCTGATGTGAGTTTGATGGGCTGATGGACATTTTTATTTGATGATTTTAAACCTGATTTGCAAGTCTGATATGAGCATTTTAAAATAACACCATATTAGACAAGAGAGAGAAAAAGACATATTAGGAAAATGCAATCCTTTTATCTTTGAACTATTTTGATCTTGGTTGTTGGAGTTTCAAACATAAGAGGCTGCGTTTCATTCATTTGTTGCTGGAATTGGGTCAGACTTTGGGGGTCGATTATCTTTGTCTTTCTTCCCCTGACCTCCCTCACCCCCAACCCAGCTGGCCTCACGTCTGCGGAGGCACCTTGGCCTGGCCCACCAGGCCCCCATGGGCCGTTCCTGCTTTCCTGTTTCCTCTCAGGCCTCAGGCCTTCATGAAGAAACTCTTCTCTGGGAGCCGGCGTTGTCCGGAGACCTCTGCAGACAGAAGCCCGTCTCGTCCTTACCGTGAACCATCAGGTGGCTGTCCGCATTGCCCGGCTCTGGATGTAGACGGGAGAGGGCGGCAGGGCTGAGCCCTGGAGTCAGGAGGCCTGCTGGGGGTCCTCACTGCTAAGCCCTGGCCCTGCTCCTGAGTCCCCGGAAGGGTGCCCAGGACCACCCAGAGGTGGGAGGAGGTCACCTCTTGACGCCTACTGCCCTTCCTAGGTCGCACTTGTGCAAACCCGAAGGTGTGAAGTGTCTCCTGGTATCTGAGGGGCCTTTATCAGTGCAACTCGAATGTTCCGCCTGGACTTTTAAAAGGGTTTTTACAAAGAAAGCAGTTAATCGACAGACCTCAGATACTCACAATGAAGCAATAAACGGGATTTTAAATTATTTCTACTTAACTTAAAAACCGGCTCCATTTGAGAGCCCCGAGGAACTTAAAGCCAGAGACAGGCATTTTCAAGGGCGAAAAAACCTTGTCATGACGTGACACGGGGAGAAAAGCAGAAACACCTGAGAGAGACGGCGGAGACCCAAGTACACGGCGACAGCGTGACCGAGTCACCGCGGGATGATTCCGGCGGGAAGCTGTGGCTCAGACCCCCCTTTGGAAAGAGGCCAGCAGTAGCAGCTATGGCTGGAGTCACTTCACTTCACCAGGGACGTGTCCAGTGCCGAGCGTGGCCCGGGCCCCGGCCAGGTGCTGTGCTTGCCCAGCCCAGCCCTTCTGAGCCCACCTGCCCGTGGCCCCCAGGGAGCCCTGACCCCATCCTGCCCGTGGCCCCCAGGGAGCCCTGACCCCATGCGGCGAGAGGGCTAATCTGAAAACACAGCCCATTCCACTTTAAAACCAACAAACCTAAATGCAAAGTCCAACGAATAGGTACACGTTCCTTGGGAGTCAAAAACTTTGGAGAAGAGAGCACACGCAAAGTTAGATGGCCGAAAAACGTACGAGCTGAAAGTCTCGGAAAGGACAGATCTCTTCGATCTAACACGTCACAGGTGCTGGAGAGAGACTGCCAGGGACGGCCAGAGATGGCAGAGGGGTGGGGTCTATGGGGGGCTTTGCAGGAAGAGAGAAGCTACGGTCAGGAGGGAGGGGGTGGGGGGGACCACGGGAGGCGCCCCGATTCCTCCGGCGAGAGGATAAGCATCTCACTGCCTTCCACAAACAGCCATGTCTTGAAAACAGGTAAAACTCACTTTCTTTTTCTTAGACAAGTTTTAAACGTGGGGTGGGTAGACGTGGAACGATGCAAGCTGTCCCTTCCTGTAAGTCTTAGGTCCCCAGCTGTAAAGGGGTTGTCTGCGCCCCTACGCGCTGCAGACGAAGTGGCCTGGCGGTCGGGAGAGAGAAGTGCTTCTTCTTCCCCTTTTCAGAGTTGTGCTCAGGCCCTCCAGCTCCACTGACCTGTGGCAGTGCTGGCCGGGCCTGGCTCTCGTCCTCCACACCCACCCCTGCCCCCCGCCCAACAAGGACGCTGCGAGTCTGCGCAGGGTTCAGGGCACAGCTGACGGGCAGCTTGGCCTCCCACTGGACGGTGATGCTGTTTCCTCCCCGGCTTCCCATCCAGCGACCAAGAAGGTATGTCTTTCCTCCATTACTCACTCGGAAATCGCCGTCCTGGTGCAGGAGACGCCGCGTGCGTCCGGCAGAACGCGTCCAGGGCCACACCATGCATGCGCCACCAGGCTTTCACCTCCACACGGCCCTGCCACTGATGCCGCCCACGTGCAGCTCTGTCGCCTGCACAGAGGTGACCTCATAGAGTCACCACTCCTCTATGAGTCTCCTCATAGAGCTCGCCCGCCACCACTGCCTCCTTTGCACCCAGGGCAACAGTGTTTCCGAATTCAACGGAACCTTCCAGGTCATCTGGCCGAATCCCCTCCCTCCACAGTGGAGGCCTGGGGCTCAGAGACGTGGCCGCATCTGCCCAAGGTCACCTGGCTGACCTGTCTGCAGACCCCACTGCTTTCCCACCGCAGTTCTCCCTGCAGAATTCCTGGGCTCTTTACCAGGCTGTGTTGTACAAGTCATCTTGTTCTGATTCGTTGACTGATTTACTCAACGGCTTGGGTTCCCAGCGCAGTGCGAAGTGCTATTGAGAAGGAGCTGGACGCTGAAGGCCCGAGGGGTGCCCTCAGGAACCTCTGCTCTGTGTCCGGTCCAGGTGACCACACAGCCACAGCGTAAGATGGGACATGATGTCTGCGGAAAGAAGCCAGGGCGCTGGCGTCGTGGCTGTGGGATCTGAGCCGGGGGAGGGGATTAGCCAGCTCAGCGAAGGGCTGACCTGGCCCCATGGCTGGGCTCCTGTAGGCGGTGGATTTGGATCGAGAGGAGGGTCAAGGAAGGTCACCTCAAGGCGACGTGCCTGCTTTGCAAAGGGCCAAGAGGGGGAGGGCACCAGAAAGCTCTCGCACCATGAAGTATGCATACACTGTAGACAGTTACCTGAAGAATTAGGAATATGCCTCTCAGGATCTCTCAAGCCATCTTTACGCCTCAAGGTGAGACAGTCTGCAAATCTACGCTCAAGGTGAAACCAAGGCTAGTCTCCCATGAAAGTGCATCCAGCTTCACCGTCCTCCCTCCCTGCCCGACGCAGAGCTGGGGGTCACCCGCCCTAAGTGTGGATGTGATCCTCACGGCAAGAGTGGAAGCAGCACCGTTTGATAATCAGATCATTGCCGGAAACAGCTGCTCCGAAAGGCCCTCGTTTTCACACTTTCCCAACCTTCTCCCAGTGCGTCAGTTCAGCCGCAGCCTGACTTATCCAAGGAGCCCGGCAAGAAGAGTGAGCGTCAGGGGAAAGTGGGCAGGTGAGCCCCTACCCCGATGGATGGAGGTCCTGTCGCTCTGACAACGTGTTAAGGAAAAAACGCCTCACCACAGTCACATTTAAACGGTCCCCAGTGGTTACACCATCTTCACAAGTCAGATATACTATTTCCTTTTTGAAACGTGTCCCGTGCAAACACAGCCCATGGTGCGATCTGTGGGCTGGCTGCCACCGTCATAAGTGGGAAATCCTACGTGCTGCCCCATTCTGCTGGGAGGAAAGGGGCCTGCCAGACGTCGGAGGGAGCGTATTTGTGACGGACTTGGAAGTTTTGTGATCATTTCCCTTTCCAGGAAGTGATCAGGTTACCCCGGGGCTCCTCCCACTGAGGTCAAACAGGAGACCCGGAGGCTGGGCTGTGGCCTCGGTCCTTGTTCTCCGCCGACACTCACTCCCGGAGATTCATTCTGCTAGTCGAGCAGCTTTCATTGCCATGTGTATGTCGGCGACCTGCACATCCAGGGTTCCAGCCCCCGTCTCTCGCGAACTCTGTGGGTGCTCTCCTGACCGCCTAGGACATTCGACCCTCCACAGCCTGGCCCACTCCCCTCCACTGCCCCCCGACTCCCCCGCAGGCTCCTCCTGTTTTCGGAAACTGCAGGTGCTGGGGGCACCTTTGGGTGGCGCGGATGCTCTCACACTCACGCCACATCGTGTTCCTCGGGCAGAGCCCCCAGGTTCTGACTGCTCCTGCAGCTGCTGTGCTCCTGACCTCGCCTGTGGGATCATCTCCAACCCGGAGGGTCGCCACGGCTTCCCAATGGGCCTTCCTGACCTCCTCTTGGCAGGAACTGGAGCGATGAGTCGAAGACGTCAGGTGATGTCTCTGCTGTGCCGAAACCCAGCCCGCTCAGAGTGGAGATCAGAGTCCTGCCAGGTCCTGCAGGCCTGATGGGATCTGATCCCTGACGCTCTGCTTCACGTTCTGGAACCTTCCCCTGGCTGTCCCTCCTCAGACCCCCAGGCGTCCCTGCCAGCATGCGGGGGCCGTGTTCCTGCTGTTTCCCCACACACGGGGTTTTACACGCAGACCCCAGGAAGAACACACGCCCTTAGCCTGTGGTCCTTGTTTCAGGCTCAGCTGTGGGAGCTGTCGGGTCCGTAAAGTGAGCCGTATACGCGCAGAGCTCGTCACCTCACTTCACAGGGTACCCTCCCCTCCCGTCTGTGATCCACCCGAGATCCTAACTGGGCAGAGACGCCCTTGTCGGCTCACGGGGCCGAGGCCCCGGGGGACCGTGCACGCGCCAGCCGCCCGCGTTCCCGGGGCTTGGGTCTGTGTTTGCTCGTCGTTCCAGGCCAAGAGGGAAGCTACAGAAACATCCCCTCCCACCCCAGGAATATTATGCAGCTATTAAAGATTCCATAACCTACACAGTACACAAAGAAGCAAGCTTCAAGATCCTCGAGGGATATGATTAATAATATAATTAATAATAATTAATTAATATTTATCAGATGAGATTATACATAATTTTTCTTCCCCCACTTTCTCAAGTTTTGGAGCGTATAGTAGCTTTGTTTCCAAAAATGTCATTTAAAAATGCCCTGGTCTTGTTAAAATCACACTCTCCCCCTCTTCGCCAAGAGCCCCCTTACACGTGCCAGTGATGGGCGATTGCACATCACAGTGCAATTCACCTCAACAGAGGGCATGCGCGTAGAAAGGCACCACCACTACCTGACCACAGGAGGACAAGAGCGGAGGGGATGCGAAGCCGCCATCCATGCGCCCGTGGCGGGGGCGTGGAGCAGGGAGGTGCGTGGCCCTGTCCCGCCGAGGCCAAGACGGAGCTGCCCTCTGTGGCCCTGGGGTTGAAAGCGAGCTAAAGAAGCCACCAATTTGAGCCCCGGACTGTGCGCCGTACGCTGTGGTGGTTTCCTCAGGATCCGGCCGCTAATGCTACCTGGGATGGGGAGGGCCTGAAGGTCACTTCCGTGGGGCAGCGTTCCCCACAGGTAGAGGATAATTAAGGGCAGAAGCCAGCCTGAAAGAGAAGTATTCCAGCTCCTAGTGGAGAGCAGGCTTCTAACAACCTCGGTGCCCCAAGTATTAATAACGCATACGCTAATTATAAGCCAGATTATTTAGTCCTCAGGGGCCTAAGCAGCTCTCTTTGCGACACCTGCTTAACTAGACTGGAATCTCTGTACAAGTTGGAAAGTAATAAAGTCAAACATTTTTAAAATAACATAACAGAGGCTCTCCACTACCTTGTATTGAATACGGCCCGAATGGTCCGAAACAAGGAGGTTTTGGTGTAACGTGCAAATATTCTATTCTGAAAACACACTGTGAAGCTTATATAATATTTAGTTTTAATCTGTCTATAAATGGCATTAAATTAAAAAGAGGACAGCATGTAAATATAAAAGGGCTAACCTCTCTGTCAATGGCTGAATAATATAACAAAAATGTTGAGGACACAGACGCTAAAAAAATCATAAACTTTTCAGTTGTAGGACTAAGATATTCCTGAATGTGTATTAAAATGTAGTAAGACTATATATGACGAACGGTATCCGCGAAGTCTAAGGTTCCATGTGGCACCGTCCACTAAGGCTGTCCGCTTGACAGTGTGGCTACTTGAATCTGAGCTCAGAAACGAAGTGCAATTAGAAATGAGCTCCTCAGCCCCAGTGGCCTCGCGCGCTCCGCAGCCACGTGGGGCTGAGGCTGTCCTCCGGGCACCCCCATCACCCCACAGAGTGCTGCTGGACAGTCGTGTACGTTAGAAACTCATTTTGTGAAGCCAGATCACATTTTCATTTTGATTATTAAGAAAGTATTTGCACTTAAGTTTTTGTTTCCTTAAAAAGGTCAGGTGAGAGTGGGAGTTCTCGTCTCTCTCTACTATCCCAATATTCTCCAATTCTCTTTGAAGGTAGCAGGATTATTGTGGACAGAGAACAGGATTAAGCACACGGACCACCTGCAGACAGCTAAGCAGAATCCGCAGGTGTCTGGAACACGTCTTTCTTCGTACAAATGCAAAAAAGAGAGAATGGAATAGAAGGGCTGTGATTTTCCTTGAATTGTGGCTCCTGGAAGATCACGGATCACGTTTAGGGACAAGTACACAGGTACGTCACATACACAGACGGGTCAAACGCGCAGACAGGTGGGATCACTCCCTACAAGCATCCGGGCTCCCCGGCCGGCCTCGGCCCATCAAACGCCCCCTTCACCCGCTCAGAGCCGGTCTTTCCAATCGAGAAAGAAACCCAGAGAGGATGGTTCTCTTTCCTGAAATCGCTAGCAAAAAATGCCCTCCGAAATCCTCGCTGGTAACTTCCCAACGGGAACGTCTACTTTATTTCCAGATTCGCTCATTTTGCTCGAGGAAACTCTAAATTAGTGAAGTGTTTACGGGAATAAAACCTCAAATTTACAATTAAAGGCCAACGTAACCTGCTCCTGGCTGGTCAGACCCTCACTTCCTTCCCAGAAGCAGCTTCTCCGGTAGCTCAGGGCTGGGGTGGTGACCAGCCGCTGAGCTTGAAGGAAGACCGTTTGTCAGAACTGCCCCAGAGGAGCCCAGAATGAAGTGAAAATGGGACCAGATTCCCAATAATCAGGAGAGGCCAAATTTAACTGGATGTAATGCATGGAGAGGACTCAGCCAGTTCAGCACGTTTTATGAAGGGCCAGGTGTCTGGCTTTGAATCCTGGCCTGACGACACAGGCTGCAAAATCCATGCATTCACATAAGCGTGTGTTTACACATTGACATGCAGCATATCTAAATACATACGTACATACATTTAAAGTGCCTTTAAGATGGCATATTTAAAATCGTCAGGAAAACATTTTTTCCTTCTGTTCACGTGCACCAGATATGCTGTATGGTTTAGATTCTCAACTGTATAAAGAAAGGAATTCTGCAGTTAAACAATAAACTAATTCAAAGAGTCATTTTCAAATAGTTTGTAGTAGGTGGATTATTTTAGTTTGGATTAGATGACAAATTGGGTTCTATTTATTTAGAAATAGTATCATTCAGTACTGTCTGGTATCTGTATTAAAATTTCACCATTTCAAAACGGAGGAATGGAATGCTAAGAAATATTTTGTAAGGAAGGCCTTTTTTGTGGCCTTGTTCTGGATTTAAAACCTTCCCCAAGTTTTTCACAGTAAAAAACATGAAAATCTCAAGGCCAGCTTTAAGTTAGAAATCCAGCCCCATCCCCGGGAGGGCTTCCTCTCAGGTCAGACACAGTGGCCACTGCCAGCTGGTCTTTAAATGGCCAGTGTATGGACTGTTCAGGTGACAGGACAGATTGGTTTAGCCCAGAAGACAGCAAGTAAGGCAGGTTGAAGGTGAAATGAAACACGGATGCCCGCTGAATCCACACTTGAGGTAACAAAAAAGGACGCTGCCCCTCCAGGGCCGGGGAGCAGGGGTTGCCGCAGTGAAAGCCCTCGACCAGGAGCCCCAGGAGGATGGTTCAGACCGACAGAGCTTTCACACAAGACTTCAGTTAGTTTGTGACTTGGCTGATCGGGGATCTGGTCCACATTCATCGTGTTTCATTTAGTTTCAATGAAAATGGGTGACGAGGCACCAACGAACGACTTAAAAATTCAGTTTCTACGAGCCGACGAAGCCCAGATTTTCCGGCAGCCTTTCGGCCCACCCAGCAAATCCCTCATTTCGAGGAGAGAAGGGATCCCTGAGAGCGCAGGGGCCAAGCCAGGGCGCCTTCCCGTGGGGCGGTGCTCGGTATGACAGACCGCCTGCAACGAGCCTTGCTTCGGCCTGGACGGCTGGCTCCCCTCTGCTTCCACCCCCAACTGGGCTGAGCAGCGCTCGGGGCTCCAGTCCCCTGCCCGGACCATGCTCCCCGCAGCTGGCTCTGCCCGGCCCCTCGCTGGCCCCTCCGCGGCCCCGACAGCACGGCCTCCTCCCGGCCTCAGTGTGTCCGTCTGCTGCCCGCGCCTGGACCAGCTGAGCTCAGGCACTGGCCCACGACCTCTGCTCCCCAGCCACCCCCCAACACCGATGGTCGCCTCCCAGGATGCCCTGCACGGGACTGGCCATGGTGCCTTGAGGGCAGAAATGGTGTCTTATCTCTGGGTGCGGGTTACAAGTTTTTAAAACGAAAGAATGAAACAGCTCTGTTTATGGTTTTCCGGGAGATGCCCTCTCCCGGTTTTTGCTTCCGACTCGAGGCTCAGGGACTTTGCAGAACACCCCTCTTTGCTGAGGGGATGTGAGCACAGAGGGGCGGAAATGATTCCCGGGGCGGCAGAATGCCGCCCACACGCTGATGGCGACAACCAGATGTGAGAACACCTGTGCACACCTGCATACACTCACACACACGTGCACACACGCACACACATACACACAGGCACTGCAGAAACATGGCAGGGAGAGCCCAGCACCCAGGCACCCCTTTCTGCAATCACCGCCCACCCCCAGGGTTCCAACGGATGTAACTGCCGCAGTGTCTTTCTTCTCTTTATTTTTCTTTCTAAATTAAAGGACTTGCTGTAAAGTCCTCCAAAGCCAGAGGCTCAGAAGATTTTGGAGTGAATTAAAGTTCTCCTTATTTCAGGGAGGTCACAGAAGTCATTAAGTAAACGTTAAACTAACGCTTACATTTTCCTCCTTTGAATTCTGCTTAATGTTGTCACGAAACCCAGCAGTTTAACACGAGCTGTGGGACTTGCGTGTGTTGCCGTGGTGACGGTGACAATAACTGAACGTCTACAGTGAGCCGGGTACCAGGACTCTTCCATTTCACAGATGAGGACTTGACACCCCTCTGACGGGAGAGGCCCGTCTCTGTGTTTTGTTTTGCACAAAGAGTTTATTGGTACAAAGCTGTGTCTTGACTAGTCAACTTCCCTCCTACACCTGTGCCTTTCTTTGACGACTGAAGTCTGGTTTTTCCCTCTGCAAACTTCCTCATAACCTGCACCCAAACCTGGAAGATGGTGGAGAATAAACAAACCAAAGACAAACACACCTGGACTGCATGCAAATACTGCCAGAGAACTCTGCAGATGCTTTCGTAAAGCACAGATCCCTTTATAAAATAAATTAAATATCAACGTTTTTCTGTGTTTTTTGCTTTGTTTTGTTTTTCGTTGATTTGCATGTGAAAATGGTTAAAGGTGATTAAAACATAACCCCAAACTCAAACCCCTGGAACTCTCCCTTAATAATCTGGGTCTAGGGACTTCCCTGGTTGCGCAGTGGTTAAGACTCCATGCTCCCAATGCAGGGGGTCCGGGTTTGATCCCTGGTCAGGGAACTAGATCCCATGTGCCACAACTAAGAGTTCACACGCCACAACTAAGAAGCCCGCAAGCTGCAGCGAAGGAGCCCTGGAGTCACAACTAAGGAGCATGCCTGTGGCAACTAAGACCCAGCACGACCAAATAAATAAATAAATACATATTAAAAGAATGGATTTAAATAATGTGAGTCTAATGTCGGCTATTAGAAAGAGAAGTAGCAGGAAGGGAGATTCCCGGCGGATCCAGTCACAACAGCAAACTACCCAATGACACTTGGCAGCTGGGCCAGCACCCAGGGAGGGGGCCCTATGACGCTACATGGCTAAGTCCACCTGTTCCAGAAACAGAGAGAAGAACCCAGGCTTTTCCCCAGAACCTCCCTTAATAAGAAACTCAGTGAGCCCAGGCCTGAGCCATACTGCATTGCTTTATTTACTGTATGTTTGTGTGTTCATTCGTGGGAGTGGGAGTGTGTGTGAGTGTGAGAGCTTGTGCGTGTGTGTTCATGAGTGTGAGTGCGTGTGCATGTGTGAGAGTGTATGAGTGTTGTGAGTGTGAGAATGTGCACACGTGTAAGAGTGTGTCAGCATGTGTGTATGTGATTGTGTGTGCGTGTGTGTCAGTGTGTGTTAGCATGTGTATTTGTATGTGTGAGTGTGTGCACGAGAGTGTGAGTTTGTGTGAGTGCATGTGTGCGAATCTATGTGAGAGTGTTCTGTGAGACTGTGAGAGTGTGTGTGCGTGTGTGTGTGCGCACATGTGAGAGTGGGTGTGTGTGACTGTATGTGATTGTGTGTGCGTGAGTGTGTGTCCGTGTGAGTGTGTCAGTGTGTCTGTGTGAGTGTGTTTGTGCGAGCATGTGTGTATTTGTGTGTGTGAGTGCGTGAGCATGTGTGTGTGCGCTGTGTGTGTGTCTGTGGGTGAGTGTGTGTGTGTGTGTGTGTGTGTGTAACTGGAGTCATCCTCAAACATCCTTATTGTAGAAGTTTTCCTATATTGTGCTCCCCTGAATTTCCTATATGGGACTTATTTTAAATTGACCTTACTTATGGTTAAATAAAAATCTATCTGCCACAAGCTGTATTTCTTAGGGTATTTTTAGAAAAATGCTGCAGCACAAACTTTATCAACATTTTACAGACGTTGAAATAGAAATTGTGGGACGAGTTTCTTCCTGGGGATGACAAAACCCCTGTGAACAGTTTTCCACGACTGCTGGTCACGTCCCACCTGGAAGTTGAGCTTCACAGGACCCAATCCCCTGTTTAGTCCCCCGTGTGGGTTATGAGAAAACACTGCATGAGACCTAAAGCTAAAAGCTTCAGAGAAAGAAACTCAGAATTTGTATTTTTATGTAGTTAAGTATAAACCTTTAATTCTCCATCGAAAACCAACACCCCTAAAGGGATACTAATTTTGAAACGGTAGCATGAAGTGTGGAAAAGGTGCTTGGGCCAAGTTTGGTGACGGCCACTTACTGACTGAGCGCCCAACTGCCCGGACTCAGTTTCCACATCTGAGAGGTGGGTCCAAGCCCCCCACCTTCTCAAGGGCCAGGCGCGCAGAGAAGGCCCCGAGCCTCGTCTAAATCTCAGGTGTGCGTTGCTCACCGGGTCCCAGCAGGTCGTGTCTATGGTGTGACATGAGCCCCAGATGCCCGAGGCTGGCGCCCTTCTCCCCCACAGACACTCACACATATGCACCAGCTGTGCTCAGGTGGCCCTGCTGCTGCAGAAGAAAATGATTTTCTAACTGAAAGGAGGGCGTCTGAGGGGTGCTCCTTGAAGTGAAAGATCACGTATCACATGCCTCCCCCAACGTGAGGGCCAGAACCTCAGCGTAACTTCTACTGTAAGGAGTTAACTGTACAGAGGGGTCCACACATCCTTCCACGCAGAGACATGTCCCCTGTGAAGGCCACAGTCCTCAGTCCACGGCAGTTGTAATTCACAAAGTCCCCTGGATTTACTACTGTGAACCGGGAAGGCGGAAGATGATAGAAATGAGAATTAGTCCTCAGAACCTGGTATGCACTGAAAGTGGGTGAACTTCCTGCACCCGAAAGAGTGGAAGCTGGGGCGGAGCGAGGCTCTATTAGACCCTGGTAAATAATCCTCCCGACGCCGGCACGACGTGCATCGCTGACGAAATAAGCCCTCGGAAATTCTAGAAATAAGGAGCCCTCAGAGAAAAGTCGTATCTTGGCCTAAGTTCAAAATCTTAATTCTTTTATTTAAATATAGGTAACCAGGTTTTAAACAAGGTGTTTTTTTTTTTTTTTTTTGAGTATGTGGTTAAAATTCCTCTATGTCTAACGTGAAAATACCTGGGAGACATGCCTCGGAAAGACAGAACACACAAGAACGATTTAAATGTCGGAAAACCCAAAGGAGGACCCCACCCACCCCACGAGGATTAAATCAAAGTTCAAAGGTGAAGAAGTAAAGAGAAGCAGGGACGGACAATTCCTTCTCCTGCAAGGACCCTCATTAACCACAGGGATTCTGGTTCTATGACAAAGACAGGAATAACAAGGGAGAATCTAAATGTGGCCAACTGAGCATGAATGGAAGCCAATTTGGGGGCCTGTTTTTAGAGCTAATTGCCTCTGATTTAAGTCAGTTTTTAACCGGTTTAAACCGGTCATGGAGGTGGCTAAAACACCTACATCACGCCCGTGTCTGTGCTGATCTCGCATCTGGAAGTAGGAAAAAGGATTTCTGGCTGGGAGGGTGTGGTTTCTTAAAAAAAAATATAGGCTGAGGATGATGTGATGTGATTTGCAAGTTCTTTCAGGTTGCTACTTCCAGGGGATCTTAGCCAAGGAAACTTTTAGAGAAGAAACTTCCCTCTTGTTGGGCAGAGTCCTCACCAAAAAAAATCACATTCATTTGGACAATTTCATTCTTTTGTTTTCTTCCTGGCCTGGGGTCTCAGTGAACGTCACAGTCAGGAGTCCTCTGGGGGGGTGGCTGTTCATGGGCGTCTGTGTAGCAGAGACCTCAGCCTGAGAGTCTCTGCTAGTCTCGGGGCCCTGGGTCACGGTCGTCTCGGGTCCCCTCGCCTGCCTCTGGGGCTCCCTCCGCCAGTGCTGTCACCTGCCTCTGACCCAGCCACCAACCTGTTTTCTACGCCAGACGGACCAGGGACAAGAAAGCAATAGTTGCAGAGACTGAATGATATTCACGAACACATTACGTTTTAATACAGGTTCAGTTTACATATTGTACATAATTCGACAACACGATCGGCTTCTTTTTAAGACTATCCCACATGTGCTGTTCTAGATGAGAATGGAGCAAGGTCTTATCCCAGGAAGTTTAAGAGGATGGAGGACCCAAGACCCAGAGTGTATCTGGCAAAACTCGTGTGTCTGAGATCAAGAAGGTCCTGTTAACGGCCAACTAACAAAATTCAACCTCAGAAGTGACAAGGGGAACATTCCCAGGAGGTTCTATTTCTTAGCTGATGCAGAAGCGAGAAACATTTTTGAGGCAATTGGGACCCACTTCCTAAGGTGTCTCTATGAAGAAGTGGAGATCACTGCATCACACAAGGACTCTCTCAATCAGGCAAGAGGCTGTGCAGCGGAAATTGACCAAAGCTTTTAAAATACATATGTAAAGAATAAGCTATTGAGAAGAGCACATGCATGAATTATTCTAGAGAAAGCAGTTGCAAATCCTAAAGGGATTCATCTCTGCTCCTGCGCACAGGAAAGGCTTTGTGACTCGCATGAAAAAGCCATGGATGGAGGGCTGTCATCAATTAAAAGATTAAAGGAAAAAAAAACCACATTAAAATATATGGTTCCCTCAGTTGAGAAAGACTTATCATCAAGTAAAAGATGGTCATTTAAATATCAGACTATTTATAGTAGACATGTAAGTGAAACCCCTAGTTTTGAAGATCCGGTCTTAAAAACAAATCATTTCAGAAAATTGGTCAAGTTTGGATTTTCCAGAAAAAGGGTCAATTGAAGTGGGATTCACTTGCTGCAAAGACAAGTTACAGGTGACTGTGGCCTTTAGATCAGCATAAATCAGGAGAAGCCATCGCCCTCTGGAAGATACTCACCTCCCACCCCGACCCCCAGGCGGAGGGAGGGAGGGAGGAGGGAACAGACAGCCCGACACCGCCCAGGAGGACGTGAAGAGAACTCGGACACCACTCTGAAGATGCAGATGGTGCGGACCATCACGCCATCTTCCAAGAAGACAGGACAAGAAGAAAGAGTCAGCAGCGGAGGAGAAGCAGGTCTGCCTGGGACTTCAGATCAACACAACCTTCCAAGCCCAAAGTCAGAGGATGCAAAGCCATGAAAACCAGACCCATCAGAAGCCTACTCTGGTCTCTGGGGTCTGGAGACCACCAAGGAGAAGCCACACCAGATGCAAGTCGTCCACAGGCTGTTTCCCTGTTTACAGCAGGCCTGTTGGAACTGGAGATGGCAAAGCATTCCTCAGCAGGAGAGTCAAAGGGAAGTTGCCACGTTCTGATGTTAGCCAAGTTCCAAGTGCAGTTAACCACGTTTTGATCGTTAGGGGAATATGGTTTCAAGCCGTGGAAAAAGGAGGTCTTAACACAGCGGCCTGGGAGGTTCTTGCTAATTCTGTCCATTTGAGGTTCTAAAAGCTATTTGTCCGTCAGGCACCGCGAGGACGGCTACAGACTTTACAGCTGTTAAGTAAGAGGACGACCTCCTGGTGTTTACACGCCATGAAGAGAACTCCCAGGGTCTCGTGCCGGAAGGGCTAGTTCAGTAGGTCACTGAACATGAGCAGGTGATCTATGGCGCTAGGGCCCTGGGCAGGGATCCTGCAAAAAACGACACGGTGTGAAACAGAACCCGCACTCTGCGGATGCCCTGGTCCGTTTCGAGGGAGTGGGAGCACGGGGTGGGGTCCTTGGGAAAGGAATCCAGCAGGGTCTGAAAACAGAATCTTCTCTGCGTTGGAAATAAAGCCATTTCCAAACAAAATGGAAGCTGAGCAATTTGACGTGATGATTTTTATAACAGGCCAGGTGATTAAAAACAATTATTTGGGAACCTCGATTCTCATTATGTTCTGGAATGTTCAAGTCTTGCCCTTCTTTCCTTACAGACACCTGAATATCCCTTCTAACTAGATGACCAAAGGTCTTAATCTGCTGTCAATGGCTTGGACTGACTTCTTCCAAAACCTGTCTAGTAACTGAATATGGATGTATATATGTGCATATGCATGTGTGTGTGTGTGTGTGTGTGTGTATGTGTGTGTGTGTGTGTATACACACACACACACACATACACACACACACACACACACACACACACAGAAGAAAACCCTTAGTCTGGTGGTGTAAATGTAGCTGACCAGATTCATGATGAAAAGATAGAGACAATTACAGGCTCAGAGGAGCGAGAGGCCGTGCTGTCTGTGCACGGGTAAAAGCCTTAGTTAACTGAGTTATCACTGCCCTAAGGAGTCTCGATAGCTACAACCACAGTGTACTCTGAAGGAATTAGCTACGGTCATGGTGGGCTTTTGTCATTCGTGCTATTTAAATATCCATTTTTAAAGTGATCGTATTAACTACTGACTTTTAAGAAATCAATTTTTGACTTTCTACATTACAATCAATCACTCCCTAAAAGTTTGAGTAACTGTAAAACTTCCCTTCCACGTGCATGCACATCTGGAGAGAAAATATCTATACTTTAGAAAATTCAAGATAGAAGAAGGATACGATATGGAAAAGCTGGAGGTAAATGAGAGGGAAAAGGCAGATGGATTGTCCAGAGAAGTGACTGACATCCTGAAGCCCAGTCATGTGTGCTGAACTGAGGCGCTGACGCACACAGGTGGCTTTTTAAAGACATTTGTTTCTTTTCAAACGACACGTCCTTTTTGTTACCACCAAGTGAATAGATTTTAGAAAGAGAAGGATTTTCGTTAAATCTTACTTGAGTTCTTGTGAGCTGGTGGCCAGCATACTTCGAATGCTTTTGTCAGCCAGCGGGCAGCCCGACAGACTGTAAGACAGGGCGGAAGAGTCAGGTGAGTAGCCCCGAGGCCCAGCTTACGTTCCCGAACAAACACAACATAAAACTGAAATTAAAAAGTTGGATGCAGAAAAGCGATGGGGCAAGTGCTGTATATTGAATTTTGTTGGTATAATTAACTAATTCATGTTTACATAGAAATTGAAGGAAACACGTCTTTCCAGAAACTTGAAAAAATAAGACTCAAATATTTGTGCCCTTTGGTCTCAATGTTTGTAAGTCATTTTCCAAATTTAGGTAGTTTGTTTCAAAATAAAAGACATTATACAACACGTCAATTAGCATGCTTTTGAGGGTCAACATATAGCACTTAAAGGGGTGACACAGAATTCAACGTTTGTACTTGGACAGCATTGTTGAGGTAAGCTGAAAACAATAAATTGAAAAGACAGAATCCACCATGAGAAAAATGAAGGCACACCTTCTATGTGAGGCGTAATTACCAGTCACATGACCACTCCCATCACACCTTGGTGTTGGACATCTGCCACCAAACAAAAACAAAACAGCCAAAATAGTGAGTATGTTTGAAAAAAAAGCTTGGAAAAGTTTCATTGTTTCCAGTTTAGCTGCAATGTCTGCACAGGGATTTAAGCGCCCTGAAGAAAAGCTGCAAAACGCACAGGATTACATGGAAATGGTGTCTCCAGAGCACAGAGCATCGCTCAGAACAAGCGCGTCCACGGCTGGCCTCTCGCTCCACCCGACTGGCAGTTGGGGACATTTGTACGCTGCGCATGTCGCATGCTCAAACGGCAAGGCATACACAGACCCGGTTTAGAGATAAGCCAAAGAAAGGGAAGGTTCGGAAGAGTGATAATTTCACCTCCCGTCATGCTTACGTTATCAAGTCCTTCTTGCTCTCCTTGCACTGGGGGTACTTGGGCTTGGGGCTCGGGATGGTCACCTCCCCCGGGTACCTTCTTTCTTCTAGAGCCTCCTGGAAGGGATCCAAGTCTTCCGGCTGCGGGCAGAACACAGCTTCAGGGCCACACCCATGACGCTGGACACACAGACCAGAGGCTGCGTCCCCCCAGGGGATGGCTGCCCCGCATTGTCCACCTGTCCCCACCCTACCCTTAAAGTCACGATGCACCCTCAGCCTGAGCATGCAAACCCAACTTCGCTGAAAGAGTATCTCTCTCTTTGGGCGACTTTAATTTCTCATCACTTGCTCTAAATTCCTAAACTTAGGGTAACCTGTCAGTGGGCAAATTCAGATTCCTTATTCAAATTCCTGAAGCTGTACCGACAGGAGGGACAGATGAGCGGCCTGGCAGGCAGAGGGGCTGCTCGGTGGACCTTGCCCACCCGGGTTTAAGACCTATGGCACTTTATCCAACATCACGGGGCGGAGCTTAAGCATTTTTACCCAAAGATATTTTAGACTCTGGGGCTTCTAACAACCTCTTGTGAGTATCCTACACTACAGAAGTATTGTATGTGCTTTGAGTCCCAAGGCAAGGGAAGCCCAGCTTAGACTGACGCTGTGATTTCACAATACTCTTAGGCAACATTGTTTTTCTTTTTCTTTTTCTTTTTTTTTTTTTTTAATAGAATGTACCTACTTTGGCTAACTGGGGCCTTTGCAGTAACCTCGAAGTTCCTACAGGTGGCGATGTTCAGCAAACGTGTTTCTAGAGTGCAAGGGTTTTCACTTGTGTGACACTTATGATGGAAATACTGCTGTCCTTTTATGGGGGCTTAATTTTAATTAAAATAAATTCGAAGATTCAACTACCATGCCTTATTTGGTAGTAACGATTTAACACTGTAGGAGAAAAAAATACTTTGGAATTTAGCTTGCCACTCAGATTCTATTCTCCTTTAAGATGCCTGGATACTTAAATCAGTTTGAAATAAGCGTAATAAGCTTTTGATGTAATGCCTTATAAACAGGTGCCTTCCCTGCCAATTCCTACAAACAGCTAATGTTTCCCTTTTCTCCACCTCCCTCCTGCTTCGGTAAAGATGCTACTGCTTGGATGGCGGTCTCCCTATTGTGTTCAAAAAGAATTTTCGTTTTTCAGAGAATAAAGATGTCATAATTTTCAGAGTTGAACACTGGAGGAAAAGTCAGTCTAATAAAGAACATTTATTTTCATTTATTTTCTCAGCCTAAAGGATAGCTATTTTAATGATCTGGATTTGAAAATTGTAACTACCTCAAAAATATGTTCTTGACATAGGTGTTTTGGTAATATTATAGTCAACAAAGATTTAGGTGACGGTACTAAAATGGTTTGTTCTAGGCTGGGGTAGGTAGGCTCTTCTGCGTATTCTAGGTTTCTTAGAGAACAGACCCTGTCCTGTGCTTCGACGAGGCAGCTAATTAACCGCACAGAACTCATCATTTTAAGTATTTAAGAGTCTCATTATAATTCCCTCCCTGCAAGGACAACCCTGCATTCTATCAATTTATCACCCAGAAAAAATAAACTAGTAAGCTGTTTACACATTTTCCTACAGAAATCGTCTGCAACAAAACACACTTGTTAGAAAATAAAATTCATCATTTAAAGGAGGCAATGGTTTGTTCCACTCTGATCAGTGTTAGTGCCAAATCTCTGCTGGGTCAACCGAAAATGTCTTCTAAGCCCTAGTCAGCTAAAGGTCATTTTTCAAGAGGAAAGACATTTTCTGTTAAGGCGTGTGCCAAGGGCATTTTCCCTCAGTCGTGCCAACTTTACATGCTGAGTGGACGGGGTAGGGGGACAGTCAGTGAAAAGGACATACAGTAATCTCTTTGGGCTCGTCCTCGTCTATCCTCCGGGGCTTCATTTTGGTGTAGTCCACGGGCAAGTCCCAGCAGTCTCCCTCGCTCAGCTGGAAACACCGGCTGTTCATCACCGCCTGCTGCTGGGGGGACATGGGCTCCAGGGGTGTCAGGATGGGGCAGCAGCCCTCTCGCGGCCGCTGCTTGTTCATGCTCAGGTCCAGGGTCCCGTTCTCATCCACCTCCATGTCAGGGTTCTGCGGGACAGGAGGACACAGGGACCATGAGAATCCATCTCCCAGACCACAGCCCTGCCTTCCGCCAGGACGCAGTTCAAACTGGAAACTGCTCACTGCAGTCTCACGTGTATAAGAGCCCAAGGCGAGAGCACGTGGCCCCCCATATGCCTTGCTCCGCACGTGCGGCTGGGAAATTGGCTGCCAGAGGCACGCACGCATCCGCCTCTCTCTTATCTACTAATCACCCATCAGTCTCTGCTCTCTTGTCTCTTATCGACTATCTATCATCTCTCTATCACTTACCTATCAGAGACCTATATGTTTTCTTCCTAATACATTTTTGCCTTTAGCAATAAGCCGGGCCAGAAGAAAAACAAGCGCCTAATTTCAATTCTATTCCAGTTCAAAGACCTCTTAAGAGCTCAGAAATGTATGTGTGTGTACAGATTATACATAAATACCTAAAAATGTATATATACTTAAAATTCTCCTTTAGTTTCACTGAGGCTAATACTCCAAGACTTGGAGTGGAGGAAAACACAAGGATTTAGAAGAATGGAGGAGAGGAACTAGAATTTACTTTTTTTTTTTTCTTCCATTTTTTGGACAAATATTTATTGAGTCCTATCAGGCACAGGCTCTGGGTATATAGTAGGAAACCAAAGAAACAAAACAAAAATCCCCACATAAAATGTACTTTCTAATACAAAACCTGTGGTGGAGAGAGACTTTTGCATTTTGACCAGGAAGATGTGCAATCTCAGTTCAACACGGCACCGCTGCAGCGATCACGGGCTGACCTGCTCTACGGCTCAGCAAACCTGCAGCTTAGTCAACCAGCTTAGAAAAAACGAAGAGGTACAGGGTGTTTTTTTTTTTTTTTAATTTTTTAATTTTATGATGCTTTAAACAGATCAAGAATTCCTCAGAGCCTGCCTCTCAGGAGGAGGGAGAGAAGGAAGGGCAGATGGAGGACAGAGAAGAAAAATCAAGATACCCCTGACGATCCTCCGTTTTGTTTTTTTTTTTCCCCCAGAGAGTTACACTCCCTTGAGCAATTTGATTTCAGAGCTGGCGTGAAACGTGCTGCCTACTCAGATGTCTAGCAGCTCCTTCCCCTGAATGTAATAGCTGAGGGGAGATGCTTGGAATGAAAACCCCATCCTTTGGGCTGTTACCTTGATAGATTATAGCATATTATTCTGCCTGAACTCTTCTTGTCAAAGTGCACTCCTGGTTTCCAGCTCTCATACTAACTTAGCCTTCATCGTGTTGGATTATAATTCTGTCTGTCTTAGTTTAAATTTAACAAAGAGAAAAGAACTGGAAGGGGTTACTGCCTTTTTCCCCCCCTTAAACAGAATCTCCTCCATGCCAGCCTCGCATTTTAGCAGCCCTGATCTCCACGGAAACTGCATGCCCCGACACTCCTCCAAAATCTAGGAATAAAAATACTAATAGAGAAGAAAGCATTTGCAAAACATAAAATTACTGACCTCTCTCCATTCATACAAATTACACTTATTTCTAACAACTACGGTCAGCGTTGTGCGCTCAGGCGCACGCCCAGCGCACTTGGCGATGGAGGGACCCCTTTGTTCTGGAGAGGAGGTGCGGGCCGGCGTGCCGGCTCACCGGCCGGGAGCACGAGGCGCCCGCGCCGCCTGCGTCCCCGGCCCCCTAGTGGTCTCGCCAGACAGCCCTGCGCGCTGCGGCGGCCGCACGGCTTCCTCCCAATGCCGGGAGCCCATCGACGAGGAGCCGCCCTAAGTATCGCTCACCGATTTGGCATCTATGCTGTTTTGAACTAATGGAAGCCGGCTGTAATTGCCTGGCTGGGAACCCGTGGGGAAACGGGATTTCTGCACTGTCTTTGTTCCCCAGGGCTGGGCGGGAGGGAGCAGTCCTGCGTTTCTCCTGACCGCGGCGCTGCCCACCCTCCTCTGCTTAAGGTCCAGGGCGCACGTCTCCTGGAGCTTCCTATTCTCTGTGCAGCTCTCGGAACCGTCAGGAGTGCGCGTGGTGTCCTTCTGTTTCCAGAAGTGACTCTGGGTCCTAAAGAGGAGGGTCCCAAATGGACACGTTCATCTAAAAGACCTGACGATTTCTCCTGGTCTGGAAAGTGCGTCCCCAGGACCCCGCGCTGTCAGGCCTCCTCCGAGCAGAGCCCGGCGGGCGCACGGTCTGCGCCGGCCTCTGGGAGGGAGGCGCCTGCGGGACCGCTGGGCCGAGACCGCCGTGGGGGGGAGGTGGAGGTGGGGATGCGCCGCGGCCCCGCCCCCGCCCGCGGCCCCGCCTGCGGCCCCCGCCAGGTGCGCCGCCGGGCCCGTACCCGCGCGGCGCACAGGTCCTGCGGCTTGGTGGACAGGTTCTGCGGCATCTCGCGGCAGCGCGTGGACAGGTTGAGGATGGCCGTGGCCGCCATGTGCGCCGCCTCCATGTCGTGCGTGTAGTCGAAGCTGCTCTTGCTGCACGTGCTGCTGGCGCTGCTGCCGCCGCCGCAGCTCAGGTTGCTGCTGCTGGGCGCGTAGGTGCTGGCGGCACTGCTGCTGGGGCTGGCGTCCTTGCAGTACCGCTTCGCTGGGGAGACAGGGGACAGGGATGACTCGGGGCCCCCGCCCGGGGCCACGGCAACAGAAGAGCCGCCCGCGCCGCCCGCCCGCCCTGGGCGCCCACGCCAGAGCGCAGGTACCCAGGGGGACGCGGCACCCGCCGACCCGCTGATTCCCGAACGAAAAAGTCTGGCTTTTCCCCCTTTTTTCCTTTTTTCACATGGTGTATATTTGGACGGGCAGAGCTGGGGACCAGCGGGAAGAGCGCGTATGGCTCTCAAGCGGGAGGCAGGGGGCCCACTGAGTAACCATTAAGGGCGCGCTCCCGGTCAGGGAGCGGCCACCAAGATGCGGGGAGTGACTGGCCGCAGCAGCCTGATCACCGCCGGAGGGAGGTTCCCCTTATGACCGCTCATCTGCTCGCCGGGGTGACGGGGACCCTGTAGACCCCTCATCCCGCTAGAGACCGGATGAGCCGTCTGGCCGCGAGGGGCCACAGTGGCCATTTGGGGCTCACTGTCCTGTGCAGGTGACCCAGCTGAACAGGTAGGGCCTCTGCGGGCCTGCGGGCACCTGCGCTTTGGGGAGTGGCATTCCAGTCAGGGTGCAGGCGAGACCCCGACAGAAACCCCTTCCCTCTGTGATTCTAAAAAGAGCCACCGGGGGGGACGGCCAGTGACGGGGAGAGAACCGCACACACGTGCGGACTCACATAAGCAAGGCAAGTGCTCAGGCGTTCGGGGCTTCGGGGACGGGCAGACGCCCGTGTGTGCCCGCAGCCCCGCCCTTCGTGCGGGAACGACCGTCCTCCACACGCCCCAGCTTCGCTTCCCGGGTCCTTCTGAACAGCCAGCCTCCCCAGCAGTCCAACAGGTCCTCAAGAGCAAGTGTGGTTGCTAGAGCTGTTCACAACCTCCTTTGACGCAAGGACGGGAAGATGATTGCTGGATGATAGATTAGGATGGGCCCTGGTCGTTAAAGGCACAGGATGCCCTTTGCTTAGGGGTCAGCAGCTCACCTGACCCTGCAGAGGGAGGCATTGCTCTGAGGGGAGAGCCTGCAGGGAGCCAGGAGACCCTTCTGCAGCACCGGGACCCCTCCGGCAAGCCACCCTTTCGTGCGGCACAGGCGTCTCAGCACCTCCTTCCTGCCCACTCAGGTATGGTCTGGAAGTGACCACAACCTCACAGACATCACGGGTGGTCATCACAGCACCACCAAGAACTGCCCCAAAGCACCCTATTCCTATACAAGTGAGAGAAGAGCTAAGCTTTCACTATTGGTACCTTTTGACCTTGGATGGAAGACTGAGCTTTCCTGACATCAAGGACGTGGCTTGGCAATGTCTGGGCGCATGGCAGCCTCAGGGAAGCTGTCGCCTTGTTGCTGCCACTCGCGCGGACCCGGAGGTCACTTCCCCACCGTCAAACCCGCCCAACGCGGAGATTAACTCGTCAGGGAGTTACTTCTGTTCTGCTAATCAGAGTCAGCTGAGCCCTGAGGGCCAGTCCTCACACTGTCCGTGTGTCTGTCCTTCCCTCCTCTCTCCTCCGTGAAAGCATCACGTCGAAGCAGCAGCCAGGGCAGTGGGGGGACGGGGGTCTCACGTCTGAGCAGAGACCGGGGGGCCGGGGGCGGCGTGCAGGGGGACCTGCCCACTGGGTTCTGTAAACCGACCGGGGAAGCGAGGCCGCTCCACAGCTCACAAGACTCCAAACTGACTGAAGTCTGTGGCCTTACAGCGTTTACGATTCTGTTATAAAAATAGGAAAATAAAAACCGGGAGAAATGATCTAACACTTATGAGGGATTTTGTCCCCTAGTGAGGGCTAGACACTGGGTCGGTAAAAGAAATGTGGTCCACGTAAATAAGGAAAAAGTTTTGTTCTGAAATGAAGGAATTTCAGTTCCTAAAGCAAAGTAAACAGGACACGTGTGTCTACGCAGCAAATTGCAGCAAAGTTCTGGAAAGTGCCTCTACTTTACCAGACATTTAAATCAAAAGATTCTACTTCTCCTGGATTACGCTGAGTTGATGGGACTCGTCCAGAATTTTAGCAGGTGACGGAACCGTGGACAATTTATTGATGGGCCTGTCAGCTCACGCGACCCAGGAGGAAAGTGAGGACAGCATTCATTTCACAAGCATCCGTTCACTAAGGGCCAAAAGAAAATGAGTCTCTATACTTCAACTCTCTCGGGTAATGAAGGTCTTTGGTTTTAATAATTATCGCCTGTTGGTAAGATATTTATGAAACCGTTAGTGTCAGTAATTTTTACGACCAGTCACAGTTTCTGGGGCTCGTTGCATGGACACCATGGGGCGCCGCAGAGCAGGGGGGCACTGGAAGGCCGTCACGGCTCTTGCCGTCTCCTGCCCAGAACTGAGGAAGCCCCCCACCCTTTAACAAAGTCAAAACGCACATTCTTTTTCTTTCCACACACAGAGCTATTTTCAATCAAAACTTTTCCCAATCAATCCGCAGACAAAATGTGTTACTGTCCCTCTAGGCACCAGCACATCACTGAACTCATGCGATGGAATTGCCTTCCTTTAGAATGACATCCTTGCATTTACAGCATCAGAGGTCCTCCCGACCTTACACCGTACTGAGAGATACCTCTTCAGGTACCCTGCCCTCTCGTGCAGGAAAACGAAAAACGACATGGGATTCATAGTGATGAAATATGACAAATGAGAAAAACAGAACGACCACCTTCCACCTTATTAATCTACTCTGCCTGTAAGAGTCTTACTAAGTGGGGGCGTCTCACTTTCTTCTGAAATAACATTTCCTGTAGGGAACAGATAACTGTGTCCTTCCAATCTGAATTTCCACGAAAAGCAGACAAAACCGAATACGGCCCAGAGGCGCGCCTCCTGAGTATCTGCGCTGCCGGATGGGGCCTGGCCCCGTCAGGTCTGGCTGGACTCAGGGGTCCACGCCGCGTAACTTGTAGCAGCGACTCCTAGTCTTTACATGGGTCCATGGCTGTGCTTTCCCGTAAGTAAACTGAGATACAGATGCAGAGTCCTAAGGGGCATAAAAGCCGCTTCTTCGCGAGAACGTCCTGTTCGGTGGCCTCTGAAGGCAGTTTGCGCACGCGGTTTATCGCGTCTAATCAGAGTCGGATCCTTGGCTGGGCTCGCGCACGCTCGCTGGCCGAGTGTTCTCTGCGCTCGCCTGTCTGCCCTGCTGGCGCCGGCCGGTGGGGTTCGGCGCTGAGCCTCAGAAGCGTGCGCATGCGCCCCTCATTCTGCACAAGCAGCTCTAAGGAGGTTGGGAGGAGGCCGCTGAGTGCAGGTGGGCGTCTGTCCGAGAGATCTGGCTGCGGGAGAAGCTTCTGGAAGCAGAGGTGAATGTGGGAGAGCATGGGGGCAGGAGAACGGGGTGGGAGGGCAGGTATTCCCAGGAGAAGCTGGCCTGGTGGCAGGAGGTGGGGAGGGCAGGAGGCCCAGCCCAGAGGGTGGGTCCTGGGGCCCCGGAGGGCCAGCCCGGGCCACCTGGTGTTGAGGCCTGGACCGGGGGAGGGCCGACAACGGTGGGCACGGTGGGCATATCAGAGACAAGGTTTGGAGGAGCAGAGGGGGCTTCAAAGATGGTCAAGGAGTGTTGAGCTCAGGAGAATTTAGAAGCTGGGAATAACCAAGAGGGGGCTCGTGAGAGGGGCCCATTCAGGGCTTGGAAACAAAGCCTGAGGGTGGTGATAAATTGCCCAGAGACACAGCGGAGATGGCTTAGACCCGCTCGGAAAATTCTTCTGTGAAGGGCCTGGCAGTGGTCGAGCCTTGGCGGCCACGGGGTCTCTGCTGGGACCGCACACCCGGCTGTTGTCCTGGGAAACAGCCACCGGCCTTACGGATGATGTGGCCTTCAGCCAGTAAAACTGCTCTGAACGCTGAGATTCTAATTCTCCTTCTTTTGTTGTTTTCCATCTGTTTTAAAATGGAACGGCCATTCTTAGCTCACCATGAAACACAGGCATGGGGGGAGAGGCGGGGGAGATGCCGGCTTGGGGCTCCCGGGGGCAGGGTCTCCCGGCTTCCCTTGGACGTCACCTCCTGCACACGGTGTCTGTGTCCTCCTCCCCGAGGCAGGCGACCCAAAGCTGTCTCCACAGCGCCTCAGGGTCAACCTGTCCCTCCTCTCATGCATCTGAAGTTCAGCCTCACCAGCCTGCTGGCAGCTCCCACTCACCTGTGGGTTTCCTGCCCTCTAGTAATTTCCACTCAAGCTTCATGACCAAGTTTAAAATGTGCCACTTCGGTAAAGCTCATGCTAATTCCTCCAGGCAGAATGGACGCCTTGCTTCACTGTGCCTGAGTACGTGTTTCACTGTCTTCTCTTTATCCACAATCTCTTCCTTGAAACTTGTTATAGAGAAAGAAAGAATAGAGAGAGATGATGGATAGATGGATGATGGATAGATAGGTGGGCCCATGGATGGATGGATGGAGGGAGGGAGGGATGGAGGGATGGGTAGTGGATGGATGGAGAGAGGGATGGTGGATGGAGGGATGGAGGGATGGAGGGATGGAGGGATGGATGGTGGATGGAGGGATGGAGGGATAGATAGGTGGGCGGGTGGAAGGATGAAGGGATAGATCTATAGACAGGTGGATAGACAGGTAGATGAGCCAGACAGATAGCAACTATTGAGTGTCTGGAAGAATGCAGGTGGATAAATCAATGTTTGCTGAGTGTTTCTGATCACAGTTGGTGGAAGCCGAGGGATGACGTGCAGAGCCTGAGGCAAGGGTCCTGTTTCTCTATCCCACTGTGCACGTCCAGGCCCTGCTCCTTGCTCCCAGGCATTATGCTCCCCTGCCCCACAGGAGGCTCACTTCACTGTTTTTCTTTGGGAGCAATGGCCCAGTTCACTGTGTACCTGAGGCAAACCTTGGGGACAGCCCTCTGGGGGGTGACTGCAGACGCTGGTCACTCTGCGGTGTACACTGCCTGTCGCCCGGGCACAGGGATGGCCCTCCTCAGCTCACACCCCTCAAGAACCCTAAGCCTACCCATCTCATCCTCAGTGGGCACCTCCCTTGTTGTTTTGACTGTGGATCTTGTGGAAGAGGAATGGAGTTGTCTGTTTTCTTCTCAGTAGATTGTTGTAAAGGCCAACTTCCCCTTTTTCTTAGCTTCTCGAAGATCTAGCATTGAAGTTTCTGTTCTGTGTTCTTGTTTATCTGTGGGTCACCTGAAGAGCAGGGCTCTGCCCATTTCCAACAACAGGTGTTTTTTCCGGGGGTGAGAATAGACGCCAGTGACACTAACAGGCGTGAGTTCCCCTCTCTAGCCTCGTCTGCTGAACTTTGCTGCAGCCGCACGTGGCCAGCAGGCGGGGAGCGATCGCTACCTCTGCTCTTGAGGAAACTGCCACACAGGAAGATTAATGTATCTAATACCACATGGCTCCTAAATGGAAGAGCTGAGGAAGCCGCTGTGACCAGACATGTGCCTCCTGGTCACGACTTCGCCCAGATCCAGCCACAACAATGGGGTGAAGGAAATCAGGTCTCACAGGACAACAGCAACAAGACGTATGTAGCAATGACCACCTGGCGCAAGTGCCCATCAGATCACTACAAAATGTCAGTGAACTGGGAATCCTACAAGCACAATCCTTAATTACGTGCATTCAAATTCTTTTGGTCCCTCATTTGCAATCAGATGAATGAAGTTGTAACAAAGCCTGAAACTGGCAAATCCTTATTACAAAAAACCCAGATTGTTTTCTGTTATACCCTAAGCCACTCCCTTTTCCCACTGCCATCTTTGTCCCTATATATTTAGAATTGATACATGCAAGGGTAATCAATCTGAGATACATCAAAGAAATATTACATTTCATTCACCATACAAATTAATTGTTATTAAGGCAAAGAATGACTAAAATAATGTAGAATTGTAAAAAGGTTTTGGAACTCCCCAAGCATTCAATTTAAATGTTTTTTTTTTTTGAGTGTTGTGATTTTCATTAAATATCTTTTTCAGAGAGCAGCTCCGAGATCTTTCAAACCCTCTCTCCTCACCTCTGCTGGTGAACACCAAGAGACTCCTGAATCACCCAGCTCATGCAACCCACATCCCCACTGGTAAACTCTGCCAACTAAGTCCATACATCCTGGAATTTGAAGTAGAAGCGAGGTTAGATAAGTAAAGTCACAGAAACGCAGTCTTCCCCTCTGTGCTTCAACTACTTACCAAGTTAGCTCTGTGATGAAACGAGAACTAGTCTGTTTAGAGTTTACACCCCAGTAGTGGGTTCACATATGCATGAGTTAAAATAAACGATCTTGTCCTGTGAAGCACGCAGTGTTTATCTGTTTCATGGGTTCTATTTTCGTAGTGGCAGCTACAAGTGAGGCCAGTGACAAAGTTACAAAGCCAGGACAGGGGGCTCCCCAGGGCCCACACCTGGGTCCGAGCCCGCTGGAAGGAGGCCGGCGGGACCCGCAGGAGTTGTGCGCCCCTGGCTGCGTGTTAGAATCACTGGCTGACTTTTTAAAAATGCTGCACACAGGGAATACCTCCAGGGAGTCTGATTTACTTGGTCTGGGGTGCAGCCCTGGGCATGAGAATTTAAAAAGTCTCCCCAGATGAATGCGGCGTGCATCCCAGCTTGAGAACAGGGAGGGAACACAGAGCTTCTCACGAGATCCAAGAGCTCTGGGCAGCTGTCCCCGGCTCTCCTGGTTTTGTCTGTTGGGGCATCTATTAAAGGAAGTCAGTAAAGATGAGGACACCGTCTCAGCAGCAGCATGAAGCAGACGAGCCCACGGCTGTCTGCCTCTACGTCCTGCCAGCAGCCGGTTGCTCTGCTCTGGGGATAACGGGGGAAGGGCATCGCCCTCCCTCCCCCGGGGCCTGCTCTCCCACACCTGGGGCTGAAGGAACCCGCCTAGGCTGCCCGCGTGCTTTCCTTGCTGCCCCTCGAGTGACCCCATGCTCCAGCAGTTTGTAGGAAATGGATATACACAATAACAACATTAGCAACGGCAAGCGTGACTCTCATGTATAAGAGGGTGCACCTCCTACCATCATATCCTTTGGGGGATATATCCCTGGTTTGCACCTTGGGAGCTATGGCCCGCTTGCCATAAGTATGGCTGTCGTAACTGTTGTATTCAAACGAGGTCTTGGAATATTTCTCCAGCTCTTTGGCCAAGTTGGAGCGAGGCGTGGTGGTGGGGACGCTGTTTCTGTAGCCGTAGTGAGGGATCTCGAGCTGCTTTACGAAGCACATGGGCCTGGAAGCAAAAAGAGACAGTGCACAGCTGGCTTTCTCATGGCTGCGCATGAGACGTGGCTGGTCTTAAAATTAGAGCACCTTTGCTTAGCTGTGCTAAGGAACCAGACCTCTCACTAAAGTCCCAATTCTATCTTCCTGAGCAGAAGCCCAGTGTGCTGTAATGAGATGACCTCAAATCAGCAATCTGCCTAGATGCCAACTTTGGAAATAAAAAGAACAGAAAACGAAATACTTAACCTTTTGCCCTTTTTTCTTTTTCTTTTCAGAGTCTGGGGAGGTACGATGAAGATATGAGACGTGAACGTGGGAAAGAATCTCACATCCGTGCGTTTTCTTTTGCAGGGTTTGCAGAGAGTAAGAGTTACACACGGTGAAGTGAGCTAATAAGAAACTCCCTTAACGAAATACGAGGAAATGAAAAAAATGCTCTTAAGGACGTGGAGATGAAGCTAGATAAAAACACATCCTGCTGGACGATAAAATGGAGCACGTAGTGATGTATTTTGACAAATATTAACATGCACTCTCAAGATTGCCTAGTAGTCATTCATTTTTCTATACTTTGGAATTAAATATTTAAATGAAAGAACTCTCAATTACATATGCATTAATATCCTATCTTGTTTCTTCTGTGTGTCCATCTATCTATCCCATAGGCAGAATTTTTTAACTCTTTTTGAAATAATTTTAGATTTACAGGAAGTAGTGCAGAGATTCCTTTAGAGTTTTTACCTAAAACTTCCCCTTACGTTAACAACTTTATCAAGTTACCAACACATTTACTTTGATTTCATTAATTTAGCCTATTTACTTCTCAAATCAACCAAATGATGTAACGATCAGTTAAACGTCTATTACTTGAGGCATTTTGCCAGGCAATGGGCAGGGCGGTGGGGGGGCTCATAAATGAATGAAGCTGTAGGCCTTGCCTTCAAAGGTCACCTGGAATGTGATCTTGTTTTAGGAGCCCGAGCTTCTGAGAATCCTGGCGAGTGGAGGACACTCCCGGCCGTGAGATTCCTTCCATTCAGTTTTAAGGGAGAAGGTGGCATTTGTCAAGGTTAAGATCCAGGGTGGTGTAGGAAACACGCCAGGAAAGTCAAACAATGGGGAACGTCTCTGGGGGAACAGCAGGGACGGGCTGGGTGGGACCAGATTGGGACTCTGTCCATTTGTCCAGCAGGCAAGGCCAAGGGACTTGGGCCGGGGAAGGCCCGACCCCTGAGCCTCCAGGAGGTCGGGACCGGCTCCAATGGAGGCTGCGCTGGAGCAGAGGCATCGGGAAGGGACACTTGATGACAAAACGGAGCAGGTGATGGAGGCCGGGAGCTGGGAGGCTGCAGAGCGGGTGCGGCCTTGGGCAGGCCCGTAGCCCTCACCTAAGTCTCAGCGTCCCGTTAGACAATCTAAAGACTCTTAAAATCTTAAGTAATTGAACTGTTGGTTGAAATTATTGTTTTCTTCCTTCCTTCCTGTCTTACCGCCTTGAATGAGCGTCCCCTGCGTGGAGACATCCCGGGGAATGTGAAGGTGACGGGGATGGACACCAGGTCCTCCAGACCTGGCTTACGGCCGGGACGTCAGTGCCTGAGCTGAGCCCTCGGAGGCTGCAGAGCCCAGCCCCACGCCTCCCCTGCGGTGGGAGGGGTCCTTCTCTCCCTCCGGGCCTGTCCCCATGCTGCTTCCCCACCACGCAGCCGGAGGCTCGGGAAGAAAACTGTTTGCAGCTGCGCAAATCCTGGCCCACGATCTTCTGTTCTGTTGTCACTTGGCAGAAGGTTTCCCACTGCGTGACACGAAGAAAGGGTTCCAGGCTGTGAAGCACAGGCTCGGGATCAGAGCGGAGGCTCCGTCTGAACAAGGTGATGTTTGCCACTTCAGATGTATCTTGTCCGTGTCAAGCGGCCAGCGGAGCTCCTCAGTGGAAAGTAAGCTTGACACTGATCCCAGGACAGGCGTTAGTCACTTCGCGGCCACCCGACATCAGAAGGATGTGGGCACGGGGAGCCTTCCAGCTCTCGGGGGTCTGGCCCCAGTGGGGGAGGGAAATTAACAGAAGTCCTCAACTCTCTCTCCCTTTGCTCAAACTTTCCTTTGGTTAATAACTATTCCTTCTCACATGCACACAGCCCCGGGGGCCTGGCAGGGAGGTTGTCATGCTCCCAGTAACCAAGAGTGGCCTGAGGGGCCCTCGGGGAGAGCCTGTCAGGCATTTGGTGTCAGCGCACCTGTAAGATGAGCGAGTTACAGGCACCCTGGGGGCAGGTGAGGTCGGCAACGCCCACGCATAAAAATAGCTAGAGGAGCGCACCCCCGACTTTATCGGGGGTTTAGGCTCCTAGGGGGCTTTTATTTTTGTCTAGGGAAATATTTCTCATTTTCTATAAAGATTTGAACTTTGCTGTTGCGAGATAAAAAGGAGTTTAATGACAGTGGTGAATTCCTTTCAGAAAGATGGGAAATAATACAGGAAAAAACCAAAGAAGTGTTCGTATCGTTTGCCTAGTGGTTTTTTCCAAGTGATTTATGCCAAAGAAATAACAGGAGCATAGTTGTGCATGCGTGTGTGCGTGTGCGTGTGAGTGTGAGTGTGTGTGTTTACTGCTCTCCTTTTAATAGTAAAGTTGGAATCACACTAAGTGCCTCAGGGCCAGAACCCAGTCCCAGCACAGGTGCTGCCTCCCCCAGTGGGTACCAGCAGCTATGAGGATGACAGGTACGATTCTTACACAGACGAGGAAGCGGCTGGTGTGACACTGACTAAACAGGCAGGATGCACAGAGGTCGTCACGGTTTGCATGTGGATGAGGGTTTGAAGGGGACACGCGAAATGAGCGCTGAGGGAAGAGAGCTCCTCTCCCACCTGCGCTCCTGATGTAATCACCCTAACTGTCCAGGGGGCGAGCAGGCAGCGTCTGCGGCGTCCCCGGCTGCGCCACTGGGGACCGAGAGGTTTCCGGGAAGGCCTCTCACCCCTCTGCGCCCTGGTCTCCTCGCTCGTCAAGAGGGGGTAATGACACCATGCCGCCCGCCTGCCGGGAGCATCTGAGGACGAGATTTCTCTGCGCGCAGGGGAGGGGATGCTGTTACCCCGACGTCCTCGAGAACACGAAGCCCACCCCGCGCCTCCAAACTGAGGTGAAACTACTGGGGGCACCTCGTGAACTCTCTAAGCCTCCCTTTCAGCCAGCCTTTACAGAATCGTGAAGCGTCAGGGCCAGAAAGAAAGCCAGACACAGCTCTGTCTGCTTCTCTTGTGCGAACGGTCACACGGGGTCAGGGAGACCCGGGGGTGACGAGCCCTGCCCCCGCACAGCCCCCAGGATGGAGCCGCAGGGGAGGGTCGTGACCCCGGCGAGGTCTTCCAGCTGCACCAGCTCCCCTCCACTCCCACTGAGGACGGCCGCCCCTCATGAAGCAACCGGGTGCCTGGCCCGTGGGGACGGCCGTGGACGGACCCCGAATGTGTGTCTGGTACCTTAGCACTCGGTCCGAGGCCTGGTTGGACTTGGACACGTCACAGCTCTGGTGCTTTTCTTGGGCCTTTGCCAATTTCTCCGCTGCGGCAATAGGGCATCCGGAGAGGCTGCAATGACAGGAGGGATCTGAGTGTGTCCTCCGAGGCACTCCGACAGCAACCCCATCGCCGCCCCCCTCCTCTGCCTGGGGCGGCACCAGGCTCCCAAGCCTGTCAGGGGACATCACGGTGTTTGCCCCTGGCCTCCGGCAGACCATGCCGATGGCCGTGCCGTGTGTGCAGGACACGTGGTCCTTTCCAATGACAGCAACACAAAGGCTGTATCGTTAAAGGGAACATGAGATGTTAGACACCACTGCCGTTCTGGGACGCTTGCGGTTTCTGGAGCTGGGGAATTAGCCGCTTGGGTAGGATGGTTTCTAAAACGCCCGAGAACAGGGCTCTCTGGCGGCTGCTGACCACAGCACGTGGGATGCAGCGTGACCAGCCGGTCTACATCCTCCCCAGGAAGAGACACAGAAGGGAAGGAAAGCAGAGGAATCTCGAGGCTGCAGGAAAATGCTTTTCTGCCACTAAATATTTACGGGAAGGGACAACAGATGTGCTCCTTGGTGTTTAAGCTGACTCTTCATGAAACCCTGGTGTCTGCTCTTTGTATATCCGTGTGGGTGTCTGCTCTTTGTGTATCCGTGTGTGTCTCTGCACACAGTGCAGAGACTTAATCCGCATACACACAGCGTCTGGAAGCTGCGATTCTGCGGAGGTGTGATGGACGAGCTGACGCTGTGAACCCCCTGAACAGGGCTCAGGAGGCACCCCGCCAACCCATCCGTCATGCCCCCTTCTCCAGAGGACGCCCAGGAGCACCTCTGAAGGGCGCAGGTTGGCGACCTCATTCATTATAAACTTAACACAAGCAACCAAATTTACCGGAGAAGCAAAAATTACGGTGAAACTTATAAGAGTTTCCTCCGTTTAGATATACTTTTATGCCACTTTGTGAAGCTGAAACTATAGGCAGTTAAAGAAAAATCTGACAGAATCACTTTCAGGCCACTGGAAAAAAAAGGGAACTGATAGGAACTGAGTATTAGAAGGAACTTAGCGAAACTCAGAATAAGATAGGAAAAGGGAACTGGAATTTGTCCAGAGCAAAAGTGTGACTGCAGCCGTAGCCCAGGAGGGACGGGTCTGCCTCCTTAGTCCCCTCTCCTGCGGTGTGCTCTCCCACCAGCACCTTTGCACCCCTGCCCGCACTTTGGTGATGCCCACGCTGATGACCAGTGTTTCAGCGGGGATCACGGGGGCGGCCGGCTGGGGTCACACACGGCCCAGCCTCATGGGCTCTAGTCGCCGACCTGTCTGAGGCAGACAGGAAGGGCCCCTCGATCCCTGGAAGGTAACGGAGTTCTTACTGCCTTCCTTGGAGTCGCTGCAGACGGTTATGGTTCCGCCTGGGATCTGACCTCAAGGAGGACACCTGCCGGGGGACTGTCACCCCATCACAGCAAGGTGGGGGGAGACAGCTGAGAAATTCCAGTCTGCAAACGAGGGATCTAAGCGTCGGGCTTCGCCGCGCGCCCCGGGCCGGCTCAGCTCGGCTCTCCCCGCCCCCTGGCTCCCTGAGAGAAGTGCCCAGGTCTCCTGTCCCCTGGGGCAGGTCGTGCAGGGGCCGCGCCCCTCCGGAGGGCGCGGGAACATGGCCGCCGGGGATCTGCTCCCCTGCAGCCCAGGACGCAGGAGCTCTGCTTACCTTCTGTGCGAGTTCCTGTTGCTATTTACATGCCCTCGCCCTGTGCAGCCCGGAGTAGGACACTTGAGAACATTTTCATGCATGGCAAGAACTTGACAAGGAGAGGCAGAGAAAACAGCCCAGCGTTAAAACACAGAAATGGTCCCAACACAAGAATATGCAATCATTTTAACAAAGGCTGGGTTGGTTCACAACAGACAGTCCTACACACGTCTGTGATGGGCATGGGCAGGGAAACACATGTAGGAAGAGAAAGAAGGTTGTCTCCACCTGACTCTGACTGGCACGCAAAGCGGGGTGTGCTGGGCGGGAGCTGTGGCCCCGGGAAGCGGGGGCACGAACTGCTCCCAGTGGGCTAGGAAAGCAAGGGCCTCCCCGCGGAACTCCCAGCCGTGAGCGCGGAACAGTGATTAGCCATGTAACAGCACGCCGACCGGTGGTTTTAAAGACATGCCTCTGCTTTGGAAGCACGCGGTGTTAGGAAGGTGTGGTGGCCATGGGCAAACAGACAGCCCGAACCTGATTTTTAGATGAAGATAATTAGATGATGACTCTCCGTCTAGGAACTGGGTACCTTCTGATTTATTCTGTGAGGGAGGGAGGGAGGAAGTGCTCTGCGGGCCCCCACGTAAGACCCGGTGGGAGACGGAAGGCGTGGTCCGTAGGGCAGGGAAGCTACTGCCCACTGCCCGGAGACCGCATTCAAATTTCCCCGCCATGGTCATGGGCCTGGACTGTCTCCTGTCTTTCCCTTTCTGGTCCTCAGCGACCACTCGCTGCTCTGGACTGTGGGGACAGCTGGGGGGTGAGCAGTGCTGCTGGGTCAAGAGAGCCGACCCCCAGCACGGGCCCCAGCCCAGCAGTCTCCGAGCTCCACAGCACAAGCTGTAGCGAGGCTGCTGGACCTTCCCTGCGGCGAGGGTCACCTGGCAGCAGGTGACCACGATCTGCCCGAGCTCATTATGTAATTGTTATTTCCTACAGTTTCTCTCATCTCCAGAACAACCTCCCTCTTTCCCCTGAAACCTCCCTCCTATTTCCTCCCCATGTGGCCCTTACACCTGCTCTCCTCAGCCCTGGCCAGGTTCATTTTGGTTTCATCTTTTCAGCGGTCACAGCTGCATCGTCCGTGCAGGTGGTCGATGCCCCATCTGTGGAGAGCTGATCCGGGGCTCGCTCTGTGCTGGGACCCGGCTGGAGTGGGCTTGGGGTCTCCTCTCCGGGGGACCCTCCCTCCCCTCCTCAGTCTGCGCTCTGACCTGCCCACCCTCTTCCTTCAGGGAATGACCCTTCCTTTCCCATCCTTTCCTGACACGCTATCATCTTCTTATCACACCACACAGGCCTCCCCTCAAATTAACATACATCGTTCCTTTCCTTTTATGCTAAACTCTTCAACTATTAAGACTCCCCCGGGGATGGCACGCGGCTTCCGTGCTCGCCTGCGGCGTGGACCGCCCTGTCCTGCCGACTCCCACTCGGTCCTCACCCTGGCCGGCCCTGGGACGGGATCTGTGCTGCTCTGTGCCTACACGCTTCCAGCTTCCTCTGCGGCTCACGCCTCTCTCTCAGGTGTCAGCTGTCAGCTTTTCCCAGCAAACCCGCCGCCCTCTGCACCTCCCCCAGTCTGGGCTGCTGCTCAGCCTCCGTCGAGGTCTCCCCTCCAGGCAGTTTCATCCCGTTTCTACGAACGCTGCGGAGGACACACAGGGCCACCTGTATGCCTGGCCTCCTCCAGGTGTCCAGGCCGGCCCTCCAGCACCCTGCGGGAATCTCACACACAACTTCCAGCTTCAGTCGGAAAAATCCAAGCGTTCGTTCCCCTATTGGACGTGGCCCTGGCTTGATGCCCGGTTTATCGCCCTTGCCATGGACCAGGGAGACACCTAGATGTCTTCTCAATCTCCCTCCCTTTCTCCTTCTCATGGCCTGTCCTGCCAACCTGTCTCTGTCCCTCTGCCACTGCCTCCTTTCTGCCCTGGTCTCCCGCGTGGACCGTTACGACGGCTTTTAGAAAATGCCGTGGGTTTTCTCTCTCACGCAGGACCGGCAGAAGCGTTGCCCCAGTGAAGTCTGCGGGAGGCCACGGTCCCTGATGCCCACAGCAGGGGCTGGAGCTCGGTTACGCTGTGGCCGTGCTGTCTCACGCCCCCTCCTCGGCTGGGTCGGGAGTTCCGGGGGGAGGCCAGAGCTGTGTCTCATCTGTGGTGTGTCCTCTGTGTATCTAACACAGTATGTTTCAAACTGGGTGCAGGCTACTTTGTGGAATTCAAGTGAACGGACATGTGAGTAGGGGACAGTAGCCCAGAAAAAGCTAAAAAATAAAAAGTAGAAAAAGAGAGACGTATCTTCTATGGAGTCCTTTAATTCTTTTACATGTTTATGGTCCTATAAAAAATTGCGTATGAGTAAATCTTTAGAAGCGATTTTCTGTGGGTGCTCTGGGAGGTGTCTGTAACTCTGGTGTCAGAGCTGAGTCCCCACGTCACGTGAGCAAAGGTGAGGCGAGGTGTGATCTGACCGGGTCTGCGTGAGCAGGTTCGGGTGCAGCTGGTCAGGACACAGGCCTCGTCTGACTGCATTTAGACGCTTCTTGTGAAAATATGGAGTCAGGAGGATTGCTCAGATGAGAAGGCACTGATGTTCTACTTTGATGTCTCAAAGAAACAGTGCACAAAGAAGCCCTTTCTTCTTCAAACATTACTGCTTGGTCCTAATGCCCTCTTTGTAGATGAGGACAAGAAGTACAGAGCGTGTCACCCGCCCCGCGACACACAGCTTGTTAAGACTGAACTCGAAACGTCAAACCCAGGTCTCCGTGGAGACAGAGGAGCTCAGGGTTGGGACGGAGGTGGGTTTAGGTCTGAGCTCAGTTCTCTGCTCGGACCAGCTCAGAAAGCTCTGAGCATCTTCAGGGCGCTGGGTGCTGTGCTGCTTCCCGGGAGAGGCGGTGACCCTCTGGCCTTCATGTCCCTCATCTGACAACAGGGCCAATACCCCCTGCAGGGTTTATTGGGATTAGATGGGTGCCAGCCAGCGGGGTGCCCGGCCGCAGGGGGTGCTGGGGCAGAAGCTGCTGTGGGTGAAGCGAGCTACCCCTGCTCATGTAACACACGGGCGCGGCCCCTCTCCAATCCGCTGTGGCCGCAACACTGCGCCTTTGCCCACAAGGCGGTTCTGAGAAACATGGCTTTACTGTTGCCAGGGGCCACTTGCAAACCTGGAGCCACAGTAGCTTCTACAAATACGTCACCTGAAAGCACTCTGCTAAAGCTGTTTTCTAAGCTACGAGCTTTTCTCTGTACTTCCAAGGCTGACCGTTGTGATGGGGAAGCAACGTCACCACTCAGCTGGTCATTGTCACAAACAAGCCGAGCTATGACATATCCCCCCCATAGAAACCGTGTCTCACGGAATGAGGAAAATCCCTACCGCCTTAGACTTGAAGTCAGGATCCGACACAGAGCCATTTCTGAAAATGTGCCTTTCTTCTGAGCCATCCATCCTAACTCTACCTAAATAGTTGGCATACCTTATGTGCCGAGAGAAAGATAGACAAGAAAAAGGGCTCATCATTTCAGTTCTGAAAGAAATTTAGTTGTCTCCATAGGTCAAGCGCATATTCTCAGAACTTAACTAATTAAAACGGGTGTGTAAGGTCCGAACCCACCCAAGTTAAACCCTCTTACTTAAGATCTTATTGTGTAGAAATGTCGGGACAACATGGAATAGATTTTACGAGTAAAATGCAGTAACACGTAAGTACTGGTTCGCGGAAGTGGAGAAATTCAGATAACTGTGGGCAAGAGACGTCTCGAGGCCATTTGCCTCCGGGATTCAAAGCCGTGTAGTGCTGCATGGATGGCTCAGAGACTATCTAAATTCAGTTCTACAATTTGTGAGGAGAAAAGGAGAGAAGTGACTGGCTTGGGGGTCACAGAGCAAGTTAGAAATGAAGTAAGGACCAGAGCCCCGGCCGGCTGCTCGGGGCCCGAGCTGCAGAAAGCAACACTGGATGGTGAGCCTGGGTCCTGGGGCAGGTCTACGGGGACCACGCCGAGGAAATGCTGGAGGCTGCGGGGTGGGTAGAGCCCTGGTCCTGGCTGAGCTGCCCTCCCGGACAAGGAGGGGACACCTAAGTCAGGTTGCACTGACCAGAGATGGAAATGACAGAGGCGAGGATGCAGAAACGAGTCACAGGTGTGCGCGCTCCAGGGCGCTGGTGAAACACGGACTTACTTTCTGGAGGGACCCTATCTTTGTGCGGGCATCCGGACAGACTGCGGTGATGTGGATAAAGCCCGGTTACGTGGCCCGTTCCATCGCACCCGGGGGTGGGGCACTTGCTCTCTTTCTTTTCTGCTCTCGAGGGATCTAAAAGCGACAACAGGTGTCAATAGAATGAATTTTTTACCAGCTGAAGACAAATGTGAAAATTTAACAACCGAAGAGACCTTGATCAATAAAGAAACAAAGCAGGTGTCGGGGACAGACTGTGACATCCGTGGGTAGTTCTTTGGTTTGGGGTGAATTTTTAACCTTAAACGATGTAATCATGAATCATAACGTATTTTACTTTCGACACTAAAGAGAAAAAGGCTCTCCCTACCTGAACTCTTGATTAATTGTTTCCCGTGTGTTACATGATAAGCCGTTGCTCAAAGAAATCAACATAAATAATGATGAGACAGTGACCTTCTCAGAGAACAAAATGTTTCCGTGATCCTTCAGCAACTGCTTCGTGACATCCAACCAGGAAACGTAATGCCATTTAAGCTCTTGAGCAGAGCTTCTTTCTTACTGAGCGCTCTGATTGCATGTGCTACTAGTTGCACAGTTTTACCTGTGCTGACACTTCTCCTGCAACACTGTCCTTAGCACGCCAATTCAGCGCTTTTCTCAAGACCAGCTGAACTCTCAGAAGGCACTGCAAGCAAATGACCGAAATGGTGGAAGTCCCACCTGACAGAGGTGATGGGCAATCAAAAATGTTTCAGAAGCTGCTGGAGCAATAATTTGTTTTGATCTCCTCGTCTGTACTTGGAACCAGAGGCAGGCTCTGACAGCTGTGCGTGCATGCACAAAACTAAGAGGTGATGCTTCTAGGCAGCCCGTGGGCTCTGCAGTGCCAGTCGGGGAGGAGCAGAGCAGACGTTTGGTCAAAACTCGAATGGCACATGCCAGAAATGCAATGGCCTTGCTAACAAAATTATTTCTACATCCAGAACTGACCACAGTTCATAAATGTGCAGAAAATAACTCCCAAAACCCAGACCAAATAGTCCCAGGAGTGTGTGCAACACTAGTTTTGAGCCCGTTTTCAAAACCAGGTGCACAGATGATCGATAGATGGCAGTTCCTAGGAGTTTGGCCCAGGGATGCTATGGTTAAAATTTCTTTAAGGCTTTAATATTTTTATAGTGATATCTCTTTAATCAGGCCAATCATGATCACTGGAAAATAGATGTTTTACTTTTGGCGAAGAATTCATTTTATATCAAGAAAAAAGATTGGTTTAAAAATTTTGGAACTTTTATGGGCTTTTTTCTCAAGTCATTCATGTGAACTTGAAACAGACAAAGGACTCACAGGCATATATAAAGACTTTTATGTTTATATAAAAACCCCTCCTTTTATTTTTAGCTAACATTCTATTCTCTGAAATGTGTCTTTAAGGTCCTGGAACCTCTTAAACCGGTGATGGCGTTGAGGGTAGTGTCCTAGATATAACAATGGGCTGCTTCCCACCATTATTTATAGATAATCATCTCTGAAGACAAATCTAAACCTATGCTGTGGTGACTTCATTTCTAAATATCTTATTGGAGCTTCTCTTACACGTGCAACCGAAAAGCTCAGCATCTTATTGCCTTTTGAGTAATTTCATAATAATAGCGGTACAACTGAATGAAGGCAAATGTAAAGTAGTAAGTGCGCAGTAACAGTTCCAAGGAAAATATTAGTTAAGGTCATAAACTAGAGATATAATTTAAAACCACAGACTAGATATAAAGGACTCTTAAAGGATAAACGTAAGCTCTACTAGTGACCATTAAGCGACTCTTTTTCACGAGTATGTTTACAGTTTCCTAACAAATTATATTAGTTCACGATTGCGAAAGTGTTCTGAAGTTAAGCACAGATTTGTGCAAACGCCGTGTGGCTCCGTCTACTGCAGTTTTGGAAACATCAAGTGTGTACTCTCCTCTCGATGCCTGCGTCCTGGTGGAGGCGTGTCTCCTCTGCCTTCACCAACACCCCCAACCCCTTGCTTTCTCCCTTCTTGCAATCCCAGTTCATCTTGAAAGCAAATCTTGGAACAAACGTTAAACAACCAAGCAAGCAAACAGGCCAATGATTCAACCAAAAACCCTGCAACGATGTCTAGAGAAAACTGTGTGCTGTGTTTAGGCTGCACCCTTCCTCCCTTTCCGTCAGCTGCTTGAGGAGAAGAAAGACAGAGGACGTTGTGTGATGAACTTGTTTTTTTAAATATCTTTGGGTCGCTCCACGCAGCATGTGGGATCTTTGTTCCCTGACCAGGGATTGAACCTGTACCCCCTGCACTGGAAGCTCAGATTCTTAACCACTGGACCGCCAGGGAAGTCCCTGTGATGAACTTCTTTTGTTTCAGCTCAAGCTTTTGGAAAGGTTACTCATTTATAATTTAAATCAGTTTGAGAAGATTGTGTATGAATGAGAATTGGTGTGAGTGTTCTCTCCATGTTTAATAAAATACCAGAGAAGCTGACAATAGATTGATGATGTGCTATGTGCCTGTGTTGGTAAGAGAGCACATAGCTTTTTTTTTTTTTTTTTAATAAGGAGGGCATTCAGCTCTTTGCCCCATTTTGCTGTCCTTGCTTGGCTTTATTTATTTGGTTTTGAATATAACTACGGACGTCGTCAAAAGAAATTTGGAAGTGATGTGGACCACACTGATAAGAAATGGTGACTCACTTTGATCAGAGGAGGAAGATCTGGAAAAACTGGGGAGAGGCAGAAATCAGTGCTTTCCGACTCATCTGGAAAGTCCAAATCCCCAACCCTTCCCCCATTTCGGGGGCAAGAAGCACATCCTGGTTCGGGGCTTTCACCGTTTGTTGCCATGCTGTCCCCATTTATTCAGGGGAAGCGAGTGATTCGAATTCCACTTCTTGCCAAAAACAGAATAAAAGAAAATAACAAGAATAACAAAACAAAATGGGTCAAAATCTACAGCAAGCTGGTGGGTTGAAAGGAACCACAGAGACCAAAGAAGGCACGGCAGCATTGGGTCCACGTGAGCCCGCATGTTCCCTCAGTAAGTAAAGCGCTGCTTTCTCATGCCCAGACTCAGTCCTGAAATGCACCCTGCAGAATCCCAAACAGAACGCTACCGCATTTGTCCACCGGAGCCAGCCCATGAGAAAGGACACTATTTCTTCCTAAAAGTGTCTAGTTCCTATGTGAGTCTCCAATATCCAGCTAAAGATTTCTAAGAGATTGCACTCTAGAAGCTGCGTCTCCTGGTCTCGGCAACACCCAAAGCAAGCTTGATGCCTCACTCCGTGGCCTTTAACACATGAGCCTTCCTCAGTCTGGCCTGCACCTGCTTTACTGAAACGATGGCCAGCACCCACGCACCGGCCACATCCAGAACCCGACGGGCCTCTGGCTAAGGTTCATCTCCACCTGGGGTTTGGTTAGAGCGAAGCCCAAGGTGCCCCTGGAGGCACGTGCACACATGGAGAGGAGAATACACACCTGTGTAACCGCAGAAGAAGGAGGTTCTGATCCTTTGAAGTTTCCGTAGCAACGGATTCTCAAACCAGATTCTTGAACCTCATTCTAAGGAAACTCAATATTAATCAGAAATGGAACAATATACAAAACAGAAAAACATTTTGGTACTAATATGGAAGAATTTAGGGAATCACCAATTTCACCCTTGAAGGTGCTTCTCACTTAGTTCTGAGAGTCTCGTAATTGAAATATTCACAAGGTCCTACACGAGGTCAAATTATCATCCACCTCGTATTGAAAGAGGATGCAGCTGTTACTGGAAGCATGAAGTCAATCATTCAGGGTGGAAACATACGTATTAGGTGTAGTGGCTCCGTATGCATGTGGTTGAATTTACAGATCTATGCAAACACGTGCCCACAAAGTTCACAGGTGGAAACCTGGTTGGAACTATCACAGTGCCTGGTTTCGAGTGTCTCCCAATAAAGCAAGCACCATAACTGTTTCCATGATGGAATGGAACAGTGAGGGGGTGAATACACTAAAGGGATGGTGACTGATCTGCGCCTGGGACACACCAGGCCGTGCGTAGCAAACGGTTCCCATTCCTCACTACCTTAAGATAATGAACGTGCCGTCACTGCCCTTGTCTTACGCTATCAGTCATCCTGTTACTGTTCAATTTCTGTCAGGGGTGTTTTCTGTGGGGGAGGTTTCATCGATAACTGACATTTGATGATCATTTTATAAATCACGATGCCACCTATTCAATGCAATTTACCCAATACGTGCTTCATCCCTGATGGACTTTTTGTCACATAAACCCCCGCCACTCCACACGGATTGCAGGTCATCTGTAAGAACACAGGCTCACCCTAATATTTTCCCTCACGTGATGGGCTTGTGCTCTGACCCTATCTTTCCAAGGCATGCGTTTTCCACTGAAACGTCATGTTATCCAGCTGCTTTGTGTATTTCTCAGACAGATATTTCATTTGCTCTTCAGAGACGTAATCACAAAATATAACTCTGGAATCAACTCTAAGAAACATGTGTGCGTGATGTAATGGAGTGGGATGCGCCCCCTGCATCGTAGCCCCTAATACCCCTGACAGCTTTACCCTAGCGCACGCTTTCATGAGGCAACTTACGTTAGGTAGAAATATTACCTTTACCATAGTATGGCTTTTTGACATGGCTGTCACCGGACTTAGGCTTCCTCTCCTCCCCGGGGAGCGGTCGCGGTGACTGGTCCTCGTAGGACCTCAGACTGTCCCTCCTTCCTGCCTCCACCGCCATCTTCTCCCTCATGGCCTTGGCCCGCTCGGTTTCCAGGGCAATGGCTTTCTCCAGGAGGGTCAGGTTGCCCTTGGTCATGTCGAACACCTCCTCCGACCTGTCCGAGTTCACAGAGGTGGCGTCGTCCTCTCTCTCGCGGTACCCATCCTCCTTGACGCAGCTGGAGAAAGTTCTGGGTCTGGGGCTCAGCTGCTCCTCCAGCCTCATCAGATTCATCATGTCCGAGTAGCTGCGGTCGGGCGTCCTTCCTGGGAAGTCGTCGTCCTGGCGGCCGTGTGGGCGGGGGCCGGCACCGGGCTGCGGAGGCCGCTCCTGGGGGCTGCCCTCGCTCAGCTTGCGCGCCAGGTCGAAGCACTGGTTGCGCAGGCACTCCAGGCTGCTCAGACACACCTCCTCGTCGCTCTCCTCCACCAGCTTCTCCGCCAGCCCATTGTTGGCGGCCTTGCCCAGCGTCGTGTAGTTCAGGCTCCTGCTCTCGGGCGGCGCCAGCGCATCTGCGTAGCCGCGCTCACCCGCGTGGTCCCCCAGCACCGCGCCGTGGCCCTGGGCCAGCAGCTTCAGCGAGTCCACCGTCTCCCTGACCACGTCGCTGTCCAGGTCCAGGCTGAGCTCGCCCTTCCGGCCGGGGGTCTCGTTCTTGTCGCTGTCGTCCTCCAGGCTGTGGGACGTGTTGCTGTTCATCTCTGACTCGGTCCGCGCCCGGTACGCCGCGTCCTCGGCGATCTTGCCCAGGTTCAGCAGGGACTTGGCCACCAGCTCATCGTAGTTGTCGTACTCGTCATTATTGTTGTCATCCTTCTCCGCGTCCTGCATTATGCGAGCGCTGTGACAGTTCAGCTGATGGCCTTCTGCAAAGAAAATGAAAAAAAAAAAAAGGACAAAGAAGAAAAGAAGAGGAAAAAGTGGCTAGAACTTGTAGCTGCAACAGTGCGGACGGCGAGCTCAGGGCACGTGTTACGCCCAGCCCGTCACGTCACAGGACCCGGAGGCCCACCTGTAGGTCCAAGGACAGTGGCAGCAGAAAGAAAACGCGGTGCGCTCACAGCACGGTAGGCCATTAAAACACCTGCTGCAAATGACGAATTTCCTGAATTAATATTCAAAGCAACCACTCTATAGGATAAGTATAATTTTAAAATATTACTTTTCCATTACTTCTAAATGTTCAGCATCACTTCTTTTATTGGCCTTCTTTATTGACAGCCCAACCAGACGCATAATAATTATGCTCATCGTATGACTAGGCTTTCTAAGAGTTCGTGAACTCGTCGCCGACTTGGAAGCAGATGTGCACACCGATCGCTTTTAAACTGTTTTCACGGTGATGCTCTGGTTCTGGAGGGTCCTGCAGGGATGCGCCGACACTGACTCTGGGCGGTCAGTATCAGGAACACACGTTGGGGCTGGGAGTGGTTTTGAATTTTCTACCTTAGTGACAACTTATCAAGATACACTGTGAAGCAAGAGGAATGCCCCAGCCAAAGCTTAGAAGGGAACTCTGATGCGCTGAGGTATCTCAGCAGGTTGGAGAGGGTGGGTGGGGAAAGTACGCAGTGACCAGATGCCCACGAACAGCAGGACTCTGATGACTCGGTGCCACTGTGACACACTACCCAGCACCCACCCCACAGCCTCGGGAAAACTGTGGTGAGCTGGCGGAAACAACCTGTGAACAAGTGTCATATCCAATCTCAAAAAAGATTTAGGAAAACTCAGTAAAAAAAAAGGCCAAGTTAAAAATGACAGGAAACCCCCGTGTTTCATCTGAAATGTATTCCGTTCAACACTAAAGGCATAGCTGGGATGATTCTCTCCCTTACGTTACGTGACCGCTACCACGTATATTGCAAAATATAGACAATACTAAATGGAGTCTCAGATGGACCCCACCCCTACTTTAGTTTGCATTTGGTTAACTGCCTGCCATTTTCAAATATACTCTTTGTTTCTATGATTAAATCAACCAGAGTAAGAAGAACTTTTAAAGCTTATTAATGAGGAAATGAGGCGTATTGATTCGTAGAAGGTGCCAGCTAACTCAGAGCTGACTCAGGGCTGACTCAGGGCTGACTCAGGGCTGGCTCAGGGCTGACTCAGGGCTGACTCAGGGCTGGCTCAGGGCTGGCTCGGAGCTGGCTCAGGGCTGGCTCGGAGCTGGCTCAGGGCTGACTCAGGGCTGACTCAGGGCTGGCTCAGGGCTGACTCAGAGCTGACACAGAGCTGACTCAGAGCTGACTCAGGGCTGGCTCAGGGCTGACTCAGGGCTGGCTCAAGGCTGACTGGCTCAGGGCTGGCTCAGGGCTGACTCAGAGCTGGCTCAGGGCTGACTCAGAGCTGGCTCAGGGCTGACTCAGGGCTGACTCAGGGCTGACTCAGAGCTGACTCAGGGCTGGCTCAGGGCTGACTCAGAGCTGACTCCGGGCTGGCTCAGGGCTGACTCAGAGCTGACTCAGGGCTGACTCAGAGCTGACTCAGAGCTGACTCAGGGCTGACTCAGGGCTGACTCAGGGCTGGCTCAGGGCTGACTCAGGGCTGGCTCAGGGCTGACTGGCTCAGGGCTGGCTCAGGGCTGACTCAGAGCTGGCTCAGGGCTGACTCAGAGCTGGCTCAGGGCTGACTCAGGGCTGACTCAGAGCTGACTCAGGGCTGGCTCAGGGCTGACTCAGAGCTGGCTCAGGGCTGACTCAGAGCTGACTCAGAGCTGACTCAGGGCTGACTCAGAGCTGGCTCAGAGCTGACTCAGGGCTGACTCAGGGCTGACTCAGGGCTGGCTCAGGGCTGACTCAGGGCTGACTCAGGGCTGGCTCAGGGCTGACTCAGGGCTGGCTCAGGGCTGACTCAGGGCTGACTCAGGGCTGACTCAGGGCTGGCTCAGGGCTGACTCAGGGCTGACTCAGGGCTGGCTCAGGGCTGACTCAGGGCTGGCTCAGGGCTGCCTCAGGGCTGCCTCAGGGCTGGCTCAGGGCTGGCTCAGGACTGACTCAGAGCTGGCTCAGGGCTGGCTCAGGGCTGACTCAGGGCTGACTCAGGGCTGACTCAGAGCTGGCTCAGGGCTGACTCAGGGCTGGCTCAGGGCTGACTCAGGGCTGGCTCAGGGCTGACTCAGGGCTGACTCAGGGCTGACTCAGGGCTGGCTCAGGGCTGACTCAGGGCTGACTCAGAGCTGACTCCGGGCTGGCTCAGGGCTGACTCAGGGCTGACTCAGGGCTGACTCAGGGCTGGCTCAGGGCTGACTCAGGGCTGACTCAGGGCTGGCTCAGGGCTGACTCAGGGCTGGCTCAGGGCTGACTCAGGGCTGACTCAGGGCTGACTGACTCAGGGACCCCGAGTGTTTTCTTCATGGATTTTGTGCTGTCTCCTCGAACAGGCTTTTGTTGGTGAACCGGGTTTGGACATCGGCACATCAATAACAGAGAACAGCGTCCTTGCAACACACACACAGAGCCAGCACAGTTTTGAAATCTAACACATCTCCCCAAACCTCAGCAAGTCAAATCGGCCGCGTATAAGTCAGAGAGCACCACTAATTGCACCAAACAAATATTGTATCTCTTCTGGATAATTCCTAGGAATCAATCTCCTTAGAATAAGGTACGCGTTTTCCCAAAGACCGTCAAGAGGGAGGAAAACAAAACCAGCGAACGCATCAGAAATCCCAGGGAAGTGTTCACCCAACATGCACACCCGACACAGCTCAGGGCTAAGCTCTCAAGACTCAAAGGCACCCCTGCCTTCAGGGGCCCTTGAAAGTGTGACTTATATTCTCCTCTCAATTTATGCACTTTTGTCTTTACATCCGTGGGCTGATCAGAGAAGCGGCCTCTAGATAACCAGGCTGCGTCACCTCTGCACGAAACTGGCGTTTTGGGGGAACCAGCGCCACTGCACCCACCAAGAACCAACCACCAGATGAACCTACATGTTGTGGTTGAAAACAAGGCACCACGTGCAACCGCTGGAAGCATTTTGCAAGTTGATTCTAGGCAGAAGCCGAGTCAGGTAAGAGGTGGCATTGTCCTGGTTTCCTCCTCGCTCTCTCCCATCACGTGAAGAGCTTGGAGTAGGAGCGGGTCAGGGCAGAGAGGCTATGCCCTGCACCCTGGCATCTAAACCACCGTGAAGGCTGCACGGGAGCCTGATGCTGACGGGGCCCACAGTTTCTGAAGCTCCCCACCTTCTACCACACTTGTCATGTGCATGATTTTCATTAATTCTCCAAATTCAGAATCTCAGGATGAGCTTCCACTCATTTGCTCCAAAGAGGAAGTGGTTTCCCCTCAACGTCACACAGAACAGGGACGTGGCTCAGCTTTCCAATCATACACTGTTCATGTCTCCACTCCTTGCCAGGTGACCTTATCGCTTTACAAGGAGATTAAAGGAAGGTGGACACGCTTCTTCACGCGGCCTCCCGGCCACACAGGCGAGGGAGCCTGTGAACAAGCTGGGGGGTCCTTTCCCTTCTGAAGACCTGGACCCTGCAGGCTGCCCCTTGCTGCGTAGCCACATCAGGGTGACAGTCACGGGGGAACTTATACCTCCTGGTCCAGGCCGGGCCTTTGCTGTTACTGGCTGGGTGACGCTGGCGGCCCGAGCCAGGCCTGAGCCCTCACTGGAACCACGAGAATTCTGTGCCGCATAAAGACCCGCACAGTGAACGAGCCCTGCACGCCTGGTGGCAGGTCTCCGGGGAGGCCGGGCCCACACAGCAGACGTGGAGGACTTTGCGTACTTGTAGGAGAGATCTGGGGACAAGGGACACTGGGTTAGCGTCGGCGGAGCAAGGCTCAGCTCTCCCTCCTGGTCACCAGCTTCCATGCCCCCCGAGGCTGCCGGATGGGGATGTCTGGAGAGACTGCACGAGAGGCTGGAAATCCTGGCAGGTTAATGGACGTTTTCAAGTTATTGGTATTTAACTCTTCCAAAACGCATGTGAGATAAAGTCCAGCCTTAATGATGTGGGCGGATGGAAGGGATCCACCAGGCAGCCTGTCAGCAAGAAGCTTCTAAGCTGCGGCCTCCAGAATTCAAATCATTCACCGCGAGCGTCTGGAATTCCATCTCCGGTCTCGTGCTTTCAGGCAGTTTACCCCTCTAGCTGTGCCTTTCCTGCGGCTCAGAATGAAATGGCCCGCGTGTGGAAGTTGGCTGCGGGAAACAGGCCAGAGTGTTCTGGGCCAGCCAGGCATTAACAACATAGAACCGACAGTCCACGAACTCAATTGCCAACCCAAAGAGATTCAGGAGTCAGTGGAGGAGTTCTTCCTGTGATCGGTGATCCAGGAAACAGGGAGAGTGCACTTGTGATGAGAAAAGGCATTTTACCAGGAAGTTATTTTAAAGTTCAGGCCCACATTCTAAATAAAAGAACACGGCTACTCAGACAGAGGTTTAAGGAGAAGGCCAAGGTGTCTCAGTGTCCTTTTGTTGGTTTTCTATCTCGAGCCTCTTCTCTGGCAAAGCTGTGCGGTAACAGGAGGGAAAGGCACCTGCCGGTGGGGGCCGGCCCAGGGGTCTGCCTTTGGGAGGGGCTCATAGGATGGCCGCACCTGGGTGGAACTTGGAGGAGACCCGGCCCGCCCCTCCGAGGGGAGGAACCTGTGCCCAGAAGCGCAGGCGGTTCAGTGGCTCAGGGTCTCCCTAGTGTTTCCTCATCAAACAAGAACCTTGTTTTTACTGTAATTACATGCATTTTTGGATTCCTGTGTGAGTGCTGTAAAACGTCGTAGGTCTGAATTTTATCTCCTTTGAATCAGATTGTTATAAACAATTTAGGCTCAGTAGCTAAAATTAGAAAACCAAAAGCATTTCTTTCAAAAAATGGAGCCGTGTGTGGTATTTTGTCTCCATCTTCACGACCGGAATTTGCTGTGGTCAGAACTCTGTGGATTATAACTTTATAAATACAAGCACTGGCTTCGTTTAGTATTTTGTCTCTAAAAAATATGTCTGACGCACCTTTTAATTCTTTCAGTGTCTAGTCCTAAACCTGATTGTGTTACTACTGTTCTTTCTAGCCATTAAAATAGGCCGTAGGCCAGCAAATAGAAAACTGGCTTAAAAAAATAAATAAATAAAATACAAGAATACAAATACAGGAAGAAGAGACACTTCTTCAAAGCAGAAACTGCTCCAGATTTACCAGGTCAGAGAAGACATGGTCTAAGAGTCCACCCTCGTGGGTTTCAAATCACCAAAGGCCACAGTTTCTTACGGCATTAATAGGTGTTTCCTTTTTGATTACAGAAATAAATATCAACATTCACTTTTGACTTGTAACTACAGAAATGTGATGATATATTAGATCCTAATGAGAAGATGACGGTGTTTTAATAGCCGCAGCAACTGCAGGAGAGAAGCAAAAGTGGTGATCATTGCACACACCCCATCGAGTGAACACAGAATAACAGCCCCGGTGGTCAGTCTCGTGGCCTGCGGCTGTCAGTCCTCATTTCATGCCCACAGGGGCCCTGTGAGAAGGAGGTGTCACCTACTGTCCTTCCGAAGGTGACACCACGGAGCCCCAGAGAGGCTGGTGTTTCCTCCACATCATCTTGTTGCTAGGTGACAGGGCGGGACGCCATCCCAGGATGCTGGGCCAGCACGGCCTCCTTCCACAGCAGCCGGACCTGCCCGTCCTCGCCGCCACGGCCCGTTCTAGACCAGCCCCAGCCGGGCGTCCAGCTCTGCACCCACCACGGTTGCTGCCTGACAGCCACTTGGAGCTGCTGTTGCTGTTCGGAGCCTTCCTCCTCTACGCTGGTTTGCTGAGGCTTGAGGGCTCGTTATAGCACCAGGTGTTGAGATGTCTGCCGGAATTGCCAGCTTCGTTGGCCTGTCACCTACGAGGGTCCTGAATGGCGGAGTTGAAGTCCATTCTGATGCGGAGAAAAGGTTTGGAAATTAGGAACATCTTGGACTGGGTTCATAGGACCAGCGTCCTGGGCAGCGTGAGGGGACCGAGTGGGTAGGAAGGTGGGAGGGTCAGGGACACCCAGGCATGAGGTTGTGCAGAGACGGGGGAGGGAAGGACCAGAGGACAGACCGACCCCCTCAGTGATCCATGGACTTGGACCCTCTGAAGACACGTAACTCCTGCAGCCCTGTCCCCAAGACCAGACGGAGCAAATTCTGCAAATACCCCCGACCCTCTTTGAGACGTTGTGGACCCTTTCCCTCTGTGGTAGGAGGGGCCGTCCCACTTGCCCAGGCACTGCTCTTACTACAGCTTCTGCCGGGGGGGCGCCAGCCTCGGCCGCCTGAGGGGGTGAATCCTGGTCACAGCCCTTCTCCCGTGGCCAGCACCGGGGCCCTGGCAGCCCTTCCTCCTCAAGCTCCCTGTCCCCATCTGAGCAGCGGGGAGCGGAGCTGGAGACCCCCAGGACCCCTTCACACTAACCCCCCAGGTTCAGTGTGGACGAGAGGGGAATCTCGAAGGTGAGGGTGGAACAGACGGGTGACCTGGCTGGAAGATTCAAGGTTTGTCACCTCTCTAGACTTACCTGTCACATTTTCTAGTTCCAACTTACTTAACAGTGTTGTTGTTTGTCTTGTTTTCACTTTGGCGGGGAATTTCAGACTACCCCCCTCTCTTTTCACAGTTTTAACAGTGGTTTCTGGGTGATTAGAGGTAGTTGCTTTGTTCTCAACGGTGCGCGTCGTGGGGGGAGATGATGTGGGTGAAGTGTACGCGGTCCCCAGACCTTTTTTCTGAGCTGTGTGTTGTTGCTTCTGTGCCTGTTTCCAGGCTGCGGCCTCATCCCCACGCCTGCCCGCACTTGGAGCGGCTGGACCTACCTCTCCCCAGAGGAGCGGGCTTACTGGGCTGGGATTTGCCCCTGTCTGTGTAAATCAGCTGATCCCGTGCAGCAGGACACAGGGTCCCCTCCAGCCCCTGCTGTCCCCGGGCCCGGGAAGGATGCGCCCCAGCACAGGGTCGCTTCAGGAACCCGCCGGCTCCCCTCTGAGCCGTGCGCTTCTAACGTGTTCCCGATCTCAGCTCCCGGCCTGGCCTGAAAGCCTTCCTTAGCCCGAGATGAGCCACGTGGGAGAGACCCGCGCATCACGTCCGGCGTCTGAGGCAGAGCAACCCTCGGGGGCAGGCCGGGGCCGGGGAAGGGGCGGCCGATTCACTGCGGCCGCGTGGCTCTCACGCGGTACACGGAGGCCTGGGGACGCAGGCCTGAGGAGCTCCATCCGTCGGCATTTACTGGGTCAAATATCGGCTTTTCGAGATATCTTCCTCCAACTTCAAGATGCCAAAACTTCGGAGAGGACGACATAGGACAAGTCTTTACCAGATCACGGACAGACGTTCTAATAGTCACAGTTTTGCTTAGGCCACTTCTGACAGGCCTGTGGGACACGAACAAATGCAGCTTCTTTATTCACTTCACCGCTGTTCGGACCAGAGGGATGAGCCCAGGAGGCGGGGACGCCACCGCCTAGGGGCCGGAAGAGAAACGCACGGCAAATAGCTGTAATCAGTGATGTCAGCTGGTGGCCAGTGCTGTGAGGGGCCGGGCGGGCAGGACAGGGGCCACTTCAGGTGCAGCTGGGCCAGGCTTGCCAAGACGGTGGCCTCTGGGCAGAGACCTGAGAGATGAGGGGACCGCATGCCGGGAGGAGGGGCTGCGGCGCAAAGGCTGCTGGGCCTGAGGGTGTGGAGTTTCAACACTATGTGATTTTAATTAATTTAAGTTAAATTCAAACTCAACAAATATATATTTAAACAACCCCGTGTGGCCAGGGGCTACCATGTTGGCCCATGCAGGGCCAGCACATGGAAATTCAGTGGGAGCTGAGCTCTGATTCTGACTTTTATAAATATATATATATATGTAATTTATATGTGGACTTAAGTAACACAGATATAAACCGCCCCCCACCAGATCACTGTGCGGTCGAGGAACAGCTCTGTGGCGTCTGGGGCCCCACGGCGGTGCCTGGCTTGGAAGGTGACAGTCTGGTCCCGACCCGACTCCCGAGAGCTGCGTCTGCAGTGCAGGAAGGATGCCGCAAGCACAGAAGGTGGTCCCAGCACGTCTGTTGCATCGTCTCCAGGGGAAAGCCCGCTGTCTGGGCTTGTGGTGGAGGAGGGTGGCCCGTGTCCGCACGCAGCCCCTGTGCATCTCTAGTCCAACCCTTCCTGTCACCTGCCCTGTCAGCACAGCTGAAGGTCACGGCCATGCATCCCCTTTCACGCCCCGAGTCAGACCTCACGCGTGTACAGTCAGCTTCCCGGGCCCAGAGCGAGGCATGGGGGCCCGGGCAGAATTCTGCCAGCTCGACGGCATCCAAAGCACAGGCTAACGTCACTACAACAGCTCAGAAGAGGATTGTTGGCTTCTTTGTTTTATTTATTTATTTATTTTTGCAGTACGCGGGCCTCTCACTGTTGTGGCCTCTCCCGTTGCGGAGCACAGGCTCCGGACGCGCAGGCTCAGCGGCCGTGGCTCACGGGCCCAGCCGCTCCGCGGCATTGTGGGATCCTCCCGGACCGGGGCACGAACCCGTGTCCCCTGCATCGGCAGGCGGACTCTCAACCACTGTGCCACCAGGGAAGCCCAACTGTTGGCTTCTTGATTCTAGAAGTTGTCCATTTCATAAGCTGAAACATGATGTAAAAATGTCCTTTGAGCTAAATGAGATAAACTGAAGGAAAAAATAATGGTTTTCACAAGGGATCCAAGTTGCATAATAATTTTTAATGTAGAATGTGTAAGTTATGCTTCTTGAAGTTTTTATTCATTAGGGATCTTAATTAACGGAATGCGAGTGAATAAAGTTTTATTTGTTCACTAAGTTTTGAGGACCTTTCTACTTGATGACATTTTAGGTATGTGGTTTATCTAAGTTTGGAGACTAAGAAATAGGATAGTCATACCCCCCAATCCAGACAAGAGCTATTTGAAATCAGTAGTTTTCAGGCTGAGACGGACTGAAACACACTAACCAACTGCATCCCTCTCTCTCTCTCTCTCTCTCTGTCTCTCTGTCTCTAATCACACACGCACACATGCGCGTGCACGCACACACAGCTCGGAGACTTTCCAAATTAACTGGACGACCTTGAACATCCCTGGCCCAGCAGAACAAGGTTGCTTTTGCTACTGCTGATGCTGTAAACCAGGGAGTAGAAATGAGTCTGCGCAAACTTTGGTCCTCCTGTTTTACATACTGGTGTGATGTGGTCATTCCAATGAGTATGTTTGATTGGGAGGAACTTGGGAGGCGCGGGGCCCCCGTTCTTCTCTTCGACCGTATTCAATCCCCATCAGACAGAAAAGGCCTTTCAGAAACACTACCACGTTCTTTGGTAACCTAATCTAAAGCTCAACAATCTTCAAATCTGAAAACTTTTGTTCTTGTTTTCAACTCAAACCTTTAAAGCCTCCATCTCGGCTTATGGCTTCTAATTCTGCCCTTTGTGAGGCACGATTGCATATGTGTTTTCATGTACACACTCCTCTTTCGTGCTATGTTATCTGTGTTTCTTTTTGGCAAAGCGTGGTATCTGTTTAGCTTTTGTGTCCCCGTGGAACCCAGTGCACTTCTGTGTACACAGAAAACACATTCCGTTGTTTTGAAGTGAGCTTTCACCAGGCCCTGAGTCTTTTAAATTAATGCAGCTTTGATGTACCTAATATATTTGCTTGGTATCGCCATGGACCTTGGGTTCCATGAATTACAGACAAGTTTGTGCCTGAGAGAGGAGAACCGTGCAAAAGCCACCTGAGTTACGGTTGCCACTTTGCAGCTCTGGATGGCTCGCCTCTCCCCAGTATCTCTCTGGACCACACCTGCTTTAAAGCTTAGTAACCAAGCAGTGAGGTGAGCGAAAGGCAAGTGTTGTCATCCTAATCTCTGGATGCCAAACTGAAATCCAGGGAGAGTGAGGGAAGCAGGGCTACGAGACATGCCTTCCCACCTTTATCCCACCCTCTGCCACGCTAGCATTTGGAATAAAAATCAAATTAAGGGGCTTCCCTGGTGGCACAGTGGTTGAGAGTCCGCCATGCCGATGCAGGGGACACGGGTTTGTGCCCCGGTCCGGGAATATCCCACATGCTGCGGAGCGGCTGGGCCCGTGAGCCATGGCCGCTGAGCCTGCGCGTCTGGAGCCTGTGCTCCGTAACGGGAGAGGCCGCAACAGTGAGAGGCCCGCGTACCGCAAAAAAAAAAAAAAAAAAAAAAAAAAAATCAAATTAACACAAAGAAATAAGCTGGTCATCCCTTCAAGTGGACCTTAAAAACAAATGGAATAAAGAGCATTTACTGGACAAAGTCCTGTTACCGTAGTGGTTACCTGCTTGTGCGTTGCCACACTGTGTTATAATTTGCTCCATTGCCTTGCTATTTGATACACAGTGTGCAGTTCTCTGTCACTGTAACGGTTGTGATGACAATTTTCATCTTACTGCACAATCAAAATGGCATTGATAGGCATGAACTCCAGAGGCCGGGCCTGAGCAGGGAGGTGGTCACCCAGGCCCGGTGCTCAGTCGTGTGACCTGTGCCTCTCGACTTGTGCCCTATCTGTTAAGTATATGTGATGTCATTAAAAGCTTTTAAATAAAAAAAAAAAAATTGAATAAAAATGTGTTAGATCTACTCTCTTACATCTATTCCTTATTATTATGTGAAAAGAGACTCTTGCCCGTACTTTATGCACGTTGCTTGCGTCTCAAATGTACACGAAGTCACCTTGTTAGCAAGTTTTCTGGTTTGTATTGAAGAGTCTGAAAATTTATGAAACATAACATATAATTATATTTTCTAATTACGCAAAATTAGTTTGCAAGAAGAAAGTTTAATTTTTATCATAAACTGATACCTAGAAACGCCTCGTTCTGCCTTTACTCATTTCTGAGTAGCAGAAGCATCCACTCAATGTATTCGCCTACCAAACTGCCTAAAATAACGCTTTCATGGATGGAGGGAGAGATTAATTTTTAGGATGATAAAAAGTCATCATATTCTTTCTCCCGACAATGCACAGTTGAGACCTTGCCTACTAAACACACCTTGGTTTCTCCGCTGGTCACAGAACTCACTGCGTTTTCTGCTGACTGCAGGAGAAAGCTGGGGGGCTAATTTTGATGCACAGTCTGTCCGTATCTCAACTTGCTTCCTGCATCAGGGCCGTTTCCTGAGAATGAGGTAAGAGGTAACTGGCTGATCAGTGCGAGTGCCTCATCGAAAGGGAGTCTGGGGAGATAGGAGGCCACAGTGAGAGACCCTCACCCTCCTCATTCTGTCCTGGCTTATGGAAGTTCAAGCCCATTGCTTGCAAGTTGTCATGATGCTTTAATAACATGGCACCCAGGGCATCATCCTGTGTGGAATAAAAAACACCCTGGAAACGTGGTAATTAAAACAAGAGTTGTGTCTGTGAGGGCGGGTTTTGTCTTGAGTTCCCTTCAAAGACAGATGAGTTTCTGCAGAGAAGCTGGATTACGTATGGATTTGCTCGCTGGGGAGGCAGTGCAAACAGAGCCCATAGTCAGAATGTGACAGGCACTGACCACACCATTGTGAAGGTATCCACGGATGGGAGGAGAGGCGAGCTGCAGTGACCTGACCAGAGTCTGCTGGGCTCCACGTCTCACAGGCCACTCAGCCTCTGGTCAGCTCACTAAACCCTGCCCAGAGCAGCTTTGCCGTACACTGTACATTCTCAACGTAAGTATTCACATTGCCCTTCAAACCTCCCAGTTCCTTCTTAGATGTGACCTTCCAAGGAGGCCACCACACATCTGTGGCTAATTCACACACAGAACAGCATGAAGCCAGAAAACCTCTAGAAAAGGAAGGTGTTTGCATTTCTACCTAATTTAACCCAATGGCCAAGTCAATTGTCTTCAAAGTTGAATTGTCCAGAAAGTCCCAAGATTCAATAAAGAGTAAGCAAAGAAAGGACCTTACTTATTTACAAATGTATTTCAGAAACAGAATATATTAATAAACAGTTATGCAAACTTATGGTTACTGGGGGTAAGGGGGGATAAACTGGGAGATTGGGATGGACATATACACACTACTATATATAAAATAGATAACTAATAAGGACCTGCTGTATAGCACGGGGAATTCTACTCAATACTCTGCAATGGCCTATATGGGAAAAGAATTTTAAAAAGAGTGGATATATGTATATGTATAACTGACTCACTTTGCTGTACACCTGAAACTAACACAACATTGTAAATCGACTATACTCCAATGAACATTAAAAAAAATAAAGTTATAATCAGAGCAAATCACACAAAAAAGAAACAGTTATGTGTTAATAAAGGCAGTGGACATGAACATTTCTGTCATCTGGACAGCAAATTGCTATGCTCTTCCTCACAGAATTTTCTTTCCTGTCAGTGGGCAGATACAATATATACTCATAAGGAGATTTAAATACATACACTTACTTTATACACACATATGTGAGTCTCTCTATTATTTAAAGATGTATTCTTTTTAGTGGGCTGTAGTATGAAAATAAGTGTAACTTACTAGGCATTAAATAACCATTGAATCTATATTTCTCAAATTATAAGACTCTGAAAAGGTACTTCCTATATACCATGTAAAAAATCTGCTATTAGAAAAAGCTATGACCCCTGAATAATAACTTTCTCAACTTTAGGATAACGAGGGAACTTTAAGCTCATAATTACACCTTAGACCATCACATGCATTTTGAAAATAAAATTCTTCATGCAAAAGACCAGCCTATGATAGGTCAACTGGACAAAATATAATTCTGATTAATTAGTGATGCATTTAATGTAATCTGAAATGAGTTACTCAGATAGCAATTCCTGTTCTTCAGATGAGCAGAGAGTGATAAAGAGAACATGAGCTCTGAGGTAAGAGAAACCACCGACAGAGCTCGACCATATATCTGTCACCTGCTGAAAATAACCTTATCTTTCTGAGCCTCAGTTTCTAATTAGCACAATGAGAGTGAAGTAATTTCTACCCTGCCGTGTCTTACACAATCACCGTGAAGATCAAACACAGTGTGTACATGACTATACTGACTGGAAATGTACATTATTAGTAATATTTTGGTTCACGTGTAACTACAACGCCAGAGGACTCTTGGAATTGGAATAAACACCTAATTTGCAAGTTATCAATAATAGTCCTTCTGTACTCCGTGGGCTCCTGTGTAATAATTTGGTGGTTTATAAGCATTTGTTTTCTCTGTAACAAGACCTCTCAATAAACTTCACATTCCAGTTTATAACAGAGGTGGAAGATGGTAGAAGTAGTCTGAGACTTTATAGCGACTAGGGAGGCTGAGGGCAGCTTAAGCTTCGTCCGTGCGACTCCATCTGCTGCCCTGGTTTCCCCGGGTGGCCATCAGCTGCGGTGACAGGCCCTATGAGCCGGCCCTCGGCGCCCGAGATGCCTCCGCGCGCCGAGTCCTGCCTGCCTCGCTTCTCACTCTGTTAACTGTCAGTCACCGTCTGTGCTTCAGTTTACTAAGAAAGAGGCACAGTCCCCCTTGGAGAGGATCTGCTGCTGGCTCAGCAACGCGACAACCGCCAAGAGTGTCAACAAGGGACACGCAAGACCGACTTCGAGATGCTGACCCAGAACTCTGGTCACCAGACACAGAAAGTACCTTCCCCAGTTTTTCAGAAACAGTTTCTGCCAATACAAGGAGGGGACAAAGACATACAACGTGGGGTTTCTCATGTTACAGACATGGCTATGGGGCAGACACTCACACAGACTGATAGTGATTTTGGCACTAAACGTAGCCGTCAGGTAAAATAAAACGCATTTGGGAGGACGTGAACATGGGAGATGGATGGATAATCGAAGCCTGATTGTCGTAAGTCACACACAGCCAGGAGTTTGATCATGTAAAATGAGCACTTCATCAGCAGATGTGTCTCCTTGATCTAGAACCTTCCTGAAGATTCCTGACCCTGGGGGTTATGAAATAACCCACTGGATAAGCCACCTGGCATATCTTTGTGTGATATTGGCTACATGGGGTCTTGGAACACCTGTCCGTGGGCTCCTCCAGGGGAGATTTCTCCCTGTAACAGAAGAACTCGGTGAAACCTTCTCCGGGAATCAGGCCTCGGAAATGGTTTCTGCTTAGGGGGGATGCTTTTGTTTGACTTGGAAATCAAGCAAGGCTTTGGGCCTTCCTGCACAGAACTTAGAGCGATCAGAGCCACAGTTCAGGGTCCATCACATGGGCTACCTTTGATCCAACGACTCCTTGGGACTTAGGACTTGATGAGAGGCTGTCTACGAGGGAGTAGCTTATTACACCTTACTGCCAAAGTATTTGGTAAAATGGACATATCTGCCTTACAGCAGAAGAGGTAGCCTGATGATCCATAAATGGCCACCACGGCGGAACCTCTCTTTAGTAGTTTTAGTTGATTCCTCTAAAGTTCACAGAATAGATGATTCTAGAAGGTGCTTAGCTGGAGAATCCAGAGCTGAATATGAATTCTGCCACCAGGGACCAAGGGTTGATCATTCATTCATCCTCCTACTGGGCATTTTCTTTCTGGAACCAACTTCCTTACATGCCTCCGACTTGGGCTTCATGTTTGCAGAACACTGAGTGCTGGTCACCAGGCAGGGTGGGTCACATAGTCAGACATTCTGGGGCCGATGTTATAATTATGCAATTGTTTCATGGCTCTATCACGCCCCCTTGATTATGCCCACTTGCATGAATTTTCCTAGAAAAATGTCTTTATCTTTGGTTTGTTTTCTCACTTTTTTTTTTTTTTTTTTTTACGGTATGTGGGTCTCTCCCTGTTGTGGCCTCTCCCGTTGTGGAGCACAGGCTCCGGACGCGCAGGCTCAGCGTCCATGGCTCACGGGCCCAGCCGCTCCGCGGCATGTGAGATCCTCCCGGACCGGGGCACGAACCCGCGTCCCCTGCATCGGCAGGCGGACTCTCAACCACTTTGCCACCAGGGAAGCCCTGCTTTCTCACTTTTTCAAACAACTCTAAGCGTTCAAGTCAGAGTGAATGAAGCCAGTGCAGTCACATGCTAAAGCTGTTTCGATAAGCCTGTGATCGCTTTTTCAAAATACGTCATTTTGCACTTTTAAAAGTAGATTATTTAAAATATGGCCCTAAGTAAATTAAAATGGAAAGTTTAATTCTAGCAAACGGAGAGCAGAGCCTAGACTCTGGTTAAGGCACTTGGTTAAATGATGCATATGTGCAAATATCTCCGACCCTAATTCACCACACCCACAAACATCCATAACTTCAAATATTAATGTCTGCCGCTTTCTAAACATAGAACGAGAATGTGAAGGAGCAGTATTTTATACTATCTTCATAAGAAGCCATGGTTAAGGTACAAATCATGAGTCAGCCTCAACAACGAACGATCTCACCCAGAGCTACGCACATGTAGTACAGGGTCCAGAAACAATTTGCCAAATTGGTCGATTCTCCAACTTTCCACATATTTTATTACCCAGAGCTGCTGTTTTTAATACTCAGCATGAAAGAGCCATCGTCTCATTAATGACACCACGGTCTGCTTAGCAGAGCGCATGGTGTGTCTGTGGGTGTATGCTATTGCTACTCCTTAGGCTGTCTCCGCGCCACGGCCTATAATAACAAGACGAGAAAAGTAACCTGGGGAGACCAGATTTTAATGCATGAAGTTTATGCATGTGTGCGTGCGTGCGTGCGTGCGTGTGTATGCATTTATATACAGATACGTTTGTACTATCCATGTAAGTTAAGCAGTCAGTTGTTTTCATAAGGACCCTAAACTACAGTAACAATCGAGTATTCTTTCATAAAAGCCAGGTTTCCTGGAACAAACTAGTGTAACCCCTGAAGGAGGAAAGTTGATTCATGCCCACTCCACGGGATTAGCAACAACCAATTCACACCCGCCTAATCTAAAAACTCTCTCTCCATCGGCTGAAACCATTGTCCTTTGTGTTGAGGAATTAGCCTTTCTCAGAATTCAGATTCTTGGAGAGCATTGAGACCAAGGAAGAAGTGTAAGGGAAAAATATTCCCTCCACTTTTTCAACCTGCTTTGCCATTTCTCTGGGGCAAGCTCTACACCAGAGAAGCCTAGAACTAGGCTCTTCAGCGACCTCCCACGTCCTTCTAGAAAAGAAAGGACTCCTGTGAAGGGACTGGCTTTGAAGTCCTATTTCTGAGTCTGGCACTAACAGTAAGCTGGATGTAAACACACAACCACCTGAAATTTTTGCCCAAAGATGCCACTACCCTGCGCAACGTGCCCTTCATGTGTCTGTCTCCCCGGATCGGAAAACACAGCTCTTGAGCATGGAGGCAGATGACGGGTTGATTCATTGCTTCCTTACAGCCGGCTTCCTCCTCGGACCCATACCTGACGGCCCCTAAAGGAAAGCCTTGGCCACTGACGGACAGACCTACTTCAGCAGCTCCTGCAGCAGGGCTCACACAGGCTTCCGGCTCCCGGGAGGCACGTGGGCTGCCCGTGCCAACACCACAGCCACCGGAGCGGCTCATGACGGGGATCTCTCGGGTGGAGCCTCCGAGAACAGGCAAACTGAACTCTCTGGATAAAAGTTGCCGAGCTAAGCAGACGTGCACACCACAGATATTTCAGCAGACTCTGGGGATGACCAGTCTGAGTGACAACGTGACCGAAGCAACATCTAATGTCTGATGGATGATTTAAAGAACTTCTCTAAAAGGAAAGGGAAAGACACACGCACAACCGCGCCTCCCAGCGCTGCCCCGGCCGCCTAATCCCGTGGGCATCAAGCACGCATGCGCCACGGCCGCCGGCCCGGACCATCCTCCCGGAAGCGGCCCCGCCCACCGCTCGGTCCCCGCCACCGCGCTGCAGATTACCGTTCTCCTCGTCGTCGTCCTCGTCGTCGTCGTCCTCCTCGTCGTCCTCGTCGTCGTCGTCGTCCTCGTCGTCCTCGCCGTCCTCGCCGTCCTCATCCTCGTCCTCGATGTCCTCGTCCCGGCCCCCCTCGTCGTCGTCGTCGTCGTCGTCCCGCGGCTCGTCGTCCTCGTCTGAGCCGTCCTCCTCCTCGGCCTCGTCCTTCTCGTCCCCATCCTCCGTGCCGTCGCTGTCGTAACACTCATCCACCGACGAGCTGTCCGCTTTCACCGCAAACGGTTTTCGCTTGGGAGCCGGTTCTTGGGGCTGTTTGTCTTGTGTTTTTCTTTTTTTAGCCAAGGGGCAGCCATACACGCTGTTAGAAAAGAGAGAGAAGATCTGAGTTACTGTCTCTGAGGATCAGGGCGACGGGAGCCCCGGATGAAGAGGCAGAGGTTCGGCACGAACGCAGAAAGGATGTGAGCACACGGACTCCCACGAGTGCGCCGGCACCTGTGCACAGAGCGACATTCCACAGAGACACAGCTGGCTGGTGTCTGGGGCTGCTAAACTTTTCTCTCCTCTCCTCGTCCCTTATCACTGCCGTCCACGTGATCACACAGGGATCTTCACAGCACCCCCGGGGATGGTTTACGAAGCACGTGCACAGCAACATCATGTAATCGACAGCACAAGTTCACTAAACATCTTACCGAACGCACATGGTGTGCAACGCACATTTAAAAAAAAGTTCATTCATACTATATTAACATATATACATTTTTGTGAAATATGAAAATATAGAAGTTGCAAAAAAGCTTTGGATATATTTGGATTTTTGTACATTCTCTAGATAAAATTATATCTGTAGACAGAATGACCACTCAAAGGAGGTGGACCGTACATGCCTTTGATGGGAGCAAGGTTCAGGCTCCGTAGAAGGTGTCAGTCCTGCCCTGGCGTCACAGAAAGCAGACTTGGTGTATTTGGCAGTCAGCACTAATCTTGCTAAAACTGGCCCAAACTTGGGTGAGACCCTTACAGCAAGAGCTCATAACCTTTCCTTGAAAAGGGGCAATTTTCCAAAGCATTGTTGCTAATTGGAGTCTTTTTCTTCCTGGAAACTCTATATGTATATATACTGCAAGGAATGGGGAGAAAAGACATCCGGGAAAATGCTGTTGGCAATTGTTCTGTGTGTCTAAAATGAGATGTGTGATCTTCCTCACTAAGTGAACACTCCGATAGGGGATTCCTGCAGACTATGACTGGCTCACTTTGGGACCTAGGAATGGCAAAATGTTCATTCAGTCATGAACCCACCCAGTGTGTATTTATTTTGGGAGCCTCCTCTTTGCTGGGCCCCATGCTGTGCAGGAGACTCAGAGGTGAAAGGCACAGATCCACCCTTCAAGTCACTTATGGCCCCGTAGGGACTCAGACATGGCAGTAATTCTGCTTTAGAACCTCTGGCCACTGTTTACCACCGTGCACCAAATGCCCGGGGAGTCATGGGCACTCATCCAATAGTTGTTGAGTGAATAGAGCATGTGACAGACACTATGATAAAAGTATAGAGAGGGCACTACATCATAAAATAGAGGGGCAGCCAGCGAAGGGAGCTGGGGCGTCCCCAGGAAGAGGCTACACTGGAGGCAGGCCTCAGATGTCTGGGAGGAGGTGTGAGGATGGCGCGAAGCCCTGAGAGCCCTTCGGGGTCAGACCATCCCTGTAGGCTAATGACGGGAGTTATTTGAGTTCCTTCACGCAATCGATGATGCGATCACAGTTGCATGTTGGGAAGCTGACAGCAGGTGCAGTGAGGACAGATTGAGAGCGTGAGAGACGAGATAGGGTCAGGGGGGAAGCAGGCAGAGCTCCCACCCGTGAAACACAGAGTGATGAGTCTTCTGCCTTTTGACTGTTCTCATATTGTAAAAATACAATAATCAAAACAGATAATGCTTATTATAATCAGAAAAAACTGAAGGAAACAAATTTTGGTCTAGAGAGTGTTTCTCATAGGAAATAAACAGGTATCTGAGATTTCTTTTATGTGAACATTTACATGGATTTGGGGAGAATCTGAGTCAACGATCTCAGCCAAACATTCCGTAGCCCCTCCCTGCCTCCATCCCTGACGACGGGTCAAGTCCAACTTCCATTCCAGCGAATCTTCTTGAGACGTGGTCCTGGATCTGAGTGCACTTGTTAGTGTGTTCACTCTGCGTTTATCCGAATAGATTAGTAAGTGTAACAATAAGTTTCTTTTTCTCTGGGCTCTGTCTGTGAACCGGCAGCTCATGAGGACTGTTGTTACCTTCCCAAAACTCTTCTCTCTTGTCTTAGTTCATCAACAAGTTGTTGGACGTGTCTGCTCGGCATCAACGCTACCTGCACACCAGGTGTTCACAGAGACAGGCAACTGGCCTGCTTTCACTCTCAGATTCATTCAGATGCTGGGAAATGATGGGAAAACAGTTGACCTTGTGCTATTCAGTCATGTTACTCAAAACGGCCCCACCTCCACTTGGCAATGGGAATGTCTGTAGATGGCATAAACCCAGCACTGCGGTGGACTTCTTGTTGATTCTGTCCCCTCTCAGCAGCCCCACATCGCAAGGTGCTCAGACCTTACACGGTAGGGTTGCAAAATTCAGAGTAGGAGAATGGAGACGGCCCTTCTATTGTTACCTGAATTGGTTTTACTTCCTTATCCTACATTTTGTAAACCATTTGGATTCATTTTTTCCAATTTCTGGAATTAGCTGGCCTCAAGCTTCCAGCGTCTTCTGCCAGTTCACATGGTTTGATGCTCACGCTTTTTTCTACAGCTATGAATGTAAACCGGAAATAAAATTGCGCTCTTCCTACAAACAGATTCATTTTGTCCCGTCTCTATTTGACCCACTGACGCTGACGGTGAGTTCCTGGTATCTACCTTAAACACGACAACCGAATTCAAGCCCACAGGACAGACTTCACTTTACGTGTGCCAAACAGCTCCCGGATGAAGAACCCACTCCCATAGACAGACGCTTTCTGGTCTATGAAACCCAGTGGTTTGGAATGTTTCAAAGTGAAGCCTTGGGAAGTGACTCTGGGACCCGTGTTGGGGAGTGTGGAGCCTCCCAAAGCCATGTGTGGACCTCACATCTGCTGATGGGTGGCCAGCGGGACAGAATTTGCACAGCTGAGGAAGAACGGGTGTTGCTTTTCTCCCACCTAGCAGGTGCCGCTGGTCCAAGTGCTGGAAAAGCCAGACTGCTTTCCAGCTGCAACCTCCTTCAGATTCATCCAGGCTCATGTCTATCAACACACATGAGTCTTTCTAAAAATCCAACAACCCCCCACAGTTCTGGAATGTCCCTAGCATGACAGAACAAATGGCAGAGTCTTAGGAAAAATTGGGAACCTGGTGCCAACATGAAACCCCAGGTAGAGAACTTGGCAGGCGCCATGGCTGGCCCTTCACCTGCGCAGGAAGGTCCAAGCTTCACTTAGGGCTTGGAATTCATGGTCGGTGTTGCACGCCTCCGTTCTGCTTCTCAGCACTGTCGTCAGGCCTCCACCATGGGAACAGCTGCCTGTTTCCCATAGCAGCGAATGGAACCTTGTGTTTGATGGCTACTCCATGAATATTGTTGAATGAACAAACCGTAGTTTTCTCCATTTATTAGTAATGAAAGCACTTATCACATCCTAGTGTGATTATCGGTTGACATACTGTCTTTCTCCTTCATGAGACAGAGAAAATGGCCCGTGTTTAAGGGATTGTTCTATCTTTAGAGCTGCAGTATCCAACGGAGTAGCCACTAGTCATGTGTAGCCAATTAATAAAATTAAAGGAGATTTTTAAATGAATTCCTCAGAAGCACTAGTCACGTTTCAAGAGTCCAATAGCCACACGTGGCTAGTGGCTACGATACTGGACATAGTAGGTTCTCAGTAAATATCTGCTGAGTGAGAAACCGATGGGAAGGCCTCTCACTGGACACGCGGGAAGCTGAGTAGGGGACAGGGAGGGAGGGGCCGAGCTTCGGGAGGCAGCTCACAAAACTGTGATGCAAGAAAGCCCAGCCCCTCAAGGGAATGCATGCTGTATACTTACAACAGACTCAGACCCAGCCACCTCTGAAGGACAAGGGTGCTGCTGGGGTGAATGTCTCTGCTGATCCCTGTAGCTGAGCCGCTTCCGGCGTGAGTAGCTGTTGTACCTGCCGGGTCTACCCGCCTCCGAGCTGAGAGGTGAGCCCGGAGGCCAGGTCGGCGTACTGACAACTCCTTCACACACCCTCTCCTGTATCCTTATCACTCTATATAATATGCAACATTCGAAGATGACAATAAATGCATTTATATGTTTCTCACACGGTGGAACCTTCAAAGTGTCCGTATGATGACTCATAAGATCGCGATAGCGCAGGCTTTAACCTCCTTGAGTTACTTAAAGCTGCGAATCAGCCTCCAGGCTTTGCTGTTCTGCAGCTACTCTGCTCGTTTGGGTGTCTTGGTAGGTCATTTAGTTGCTGTAGCTTTTACAGTCCTTTTGATGTTAACTTGATTTAAACAACGTTCAGTCTTTTGTGTCAGGTTGTTCTAGAAAATTGGTTACCTGCCACGGAGTTTCCGGAGTTTCTGCAGCAAACGCATATATAAAATATTGTGTATTACATGCTCTCGAGGCCAATTTCCGTGTTATTTTTAATCGTCTTTTGCTTGACATTTTCACGTCTCCAATTTTAATACAAACAGGGGACAGGGTCTGAGAAACTGAAAAACACGTTTGGCCGAGTGTGCCCTGCTCAGAGCCCTCTCGTTACAGCTGCTGACAGGAGACAAGGATGTAGCATGAGATGGTCTTGGCGCTGGCCTCTCCCCGCTGAGGACGATGCTCGTGGAGCCTAGAAAGGCCGCGGTCGCTTCCGAGGCTCAGGAGGGTTCTTTGTGGCCTCTGCCCTTACGGGTGATCTGTTTCTTGTGTTGCTTGGAGAGCCTCAATGTGTCAAGGATACATAATTAGTTTGGAATAATAGAAATCCTATGTGAACATGATCCTGGAGTCCTGGCTTCTCCTGGCAGCTCGGCTAATGCCAACACCGCTCACAGATCACTTATTATGTGCCTGGTGTTTCCTAAAATCTCTACATATACGGATCCATTAAACTCTACGATGACCCTGTGAGACACGTGCTATTATAATTCCCATGTTGAGGGGCAGATCCTGAGCTCCTTGCTGAAAATCTCAAGGCTGAGTAACACTAAGCAGGTGTTGACACCCACCCCGCGCCCCCCCGTCTTCGCTTCTGATCTCTAGAGAGGGAGAGACACTGTGCTCCTCCCTCACTGGGCTCTACTGAGGGTCCATTGACACATTTGCTTCTCTGACATCTGTCATGTGGTAGGTAGGCTCGCCATAAATGCTGCTGAATGAAGAGATTGATTCTTTTGTTCAGGAAACCTTCCCTTGAGCAGTGCAGACACAGCCCTCACCTCACAGGACAGGAGCAGAGAGTCACCCTCGTGGACAGGACAGAGGGTCAGGAAAGCTTCACAGAGGACCCGATACGAATGGGGCAGGAGAGAAAGACACAGAGAGAGACAGAGACAGAGAGTGGTGTGACTGCATCCGTGGGATGGCAGGGACAGCCCTGGAGACAGAGGTGCCCATCACAAGGTGGTCAGTGGGAAGAGTCCTACAGGGCGTCGTCTGCGCACTGTAAACACCTTCCTGTGGCTGCAGTGCGGTGAAGAGGCTGGAGGAGCCCGGCTCACACCCACTGATTGGAGGGTGCGGAGGGCTCCGGGTTTTGTTGGGATTTTTGGTGGCAGAGGGGCAGGAAGGTCAGGCTGACTCGGGTGGGCTAAACGTGCACGGTCGCAGTCCCCACAGCAGCAAGAGGGCTGGACTCAGGAGAGAGGTCTGGCTGGCAGCACTGGCTTGGGGCGGTCCGTGCACAGCGGGATAGAGCTGGCTTCCTGGGGAAGAGTGGAGAGAGAGGACTGACAGAGCCCTAGGAAGACGGGCATTTGAGGAAAGGGAGGAGATGCAGAGGACAGAGGACTGTCCAAGTGCCCTGAGGGCTCCGAGGAGGCCTGAGCTGCTCCCCCAGGGCTCCCTGTCTGGCTGGAGGGGGTGGGAGCAGAGAAACCTGCAACCCCGGGACAGCACTCGGAGCCCCCGGGAGGCCACAGGAGCGGGAGAAGAGTGACCTGGGCCAGGATGGATGTCACAGCAGGAGGTGGGTTTTGAACCTGCCCTGGAAGGCTGGGCCGTATCTACGCAGACGTTAGAGGGTTCAGGTCATCACACATGCGGAGAGTCTGTGAACAGCATCAGAGCTACATAAACACAAAAGCGACTCTGCTGAGAACATATACTTAAGTCACTTGCTCAAGATTACACAACTGTTCAACCTTGGGCAGCTTATTTAATCCCTACCAGCCTCAATTTCTCCATCTGTAAGATGGGTACAGTAATACCTAATTCAGACTCTTAGCAGCAAATGAAAAACATAAAAACGTACATGAAACACCTTCTGACTATGTGGAAGGAGCTCCGGAAATCTGAGCTCTCTTTCTGTTATTCTCTCCCTCCTCTTGTCTTGTGTACAGTTGACATCCCTCTTTACCACTGAACTTTTAAAGGGGTATTCCTACATGTCTTTAGAATATATAAAGGTATTTAAAAATACTGCAGAAGTAACTTAATTCACTGAATTATTCAATTAAATGGCTGGCATTCCAGACATCCTCCTGATATCTTTTCAACAACATATACATTAATAAAACCAATTCAGTTTTGACTACATATTGACATATTTCCTTAATTTTGTTCTTTTATTCTCTGTATAGTATTGTAAACGAGAGACAGACTGATTTGAATAGTACATATTTTTAAGTTAAATGTGACATAAATGTTCTAGGCATTGTAAGACATTCAATGAATAAATTTTCAAAATATTTACTTGACGTTATGGCTTTAGAGGATTAAAAAAATTCTGTTTCTGCAAGGCAGAGACTTGCTTTATGGGTTTTTCTTTTATCATTTTAAATGATGTAGCCTGTTATGAAATACTTATTGCCTTCAATGGCAGTTTAAAGATTCAAATAAAACATAAAAAAAATCACTGTATAATTTATTTTGACTCAAGAAGAACACTTCCCCAGGGGAAGGCAGCAGCCTGGTGGGTCCGTGGTCCACAGGGCTGACGTCCACCAGGGAGGATGGGTGGAGACACAGAGAAACCAGCACCCTTTCCCCAAACCCGCTTTCCAGGAGATTTGGTTAAGTGGCTGCTGGGACTGTTTCTTGTATTTTAAAAGAAATCTTGAAATCCTTACAGGATCCCCCTCCCGTTTTTCTTTTCACCGGAAATAACCTGTGTTTCTCTGTTCTTCCAAAGTCAAAAGAATTCAACTAAAGCAGCCGTGGTATGAGCATAGCGCCTGCAGCACGTGCTTTCCCCTCCTCCCTCTCCCCCTTCCTCCCCTCCTTCCTTCCAGCCCTACTTCTCTATTTCCTCTCACGCTGACCCTCCCAGACCATGTCAAGTTCTACTTTTTCCATAAAGTCACCACTGGTCAGTCTGGAATTCAGGATCCTCTGTCTTTAAAAGCTCTGCACCATCAGATACTTAGCATCCTTTTTGTAACTATATTGTTACTGACTTTTTCATGTGTGTTCATTTTATCCTCCTTGGCATTAGGGTGTGCTATTGAATTAATTATTCTAAGCTGCCGCTGTGCCAGTGAAGGAGTGGGTGTTCAATACATTGCTTTCTATTGATTGATATTTTACTGATGATTTTGCTGTGAGCCTCCTGGTCTTCAGGTTGGTTCCACCAGCACCCGGCTTTCAATGACATGCTTGCCCTCGCCTTTCCATCTGCAAAACAGCATTTACTACACCTGCCACTTATAAGACTGCAAGGGGGAGAATGTTGAGAATGTCCGATAAAATCACCCCAACAGCCAGTGTACTCCTTGGCAGTGAGATCGACAAATTAAACTGCTCTGTAAATTCACTTTGACTCTTCCTATTTGAGCTAAAAATCTCGGATGGTTAAAAGGGTTCCTGAAGTGGCCAGTTCATGATGGCCTGGGGAGCCACGTGCTGGGATACTCCTAAGACAACACTCTCAGAACAGCAGAGTCTGGAGGAGAGAGGACCCCAGCAATCACTCCATCTACCCCTTCACCTAGAAAAGGAAGAAGCTAAGGCCAGAGAGAGTCAGTGACAGGCACTAGGTCAGAATATGACTGGACTTTCCACCTGCTACGTGAGCACAACGCTGCCAGGTCAGGAGAGAAGCCGCTTAAGCATCCTACTTACATCAGCTTAGAGAACACGTCCAGAGCGGAAACTGCTGGAAATGAGCACCGTGCGCGCTTAGGCTGTCAGCTGCATATACTGCTTTCAACTTTATCGGTCTTGATATTTACAAGTTGACAAGAGTGCTCTAGGTCACATTTAACAACAGCACAGCAACACGGACGTTTCGGTCTGCATTTAGTCCAGACGAATTGAACACTGGAGGCAGCAACTGTGACATCATTAGCAAGTGATTGTTCCACTTTGTGCTAGCACAGGTCCTAGACGCTGCAGCAGTACTTAATACCATAGCAACAGCTGATGCTGCAGGTGTACTTAGTACTGCAGTCCTGCTTAATACTACTGTGATACTCCTCAACACTGCTGGGATGCTCAATATTACAGGGATATTCAACGCTGCTGTGACACTCAGTACTGAAGGGATACTGTGGAGCTCCTGAAGTTGCACCAGTGCTGCTACTTTGAATTACAGTAGTTGAGACTGATGGGGAGAACTGAAAAGACAAACCCAGAATGGGAGAAAATATTTGCAAATGATGCAACCGACAAGGGATTAATCTCCAAAAGATACAAACAACTCACAGAACTCAGTATCAAAAAAACAAACAACCCAATCAAAAAACGGGCAGAAGACCTAAATAGACATCTCTCCAAAGAAGACATCCAGATGGCCAAGAGGCACATGAAAAGATGGTCAACATCACTAATTATTAGAGAAATGCAAATCAAAACTACAATGAGTGTCACCTCACACCGGTCAGAATGGCCATCATCAAAAACTCTACAAATAATAAATGCTGAAGAGGGTGTAGAGAAAGGGAGCCCTTCTACACTGTTGGTGGGAATGTAAATTGGTGCAGCCACTATGGAGAACAGTATGGAGGTTCCTTAAAAAACTAAATAGAGTTCTCATATGATCCAGCAATCCCACTCCTGGGCAAATATCCTGAAAAAACTATAACTCACAAAGATACATGCCCCCCTTCGGGGCTTCCCTGGTGGCGCAGTGGTTGAGAGTCTGCCTGCCAGTGCAGGGAACACGGGTTCAAGCCCTGGTCTGGGAGGATCCCACATGGCGTGGAGCAACTGGGCCTGTGAGCCACAACTACTGAGCTTGCGCATCTGGGGCCTGTGCTCTGCAACAAGAGGCCATGATAGTGAGAGGCCTGTGCACCACGATGAAGAGTGGCCCCTGCTTGCCGCAACCAGAGAAAGCCCTCGTGCAGAAACGGGGACCCAACACAGCCAAAAATAAATAAATAAATAAATAAATAAATTTAAATTAAAGATACATGCACCCCAATATTCAGCACTACTTACAATAGCCAGGACATGGAAGCAACCTATGTGTCCATTGACAGATGGATGGATAAAGGAGATGTGGTACATGTATACAGTGGAATATTACTCAGCCATGAAAAAGAATGGAATACTGCCAGCTGCAGCAACATGGATGGACCTAGAGGTTATCATACTCTTTCTGTTTCTCATAAGTGAAGTAAGCCAAAGACAAATATCATATGATATCTCGCTTATATGTGGAATCTAAAAAAAAGAGACACAAATGAACTTATTTCCAAAACAGAAAGAGATTCACAGACATAGAAAACAAACTCCTGGTTACCAAAGGGGAAAGATGGGGGAGAGGGATAAATTGGGAGTATGGGATTAACATATATACACTACTGTATACAAAACGGGTAACCAACAAGGACCTACTGTATAGCACAGGGAACCACACTCAATGTCTCGTAATAACCTATAATGGAAAAGAATATGAAAAAGAATATATATGTATAACTGAATCACTTTGCTGTACAGCAGAAATTAACACAACATTGTAAGAAAGCTATACTTCAATAAAAAAAGATTGATAGGAAGAACTGAGAATCAAACTACATAAGAATTTATGATTTTGCCATTTACATCTTTGCCCCAGGGACCAATATATAAGAAAATACATGCAAATGAAAAATTGAAGATTTCTTACTCTTCCTCAAATATGTACTAGAGTCCTCGTTTTCAGATGCTCTAGGACAGAGTACTTTGTCTTTCTATGGCTGGTAAGAAATTATTCAATTGTGGAATATTTAAAATACAGGTAGTTGAAGCATTGAGATGTTTATATGTACGGCTCGGTTCAGGTCGTGCAGGAGGTCCACGAGGGGCCTGGGAAAAAGAGCCAGCCGTGCTCGTCCAGCCTCGGCGAGGGCTTCCCAGCTTAGGAGTTAAACCACTGCCTTCAGCTCAGCCATTGGTCGGATGTAAATGGTACTGCTATGTTTTATTTGTCTCCATATCTAATAACACTAAATAGATGAGAACTTTTCTTCTTTTCTCTCAGTTTTCTCAGACAGTGCCCACCTCCCCTCCCTGTGAGTAGACAGATAATTCTCAGTCCTGCAGGTGCAAAGGTTCTCAGACATCCTGGTTGGGAACTGAATACAGGTCTGGACTAGAAGAGCTGGATTTGACGCCTCCTATTAATTGTGTGACCTTGAGGGGGTCGCTCCATCCCTGTGCGTCACAGGTCCTCGTCTGTAGGAGGAAGGCGTTGGTCAGATCCCCAGGGGTCTTTAAGGGCGTTTTCTGGAACCTGGGCTAGAGACCAGGTGTCTCGGGGCCTCTGTTCTCTGGGGCCTCCCTGTCCGTGGAAGGCTTCTGTGGGCGGGGCCGGGGGCGCTCAGCTGCTTGCCTAATTGCTAAGGGCTCTCGATCCAGGATTCCGCGCTGTTTCCATCCATGGTTCCTATTGCAATTGGGTTCCTCACATCTTTCTTTTTTTTTTTTTTTTGCGGTACGCGGGCCTCTCACTGTTGTGGCCTCTCCCGTTGTGGAGCACAGGCTCCGGACGCGCAGGCTCAGCGGCCATGGCTCACGGGCCCAGCCGCTACGCGGCATGTGGGATCCTCCCGGACCGGGGCACGAACCCGTGTCACCCTCATCGGCAGGCGGACTCCCAACCACTGCACCACCAGGGGAGCCCCCTCACATCTTTTTTAATAGGTCATTCTTATTAATTAAAAGCTATCGGGTACCACCAAGACGTGAGTGAGGATCCGTGTACAGGACGTGGACCCGCTTGAGAGCATTAGCTTCTCAGGGTTTGAAGGATGCTAACATGACAATCGATGACAAGAAAAGTCAGAGGTTGTCAAATGGCCCCATTGCTGGAAAAACAGCAACAACAACAGAACCTGAAACAAAAGGCTGCATACAGGTCCCTTCAAATGAATGCACGGTGCTTCCCAGGACCACATGCCCTGCGATGCGGCTGGAACTAACGTCAGCCCCCTTCGGCAATGACCACCTTGCTCAGACCACCCCGTTCCTGCCCCCTCTCTGTCTGAATCTGGGCTGCACGTCCCTCACTGAAGTGAACTCCAGCACAGAGGGCTTATCTCAGCCTGGGATGCGGTCCAAAGGCCGGCGGCATCGTGGAAAGTGGGCAGGGCTGGGGATGGGAGGCCTGGCTTGCCAGCCAGTGACCAGCCCATCACCTGGACCCCAACAGGTAACTCGGCCTCTGGGGTCCGGTTCTCACCACACAGCATGGGGCTGACAGAATGTTCTCGCACGCAGTAAGGTACACGCAAGCTGCTCGCGCGTGGAGTCCGCCTCGGACCACAGGGGACTGGAGATGAGCGTGAAATTGTCGGGTGCAACGTACACCGCATGGAGCACGTCCTAACGTGTTGTCCGCTCCCGGCTCCTCTTTGTCTGAACCTTGGGCCCGAGGACGCGGGACCTGAGTCTCCCGGACCCTCTTCCTCCTGGTTCAGCGCCCCCGGCGGCTCTGCGTCCTGCTGTGTCCACGCCCTGAATGTCTCCAGTGTGTCCTCCTCTCCCTCCACTCTGCCCCCGCCTCAGGCCAGGCTGGCTTCTGGCCCCCTGGTCACCAAGAGCTTTCACTCCTATCTCCTCCAATGCACTGACTTCCTGCCTTCCCCCCTCCATCCCTCCCTCCCACCCTGTCTCTCTCTCTCTCCCTCCTGAGGACAAAACCTGACCCTGCCCGTGCACATACGGTCCTCTGTGGCCACTGGGCCACATCCTGAGGCCACGGCTTCCACATCTCCTTGTCCTCATGGGGCACCTTCTATGACCGGGATCTTCTTATGGCCACAGCCTCCTTCCTGGCTGTGCTTTTCTCCCCCCGCCCCCGCTGGGGGCGGCCACAGTCCCACTGAGGACCCTGCCTCCTCTTCTGGCCTCCCTGGGCCCCCTCCACCACCCGGCCTCCTCAGGCTGGCTCCCCGAGGCCTGAGCTTCCCACGGGCTGGAGCTCCATGTCTGGGTCTGGTGCTTCTTTGTTCAGGCTCCGAGCCCATCCGATGCCGGGGACCCGGTCTGTTACTGTGGGACCCGGTCTGTTACTGCGGGAACCCGGTCTGTTACTACGGGGACCCGGTCTGTTACTGCGGGGACCCGGTCTGTTACTACGGGGACCCGGTCTGTTACTGTGGGGACCCAGTCTGTTACTGCGGGGACCTGGTCTGTTACTGCAGGGACCCGGTCTGTTACTACGGGGACCCGGTCTGTTCCTACGCGGATCTGGGCACTTGGCACAGTGCTGCTTAACAAAGAGCTCAGACTCACCAAGTGAAAGGGTGACTGAACACGTGAGCCCTCCCGCCGTGCCCTCCCCTGAGCGCCCCCTTTCCCCCACTGGCCAGGTGGAGAATCTCCCCCTTGGGAAGGCTGGCCAGCCCGGGGGGATGGAGCTCCTTCCTTCTCTGTTCCCTGGTCCCCAAACAGGACTCCGAGGGCCCTTGGGACATTCTGTCATATATGTGTATCCACGGGACAGCTGGCCTCCTCAGGGGAGGAGTCGCTTCCTTCCCGTGATGCCTCTGTGTCCGACCATGGTCCTGACTCACGGTGTGGAGGTGACAGATGTCAGATGATAATCAAGGAGACTTCCTCCAAGGAGAAGACGGTAAGATCCTACTGGCTATAAATTTAGGTAGAACCGAACGTAACCCAATCCCTTTACTTGTAGAAATTGTTCTTCTATCTTTCCAATCATTTTCCATCTTCAGCATCCTTCCATTAAGTCAGTAGCAACATCTTCCAGCAGGTACTACATGAACGGCCACCGTGAGCCGAAGAAAGGATGCCTTGGGGAGAGAAAGAGAGAAGTTTCCTCTGTCTTCTGAGGAGCTGATGACAATCCATTTAGGAAGAAAATTTTACATCTGGGCAGAAACTGTGCGGTGGTGACAAGTGTCTGAGAAAGTTTGTGCGGATCGAAGATCCTGCTTCAGATGTTGTGTTTCGACTGTGGGAAAGAGATCTACTCTTTAAAGGAAGGTTGTGATGAATCCTTGTGTAAATAACACAGGATGTAGACGAAACATGGGTGAAAGCTGAGGTCCTGCCCGGCTGGAGCCAAAGCTGGGACTCAACAAAACTCTTCCAACTTCCATTTTCCAAGATGTTGCAAATTGGGAACGTTTGTGTCCATGCCGTTCCTTGGATAAAGGTGGGCATGCATAGTGCCCAGGAAGGAAGTGAGGTGATTTGTCCCTCTGGCCCCGTCTCCTGCTCGGTGTTTGGGGGCACAGGGCAGAGGGCTCAGAGGAGGAAACCCCTCACGGGCGTCGTGTATCCAATGCTTCTCCCAGGACCTTCCTTCTGTCTCCCTGGTCATACTCTCCCCTGCATCCTGTGTGTCTGGACGCATCGCTGGCATGGGCCACACATCTTAGGTCAAAGGGCAGGGTGTCCCTTTGTCCCCCAATATTCCTTCTGCTCAACGGCTGTGTGTGCAGCGAACACTCAGTAATTAGCCAAACAGAGCATCTTTGAAGCAGTCTGTAGGGTCCTGTTCTACCTGGCCACAGAGGCGACCACTTCTCTCTTGCCTCTGCGTATTTCCCTAAACAGCACTGTACTTTCTGAAATAAGGCAACTGGGCGAGTTTCCCCAGCGGGGTGAAATCCAGCCCCTCCACCTGCTTGCTCCTTCCTGGTCTCGGGGCACTGTCTGCACGCCTACGGTCCCCCTGTGTACGGTAAATGGTAACCGTCCGGCCGGCCGTTTGCCTTTTGTGCCGTCGGCGTGTGTGTCAGGGATGGTTGCTAAGGGCAGGGCTGTGCCAAACGCCACCCTCGGTTGGACCCCAGGGCCTCTGCATGGCGGCAGCCCCGGAAATGTGTGCTCGCCCACTCCCGGCTTGGGGCACCCACACTCAGGTGGAGCTCTCGACGGCCACAGCCGAGGCCCCCGGCTGGGCTGGAGGAGCACCGGGCAGTGAAGACCCTCAGGCCCTGCTGCAGAACCTCTGCTGCTCTTTGCTGGCCTAGATTTTTATCGTTCTAAAATCTAAAGACACTTTTATATAACGTTCAGGCACAGTTTCCTCCCTCAGGGGCTCTGTCCCCGCCCTGACGCACTTGGCTGTGGCTCTGGTGACTGGACACTGGCTTCTCTTCTGCTCCTGGGCTTGGAATGTTGAGGCTGGTGGGTGGCGAGAGGAGGGACCAGGTGACCGAGACAGAGAAAGAGAGCCTTTTGCCTTCCACCTGGCACGAAGCGTCGCCCCTCTGCCCAGAAGCCTCTTCCTTACTCAGCTCTGGAGGGTCTCACCCCAGGGTTAGTCTTGGGGGGTGGCAGCTGGGGTCCAGCTCACCTGAACACTGACAAGTGAGACCATTTAAGAGGGAAAAAGTGTGGCTTAAATTTCAAACCATGTCCTTTTCTAGAATTTTCTGGCATTAGCATTGTTTGAAAAATGACCAATCCTTTAAAAGTTTATCCTTTCACAAAAACATTTTGTTTTTTAGTAAGAAGGAAGTGTTTTAAAAACAATGATTCCATATTATTTGCAGAAGGAAACAGGGACACCTTCCCTTCTGCTGCTGGGAATGCAAACAGGTCCCATCTTCCTGGAAAGAAACTCTTTTTTTTTTTTTTTTTTTTCAGGTAGGAAAGAAACTCTTAAAACCATTCCGGTCCTCACGTCCTTCAAGCCAAGGCTCCTCCTTGTAACAAACTGCCCCAAAGAAGGAGCCAAAAGCCACAAAAGCTGTCTGCAAAGACACTTATTACACATGATCTATAACATGGAAAAGTTAAAAAAAAATCTAAATAAATAATTTCCAATAATAAGAGTTGCATAAGTTACAATATCACCATAAGATGGAAGTTAGCCGTGAAAATTAAAATATTTAGTGACATCAGAAAAGGCTCATGTTATAAAGTTAAATAAAAATTTAAAAAATACAAATTTACACCTATAACATGAGACTAAGTAAAAGAGTAAAATGCCTTAAAAATTCAGGGAAAAAGTCTGATGTTCTGGGCAAAGGTCACCTTCCCTGAACGGAGCACAGTGACAAGAACGAGACAGATGTTCATGAAAATCTGCCCCCACTTCCGCTACGCTTTCGTTTGTGATCCCATTTTTAGTCCTTATTTGAGAAAATGAGCATTTCCCACCTTTAATGCTAAGTCACCTTTGTGCGCATGCAGTATTTCTTCTGGTTTCTGTTGTCAATAAAAATTCCCTGGGAGGATCTGTTAAGACAATTTGAAAAGCAAACTCCTTTTCATCTTTTCAAGTCCTGAAGTTTCAAAACTGCAAGTCCCAGACCTTCTCGCCCCATTTCAGGGAGAGGCCGCGGCCGGGCTGTGCGTGGGCTCCGGGGCAGCAGGCACGGGCAGCCCAGCCCAGGGCCATGCGGGCTGGTGGTGCTGACGCCTGGCAGACAGGGCTCCAGTGAGAGCCTCGGCCCCCGAGCCCCCTCCCCTCTGCCTACACCATCACTTATTAGAAATCTCTTTGCGTTAATTTAAGAAGCATCTCTGGCAAAACCGTGCTGCCTCAGGGAAAGTTCAGTCCATTAGTCACTCAAGGCGGTGACTTTGTCCTAAGCATCTGATTAGTGTCTCCTGAGATGGGGGCAGGCGAGGGGCTGTGGTCCAGAGAGTCTGTTACTACAGGAGCGGTGGGGGGGGCCCCTGCCCCCTCCTGAGGGGGGGTATGCTCCTGTATGCAGCACCAAGAACCCACTCCGTAGCTCGCTCCCTGACATGTGGGTTAACCACGGTGAGGCCACTCGGTCGCCTGCACCAGAGACCCCGGCTTCAGGATCTGGGTCTGCACGATCCTCCCGGCGGCCCTGCTGCCTCCCTGCCCTCCTGGCTCTCAGGCCCGCCCTGGCGCGGGGATCCAGAGGGTTCTCGGGGGGCGCAGAGAACTCATTCAGAAGCACAGCCGCCATGGGATGGGCTGGGGCTGGCGGAGCGAGTCGGGAGCGTCACTGCGGAATCCAATGTTTTCCGAGCTGCTCGCGGCCTACTCTCCTCCCCAGAGTTTTAGGAGATGCGTCCACTCCTGTGGGAAGCGTATCTCTGGCCACGTCAGATACAGCATTAGGTCGTATTCACGGCCCGCTCAGCGGCCACTAAATTACAATGAGTGGAGCTTTTAAAATCTGCTGAATTATACAGGGGGAGCTCAGAGCTTTCCCTTAACAGGAAAGGAAGGTGCGTTTATCTTCCTGCTCCCGGGTCTGCAGGGCCTCGCGGAGGCTCACGGGGCCCAGGTAGCCCAGTCTGAACGAGGGAAGTAAGCCCTCCACGGGTCGTGCACCATCTCCAGGGCGCGTCCAGCTTTTCTTCCAGCCGAGGCACTCTGGACTTTTACTGCCCGTGTGCTCCTGGCCACCAGGCTCTGCTCAGGCCAACATGCAGGGCAGAAACGGCCGGTGACCACAGAGCCTCGCTGGCCCAAGGGACAGGCAGAGGGCAGGGCTGGCTGGGGGCTCGGGGCAGCCAGGAACCTCTGCCCCCACCACCTCGCACACGTGACCTGAAGTCCATGTTGGGTCTGGGAGGGGCTCTCCTCACGGGACAAGGCTGAGCCTCTGCAGCCCTGACCTGTCCACACCAGGCTGTCCAGTCCTTCCCCAGACAGACGGCCACTAAGTATTTCCTCGACTGCCAGCTTCACACACTCTGGATTTGTTTGCTGGTTGCTCGCCCAGGACACAGCCTCTCTGCATTACCTGAAAACCCCACTAGAGCAGGTGGCTGCCCTCGGCACACACAGGCCTGTGCCCTCGGGAGCCGTGACCTCACACTCGGGGGGCATCTGAATCCCCTGGGAGGGAGAGGGAAACAGACAGCGGGGCCCCTGCCACATCTTCTGAGTTGGCAGGTTTGGGGTGGGGCGTGTAGCCAGGATGCTTCCTTTCCAAGAAGTTCTCAGGTGATACTGACGTTCCGGGCTTCGGGGAGGACGCCCTGCCTGCGTGGAGCTGATTCGGCCTTCAGCCCAGGGATGGCTTGGCAGTCAGTGGGCTCAGGCCCGGCTGTGGACCCACTGGAGCACCAGAACTATGAGGACGGTGTCGGTGGCTCATCCAGAGCCCCTCTCCACTGGACCTGACCCCTCCGGCCTCCTCTGGACTTTGGGGCCCCGGCAGGCAGCCCTGGGATGAGATGAGAGCCAGGCGTGGGGGTGATTGCCGGGAGATGCCGGGTGATGGGGCAGAAGTGAATTGACCTCAATTCCCAGTTTACGTGGACAATTCATTCTGCACTGTTTAAGCCAGTTTGCAGTGGGGTTTCCATTTTTTTGTAGTTGGAAATGGTCTAAGTCACACAGAAACTTTTTCAGACGAAAACACTGCAATCTCATCAAATTAACATTACAGCTAAGAGGGCAGAGCTTCCTTCCTCTAACTCTGTCACCAGTTTTAGCAGGAAGAAGGTTCTGGAGTTTGGGGGTTCAGTCATTTCTTGGTGTCTCATCTTGGAAGCCCTGTTTTCTCTTCAGGACAGAAGATCCAAGAAGGAGGAGAAGCAACCACTTTGCAGAAGGACAAAGGTCATCCTCGTGACTCCTTGGGCTTCTCAGAGTGTGGGTATAAGTAATGATACTAACGACGTGATTGCTCTCAAGTATGGATTTGAAGAGCTGGTCGCAAGGCTGACTTCTCCGGAATCGCTGGTTCTGACTGCAGACTCCAGGTACCTGGAGTTGCGGCCTGGACTTGTCACCTGGACACACTGGACTCAGCGTGAGGGGCTCACACGTCCGTCCCGTCCACCCTCCCCCACCATTCACACCTCTCTGAGGACCGTCCAGCAGCCACTGACTCTGGGTGTCGCCTCTCCTGTCCCTGGTGGTGCGGACGCGCAGGGAACCCGCACACAGGACGCGGAAGACCAGCTCGGGGCTGCGCAGCCAGCCGTCGGCAGGTGCGCGGGGCTCCCGGTTCACGATCGCCCAGCGGGCCAGCGCCCCCCCCCACGTCAGGACCCCCTCCCCGCCCACTAGTTCTTAAACGTGGTGGCTGCGTACCTGCTAGAATCCCAGCACAGACGGTGGACGTCGGAACCGGTAAACCCTGACGGTAGCCGTACCACACACCGATTTCTGCTGTGTGTTCTGGAGATGTTTCAAAGCCATGTTTATATATCTTTAATCACTAGTTAATAAATCACACCGAGATTATAATTCCTGTGTTTAGTTCTTAACCAATACAGATTGTAATATTAGAGACTCTCTAAGTATACTTATGTTTTAGTTCCTACCTGAAAATACCTATATTCCTCCTCTATGAATGTGGAGTTATTTTCAAAGTATCCTGAATTTTATAAAATGTCAAAAATCCACCCTGAAATGCATGACCTGTTTTATTTGCAGCTTTAAATACACTGAATCAGTCACACTGTCTTCTGAAATATGTAACAGACTCGGCCGGGGCCAGAGATCTGTCCGTTTGGGCGGACGTGCTCTAGACGAGCAGCAGGCACACTGTTTTCTTGGGATAATGGCCAGGAAGCTTTTTTTTTTTTTTTTTAAATAGAGGATTTACTGTGACAATGAAGGTTAACTGCCACCACAGTCTGGAAAGACCATGCCTGAATTTTGTGTTTGCACACATACAATTCACAATAAGGCAATGGTGAGTCTGGGAAACCCACTTGCTTTGAATCTCCACTTCAGACACATAAGTCCCGAGATCACAACATTTTTGCTCTCTCTGCAACCGGGCAAGCTATCAAATTAACGTTAAAATAGGTGTGCCCTAACTTCTGATTCATAATATTAGTGACAAATAGTAAAAAGGACAGGCACGCTATAAAGTTTATGCACGGGGTGATGCACAGCGATGTCTCATAAAGAATGAAGGGGGAGTTGTTGACGCTCGTGGCTCCTGGCTGGGTGGCTGCGTGCTCAGAATTCTTCATAAATGCCCCAGAGTGTGCCCTGCTGCACGGCAGCCATACATTAATTAGAGCATAAAGCCGACACTGCAGTGTTTCCATGCACCCAAGTGGATCTTCATTTTTCACATGCGGGACCCTACTAATTAAAATCAGCTTTGCAATTAAATGTGGAAAATTGTGTTAAACTTTCAAGCGTGGTTAGAAAAAAATGCAATTATTTTTAGGGTTTTTTATTGTAATGCAAATGGAAATTCTACCCATGTGAAACCAGTAAAAGGGAAGTAGAGGGATCCCTATTTCTCTTTCTTCCTCTCTGTCTCTTTCTTTCTTTCCTTTTTGATTATCGATTCTCCTCTCAGTTGCACGTTGAAATGCTCCACCATCTCTCCCAGTGCCTGGCTCTCTTCCAAGGCTTTTAGTGAGAGCTCTTTGTCAAGGCATGAATAATACAGCCCCCAGGCTGCTGGCAGCATCCAAATGAGGCGTGCATACATCAGGAAGCAAGCCCTCAGCTCCAGGTCCAGAACAAGCTCCCGGGAAGACAAGCAATTATTCACCCGTGGCTGCCGCCATGGCAATCACACTGGTAGGTGCAAAGGTATATGAGATGGAAAAAAATCTGAAGAAGGAACGTGCACTATAAGCCAGAGAGAATTTAATGATTTCCTAATAAAAAATAAATCTACCATTTGGAGCTTTTAATTTTAAAGTTTCAAGATAAATTGATTTGACTCTGAATTTTCTAAACAGGGAAGGATTTAAATATAATACCAAAGCCATCCCCTGGCTTTTGGGGGATCGTTGCTTGTGCAAGTCTCTCAAGCTAGATTTTGGATCAAATATCTCACCAGAACCCTATGCTCAACAAAGAGTAACTTAAAAAACAGCTGTGAAGGGTAAATGTAAATAAAATCTATTAAATTTCAGAAGTAAATTCAGAGGGTTCACAAAACCAATGACGTGAAGAATGAATTCACATTAAGGGTTCTCTTTCCCTCTCCCTCTCTCTCTCTCCCTCTCTCATTGGAGGCTTATACAAAAATCACCATTCAGAAAGAAAGAAGTAAATCCAATTAATTCCAAATGGTCCAGGATGTATATAACTATTATAAGGAAGGCTAAAATTCAAATTCCTCTACAGTGTTTAATGTTTATTAATCTGAAATAGAAACTAATATTTTTTATGATTCCTATTTCTAAGTTTTATTGGGACTTTGATGATGAATTTAGTGTCTATATATTCATCCCTTTGTAACATCAAGTTGCACTGTATCTTTAACACAAGCAGTATTTTATATCAACGTGGGGAGGAAACGTTGTGAATATATCGCATAGAATGTTCAATCTTACTCAAACGCTTAGGAGTAGATTTTTGCAGAAATGTTTTGACGTTCCATATTTTGGCTCCTATCTTAATATCCGTTCATCTAATTCTCTGGATTAATAACCAATCTCTTTTTCAGGTCCTTGAACCAAACAAAAACAATTATAGATAGAGTGACTTGTGGTCTCCTGCCCATCTGTCTCCATCCCTAAGACGTTCATCTTCAGTAGAGGGGGGCATCACCAGGACATGCAGAGGGCCCAGTCCCCCAAGACGCCCCCTCAGCTCGGGGTCTGGTGTCGTCGGGAAGCTCTTCCTGCCCTCGGAGCCCCAGGCCAAGGGTTGGGTCTGCATCCTTCACACCTTGCCTGCCTGCAGCCTCTAGCCAACCAACCAACAGCCCAGCAACTTCCTAAACTCCAAGTGCATGGCCTCCACGTATTCCATTTTTTTTCTGCTGCCCAGGCTGCAGGCATGTGGAAAAACGCTCTTTTTTCGCCCATAGGTGTTTTAAATGCTTACAGGTCACGAGTCTGCCTGAACACTGGGAAGGAGGTGGCCCAGGGAGGAGAGTGGGGCATCCAGGACGCTCCCTTCCCTGAATTTAGGCGTCTAAGAACCAAACTCTGGAAAACTCACTTAGGATGGCAGAGGGGTAGTTCTGCACCTGCACAGAAAGACTGGGATGGGCCCCTGCGTTTGAGATGCGAACTTCAGCTACTCATAAATACCAGTTTAGAAAAGACGTGTGCACTGGACTGTGTGCGGTCAGGTGTGCGAAAGATGTGAGATGTGAGTGGGAAAGCAGAGGTCGGATTTGCTGTGTACAGAAAAGACTGTGTCGGTATTTTGCTTCACGACAGGAGACTTACTTCTGGCCCTGACTGCAAATCCATGATGGTTTGTCATACTTATGTGCTAATAATATAAAACCTAAAAAAGTCAGAGTCATGTGTCTAGATACTAATGATGTTTCTGAAGATAACGGCTGGTAATCTTGTCCTCTGCCTGGAGGCCTGGCCCTGTTCACACGCACCAGGGCAAAAAATATTGACTGAGCTCGGATCCCTGCTGGTCAGTGTGCAGGGATTCAAAGAAATGGACCTTCAGTGCCAGGAGCGTAACCCCTCTGAGGAACTGCTGTGCTGCCTGCATCAGATAACGAGGTTCTGTCATTCGTCTTCCTCTTTTTTACCTTGACTGCCCAGAGACTCAGCACTGAATGGAATACTGTATCAGAACTCCTGATACATCCTGGGTTTCTGGTAAAATTATGTTTTCATTTCCCTTATGTTTTTCCTAATTTATCTCTTTGATTCAACCTTTACCTGTGCAGTTGTACGTGTGTTTATCAGGCACCTCAGATTGATGGTGAACTATTAACACAAATAAACACCCATGCATAGATTACCTTTAGCTCAAGGACATAATTTTTGAATAAGGCAGACCAACGAATAAAGTAAGTATTATAACTTTAATTCCTACCTCTCCATTGTTAACCAGGGTCTTAAATTGTGAATGCCTCGTGAATTCAGATTACTGTTTAATTTCACAGGTCCTATCTGATGATTGATCCTCCTCTATCACCTATTCCCCGTTTCTCACAAATCCACAACCCTACCTCTACCACACAGGAAAAAAGCCATCAGTCTTAGAAGCTGTCACGAAAAGCCAAACCCCCGTTGAAGCAGCAAGGCCACCCCCGACGTGCACGCCCTCCAAAGCAATAAGAAGGCACGCTGAGACTGCCATCAATACTTGACCTCCTTAGAAATTTTCTTGTGTTCAAACTAAAGATGAACTGAGAGGCATCATTTTACCACTTGTTACCAAATTTCCTAAAAATTGTATGTTTTATTTTTTACATTGTTGATTCCCCTCACCTGCCTCCAATTAATTTTTGTGTGTTCAAGTAAATAGATACTTCAATATACTAAAAGAATGCCTTTTTATTTGGCTATGAACTGGCGTGATATGTGAGTAAAATGAAATTGTAGCCTTAACGGGAATATATTCATTGGAAAATGTATCTTTAAAAGACCGAAGTAACGGGCAGTTTCATCAAGACCAGAACTGAGGCTGCTGCCCTTGTCCTATTTGCAGGGGCCTCATGTGCTCCGAGTATCAGCGGGGACAGGGCAGCGGGCAAGGTGACACCTGTGTCGGTGGGCGGGTAGTGCAGGTATGCATGTGCATGAGCACAGCTGTCAGGGGGGAGAAACTTGCATTTAGGAAATCTTTAAAAAATAGAAAAAAAACAAAGCCAGATATAATTGAAGAGTCTCACAAATTTGAAATAGCACCAGTCAAAAGATGTTGATGTATACGCGAATCGTATCTACTACAAGGAGCCCCTTTTCAGTCTGAGCAATTCAAGTGTCACCCCTTAGTTGAGAACTGCTGATATGCAGACGCGGAAAAATAAAATTAAGAAAAAGCCCCACTTGATAACCCAGTGAGATTCCTCGGAGAGAAGTCTTATCTGTGACGTAAGTGTTGAATGGTAATTAGTTTTACATAACAAAGTCTGCAACTTTCTCATTATAAAACCGAGGAAATTTGAAGTCAATACATGTTAAATAATTCACCCAAAGCCCCTTGGGTAATCAGTGGCAAAGGGGAAACGGGGCCCCGTGTCTGTGTACTGGGTTCCCACAGTATGCCTCCCCACTCACTATTTCTATTAAAACAGTGGGAATTCCAATAATTGCAAACACTATGACTCATGGTAAAAAATAACATTTTAAATTTAAAAAATTGAGATTATTTTTGCTGTAAAATTGTCCAATTTGGCTGTTCCTGTGACTCCTCTCTAAAATTCCGCCTACTTCGCTCCTGAAAAATTCAGGGTGTTCTGAGCTCTCAGCAGCATCGGGTCTCAGAGGAGGGTGGAGCCCAGCTGTCTTCGCATTGTTCCCAGCCTAAGGCTGAGCATCATTTCTGAGCAGTGGAGGAGATCCCAGGGAGAGCTGTGCACACACACTGCATCCCACAGGGCCCATCAGTCCACAGCTCTAGGGGATGCACCTTGGGTAGGAATACAAACGCTTGAAACAATTCTTTGGGAACTTCATGATTTTTCCAGCAAAAGTGTGGTTATGATGCCCAATTAAAACTAGCTGACACCTAATTAAAACTTTTTAGTCAAATTTAACCATTCTTTCTAATAGCAAAACTATTGTCTAGTGAAGAGATGATTAGGCGAAAAAATCCACTCATGCTTGGCTAACTCGTTTTCCATTGTAAACATAAACAATCCAGTTTTTAAAAACTAGATTTTTAAAAAGGAATTTACATATATACTCCTTCATAAAATAACATATAGTTAAAAAAACCACGTATTTAAATTACATAGTTCAATAAGTTTTCACAATCAAATAATAATATAATAAATTAAATATAATAATTTAAGTCACAAAATTCTCTTAACCATGGCCTGTCGTTCCTTTGGTATGAATCCATTTCATCAGGGATGCCCACTGAAAACTCCCTGCCTCCTTAAACGCTAACATGGGTGTTTTGGAGTAATTTGAAATTTTCCCCTTGTTGTTGCTAAAGGACAATCATAATAATTGCTTGATTTCATCCGTAAATTAGTGTTCAGCTGAAAAGGAAATAAAGTGGAAAGCAGCGAAGGACGGTCACCCTGGGGTGCTCAGGGCACCTGCTCTAGCTCCCGAGCTTTGGGTACCTGGGCCCAGCCCCTGATGGCCGCTTGGGCTGAATGGCCTCAGTCCTCGCACCCTTGTTTGTGGGAATTAGCCAAAAATGCGTCACGGCCTGTAAACATTTCTAACTCATCATAACGCAAACCTTCCACTGAAAGGTGAAGCTGCCTTAATACCACGGGGAAAGGGACCTCGGGAGAAGCGAATCTCAAGACTGAGCTAGCTGCACGTGACTCGCAGTCTTGGTGTGAAGGATGCGATTCCGCTGTGGCGCATTTTAGCAGCCGTCACCTGCCTATCCCGTGCTCCAGGTGCTGCCACCTCTGTCACGGACATGAAATCCCGGTGTTCACGCGCATCACCTCTAAGCCCCAAAGCCTCCGAGCGTGATCTGTCCGGACTCTCCCCTCCTGCTCTGAATTTGCCCTGCAGCTGCCCGGCGCCAGGCCTGGACCTCCTTTCCCAGGACGAGCCGAGTGCCCACAGGAAGGTCAGGAAGGTCACGCTTTACTTTACCGCCGCATGTTTGCCATCCTGAGCTACGGAAGGAGAAAACGAGGAGGAGAAATATGGCTCCCAGTGACCTAGGGGAGGATCCCAGGGAGCAAGTGGGGAGAGGTGCAAGGCTGGTCCTCAGTCGCCACCCCTGGTGTGGGGCAAACGCTGCCCCAGAAGGTGGTCAGAACATCTTACAAGAGCCCCACGTCCGAGGAGGACGGGAAAGCTTCCCCAACATGGTCCCCATTCATTGTGCCCACAAGTCACTCAGCGTGGCGTGAAAAACCGAGGCCTTACCTTCTGTGTCTCGCATATTTTCCGCTGACGTGGCCACTGCCGTCACAGCCAGGGGTGGGACAGCTGCAAGAGGAAAGGATGGGTCACTCAGGTGCCACCTGGACGGGAGGGAAGCGGGGGACGCAGACAGACAGGGAAGTGTGGAACTGGGAGGAGGGGGCTGGGGTGCAGGCCCTGGGTCCCCCGGGCGCGCAAAAGCCCTGTCTCTGCTACGACGCACAGTCTCTGACCGCCGCTGGGGTGCATCCTGCCCGCTATCTGAACAGGATACCTGCCCGTCCTGTTCACTGACCTGAACAGCTCCTGTATGGCCGGCTCCACAGGAACTGCAGAGAGAGGAAAAGACACAAATTGATGATCGATCCCAAGAAGCCCCTTCCACAGACAGCTACCGAGAGGGTGGTGTCCAGGCCGGGTCTGAGGGCTTCGGCAGGACAAAGGGGACCCCAGCAGGGCCCCCAGGGACCTGGAAGCAGGGACGTACCTCGGAGCCCTTTGGACCGCGTGCGGTGCCGCCTTTCCTCGGTATCCACCTCCATCTGGGGAGAGAGGAAGGCAGTCAGCGTGCTTTCCTGCTGGCAACTCAGGGACGGGTTCCCTCTGGAAGGGGTGCTGCTGGGGAAGGACCAGGCAATCTAAACGTGTTGTTTAAAGGTAACAAAGCAGACCTCGTCTTGCAGGGCCCCCGCAGTGGAAGACTTTGATTAGGACACACCTGGGTCGGTCAGTCTGAGTTGTACTTTGTGCCAAGAATATAATGGATAGGGCTGAAGTTTGCAGGAAGGAAAAAAGTGCATATATTAATGTCTAGATTCTCCCTGTAGCTGAAGTGGAGTCGTGGTGGGGAGGAGGTGGGTGTCACAGAAGGACACGTTTTAGCGTGCGGGCTACTCTCGCCATGGTCTAGTCCTGGGGGACAATTGCATCTACCTTGATCTAAATCGTCAGGACGCTTTCCAGGGTCACAGCAAGGCTCACACTTGGAGATGACAGTGTTTCCATCTATTACCTTGCAGGGTCCTCACACGATTCTGTAAGGAGGTATCTTTCTTACACTTCCTTTACAGCTGTGATTTGCCCCAAATCATTCAAGGGGCAGCTTTGGTGCAGGGTCCTGAAACCAGCCACTGTCTACACGTCCTCTTTAAGCCACGGGAACATACTGCCAGCTGGGTGAATGTGAGTAATTTATACACAGCAAAACCGCATCATGGGAGAATTCCACTCAACGCATCAGAGGGGCTGACAAGAGATGAGCAGTAAAGACGACAGCTCCTCTGACCAGATTCCAACCTGGACTGTGTCATTTTTCACCCCGCCCATTGTGGCCAGAACTGCATTCTGGGCAGAAGATGGGGACGTCGTAAAATGTCAGGTACTGGGGTGTGTGTGTGGGAGAGATGGATTGGGAGTTTGGGGTCAGCAGATGCAAACTAGTATATATAGGATGGATAGACAACAAGGTCCTACTGTAGAGCACAGGGAACTATATTCAATATACTGGGACGAACCGTAATGGAAAAGAATATGAAAAAGAATATATATATATATATATATATATATAACTGACGACAGCAGAAATTAACACAACATTGTAAATCAACTATAACTGTACTCAAACAGCAACAGAAAGTCACGTACGCACAGTTCACCTCCTTCATAGTTTATGACAAGAAACGTCAGAATTTGGGAAAGAAGACTCTAGTTGGACGATTGCGGCTGTGCCAGGTGACAGTATAGAAGAGACCTGGGTGGATCCTCTATTGAAATAAACCATCAGCAAGGCGAGATCCTGCACAGGATCTGATTAATGTTCATGCCAGCTGACCAACAAATAGGTATTTATTACTCTTGTGTGTGGGATAATAAAAATACCTATAATAAAAAATGTAAGTTCATGTAATGAGCTTAATAGCTTAATGGGAGAGGCACCTGCACAGACATAAGATTTGGCAGAGTTAATAAAATAAGAAGAATTTCAGGAAAGGAGGAGCCCATGCGAGGTGAATCACGGAGGGGGGATTTCTCAGGGAAAGCTGAGATACTTCAGGACGATTAGTTTAGGTGTAGAAGGAAGAAAGGACTTACACACCCATCGTGTGTATAGACACCTGCAGAGGCTCAGCTGACATGCAGATGCTAGAAACGCGTACTTGGATGGACGCGCCAGTGAACGAGCTGGCGAGTCCGTTTGCTGGGGAGATGGGGAGACGGCGGGAACGAGGTGGAACCTCGGGGTGATGGGCGTGGCGGAGCAGGAAGCGCTCAGCCACAGGGAGAGTGGGAAGGGCACCCTGGGGGCCTGGACAGACCTGGAGGGTCACTAGTGACCCAGCGGACAGACAGCTGTTGTTGGTTCTTGAGCGCAGGAGGAATCCCTCACTAGCATATTTATAAAGAAATGAATTTAGCAGCAGTTCGAGAGAGCGCAGAGGGGACCAGAGTGGGCCAAGAGGAGACGACCTGCCCGGGGGGAAGGACCTCCACCACGTCGGCCTGCGTCCTGAGATGCAGCTGACCCTGCAGGGAGGACAGGCGCAGGGAGACGGAGAGGAGCTGGGAAACGTTTCAAGGAGGGTCGACGTGGCGCGCGGTGCCGAGCCTCCTTGGGTGGCCGCCCTTCCTCTGCTGCATCAGCCCCGCTCAGGGTGTGGAAGCCTGGAAGGCAGACGCAGTCTGGGTCAGCGGTACCCCGGGTGGCACGTCACAGCTCTGAGGCGGCTACTGCACCTGGAAATCCTCTCCAACGCTCACAGTTTAGCAAAACGCGCAAACAGGGCCCACACGCCCTGGGGCGACGGGTGACCGAGGAAATGCTGGGTCCTGTTCTGTGCAAGTGGAGCATCTCCTAACACTGCACACCTGTCGTAGGACCAGGGACGCAGAGATGACGGGATGGAAGCCTGTTCTTTAAGGAACTCAAAACCGAGGGGAGACGTTGTGTCAGGGCCCTGAGAACATAACAGAACACAGACGAGCTGAAGGTCACCCTTCGGGAGGTGGACAGAGGCTCCCAGGGGGAATCAAAATATGCGCCGTTTTCAAGGAAAATTGCAGGTTTCAGGTTAAAAAAGGGTTGGGGCAGATGTTCCAGGCAGAGGGAACTGGACGCGCAAAGGCCCTGGGGCACAGGCACGTGGGGAGTTCCGGGGGCCTGGGGGTGCTTCGGGTTCACTGGGGGGCCTCCTTCAGCTGGCACGGGCTCCTCAGAGCTCCAGAGGGACATGGCCAGTCACGCTCGGGAAGCCCGTACCCGTGTCACGGACGCTTGTGCAGCATCTGAAATGAACTCCAGCCGTCGCCCAGGAGAGGGCTTGTCACCGAAAGGGCACTGAGGCCATCGCTCTGTGGGTATGAAGTCGAAAACTTGGCTTACTAGCTAATCGCTCATATGGTTGCCTAAGAATTGTTTGATTTTTTACATTTAAGTTTTAATCCATTTTTTTTACATATGGGGACAAACTTATTTTCCTCTAGATGGACAGTTAATTCTGCCACTAATCCTTCAATTAATAAATACTAGCTCCACCCCCGCCCCAACTAAAATACACGCTCTTGCTGTGCTAATTTCCCACCGCAGCTGGGCCCCTCTGTGGACTGTTCTGTGCCACTGCTCTGTTTATAGCAGGGCCAATCCTGTTTGAATTCCAGGCTCCGTAGTGGGTTTTGCTCTCTTGTAAATAAGCCTTTAAGGGTGGGATTAACATACGCACACTACTGTATATAAAACAGATAACCAACAAGGACCTACTGTACAGCACAGGGAACTATACTCAACATTTTGTAAGAACCCATAAGGGAAAAGAATCTGAAAAGGCAAAGTAGCAAAATGGATTCAAACTTCCTTTTCACACTCACGTATCGATGTCCAGAAACGGCCGGCGAGGTTCAGATTAGGCCGAAAGCGTACAGTTCGCAGCGGGAGATACGTGAGGAGGTTCTTTCATTTTCCAAGCCTACACCTGCGAGTGTCCTGCAGGGCCCCCTGCCTGCGTCCCCACTCCTGCCTGTTTTCACCCACCCTTTCCCACCTGACGGCGTCTTCCTCGGAAGCATCAGGGGAGCTGTGTGTTTGAATTTGCTCTTCCAAGGGGTCTGAGACCTGACTTGCAGAAGCTTCACTGGTGATGCCTGAGCAGGTCGTCAGCAGCGCTTTCTAACCTACGGGCTCTGGTCCTGCCTGGGCCTGGACAGAAGCAACCTGGTTACCTCTGCCCGGGTTTGGGTTTCTGATTCCCACTCTAGTGATTCACAGTTAGAAAAATCACCCTTCAGGAACTACTACAGCACTAATTCTTTTATTTTTAAGCCCACTGCTTATTTTAAAAATGAAGAGAGGTTTTCTTAGGAGCTTAAAATGGTTTTATACTTAAAGTCTAGAATTTAAAAGTTTACTTTTGAACCAACAGAAGCCATCAGAAGGACTCACTGAAGAGAGGGCAGTGAATTATGCTGTAACATGTAAACTTGAATCTGGAAGCAGGAGTTGTTTTGCTATTTGATTTCCCCCCATCCTCCGCACCAGTAAAATGCACACTCTGGTCAGGTTGAGCCTTAGTGAAGATAACAGAGTATCAACTATACCAAAAACCGCACATTCGTAGATTCCTTCAAGCCTTTGGAGGCCGAACAGGCTCCAGGCCACAGCAATGCCCCTGGGAGGGGCTGGAAGTGGAGTCCTGGGACCGCGAGGGCCATCGGTGTCCTAACCCATGTCTCCACGCACCGTCACCGGCGCTCCCTCTGCAGGGATGGGGCAGGGGGGCCTCGGGCCGCGGTCTCCGCGGTGGGCGCAGCTGGGGCTCCACACAGAGCCGGAGCTCCCTCCTCCTCCCCAGCCGCTCCCCAGTCACTGGGGAAGTAGCAGTCACTTTGTCATCAGCCAGGCCCTACCTTTCACCTGCTGCCACCCAACCTGCGGTCGCTCACTGTTCATTAGCATCACCGAGGAGGGAGGGTTGCAGGCAGGCGGCAGCCCGAGTGGTGTGACAGTGAGAAAGTCGGGGATGGTATAATGAAGGGAAACTAGAAGCTCTGGCAAAACCAAGGGTGCAGATCAAACTGCCTGCAGCTGTTTCCCCGAGAGCTTTCATGCCCGGGGTCACCGTCTCCTAGGTAACCGAGGCCTCCTAGGTAAAGGAGACCGGCTCCACGCAGCTCCACGTGATGGAAGCTGCTTCCTCGTCTCAGTTCAGACGCAGGGAAGTTTTGGTTCATAAAGAAATCCACCGGGAAAGATCAGCGAGAATCGGAGATTACGTATCGTGTCATCCTTGAGTAGAGTTAAAAAAATACTGTAACAATTTAAAGTGTTTTCCAAAATATGACATTTTCTGTGAATTTAACGTAGTGCAAATATGTTGAGATTGAGGATTCTTATCCAATATTTATATTAAGACAAAGGATAGCGTTATTGTCCAAAGGTTACAAAATTAGAAGAAATAAAGGGGTTTATGGTCCACGGTTTATAATTTTTCAGTTTAGTTATCCCACCTCTTAGGATGGAAATAAGGAAAAATTAGACAAATAAAACACAGGCAAAGCCTTGGGTTTTCCGCTCCTAACTTTTCCTTTGCTCCCTCCTCTCCTTTTCCCAGTCATGGAGGAGGGGTTACCCAGTCAACTCCCCTCAAAGGACAGAGACCGCGGCTCCCACCGGTTCACCCCAGACGCCCCTGTTTGCAGAGGCATGGTTGGTGCCAACAGAGGCAAGAGAGACTGAGACAAGAAACCAGGAATTCTCTGGGCAAACACGAGAAGGAAGCCGCTGGCCGCTGGCCGCCTCCTGGCCCTGACTGCGGTGTGAGCGGGGCCTTGCCCACCTGACCCCCACGTGAGCTGCTGCCTCCGTGCTCGGGGACCAGAGGGAAAGCCGCATACGCTCCTCGCTCTTGGACGATTCTGTGAGTAGCAGTTTTGGGGGAAATCTAGGATAACAGAGGAAGTAGCATATCTGAAGTTCATTGGAATGAGGAGGTTTGGAGGCTGATTAGTTTATGAACTGGTCAATAAGTACTTAGTAAACGGCAAGCAACTCTTTGTGGCCTACAGAGAATTCCTAAAGTCATTGTAAAACACGGCATTAGACAGTGACCTGCACTGGAGCAGGAAGCAACGCCCCTTCCTTGAGGCTGTTAATACGTAACCCATCGGACCCACACCTAAAACTCTGGAGATTTCATATCCAAATCTGAATTCCTGACTTTTTTTCTGGAAAAACCAGGGCATCTGGAAGCATTACTCTCTTGGCAACACTTGGCTGGCGTGGCTGCGTTCCACGTGGCAGCCCCATGTCCATCCCATACCTTGTGTGTGACCCCCGCCCAGCCCTGGGATGTTTGACTGTGTTGCTCTTGATCTGGTTCCAGTTGTCTCAGAAGAGGGGCTCCGACAATGCTGACAGCTGTGTCCAGGCTGCCCGGGGCTGGGTCTCCCTGGGGGTCCCTGCTCCCGCCCAGGTCTCTCTGCCCTTGAGGATAACTGCGATATCCTCAGAACAGAGCAGACGTCTAAGTTCCAGGGCCTCTCAGGAGTCAAGGAGAAGCCAGACCTAAAACACATGAACGTTGTGGGATTTTGTGTAATTTTATAGGAATAGTATCCCATCCTAGCTCCAAACCCCGTTTCTGTCATCAGGACTTCCGTGGGCAGTGGGGGCCTGAGGTGTGGGTCTCAGAGGGCTGGATGGATTTGCTGAAGGTTCAGAACATGGCAGCCTCTCCAAAAGCCACCTGAGTCTCTGGCCAGGAGCTTTGGCTCAGTGTTTAATGATGTATTTAAATTCCTCTCCATCCTTCTTCTTGGAGTAGTTGTTCTTTAATTTCCCAGAAAGTTCCTGCAGATAAGTTTGCAGAGACTTTGTACTTGTCTTCAAAGGAATTACACTCTTGTCTTAAGGTGCTTGTTTAGGCTTCCATCTTCCCCAGAGACACCTGCACCTCCTGCCCCTCCCAGGGTGCCAGCACTCAGCAGGGACCCACCAAGAGGGTGGATGTGGGCTGGGCGCAAGGTCCTGTGCGACGCCTGAACACCTCTGGGCCCTGCAGACAGTGGGGTAATCTTCTAACTGTTGGCTCTCCTGATGGAGGGGCTGGCATCCTGGGACTCCTCTGCGTCAGCAGGGATCCTCCCCCATCTCTGGATGCCCATCCACCTGTGTGTGCGGTGAGGCAGGTGCAGCTCAGAAGCAGGTGGCCCGGGTGTGACTGTGGCTCCACGTTTCCTAACAAAGTGAATCTCAGTTCTGTCATGTGTAAAATCCCTACTTATCCCACTGGGTGGTCAAGAGACTTGGATGGAATGATTTTATGGGAGAGCCTGGCCTGGTGCCTGGTACTCGAGAGATGCTTAAAGATGTCTGTGCATCCTTCCCAGCCTGGTTTTCTAGGTGCCATGTTTTCCCAAAGGCACAGAAACAGAAATGCTCATAACACCCAAGTTAAGGACATACACAGCTCTTGTGATGTAGGGTGAGGGGATGCCATCTGTGCATCGTTAACTAGCTTTTCCTAATACCAAACATTCTACTGGCCGTTGAGTATCTGAACCAGCACCACGGTTCACAGCTTCAGAGCACAGTCTCCACAATGACTTCTAGAGCCCCCAATTTGGCTATATTTACAAAACGTAAAACGTGTGTGGGCGTGTGTGAAGAGGCGGGGACACAACTTTCTTTTCTAGTTCGAGTATTTCTCTTGTCCTTTTGACAATCTTCCTTAATCCAAGTATTTTAATAGTTTCTAGACTCCTGAGTTCCCTGGATCAGGCAGGAGAACTGCTATAGTCCTGGCACCTGGGGACATGGGGGCCTCTCAGGCCCACCTGTGCTCGGGTGGACCTGGCCCCAGTGAGCGGTGCTAGGCAGGCTGGGACAGAGCAGGCGTGTCGGTCTCTGGCACAGTGCCTGGCACAGAGCAGTTGCTCGGTGATAAATATTTGCTGAGTTGTACTCAATAAAAATACATGAGCTCCCTTAAAGATTGTGTGGACATTGGGCAAACTTTCTTGGCAACGTAGGGCTGGCGGGAAGTTATTTAAGGGGCTTGGATGTTCTACACAGTAAAGGAAAGGAGGGAAAAAAAGTGAATCATTTCCCAGAACTCAATATCCCTCCATAGGAAGGGGAGGCTTCAAAAAAGTATAGAATGAATATTCAAACAAGGCTGCAGATGGTTTCAGGGACGCCTCACAGGGTCCCCACGGTGACTCTGGCTTCTGCCTGGAAGCAGCATCACATGGTGGGTCAAGATTACAAAGTACAGCACTTTCCGAGGGTCAGTCAGTGACTTGGGCCAAGGTCAGGCAACTAGAAAAGACAGCGGAGCTGGAGGTCACGGCCGAGTCCAATGCTCACGCGCTTGACCACCGCCACCTGCCCCCAACTTCAGGGCTGCAAGGCCACTTCCCGGGGGTCCTGGGCCTCTCCCTGCCCACCCCCGCCCCAGCGAGTTTAACCTGTTCCTCTCACGGGCCCTCCTGCTTCCCTTCGGCTCAGGACCCCCACCCGGCCTGCTGACTTTGGTGACGGTCCCATCTCTCCTTAGCTGTGAAACTTCTTCAGCAGTGGCCTTTCTCCCAGCCACCGGAGGACGTCACTTCTGGAACCCGCTTCTGAGGTCACTGGGGCCTGTTCCCTGACTCCCCAAAGCCGATCTGTCTCATCCCTCAGCAGACACTCACGCTACGGCCCCCTTTCCCCGGATCACTGGCTCCTGTCCGGTCCCTCAGGTCCACACGCGCCCAGGGCGGAGGTGTCCACTGCCCTGCTGCCACAGCTCAAGCCAGCGTCTCTAGTTCTGACCTCTCGTTTCAACCTCGAGTCCACGCTCTGGCTGCTTCCAGGGTATGGTCATCTCACAGCGGATTCATCTGAAAAGCAGCCTCATACACCCTCACCATCGTGTACGTTTCTTCCTTGGAGGTTTGTTTCTCTGCACCATGGTCAGAAGGCGTTCCTGCCTGTCTTGTAAGGTCTTGGGAGGAGGGAGCCTGTGAAAGCCTAGAATCGGTCCACTTTCTCAGTGGTTGTTTACGGACCAAAGGAAGGGGTCATTCTTTCAGTCTGAAACCTTAAGATCATATTCGGCCTTTCCTAGTCTTCGTTTCTCCATCAAGTCATTTATCACGTTCCACTCTTTGCCATTGTATTTTTTTCCCACTTCTTTCCATCTCCCTGGATACCGCACCTGTTTAAGTCCTTACCTTTTAAGACCGACTCACTGCCATCCTCTCCTAGAGGCCTGTCCCCTTGTCAACCTGTTACATGCACAGCCGTGATGCTACCCTATTTCCATCATGTAATTCTCTGGCTTAGGAATGCAGAAAATTTCCCGTTGACTTCCTTAAGTCTGAGCAACAATGCCTGCCTTCCTTTTCTTCCCTTCTTCTACATTAATGGGTTGAAAAAAATCAAAAGAAGTACAGCGACACATCAGCTCTGCGGTGGGGATACAGCAACAGCTATAGTCTCTTCATCCAACTTCCTCATCCCAAGATTACTAACCTTCTCTCTACTCTGGAAACATAATATGAATGGAGCAGCTTTCCCTTCATACGCTTATCGTTTATAAAAGGCGGCTCCATTTGCACAAACTTTTCTTTGCGTTGCTATTCTTCACTTATTTAAAATCACAGCTATCTTACCAGGTCAATGCCCGTGGCTTACACTCAATATTTTTTTAACTGAAATATAGTTGATTTACAATGTTGTGTTAATTTCTGCTGTATAGCAAAGTGATTCAGTTATGCATATATATATTTACAGTCTTTTCTTTTTTTAATAGTCTTTTCCTTTATGGTTTATCATAGGATACTGAATATAGTTCCCTGTGCTATGCAGTAGGACCTTGGTGTTTATCTATAGTATATATAATAACTTACCTCTGCTCACCCCAACCTCCCACTCCATCCCTCCCCCAACTCCCCACACTACCCTTGGCAACCACGAGTCTGTTCTCTATGTCTGTGATTTTGTTTCTGTTTTATAGATAGGTTCATTTGTGTCGTATTTAAGATTTCACTTGTAAGTGATAGCATGTGATATTTGTCTTTCTCTGTCTGGCTTACGTCACTTAGTATGATAATCTCGAGGTCCATCCGTGTTGCTGCAAATGGCCTTATTTCATTCTTTTCTATGGCTGAGTAGTATTCCATCGTATATATGTACCTCATCTTTTTTATCCATTCCTCTGTTGATGGACATTTAGGCTGTTTCCATGTCTTGGCTATTGCGAATAGTGCTGCTATGAACATAGGGGTGAATGTATCTTTTTAATTATAGTTTTGTCCAGACATAAGCCCAGGCGTGGGATTGCGGGATCATGTGGTGACTCTATTTTTAGTTTTCTGAGGAACCTCCATACCGTTTTCCACAGTGGCTACACCAACTTACGTTCCCACCAACAGTGTAGGAGGGTTCCCTGTTCTCCAAACCCTGTCCAGCATCTGTTATTTGTAGACTGTTTAATGATGGCCATTCTGACTGGTGTGAGGTGATACCTCATTGAAGTTTTGATCTGCATTTCTCTAGTAATTAGCAATGTTGAGCATCTTTTCATATGCCTATTGACTTCTTTGTAGAAATGTCTGTTTAGGTCTTCTGCCTATTTTTGGATTGGGTTGTTTGTTTTTTGGTTGTTGAGTTGTATGAGATGTTCTGTTTGTATATTTTGGAGATTAAGCCCTTGTCAGTTACATTGTTTGCAAATATTTTCTCCCATTCTGTAGGTTGTCTTTTCCTTTTTTTTTTTTTTTTATGGTTTCCTTTGCTGTGCAAAACCTTGTAAGTTTGATTGGGTCCCATTTATTTATTTTTGTTTTTATCTCTATTGCCTCGGGAAACTGACCTAAGAAAACATCGGTACAATTTATGTCAGAGAATGTTTTGCCTATGATCTCTTCTAGGAATTTTATGGTGTCATGTCTTATGTTTGTCTTTAAGCCATTCTGAGTTTATTTTTGTTACACTCATTTTTTGAATGGCTACATAGTATTCTGCAGCCAAAAATGTATCCAACCATCTCTGTAAATTCCCCTACCAATGGATAGTTAGGTTGTTGTATTTCATTTATTTGTTTTATTCCACTATAAAAAGGTGCCATAAATATCACACACATCTCTGTACACATTTCCATAATATGGTTTTCTTAAAAGATATTGTCAGTACTGTTAGAAAATGTAAAACTCCATGCACTCGTTAGTAAAGTATGATTATGCCCATTATCTAAGCACTTATCTCCAATGGGTCCCACCAGTCTGTTATTTTTACTGAGTGAAGTTACCTGTCACTTGGTTGCTTACATTTTTCCTTCTCCAACCAAGAATGAGGGTCAGTATTAGCCAGATTCAGCCTCCTAAGTTTCCCCTGCTAGGAAGTTCTTATTCTCACCCTTTGCCTATTTTTCTTCTTTTAAAAATTTTCACATCAATTCGTAATAGCTCTTTGTATGTTTAAGGTGTTAACCCCTTTGCCCATCTCATCTGTTGCAAGTATTTTCTTTTTTTTCCTTGCTAGTGGTGTTTTTCCCAAACAGAAGCACACAACGCAGGCCATCCCACGGTCATGTGGACAGAGTCCCAGCACTCTATGGCCGGCGTGCCTTCCCCACTCAGCCCCGTCTCCTGGATGTCCTCAGCCTGCCCACCAGTGGACCCCGGTCCCCTGGGCCTTCTCCGGGCTCAGCCCCTCATGACGTCGATGGGCACAGGCTCCTCCCGCCTGGCATGTCTGGCCCACTTCTGGGGTCTGTTCTATATCCTGGGCTCTGTGTTTGTGAACTGGCCAAGAACGATGCTCCTTTGTCTAATTAACGCCTGCCTCAGCCAGACAGGCCCCTTGGGTGGGAGCAAAAAAGGAGAGACGACACATCCCTTTCTGACAGTGACAAAACCACCAATGTGATGAGAAAACTGCCTTGAACAAATAGTCGATAATGTTCTGTACTCACAAGCAGATCTAAGTCTGCTTCTGGGACTATGTACCTGGTCTATACTCAGCATTTTCCAACTTTCTTCCCAATTTAAATTTTGATGAAGTGGCACGAAAAATAAAATTCAAAGATTCAAACATGTTATGACATCATAACAATTAATAAAAATGTTCATTTATATAAAGATTTGAAACTACCTGAGTGATTTTTTTAGTTTATAAATTTTTTTAAAATCCAGTTTTTATAAAATTATTTTACTCTTTTTTTGGGGGGGAACACTACTAAATGGATAAAGAACAGAAAAATTAGAGAAGCTTACATCTACAAGTGAGAGAAGGTGTAATCTGTGAACCAAGTTTGTGTTCAGGGGAGACGAAATACACAATTCACTGAAAATTTCCAGAAATTAAAATACCTTGGAAATTATTGAATAGGCAAAAGATATATGAATTTAGAGGGAAAGGCCTGGGCTTGGCACTTAGTTTCTCCCACTTACTGCACGTTTTCACCCTTCAAGACTCAGCTGGTCGTCTGTACAAACTGCGCAGTGAGAGGAGTGTCTTCCTGCGAGCTCAGTGCAGGGTCGGATGGGTGTGAAAACTCAGGATCGCCTGGGGCTCTTTAAACTGTGGAGTGCTGTGCCCACGTGCCCACGCAAGGAGGGACGTTGTGTCCTGACTGGTCCTGCGACCTCATGCGTCCATCTCAGCGGGAGGAAAACACCAGACGAGACGCACCCCTCACCTCAAGGAGCTTTCAGAGATCGAAGTAAATGTACCCGCAAAAGAAAAGTCACCCAAATGGTAGGAAGAGAAGCTAAAGAAACAGCACATAACAGAAAGTGAGAGAAAGCTCTAGAAGGATGTTGGGGGGAAGGAGTATTGAGTTGGGACCCCAGGGTGCGAGGGGGCACTGCGTGCAGTCCGCCTTCCTGACACTGACCACATTGGGAAGTAGTCAGGTGGCCGCGGGTCAGTGTGGGGAAGTTTCATCCCTGGGATGGTGGGATGCCGGGCTGGTGACCCCTCTGACCCCTGATGTGGCCTGGGCTTGGTCTCAGGAGACGGGTGGTGGATTTCTGAGACAAGTCCCAGGAGAAGGGTGGGACTGCAGGCCGGAGGCCCACAGACGTGCAGTGGACAGGCCACGAAGGGGGCCCCTCCAGGCCTGCCCTCACGGGCCCAGGGGTGAGACAAGAGCTCGGGGAGGGTTGAAGGGAGCTTCTCTCTCTTTTCTAAACCCCTGGGATAGGGCTGGTCAGCCCATGGGGGGCGGGGGTGGTAGATGCGTAAAGAGGAGAAGACGAGGATGAAACAAAGGCCTTGAAGAGGAGGCCGTGGAGACACATCGGGGCGGGACGAGGGCACCTGGGGCGACGGGGCCGCGGAGGTCGGGGAGCGGGCAGCCGTAGTGACCACGGAAGGACGCACTTTGCCGACAACGGCCTAGAGCAGACATCCGCGCTGACAGCGGTCCACGCACGCGCAGTGCACGGCCTCCTCATGGACCACTCGCAGCTGGTGGGGCGGGGTCAGGGGGTTACCTTGCAGGAAGTCTTCTCTCCTAGGAACGGAGGCAGCGTGACTCTGTGGGCAGGACACAGGCCCAGAGTCAAGTTCTCTCTAAGTTCTAATCCGGGTCCTCCCCAGCCTGTGACTGCGGCGAAGTCACTTAATTTCTCGGTGCCTCGATTTCTCCATCTGCAAAACAGGGACCACAGGGTAAACCACCTGTTGATTTCATGACGACACCAGGAAGCAGCGTGATTAGAGAACATGCCCTCGGCAGTGACCATGGACCCTCCTGCTTTCCCCAGGGAGCACATCTTCTGTCCTCCCCACATACAACGGTGCCCTTGAGAATTTCTCTCCTGGACTTGGGGCCGCTGCTTTGTCTCCGAGAAAGGGTCTTCCCTGGGTTCCATGTGGGAAGACTTGTTCCCTGCCAGCCAAGTCAGCTGCGCAGACTGTGGAACACTCTGCCCTACCTGAGGAGGTTCGAGAACTCTTGGTACGGGGGACCAGCATCCCTCCAGGCTGGCCTCCATAACGTTTGTGGAGCTAGATGACTTTACAACACCTTATCCAGTATGTTATTTATCCATCAACCAAACTATGGTGACTTTCTGAATGAAGAAACTGACAGAGAGGTTGAGATATTTGCTCAAAGCTACCCAGGTAGCCAGCGGGAGAGTCATACGGGAAACTGCACCCTCTTGCTGCCAAATCTAGGACTCTTTCCAGTGCAGCCGGGCTGTCCACACCCCCCCACCCCCCGCCCCCACCAGGAGAACCGGAGGGGCTGAGACCCAGGGCCGGGAGCCTGAGTCCCAGAGTCCTGCGCGAGCCTTGGAGTGGCGACTCTGGGTGCTTTGCCGCAGCAGTTGCTGTGGCTGTTCATTCACGTGGGTTCATTCGTTCCAAAGGGTCCAGTGCCTCTTGCTCACGCGGTTGGCTGGAATGAAAACCTCTGGGCGCTGACATTTCGGATAACCAGCTTATCACAGACAACCAGCAAAATGCTGAGGTATGACATCAACTTTCGTTGTAATTCCTCATTTGAACTACAGGAAATTAGATAGTCGAGTCAAATAAGAAGGAGCGGGAGGCATTGAGCGGGAGTCCATTGTCCTTGGAACTCAGCCATCCTTCCTGTTACCTGGGAACCAGCTGCCCTGTGTGCTCCCATCCACACTTAGGGCTGAGCTGTAAATCCTTTCCTTGAACACTTAATCTTCCCAAGGCCTGATTTGCTCCACACAGACAAGGACTAAGAGTTTGCTCATGTGTGTCTTGCTAGGAACACAAGGACGTAAACCACAGAAGATTTAAACTCATAAATTCCCAGAAAGAGAAAGGAATTAGACCAGATTTGTCTTTCTGCTTTTCACGTTTGCCATTTAGAACAAAGAATGTCTCCCCACCTCCTCCTTGGGATTTAATAACTTCCCCTAAATTTTCCCAGTTCATCTGTCTCCGGGCTCAGCCCTCGAGTCCTCGTGACTCTGGAGCAGCCAGACCACCTGCTTTGTCTTAGGTGCTGCAGCCAGGGGCTGGTTAATACAGCTTTGTTGATAGGAAGACAAAGAAAAGAAAAAAGAAAAAGAAACGAAGGGAGAGACAGAGAGAGAAAAGAAGACAGCGCTCCTGTGGACCCGCACAGGAGGAATTTTTGATCTAATTGAGCAGCTTGTTACACAAGTGACCCAACCAGCCAGTAGAATGTTTAATGGTTAAAAGATTTGGAATCAGATGGACTTGGGTCACAAAAGCACTGTCACTTACTACCTCATAACCTGAGCTGGTTGTTCATAAGCATTTATTTCCTAGAATTTTTCAATATCTAAAGTAGATAATATACAAGAAGGATCTAGCTAACCGTAAATGCTCAGCAAATGGTAGTATGTTTGTATATTATTATCACTGTATATCTATTTATTAATATACCTCCATAATATCTCTGAGTTTCAGTTTCTCATTTATAACCATGATGATGTAGACAGCTCCCTAAATAGGGACGCCTTTAATTAACTCAACCACTATTTACTGAGGGCTCGCCTGCCTGCACTCAGCTAGACTTGCGTGACTCGGTATGAAACAAGATAGGTAAGACATTCCTGCATAAGTTCAAAGGAAGAATAAAGGAAAGAATAGCGCAGTTAGGATCAACACAGTTGCAACCTTAAATATGCAAAAACTAATTTTGAGGGGGTGTCAGGAAAAAGAGAAAGGATGAAAGAGCAGAAGGAAAAAACACAAAAAGCAGTACGTTTGGGTAAAATAGAAATTCCATAGCCATCTCTGAATTTATCAAAGAAACCCCAGTAATTGAGATAATACAACATAATGTACTAAAACACAAATGAAAACAGGTTAATACACTGACAACACGCTCAGTTTTGATACGGTGACATATGTAGATGCTGGCCTTTTAAAATAAATTATTTTATAAAACTATAGCTATAAAAAGCACGTTTTAAACAGCAAATATTCAACTCAGTGTGAGTAATATTATCCAGAAATATACATATAAATAGCTCATACTATTTAAAAATTAAACAATTAAATTATATATGAACGAATGACAAGCAAACTGTTAATTATGGTTCAACTCCTGATCTCGGCATAAATTAAATTAGATTTGAGATTCCTATTGACTACAGTTGTCACATAAACCTGCGGCGCACTCGCCTGTGGGTTTCGTGTTCTGGTGACAACAAAGTTGTTAGACCACGTCCCTTACAGAGCCCGTGGGAGATGCCACAGAGCCAAGTGTCCCCTGAAAGCTGCACATCGACGTTATTTAATCCGAGGACGGCTTCCGGTGGCTCCGAGCAGAGTACTTATTGCACAAAGACAGAGGTTCCCTCCCTGGGCAGCACAGGGATCAGGCAAGTCCCACCCACAGCCCAGCAGCCGAGGGGGGTCAGGCACCCTGACAGGTGGTTCCAGGGTTCACAACCGATCTGAACCCCTCTTCTTTGGGACCCAGTCCGTTTCTTTTTCAATGGCAGAAATTCCCTCTGGGAAATTTATTTCAGGAAATCAAGGTCTCAGACCTATTATTTTTTTTTATTTGCTTTTGAAAAACGTGCATTACAAGTATCCGTATTGAGAGGCTGAAGGCAAGAGAGACTGCTGGGTGTTGAAGGAGCCCAGCAGGCCTCACACGGCTCTGTCTGCCCTTCCTCCCTCTAGATGCAGGGCACAGGAGCTGTTTATTTTCCAGACCCCCTGACAGTCTCCTCCCTGGACTTCTCCTCTGCCTTGTTGACACTCAGCCCAGGCATTTTTCCCAGAATGAGAACCTGCAGGAAAGTTTCCCTCTGAGATCTTGCATGTCAGGAAATGTCTTTATTTCGCTCTCAGGCAGGACTTCCTAAGTGTAAATTGCTTCCACGAGACTAGAAGGCCAGGCCTCCAGCGTGGCCTCTGCCGCTGAGGCCAGTCTGATGCCACCTCTCATCAGAAGCAGTTCTCCCTCCCCCTGGGCTCATGTGTCGCTGTGGGAATCCGTTCTCCACTCTTACTGCTCAGCACTCAGTGCACACACGACCTGAAGCGTGCTGGTCGCTGACAAGTTGCTTCTCCTTTCTTTGATAACTTCTCCCTTTTTATTTTCTTTACTGTGTGTTTTTTAAAAAAATGTCCACCAACTGGATTTGTGTTGTCTAATGTGTCCTACTGATAAGTTGATCCTAGTGAGCTTGGCTTTTGTTTTTGTTTTCATTCTTTCTGTTTCCTCTCTATCTTTTGGAAGGTTTTTTCAAATTTATCTTTGAGTTCTTCAATTGTATTTTAAAATTTCAAGAATCCTATTTTATACGCCCAAATTGTTTTTTATCACAGTTATACATTTGCATTTATTTTGGTGATTATTTGTCTTTACAAGAGGTTTAAGACCAGGCCTCTGGTGGACCATTTCTCTCCCTTTGACTCAGTCCCTGTCATCCTCTGGGAGAAGCTGAGGGGCACCCCAACCCCCAGGCTGGCTCAGGTGCCCTCTTCGTGCTCCTATGACATCTTGTGTTTCTTTTTATCACAAAATTTATTTATTCACCCAGCCCATTCATGTCTTCTCTTTTGTACCTTTTCTTATTTCAGACAGGAACTGCATTATTACATGGTACTGTAACAGTTCGCTTTCTCTTCTATTTGAAGTGGTGCAAAACCCCTCCTTTCATATTTTGGGTATTTACAGCATAAAACAGAGAATGTGCCATGGTCAGGCCCATTCCGGCAGGAGTCCTGACTGGATTCTCCCATCCCTCCCACCGCTGTGGCTGCTTCTCTGTGTGGAAGGTGCCAGCAGGGAGGACGTAGAGGCAGCAGGAAATCACGAAACCCCATTTCCCTGTCCAGCTCTTCAGATCTAGGTGAAGACATTCAGAATGGAACGGGGGGGCTCAAGGTGACCCCAGAAGTTATGAGTCAGGTAGGCTGGAGGCTGGCTTTCTCTTGGGAGGTTCTGCCCAGCTGTGTGGAAGCCGTGTTGGGTGGCTTGGAGGTGTTGGGTGTTGTCTTCTAGACCAGGACCTAACGCTGCTCAGGGTGAAAGGCATGGTGATGCCACAGGCCTGTCTTGCCTCTCTACGTGCAGGTTCGTTACCCTGGGTCAAGTCCTGGTACCTCTTGGAGTCTTCAGGAAGGTCAGGATGGAGTTGCTCCTGCAGTGAACCTTCCCCATCACTGGAGATACCCAACAATGGCTCAGGTGTCCCTTCTAGGCATGAGGTACCATGGAAAGAACAAGGATCGAATCCCAGCTCTGGTATCTATGAGCTTTGTAACCTTTAATACTCAGAAGATATACCCACAGCTAACATCACACAAAACAAAGCAGAACGCACACTTTCCAATTTCAAAATGTACTACAAACAATAGTCATCAACATAGTGTGGTAGTAGCATAAGGATAGACACATAGACAAGTTGAATGGAATCGTGAGTCCAGAAATAAACGCATGCATCTTTGTCGGCCGAGTTTCACAAGGGCGCCAAGACCATTCAAAGGGGAAAGGGCAGCCTCTCCAACAAATGGTGCTGGACATCCCCACACAAAACAATGAATTGGAGTCCCTGTCTCACACCATGTAACAGAATGAACTCAACTTGGATCAAAGGCCCAAATGTAAGAGATAAAACTATAAAGAACTTAGAAGAAAACCTAAGAGTAAATCTTCACGACCTTGGATTTGGCAAATGATTCTCAGATATAACACCAAAAACACAAGCAACTACAGCAACAACAAAATAGGTAAACTGGACTTCATCAAAATTAAAAAAAAAATCTTTTGCGTTAAAAATACACCATTAAAAAAGTGAAAAGGACACCCACAGAATGGGAAAACATATCTGCAAATCATAAATCTGATAAGGGACTTGTATCCAGAATATGTAAAGCACTCTCATAACTCTGTAATAAAAAGACAATTCAATTAAAAATGGGCAAAGAATCTGAATGAACACTTCTCCAAAGAAGATATACAGATCGCAATAAGCACATGACAAGACACTCCTTGACATCATCAGTCATCAGAGAATTGCAAATCAGTACCACGATGAGATACCACTCGATACCCACGAGGATGGGTAGACTCAGAAAGTCAGGTAATAACAAGTGTCGGGGAAACGCGGAGAAATCAGAACCCTCACGCACAGGTGGTGGAAATGCAAATGGCGCAGCCACGTCAGCAAACAATCAGGCAGGTCCTCAGATGACGAGTCAAAAAGGTACTGCCTGACCCAATAATCCCACTCTTAGGTAAGAAATGAACAAGTACACACAGAAGCTTGTACAAGTATGTACTCAGCAGCAGTATTCATGATATTCAAAAATATGGAATCCATTTAAATTTCCGTCAGCTGATGAATGGAAAATAAGATGTGGTCTCTTCATATATGGAATATTGATCCGTCATAAACAGGAACAACACACGCTGCAACATCGATGAGCCTCGAGCACGTTATGCTGAGTGTAAGAATCAGGTCGATAAAGATCACATATCGCATGATTCCATTTGTATGCTGTGTCCCGAATCGGAAGTTTATGGAGACAGAACGTAGATTAGTAGTTTCCTAGGACTAAGGACTGAGAGGGTAGGGTGGGAAGTGGGGCGGGAAAGCTGAAGTCCATGGGGTCACTTTTCAAAGTGATGGAAATGTTCTACAATTGACTGCGGTGACAATTGCACTGTCTGTGAAGACACGAAAACCCACTGAACTGTGGACTGTAAATGTGTAAAATTGTGGCAGGCGAGTTATATCTTCATAAAGCTGTTAGACATATTCACAAGGCACCCCGGGCCGGCACTCAGGAGCCACCAGCGAGCACACCCCATTCCCGCCCCCACGCCTGGGGCCGGATGCTCTCGGGCCCAGGGGCGTTTTCTCCCTGGTTTAAGGTGTGAGGCTTCCCTTGTATGATTCTGGGGTCTCCCCATTCCCAGCCCTGTCCTCCCAGTTCACTGCTTCTCAGAGAGCACCTGATAGTGTACCTGGCTGTTGCCGGCCAACACGTTGGATTCTGACTGTGCCAGCCCCGCTAGGGAGTAAGCCAGTCGGACTCCCCCTGAGGCCTGGGGAAGGGCTGTGTCGGGCCCAGCTCACAGCTGGTTGTGGCGAAGCCGGCCGGACCTCGGTCTCAGGGCCGCCAGCCCGCACACAGGCCGAGCGGGGAGGTGCTCAGGTGACGCTGCCTTCCGAGACCTGGCGTGCCTGTGGCTTGGGCAGACCAGCTGGCCACCTGCAGGGCGCCCAGCGCCAGCGCCTGGCAGTGCCCTGCAGCACTTTGGGAGCAGGCCAGTTGGGAGAGTTGAGTTGCTTCTATCTAGCGGCAAAGTGGGGATTTAATAATCAGCCCATGTCCTCCTGAGCCACCCTTCGTGGGAGCCCTCCAAGTTCATTCCTTACTCACAGTCACTTAATTAATCCCCACACAGCTCTTCACAGCTGAAGGGGCCCCGGGAAGGTGAGTCATCCTGGAGGGTGTGCAGCTCTGCAGGGCCCAGGGGAGCCTGGCTGGGGCGGGGGAGGCGGGAGGCTGTGGCTGGTCCTGTGGAGGTTCCGTCCCTCCTGCACTGGGGGAGCCGCTGCATCCCGGGCCCCTCCTTCCTGACATTTAACCGCCCCTTCCTCTCCACAGTCCTGTGAAGTAGCCCTTAGTCCTTAGCCTCTCCTGCAGATGACACCTCACCCAGACGAGGGTGGAGCAGCCCCGCTGGGGTACCAGCACCCGTGTGGTCACCGCAGTCAGATGATGCCAGAATGAGAGAAAGAATTACAACAGTGGACGAAAGGCTGGTGACGTGGAGAGACACGCACCACATCCTTCGATGAGAGGCCGACTCAGAAAGCAGCACTTACACTGGTTGCGGTTCAGATGAAGCCTGGGAAGGATTAAGTGACTTTGCTCCCTCAGCAATTAGGGGTGGAGACTGCGTCCGAGTCAGGTGTCTGTCGGGCGCTGGGGACACAGCAGGGACATTGCTCAGGGGACCCAGAGCCAAGACAGGAGAGAGAGTCCGATCCTGGGTGTGCGGGATGTCAGGGGGAGGGGTGGGGAGGGCAGGGGCGGCCCCTGGGGTAGGCTGGCCAGCAAGGCTCTCCGCGAGCTTGGACGGACAAGCAGGGAACTTCTTCCTCCTGCCTCTTAAGCCCTGACACAAGCCTGTTGGGAATTTAGGACCAGGACAAGCAGGACACCCACTGCAGGGCCCCACAGCTGCAGGGGCTGTCTGCGTCCTGCAGGGCACCCAACGGGGCAATTCCTTGGGGGCATAGGAGAGAAATAAGGGGAATCCAGCGCCTCCCCTAGTGCGGCTATTTCAGCTGCTGATGGGCAAGGCAGCTTCCAGGGGAGGTGGGGGACATGCGTGAAGGCAGAGTTTAAAAGACAATAAAAGAAAGTAATACTTAGAATCAGGAGAGAGAAGCTGGCCTGCTGGATGAGAAGAGCAAAATAATAATGTAGAATGCACACATATATACATACATACACACACCTGTATTTATTTACGTGATATGAGACCATGGAGCCGCATAGAACCAAGCACTATACGTGGCCAAAGTGTCTGATTCCCTGGCCTGTCAGTCTCAGCTCTGCCGTTCTACGCTTATCAGCCAGGTTACGTCCAATTAAAGCAGACCCTGATTGTCTTGGTATGGATTTCACTACACAGACGGCAATTAAAAAGCATCTCCCTGCTTAAATGGCGATTTAAAGGAGGTGGTGATAATTGAGTCCACAGGCCCCCAGCGGCTGCGCCGCCCTCCATTTCGAGCAGCCGGAGCGCTGCGGGGGGGCACCTGAGGCTTCGAGCTGAGCCGGTGTCTCAGGAGGGAGACGAGCGGGTTATTGTTCAGTTCCGAGGCCTCCAGGACTCAGCTCTGAGTCACCTTGGGGAGCAGGCCTCAGCCTTCGCATCGACCAGGTGAGGCCCGGCTCCCCGAGCACACCTGGCACAGGCGGTCCTCTTCCTCCTACTCACTCCCCACCTTCTCGGCACCGCACACGTCATGCAGGAGAGTGGAAAATGGAAAGGAGCCTCATTCCCAGCAACACGGACGGTGACGGGGTTCCTCATTCATCTGCTTCCCAGAGTGAAGGGGGCGACTGCAGAGTGAGGGGGGCGACTGCAGAGTGAGGGGGGAGACTGCAGAGTGAGGGGGCGACTGCAGAGTGAGGGGGGTGACTGCAGAGTGAGGGGGCGACTGCAGAGTGAGGGGGGCGACTGAAGAGTGACGGGGAGAGACTGCAGAGTGAGGGGGCGACTGCAGAGTGAGGGGGGAGACTGCAGAGTGAGGGGGGAGACTTCAGAGTGAGGGGGCGACTGCAGAGTGAGGGGGGAGACTGCAGAGTGAGGGGGGCGACTGAAGAGTGAGGGGGCGACTGCAGAGTGAGGGGGGAGACTGCAGAGTGAGGGGGCGACTGCAGAGTGAGGGGGGAGACTGCAGAGTGAGGGGGCGACTGCAGAGTGAGGGGGGAGACTGTCGATTGTTGTCAAACAGCCCTGGGCTCTGCCCCGATCCAGCTGCCGGCCAGTTCTTCGGTCTGTTCACCCAACTGCTCTGAGTCCCAGGCTCCCTTCATGATGTGGGCTAATTCCTGCCCGTTAGGTGGTGGGAAACTTAAATGAGGTAATGGCTAAGATGCCCAGCACAGAACCAGTGCCCAATCACTGCAAGCCTTTCTCCCCACGGAAAAAGAATTGTAGCACTGTTTGAAGTGCTTACGATGCAATTTTGAAATAAATATTAGGTTGCAAAAGGACAGGTATACTATGCTCCTAACCAGAAACACCATGGAAACGAAAAATACTGGCAAGAAGTAAGTACAGATGTTGATAATACCTGTGATGGCGGGGGTGGATTTTGGAACACGTCCTTTTTAGCCACCAGACTTTCCCTCCCGTCTCAGGCCCTTCCAGGGAGACAAACATGTTTATCAGCTTTGCTTGTGTCTGCGGTAACACGCTCATCTAAACACAGACACACAAACACACAATTTACCTAGACATGGTCAGCCTACCAAATATGTAAATGCATAGGACTACTCATTTTTAACATAAATTCGATCACGTCTTACACATTCTTCTACAAAGTTTTTTTTTTTCAGTTACCGTTGGAAACATTTCCACGTGGGTGTAATAAGCTATACTTCAAATTTCCTGATGAGTGGTAATTATTCCATAATACGGCTACACACGGTTCATGAAACGATCAAACGTCTTGATATACGTTCGGATTGCTTCCTGTTTTTCACTAACAGATACTGATGCTCTGCTAAACCTTGTCTGGTCTCCTCCTCGGGCACGTGGACTGATACTTCTCAACATTTAAAAATTCAGCAGATACCAGCAAGCTGCCCTTCGAAGCGGTCAAATCCATTCACAACCAGTAAAAGTACGGATGCGACATTTCCAGCACGTCGGCAGTAGCTGCGTTACCGAACTTCGCTTGTTTCACAGGTGACTGAGCCCGAGCCGACGGCCGTTTCTCTCTCCTCTTCTGTGACTTAGTTGTTTACTGTACCTTTCTGATTATGTTTCTATATGTGTTCCGAATATTCATGTTTTTTGTGTTACTCACGCAGCAAATACTTCTCCCCAGGTTATCACTGGCCTTCTGCTCGGTTTGTGCCTGTTTTAGACGTTGACAGGGTGACACTCAGTCTTTCCTCGTGTAACTTCTACTTTTCATTAAGACGGCTCTTCCGACTCTGAGTGAAAGACTTACCCCAGGATGTTTTCCTAAATCCTCCCCAAACACAAACAGCTCAAGTCTGTTTGAGGATGTGCCTGGTTCCAGGGACCACGGTGGCCTGGAGCAGCCGCCCCGGGACCGTGACCCCCCTGCTTGGGAGCTCGTGAGCTGTCTGCCCGGTGCGGCAGTAACGCTGCGCGTTCTGAGTGGAGGTGGGAAACGGGCAAAGGGGTGACACCCGGGAGGGAAGTGGCCGGGGTCTCGGGCAGCAAGAGGGCTCTTTGCAGGTCGGGAGCCCTGCTTCTCTAGGGGGTGTGTGCGGTCAAACCCGAGGGAAGAGGTAGCTGGTTGAGGATGGAGGGGGAGGGGGCACAGGCCCAGGGAGAGAAAGGGTTTGGGGTTAAAGGGACAAAACAGGCAGGGCAGGTCCTCACGGCTCCTGATGCCACAGAACGGGTCTCGTTTCTGTGCTGAGCATGGCAGGAGGTTGGAATTCAAAGAGGGGGCACGTGATCCCGTTAAGTTCTGAACAGGCCCCTCGTGCCTGGCCCTCGGTGCCCCATCTGGGAATCAGAGTGCGGCCCAGAGCAGCCCGGGTCCCTCCTCTTGGGAAACAGGCCGTTCCCCACAGGTCTGACACCTGCTGACACTTAGACCATGGAGGGACCAGCGATATGGCTTGTACTTGTGTCTTTGATGGTGTCAATATCCTGAGACCCTGCCACGAACAAGCTCTGTCTTCGTGCAGTAGAACGCCAGCCACCAAACTGTACTTCCAGAAACTTCTGAGAGTCAGCAGATGCGGGCTGTGCTCCCCACCTCAGGGCTTAGGGTCGTAGGGCAGACAGCCCTGCAGGTGTCCCAGCTTCACTCACGCACTCTGCACAGTGCTTTGGTCGTAAACGGAGCAACCTCTGAATACTGGCTTAACAGGGCTTGCCTTTGCCACGAAACTCCACAACACAGCTCTACTGAGAACACACAGGGCCCCTCCAAGTCGGGGGAGGACTTTGCAGGGTATGAGCTGGGATTCTTCTATATCCAAACAGGTAAGAGCCCCTGTCCCACCCCACGAGCTCTGACACCCACCTCCAGGTGGTCTGAAATGACAGCGTAAGCTCTAGGTTGGTTAATATCCTCTCTATTTGATGCAAAAGTAGTTTTCCTTTGTCACACTCAGAGTTCCATAGCATTAATTTAAAATAACTTTTTATAAGAAGAAATGCAAATTCAACCAGGTGAAAGGTGACAGAACTTGTAGTAGGAGACACATCAATCTTTCCTTTCCCTCTGGAGAATCTCTGGGGAATCAGAGCTTCTGTGGGGTCAGAACCAGACGCAATGTGCTGATGAATAAGGTCAACCTTCATCTTTACTTATCCATCCAAAAATACCATTTTTCAGCCCGCAAGCTGACATGGCCACATCGGTCAAATGTGATAGAAGATGGGTCATCCACCCATGTGTGACCAGATCACGCCAGGCATGTTTCATCTTAAAGCACGACTGCTGCTGAGACCTGGCAGCTCGTCTTTGGGGCGGAGCAGCCCGCGTGGCCCACGGCCAGGGCTCACTGTCGCAGCCGAGGACTGGGCAGACTTCCCCACCGTCTGGAAGAGAAAACAGCCTCCGCGGCCGTGTAGGACCAGCTTCCTGTGCTGTGAAAGCAATGCCACCGTTGTTCCTGTAAATGTTGTTTCACTCCACCTAATTGTTAGGGTTGAGTTGTGTCTGGAAAAGTCATAGGTTGAAATCCTAACCCCCGGACCTCAGAATGTGACCTTATTTGTAACCCGAGCCGTTGCAGATTAAATAAAGGAGGATGAGGTCATACAGAATAGGGTGGGCCCTCATCCAGTCTCACTGGGGTTCTTATAAAACGGGGAACTGGGGATGCAGAGACACACGCAGGGAGAGTGCCCTGTGACCGGTATTCAGGGGTCGGTTGATGATTCTACAAGCCAAGGATGTGGAAGATCTCCAGCAAACCCCCAGGAGCTGGGGAGGGGCCCAGGACACAAACTCCCCGGGGCTCGAAAGGAGCCACCCCTGCCCACAGCGGGGTCTCGGCGTGAGTCCGTCCTCCAGACTGTGAGACAGTGATCTTGTTCTTTAAGCCCAGTACCGTCAAAGCCGCTGAGCAAATGCACACGTCTCGTTGCTCTGCCCTCTCAGAGGCTCTGCCCCGGCCAGCCTGGTGGATAAAGTGTTTACAACATTGCGAGCCAGGGAAGAAGGCACTGACCCTCCTCACTCCACTCCTGGCTCTTACTTCAAAGCCACTGCTGACGATCCCTTTGGGGGCTGTTTATCTGGAGGGAGCTGAAGATCGAGGGTCATAGCCACATCCAACCTTGAGGCCCGTCACCCTGGTTCCACCTTCCAGGATGAGGGGCATTTTGGGAAAATTTCAAATTGCCCTTTTCCCTTCAGATCAGGGCCCAGAAACTGTCCAGTTGTCTCTGTGGAAAAGCGGGATGTGGCAAGTGAATAGTAAATCTTGGAATATCATTTTTTACCTTTGTTTTCCACATTTCCCTGTATGTCAGTCTGAGCCTTCCCCATGGCTGGAAGGGGTATTAAGATCTCTGCAGCTGGAACCCCAAATTACGATAAATCAGTCAGTGCTCAGGTATTGTGACGTCTGCAGTAAATCCCTGAGTGTCGGAAGGAAGGACGGAGGAAGAAGGGGTCGTGGCGTGGAGAGAGAAGCAGGGCACAGGTCACCGGAGGTTGTGGGGAGAAGGGCAGCAGGGGGGCCTTTCAGGGAAGCACAGGGCAGGGGCCGAGGCACTTCTGTGGCCCCGGCCGTGCTCTGCGGAGCTGCCCGACCTGGGACCCCAGCTGCTTTCGTGAGAGGGGCTGAACCACACCCGAGCACCCTGGGCGGCCCATCAGGTTCTCAGCTGTGCACGGGCTGCCAGTAAAAAGAGGGGCGTTTCACCCGGGGCTGCGGGGGACTGCCTAAGGGTTTTCCATTCCCTGAGGTCTGTTTGTGCTCCCATGCAAAACTATGGGACAATTTACCTGTTTTTCACCAGTTCTGGCTCTTGTATAAAGCCCTCTCCAGTGGAGGGAGGTACTTAACACCCTCAAGGTGTGGGAGGGGGTTCCCACACCTGCTCAGGGACCTGGTGGAGGCGAGACACTTACCCCTTCACCATCTGGTAAAGGGCCGGGCAGAGTGGGGTCTCCGGCCCCGAAGACACAGGTTTTCTTTTGTTCTTTTTCTGGACAGCAGAGCAGCGAGTAGTTGGGTGGCGTGGAAGCTGAGAAAGTTCCTAGTGAGTCTTCCCTCCTTCTCGGAGGTTCTAGGACCGTCTGGTCTCTGACACAGAGGAGCGTCCAGACTCACGGTAACTGACGCTTTCAACCACAAACATCAGAATCAACATGGAATGTATTTCCTGAGGTGAGACCTTCCTTTGAAGAGAATTGTAAAGCCCTGATAAGATTAAACGTGATCTGCTGCCTTAGGTGTCAGGGCAAACCGCCAGCTTGCTGTCCTCATGTCTGGAAAACTTGGACTCTCTTCTGAGAAGATATTTTACATCGATTTAAAAATATTTGCCTCAAAAAAATTTCAAATAATTCTGAAATTCTTGATCTTGACCGTAATCTCAGCATTAACATACTGCATCTCTTGTCTGCTCTTCCTGAGGTGATCTTCTTAAACCCACCAGATCCAGGGGTCTTTCTCAGGCATCACTGGACACGATGGGTCCTCCTACTGGTCTAGAAACCCCTTCTTTCTGTGTCTGATGCAATTCACTTCTTAATTTTCAAGCTGCTCTTCCTACCCCCAAGTTAAGACCTTCCCAAGGTTCTGTTCCTGAGCCTCTAGTCTCATTCTTGGCGGTTTCGTTCACGGCAGGAATTTAACCTTTACCTCTAATCAAACAACTCGGGAAGGTTTACCTCCGAGCCTGTTTTTCTACCACATTTCACCCGAATTTCAAGCGTCTGCCCCATTCCCCCACCCAGACATCCAGGGGCTCCTCAGACTTAGTTTCTTTCTCTGCCAACCAGCCATTCTGACTCCCAGGTCCTTCTACGCCATCCGGACCTTCTCAGTCACCTTTCTTTGAGCAGAAAACCACCGTTTACTCGCTCCTTGCTCCCATGCGAATTTTCAATCGGTTGCAAGGCTTTGAAGTCTGTCTTAGCTCTGAGATGACTCTGACATTCCCCCTTTGGCTTCTACCTGTTGCCACTGCAGCCCCCTGAGCCTGGTCCGCACCGTCTCGGTGCTGCACTACCTCATCAGCTTCTAGAGTCTAAACCATCCTGTGTGCCTTGTTGGCTTTCACATAGGAAAATTTTTCTCTTTTAAATCTTATGCGAAAACCCCACGTATAAGATGCATGGAAGGTCCGACACTCTGGATGACGTGGGGTGAGGGGCACAGGGTTTTACTGGCTCTCTGAGTGGGGCTCAGCAGAGCACAGCTGAGCAGCCCCTTCTGCTTAGAATCCCGGGGTGTTTCCCCCAACCCGACAGTTACGTGGAACATCCCCCTCTGGAGATCCGAGTTCCAGCTCCACTGCAGTGCTGCCTACTGAGCTGCGAGGTCCTGGAACTTGACAGCTGTACTGCATTTACCCAGCACGGTGTTTCACAGCGAAAAGCGCCCAGTGGTATTTACCGACTTGAAACCAGCTTAAAAACCAGCAAATGTAAGAAACATGTAGGCTGATTTCTATATAAAAGAAAGCACAGATAACTTGGAAGATCACCAGTGTGATTTTTCTCATCAACAGGAATAGTCTGGGGGAATTGTGAGATCTTTTGAGAAAAGCTATTGGACTGTTTTCAACAGGGACATAAATATGCTGCAGTCGTCCTGAGCTGGCAGTGCTCGGGGCTCCCTGGTGAACTAACCTGTGAGGATGTGACAGCCACTTCACTCACCTACGGGCTGCAATGGGGCATTAGCATATATTTACATAAATTTACATATAACATTCATGTCACCCCCAGCTCCCAAACCTGCATACTGGATACATTTTTTAAAAAGGTAGTGTGACCTATGGCAATTATATTCAAACCTGATATTCAGAACAAGATACATGAAGCAAAACAAAAATCTAAACCGATCAATTACATGCCTGATTAGGACAAAGACAGGCAGAGCTTCAGGGAGAAATGGAGGGGCTGGCAGCTGGGGGGCGGTGTCTTCTCACACCCTGGCTGTTAAAGCAGGGGCAGCACGCAGGCCCTCGTGCTCAGACACCTACCGGGCACCACGGTGAGCAACGCTGTGCATCAGGCTTTAGTGCTTGAGTTCCAGTTTCACGGATAGAACAAAACCACGCAGGGGTCTCGTCCCTACGTTCCCTACCACGCACACCCTTGGTCACTCGGAGTTGGTATTTCTCCAGGCTCCCTGCAGGGGACAGTTAGATCACCTCTGTTCCCTCTGTTGTTCTCCCGACCAGGCCTGAGGAGGGTTGGGTGGGTTTCTGGGGGCCTGCTAATCAGGGACTCCCCCTGCCTGTGCTGAGGAAGGGGGTGTCAGGAGGGGCTGGACAAGGGCCTGACTGGAAGCATCAGGAGGGCTGGGGTGAGAGCAGGTGTGTGTGAGTCTGTCCAGGGGGATCCCAGCGGTCACGTTCTCTCAGGCTCAGGGCCTTCGTGAAAAGCAGCTTCTCCCTGGCCTCCTGGGTCTGCTTCTGGTGGTCTGTCTTACATCCCCGGGCCAAGTCCCATGGCTGGGGCGCTGCTAAATCATGGATGTCAGTCTCTCCTGACCCGAGGCCGGTAGGTGTGGGGACCTCTGGGTCCCCCTGGTGGCCTCTGTACCATCCCTGCTGCTGGGGCAGGTGTGGTGCTGGCTGTCCCCTGCTCACCCACGCACCCAGTGCCCTCATTCCCCCGAGCTCTGCTGCTGGCTGAGCCCCGTGGGTGGGCGCTGAGGAAGCCCACTCCCCTGCGCCCTTAGGAAGGGCAGGATCAGCCTTTGTGAGTTTACGCCGGGATGGTGAGTGCTTTTCACGAGCAGGAATGGCCAAGCCATGACCAGCCGAGCAAAGAGGACGAAGGCCCTGGAGGGAGGGACGGGGTGACGCACAGCCACACGTATATGCAGACTTCTCCTGTCATCGCCGGAGGAAGGTCAAAAATTTGGTTGGTAGAAAGTGCAGAAGTTATCGTACATGACAGCTAGCAGAACATTTTTATATTTATATGGAGGATGTACTAAGTAGACTCCTGTGAACTGAGTCAACTTGTAAAATAGTGCCGCTAAGATTATATAACAAAAAGTAGCTGTCAGATATGAGTTGACTGTGTTAGTATATTAGGAATACAAGTTAAGAAAGAATGCGATGTACAGGAGAGGTTTGAAGTAATCACCAGCGACGTTGTTTAGAAACGTAATGTGGCAAAACCAGCAAAGCGTCCAAACTCGCCAACCCAGCCCTCCCATTAGCTGTGACGACGGCAAAGTAGGTGACATTGCTGACTGTCACTGCGGAGCTGAAACGGTCGGGCTGAGAAGTGGTGTCCGTGCCCAGGGAGCTCCTGAAGGAGGCTCGCACGAATGGCGGCTGAGCGGATGGTTAGTCTAGAGCTTAGGGCCACGGCAAATGTGGAACTGAAGACGGTAATAGTGGCACGATGGCTTTTGCTTGCTTTCCTCGCAGCCAGTCTCATCATCTGATAGAACTGAGTTTCTATCATATCTGGGGTCATAACACTGGGTTAGTTAAGAAGACCCTTTCCTAATAATCTATTGCGACGCTCAGCCCATAACAGAGCGTCCTCTCGGAGAATAAGAAGGGCGAGACCTTTGGTCTGGCGGGGAGGTGAGCCCGGTGTGTGAGCCCATCCAGACCCGAGACCCTGCGGGGCGCCGGGGTCTAGAGGGGCAGGTGCCCCATAAGGAGCGTGGGCTTCACACCTGGGTGGCCACTGGAGGCTGATAATTTATGGGGCAGAATCGAAGGGACTGAGTGACAGGGCCAGTAGCTCCAATCACTGTGAAGGTCAGAAAGTGATGAACAGAAAGGGAGGCTGTAAATCTGTGATGCAAGGGAGGCCATGTGAAGAGCAGGAAGAGAGACGGAAGGTCAGGCAGGACCACAGAAATGGCAGATTCTATCCAAGGTCTACACTTTAGGGAACTTTTTTAACGGAAGGAATATTTTGTGTGTAGTTTAGAAAAGCTAGCATCATGACTCCAAAACATGCTCTTGGAAGGCATGTGGTGTAACACGAAGACAAGGCTTTGTCTGGAGACACGGCTGCTAACCTTGCGTTTGCTACGAAACCTGCTTTCTTTCCTTCCTCAGCTCTTACTGGAGCCCAGGCCAGCTACCAGGGACACAGGGCAAAGCACCTAAGCCTTCAAGGATCCTGCAGTCTAATGGGAGGCGAAACCCAGACCGTTAATTAACCCAGAAGAGGAGCACCTGAGCCAGAGTGATGGGGCATGTGTGCAAGGACACCCCTGAGAGGAGGGTGATTAAATGGGTTCTTTCTGAGTAAGTCCCTCTGAGCCTCAGTTTCCTTATCTGTAAAATGGAACCCTAGAACTGATGTTTTTTAAAGTCTTTTTCAACACTAGTATTCTAGAATTTTTGAAAAAGCTTCTAGGTGTTCAATAACTCAGAGCGAAGGACCCTGTTCTAAACGTACCAAAAGGAGAAAGGTGATTTTTTACAGACCTGTAATTACCCAAGTCAGCCGTTTCCACTTTAGACTGAAGTGACAGTAAATTACATGAATGCCTAGCTGACACATGCGTGTCCACGCCCATGTCACATGCACGTGCACGGATGCACAGATGTGCTCGCGGGTACACACACGCAAATGTGTTACAGATCCGCTTAACTGGTTCTCCGTGCTTCGTATGATTTGGAGTTGGAATTACCTTCATGTGCATAAAATAATCTAGGTTCTATTTCATTACAAAGAAATCTCATAAATTATCTTCAAAACTGACAACTGGAGAAACTGCATCTAATTTAGAAAATTACTGGCCTCTGACAATTGTTCGTGTGTCGATATATGTTGGCCAAACACATATTTCTGGGGGTAAGACTAGAGAAAAGTAAATACACACAGTCTCACCGTGACTTACTAACTGCTTACCTAACACTTAACCATGCTTATTTGCATATTTCATAAGGTTTTTGAATTACTCACTTCTTCCCTTCTAAGGAAGGGTACCAAGAACAAATTATCTTCTGGTGGAGTACCAGTTACAGCAACAATGAGCTCACGAACACCTCAGCATGTCTTAAAGTATCCAGATGCATATTCTGTTTCTAACATCTTTGACCCTTACCTATCGTGTTCACCTGCTCATCCGCGTGTCTTTTACTCTAAACACAAAAGGAATGCCCGCTATTTGCCAGGCTTTGCTCTCGATGCTAAGATTCATGAAAATGAATAAGAGGAAGCAATTGGCTTAACTATAATTTAAACAAACATGCCAGTTTAAGATATTTTCTTCTCAGCTTTATTAGAAAGTTATTTGTGAGCTGAATGTATCTCCTTAGACATTATGCAGGAGTTACAAATGTGGGTTTCCTCCAAAGTATATTGAGGTGAAAGTTCATGAACTTGTAATAATGTCCCTGAAAGTATCCTGTAAGTTAACGGGAAACCATGGCACAGTCTGAACCGGGATGATTTAGATATCATTTTAGTTGTATATTTGGCCGGCCTTAAGCTACGTCTCTGTTTCGACTTCCAACCAGAGGGACTACACGGTTTGGTGCTTATGGCCCCAATGTTTTCACTTTTTGAAGCTGAATCAGATTTATAGCGTCTTTATTGAATTCTGACAAAAGCATTAGTTTCTAGTGTCTCACGTTGCGAGGATGTAGCTATTTCTCGAATACTTTGGTTTTGTATTAAGTATTTGTAGGACTGACTTTTCGAAATGATGGACCTTTCATCGCCAGCTCCAATAAACAGTGTGGCTACTAATTTCCAACAAACAAACCCTGAGCTTTACAGGTTAATCTTGTTTCCGTGGCTTCTAGAGACGTGGCCTGTCGGCATCACTGAGCTCCGGGGCACCGCGGGCCTGTGGGGTTACCGTCATGATGCCTTCGCAGCTGTGATGCTCATGTTGAAGAGATGCAGCAGCAGACGCGGGGGGGCTGGGGGAGGCCCTGGTGGGGGGGACGCTCAAGACTGAGTCAAGTCGGATCCAATTAATCACCTTTTTAAAAACCGCTAGGAACAGGTGGGGGACTCAGATTCGGCGAATCTTCCAGGGTGCAGTGGCCGGTACCGAAAGAAGGGCCGTGCATCCCTTCATGCCTCTGTCCCAGGGCAGCGAGACAGGACTCCGCCCTGGACGCCGAGGCCTCGAGGCCAAGCTCAGTGCGGGGCTGCTGAGTGAAAAGCACTTTGATATCGAGAGAAAAACAGCCTCGTTTTTCAATATGTGAAGGAGACACCAGGAATCAGCATTTTAGAATATTCTAGGTTTCACCTGGCTACAGAAATGTGGTTTTAAGTCACTAAATTCTAACAGAGATGGCAGGTAGTGGGGGGATCTATGGGATGAAGATGATTCACCGTCCTGGCTGTTTTGTCCCCCATTCGGAATGTCTGGAAAGACTCAGTGACCTGACCAGCTTGGCGGCCCATGGTGGGCGGTGCGCTGTGTGCCCTGGACTCAGTGTCGCATTTGCAGTTCCATTCACAGTCACATCGTGGAAGTGAGGAGGGTTACGCAGAGTGTGGGTTTAGTCCCGACAGACGAATGCACCTGTGTTCTCAGTGCCTGAGCGGGGAGCACACAGGGTGGGAGACCCGAGCCTGGCTGGTCCTGGCTCTCCTTATGTACTTGAATAACCGCAGATAAGCCGCTCAATTCCCCTCATTTTAAAAATGTGATAGAAAGATTAAAGCTTATTAAGTTCTCTATGATTTCTAAAAGTCCTACAAACACTGAGGGGAATTTAGCTCAGAAAAGAACGTTAGTTTCGACACAATACCAACATTCACACACTTAGATGTATACCCTGAACGTGATGTCTGATCCAAAACTTCTTGGGCCCGGAATGGAGCGCCTCATTCCTACCCCAGCTTCTCTCCCTGACGTCATCTGTATCCAGGTAACAGAGTCTGTCCACATGCCTGTTCACATCAGCAACAGGGTCACTATTCATTCCTCCGTTCCTCTCAAAGCCCCACATCTACAAGTTTTTACGATTCTATCTCCAAAACACATCTTAGATCATTTTCTCTGCATCAACACACTTAGTCCAAGTTACATAATCTCTCACCTGACCAATGAAATAATCTGATTGTCTTCTCCTCTCCCTTCCTGCCCCTTGGCAATCAAACCTCCAGTCTGTTTAAGTACCAAATTTGAGATATAAATACATTCTGGGCTTTGCCTTGTTTGAAACCCACCAGTGGTTTTCCATTGCCTTAAGACGTCAGACCCCTTCTGACTGTGACAAGGCAGCATGGAAAGGCTCCTCCGCAGCCTCTGACCTGCTTTACCCCACGCTGCCCCGCGTCCACTGGGCTCCAGCATCTTCTCTGGGTTCCCCAAACGAGCTGGTACAGTCCTGACCTGTCTCTGTGGTACCCTCTGCCTGAAAGTCTCCCCACTTTTCTCAGTCTCTCCTCTACTATCTGCCCAGCCTCACCGCCGTCGTCCCAGCAGAGGAGTTTCCAAAACACCCTGTGAGAGTGGATGGGGCAGCGCTTCATCTTCTCCACCCACTACCTGTCCCCTGCTCAGTAGACTTACTGCAACTTGCAGTCGCTTTCTGTGTGTTTGCTTGTTTTCTGTGGGCCCCGTCCCTCGACTGCACGGGAACTGGAGCTGCCCCATCCTGTCCCCAGTGGCTCTCCCCGTCCTGGCACAGAACGTGGTTGGCAGGCCTGCGGGACCGTCACTGCAGCTATGAGACCCGAAAGTACCTCTTTCTCCAACTACAAGGAGGGGGTCACCTGTCTGGGACAAGTAATAGTGGGGTTCAGGTGATGACAAGTGCTGGTGTGGTCGAGTCCCTAAATCCCTGTGCATCTCCTCACCCCGGCACTGATTCCCAACAGCCCTGAAAAGCGATTATTCTGCCCATTTGTCTTGTTTCCCTTATGAGATGATAAGTCCTTGGGAGTTGGGTTAGGCCTTAGTGACCTCGGCACTCCACGTGGGTTTAGTGAAATCAAACACTGAACATCTGCTGAGCAACAGACCTAGGGGTTCAACATGTTTGCGGAATTAAATGGCATTATTTCATGACATGCGCGTCTCTTACGGGAATGTTAGAAGGGCCGGCGCTGTTTAAGACTCACTTGATCAGAGAATGTGCCCCTTTTTATCATGCTATTATGTTATTGCACTTGAACTCCGCGTATACAATTTTGAGATGCCTTTTCAACCTAAGGTTAAACTATGTAACCTTGAAGTGTGACCTTGGCTGAGCGGGGTCTTCCTGCCCACGCGTGACCAGCCGGCCTTCCGCCCAGCCCCGTGAGTGGCTCCCCCACCTGAGCTGCGGTCCCAGCCCGGGACGCGGACCCCTGCCTGCTCCCCGTCTTCCATCCCCCCTCTGTCCCCGGTTCCCCAGTGGCCTGGCTGGCTTAGCTCCCTGCATCTCTCCAGCCGCCCATCCTGTCCCTCGCGCCTGCTGTCTTGGTCGGGGGCCGTATTTATCGCCTGTGTTCCTGCGTGTAGCCTAGTGGTTGGCCTTGCCGCCAGATGCATCTCTTACTTGCCGATTTACCTGCGTGGCATCAGTCACAAGGATGACCACGTGTATGGTCCCGCAGCCTTCAGAACAAAGGCCAACCCCCGACATGTCCCGCAGGGTCATTTGTGACGAGGCCAACCTCCCCCTCGGACAGACCTCCTCCACAGGAAACGCCAGGTTTCCAATGGCCGCACACTTTCCCCCGCCCTCTCTTCCCTGATTCCTTCTTATTCAGGGCTGATGCTTAAGCGTCACCGTCTCCACCTTTCTGCTGGGTCCAATCTCCTCCACTAGACGCACCTTTTGTGATGCTCCGTCCCACAGTGCCTGTGTGCTGAGTCAACCACCCCGCACCCCGCCCGGTGACCTGTGCTCAGTATGTGAGTTTCTGCTTCGTGAGACCCTTTCATCCTTATAGCCCCGGTACCTGCTCGCGGCCGGTGGCCAGTGAATACCTGTTGAAAGGACAATGTTTCACTGGGCGCATTTGTCCTAATGTTAATAAGTAATCATCGGGGAACGTTCTGTGGTTCACGGCTCTCTCTCTCACAAATATTGTAGCATTTTATCCTCACAGTACCACAGTGATATTTGACGAAAATCTATACATGATCTTTACATGCTTATCCACAAACTCTTGGTTCCATACACGTCAGTTAGTTGGAATCTCCATTTCCTACTGTTACAAAATGGGAAGTTTACCACCTGAAGGAAGGTTCAAAGTTGAATTTACGAATGGAGGGAAATACGAATTGTTAAGGATGAACATGGTTATCGCTGAGGAATAGATAGGACTTTGGACCCACAGGAGCTCCAAAGACAGAAAACTCCCAACAGGAAGCTAATGGGCTTTGGTGAAAAGGAAGACGCCTTTGGGCTCAGAGTGGAGCATCTGCAGGGCCAGGGTGACCTGCTTATTCTCCAGAAGCATAGGACCTACTCAGTGGATGACGGGCAGAGCCTGGAGACGCGAGAAGGAACCAGGAGGTCTGTTCCGAGGGAGGTCGTAGGGGAGGGAGCACGAAGACGGCTAAACCTGGCTGTTGTTACTACTGTGAGTCTGAAAGCGTGTGAGTGATTGTGTGTGTGAAATGCAGCCTTGGGTGAACTTTGCTGGGTGCCCTGTCTGCAGTATGAGCTGATCACAGCTGGTGACCTGTACAGGTGTTGCCACTTCAGTCTCACTGCATTTGCCCTGGTTTCTGGGTTGATCCGGCCTCAGCGGGCTGTGTGTTCAGGGACCAGGGGTCCATCGGCAGTGTAATCATCGCCCTTAGCACTTCATCTGCGTCCGCTGGACGCGTGGGGAGTGAATGAATGCCCGTGTGCGCCCAGCACATACACCTACACACACCTTGTACATCCAGCAAATCCTTGTGAACAAATGTTCCATGGAGGTGCAGGGTGACGTCCCCATGGCATCCTTGTGGGCTGTCTGGGAGGAGGGGAGGGGCTGCGAATACCTGCATCTCGCAGCCGAAGCAGACGGTTTCAAGTGCGTCATCGGCAGCTGTGTCCAGCCAAGATCCTTCTTAACAACCATCTTCGCACTTGAACCATCACATGTGGTAACTGAGAACCTGAAGATTCTCCGGCTGAAGGAAAGTTCTTCCTTTTTGGTGAGATTGCATGGTACACGGATTTTATTTTTTTAAGTCCTTGCAAGGAAACGTTTCATGCAGCCCCTCTCCATCCCTCTAGCTCTGTTGCCAAATAAACTTTCCTCATGTCAACCTTATTTGTGGACTTTGTTTTCAAGGGGGTTGTAATGTATCGGTGTCAACTCTGAAGGACACTTAAAGGGCAAACAATGTAAATGACATGTGTGATACACATGGTGTTTTCCTGAGCCATTAAACAATTTCTGTGCCCAGAGTCACAATGTTACACATCGTGTGCTTAGTCGCACGGATCCCTTAATACCCTTAGGAGCCCCGCTCTAACATATTAGCTATGATTCGTGCTAAATCACAAAGGACATCCCATGAACGTTCCCCCGGCCTCACCTGCCAGCCTCACCCACCAGCGGCAGATGCTGGGGATGCTGAGGTCGGCACCTCCTGTCAGGCTCCCAGGTGACCCTTACTCAGGTTCTAAGCCTCAGGTGCCGGGCATTGTCCCCTTCCTGACCCCACCTCTCATGCCTCATTCTTGAAATCATTCCAAGGCAGCCTCTGGAACTCGAGGCGGGCAGCAGAGCATCCTGTGTATTGCCCCGCCCCGGGCCTCTGCACCCCGGGCCGGCCCCTCACCTGGCAGCCCCCTTCTATCCTCCCTAAATCCCTCCAGCCTTGAGTCTCAGGTCACCCTAGACTCAGAGAGGCTCCCTGACATCACCAAAACACGGGGACCTCACCCCACTCCTTGAGGATCATGGGATGATCTCCAACCAGCCCGCAAGATCCTTGATAACTTCTCCATCCACATCACCCATCCTTCCAAAATCCTGGCCTCTTGACTCCTGGACCGTTTTTTCCTGCTTCAGCCTCTGCTCCACGGCCCCCCCTCTGTTTTCTCACTCAGACGCTCCCCCCTCTGGCTGCCACCTGGTGCCTTTCCAGCTCCCTCCCTCCAGCTCCCAGTCTCCAACCAGCCTTTGGACAACTGTACAAGGACCAGCAAATCGCCCACTGACCCCACCATCTCCTCATTGACCCCCCGTCCTCCGTCCTCCCCTCCTCGGCACTCACACTGGATGGACCACGATTCGCTGCTCTTCCTGCGCTCCTTAATCTGCCCGCCTGTCTCTCATCTAAATTTCCTCCCTTGGGAAGGTTGGCTTCGCCGTCTGCTTTGTGCCAGCCCTCCTCCAGAGACTGGCTGGAAGGAAGGATGCAGTCCTGGCTGTCTGGTCTCACCTCAAAGCATGACGTGGCCTCAGGTGGGTATTCAGTTCCTGCTGGCAATACAAGGTCCCCGTCCCCTCCTTCCTTCCCTCCATCACATCTCCTCCTCCATACCTGGTCCCTTCCTCCCCTCAAGCCCGTGGAGGACCTGGCTTCCCACCTCATCCAGAAGCCAGAAACAGTTCAAGACAGCGACCCCAGCTCCCCAACATCTACACCCGGTCTTTGCCTCCTTGGAGCTGTGACTGGACCACGTCTGCTTCTTGGAGGTCACCCTCTCTCTGGAACAGAGCCTTGCTCCCTCCCCAGAAAGGCTCCTTTCCTGCCCTGCGTCACCTGCGTCCGTCTTCCTGAAAGGCAAGCTCAGTGAGGGCAGGGGCTCTGCTCTCTGAAGCATCCCCAGCATCTGGAACAATGCCTGGCATTTCATGGGTGCTCAGTCGTATATGTTGAATAAGTGAGTGCATGAATGTGGACACACAAAAAACTATCCAGTTATCCACACTGTGATCAAAATGAACATCAATTTACAAATAATCTCTAATAAAGAAGAGGCCAAAATTTGACTGAAGGAGAATTTGATTAGAGAGGAAGACATAATTTTTATCATTTTGGTTAACAGAGAATGACTCCATCAGACAGATATTTTTTCTAGAAAATGGATTAATGAAGAAAAAGCTCAGAAAGTTACTTTTCTTCTGTTGTTAATTTAACCAACTGAAGTATTGGTTTCCTGGAAAATTTTAAAGTTATTATTTTTATCTCTTTTTCCTATTAATACACTAAAATCTTCTATTAATCTGTCTGTCTCACTCACACACATATTGCTTTTATGCATTAGTATGTTATCCATTTACATATACATGGGCATATACTATAGACAATATCTGCTGTTAATATCTATCTGTAAATCATACACAACTTAAATTACAAAGAAAAGGTTTTTCTATCACAAGTCACCACACTCGTGACTTGTCCTCCGAACTAGATGTACCTGAAGTCATCGTGGTTACCTTCTGTCAGCAGCTACATATGCAAATGTTTAAATACAAATAATGTGAACCTATATAATGTCAAAGTCCTCCACAACCATCTCCCACCTCCCAACAAGCGACACTCCACAGCTCTGAGTGTGAACATGATGGGAAACTGGCATACGTTCAAAATAATAACGGGAAGTATTCAACGGGCTTTGAAAAACGCCAGTCTCCCACTCAGACGCAGGGTGAAATTAAGCCTGTGTTTGTTAGTTCAGATGTCCTCTTGGAAACAGCTCTAACTCTACACGTTTGCCTTGATATTATAAACGGACCCACAACTTAATAGACATAAGGGAAGGGATGGCAAGTGAGCGGCAGGGGCCGGTCTAGCCTTTCTCCCTCCAAACCCAATCCTAGCTTCAGAGATAGGCTGGCACTTAAAACAGGGCAGGGATCTGTAGTCACTTTAAAAATAATTCAGTTCACAGCAAGGGCTCAGTGTGGCTTTCCCTCTCCCCCCACCTCCATTTTGGGTGCAGGCCCTGTTATCACCAAACAGAATGACATTCACAGCAGGTACAACTGACACATGGAAATTTGTTGGATCAGTGGCACTGATTGGGCATCTGTACTTGCAAAGATGATGGCGCAAGTAGGAGGTGTTTAAACATGTGAGTTCAGAACCCTGTTTGGGGTCCATTTCCATGTAAATGAAGACCACCAGCGGCTTCCATGCAAGGCACGTGGCAAGACACCCAAGCCAGCCCCCAGACTGCAGGAACGAAGCCTTAAGCAAGAAAACCGATAAAGAAGAAAAGAAAACCGGCTTTTTCCTTACCTTCCCGCATGTCAGATTTATGCAAGAAACTCCCATTAGCACTAATGAGACTCATGCATGTAAATCTCCCATGAAACGACGGGAGATTAACCTCATCCATCACCCTGCAGACACGGTTTCTGGGGAGGCTTCCAACAGGCGGACTGCCTGGCTGCCATGGGCTCTGCCTGCCTTTCCTTTAAGTGCTGAAGTAGCAGGCCCTGGAGAGGCCTTGGGAGGAGGGCACTCCTGCAGAGCCACACGGGGTGGAGGGGGCAAAGCAGCAGATCTGCAAGAGTGTGAAGAACTCGGAGCTCACGGGCTGTACCACCCACCTTCTCACGATGTACAGTATTAACCAAATGAAACCAATAACCCGCATCACGTGGATGGATTCTCTGCCCCTCAGAGTTCGGCATTTTTTCTTAGGAGAGCGGGCAACGTGTTTAAAGGATGTTCCCAGAACCAGCGTTCCCCATTTTCCTGTCCTCTGCTCACGTGGTTGCGCCCTGTACACGCCAGAATTTAGACTCATTGCCTCTTTTCCAGGCGGAACCTGGGATTCCTGCCGCGGTGCCTCTGCTGGTGCTGGCGGAGGATCCCATCTCCACCAGCCTCTCAGGTCTGAGGAGTTGTCTGATCTCCAGGACACCTCTCTTCTCCCCTGAGTTTGGCACTGGTATTGCCCTGTCCACTCCTTTCCCACGAATCCGCCCCAGATCCATTCTGCCAACTTCTCCGGGGACATCTGACTGGGAGTGTCAGCTCCCCCAGAGTCACAGCCTCTGTCAGCTCCTCTCAAGTCTCTCCACGAATATTCAGTGAATATAAACATCGATCACAAATTTCAAAGGGGAATAGACGTATAGATGGGGCAGCATGCTTCAGGTACCCACAGGCATACGAGGAGAAGAAACTCCTCTCCTGCCCAATCAGCTAACTCCTAACCCTGAGGCAACCTTGACTGTCCTTCCTCTGATGTTCCAGCACTGACAAGCATCTGTGTGCAAACACACTTTCAAAGTATACAAATGGTAACCCTCTACGTGGCTTTGCACCCTGCGAGTTTTCATCTCACGACATAGGCTGGGCTAGGTTCGTACAAGCTCCCGCCTTCAAAAAATAATTCATAGTGTTCTATTGCATGAACACAACATAATTCATTGAACGAGTCTTTTATGGATGAATAGTTGTTTCCAAATTCCTGCTCTTACAAACAAGTCTATAACGTGTAACAAAAGTATCCAAGTCTTCTGAAATGCTCGCTGTGTGACAAACGCCATTCAATCCATCAAGTCCTTCTCACAGCACTCAAGGTAAACATGCTGTGATCATGCCTGACATACACAGAAGGAAACAGACTGCAGAGATCGCAGATTGTCCAGAGTCATGCTTGGATACGGTCCCTGCAGAGGCCATGCTCCCTGGGCACCGCCTCGCTGCAGCTCCATACGTACAACATATATGCAGCTCCTGAGTGTAAGTGTCTGTGCACTACGTGGACGTGCTCATGTGAAGGCAACATCCTCTCTAAGCTTCACTGATGCTGCCAGTAACTGTGTCTGTAAAGCCACAGTCCTCAGTACGGTTTGAACATGGTTGGTCGGTAAACGATGCTATGACGTTGTCAGTCTGTGGGTCACACGGATGATGCTGATGAGGTTGAACACTTTTTCTAATGTAGAAGCCACTTGCATCTCCTCTGAAATTTCTTTCCATATTCTTTCTCCATGTTTAGTTAATATTTGTTGTCAAATTGAATATGCTAGTAAGTCACTATCTACCTTTTTTCTGCTCTGTTCTAATGGGATTATTCCTTGTTTGTTTGTTTGTTTGTTTATTAATGCAACCCTCAAACAAGGCAGGCACTAAAATTTCCATATTTTGAAAGTGACTTTGATTAGGGAAGATTTATTCATTTAACTGCTATATCATCTGTGTTTAAATTTAACACCCCTTTCAAGACTGTAATACGTTATTCATTATGCTTTGGCAAGTGTCTATTAATTTCCACCCATGAATTTTACATTGGATTTAAATTGTGCATGAAAGCTACCCATGAGATAAGGGCTAACATGATTTTTATTCTGGTCAAATGAGAACACATCCACAAGGCAAATGAAAATGATACATCTGAGGATAGTTGTATTTCCTCCCCCAAAGTAAAGATACATATACCTCCAATGGCCGTTCTAGAACCTTCTATGGAATGTGGGCTACTTGAAAGTTCTCTTCTAGGAGTGAGGAGAAAGCTTATACATCACTAAACGTCACGACTTTGTACATATTACACAAGGCTCAGGCTGTCGAATCAAGTGGCAAGTGTCCATTGTTTGGAAGGAAATTTAAAAGCTCAACATGCTACTTTTCCATGATAACAAAAATTCCACTAACTCCATCTAGAAGGAACTGTTGACATTAGCAGACTAAGAGGTTTAATTATAAAAGCTTCAGTGGAAGATGCTTCCAGTTATTTAAACAGAATGTTCTTCTCTAAACATATTAATAATGGTAGATCTTTGTAAATAAAATGGTGCACAATCTCTTTGTCAAACAAACGTTAAGACCCAAGGAAAGGATGTAAATTATGATTAAAGAGGAAATATAATTAAAGAGGAAATATGAAAATGGTGAATAACGTCAGCATTAGGCTTCGACCAGCACCACAAAATCTCCCAGCAAGACCTCAGGGCACAAATTTCTCACGCATCACAGACTTTCAGGCGATAATTGCACTGTTAGTCTCCCCAGGGATTTATGCAGGTCTCTGCCATGAGTGTGGGGCTGTCCAGAGCACATCGTGGAGCGTGGGGGACCTCAGGCTGCGAGTGCATGGAAAGCACGGACACGCCCGACACACAGCACCTGCCCTATAGGTGTTTCTGCCTTTTGGGTTTTTTGAGAAATTTATGATATACTGTCTGATGTTCAAATCTCCTGGTGCCAGTGACTTCAGGGGTCACTTTAGCACCCTGCACTACTCTATTGTCCCCGAGAAATAACTTAGAAAGCGGTCCTGCTGAGGTTGGGGCTGAACGAGCCGGAGGTTCACTGAACTGAATGTGCAGCTTCAGCGAAGCCCCGGGCTCTCTTGGCATCTTTGGCTTTTCACGTTTTCCTAGTTCTGCTCCAGGGGAACAGGAGGGACGGGCATTCCGACTCTGAAACTCATGTGTGGAAAACGCACGTCGCTCGGAAGCTTTCATAAACCCGCGGGGCGTCCAGGGACCTCCCAGTCTCAAGTCACCCAGGATGCCGGAGGAGCATGGGGTCACAGAGGAAGGGTCCCAGGCTGACCTCGATCGCGGTGGCAGCACCTCCACTGAGCCAAGAGGAGCTCCTCTCTGGTGAGCTCCCCGCCCGCAGGTGGACTCTGGCTGGCAGAAGCCCCTGGATCTGATGCCCCTTGTCATCCACACCCACACACGACCCGCCTATTCCCCAACTCGGCTTCAATCAAAACGCCCACGGATGGAGGCAATCGTTCTCAGCCGGGGGGAGAGAAGTGTCATCACCTGCAGTCCCTGTCACACTCCAGGGGAGGGGGAGGGATTAGTCATTTGCATCCTACTTTCCAAGAGAGTGGTGGTCCAAGACTGAGACAAGTCATGTAAAATGCAAATTTCCACTATCTCCTAAATTCCAGAAAAATCAAAGCTCAAATGCTTTTACTTATTTTTCACTGTCTGTACTATTTTATAACATTACATTTTATAAACATTGTTATAACGGCAGGTAACAAAGGTCATAAAGAAGATTTAAGCAATACTGATGAATCACGATGAAAACGATCGAAAAGCATTAGGGATGATCTTGAGAAAACATGACTCGAAATTATTGGGCTGTTTTCTGAGCAGGGGGCCACGAGAGTGGTGAACTCGGAATCATATTAACAGCGTTGCTCCTTTCAGGCAAAACAGTGTGATTTAGTGGCAACCTAGCAGTTTTACAAATTCTTGGTGTGTAAGCATAGATATACACACAATACTTTACATGCACACACAAATAATATGTATTGTAAATATGTGTGGAATAGACACAAGGAGAGCAACGTGTGATATTTGCGTAGGGCTTTGGGAACATGGCAGGGGCAGGTCCCAGCAGTTAAGAACGTTGGCCAGGAGCTAAATCACCCACCTAAGTTTGAGTTCCATCCGTGCCCTTTACTGTGTAACGTTGGGCGTTTTATTTAACTTCTCTATACATTAGTTTCCTCTGATATAAATTATGGATAAAAATCTGGACAAGAAGAGTAACACAGGGTGTTTCGAGGACTAAATGGGATATAGTGAGTGGTACTTTGAGAACGGAGCTTGGTACATTGTAGATACTTAATGGATACTTAGCTACAATCACCATCATTAGTAGTTTACAGTATTTTCATGTAATCCATCACACTTGATCTAGTCCTTTATCCCTGTTTTACAGAAAAAGAAAGTAAGACTTTGAAGGGATTTGCCCAAAGGGACACAAATGGTAACTGGCAGTGTTAGGACGAAACTAATAGTATTTGTCAGCTGTTTTAAATAAATCCGATTCAAAGGGTCAAAGACCACAGATTTATAAAGTTGGAGCTATTTCGGCAGATTCCTCCTTCTGGACACACGATACACTTTTCTTTAAAACAGTCGCCATTCAGAACACAATCCATGAAGCTTTTTGGGAAACAGATATTGATTTTATTTTAAGTAAAGTCTTTAGCATAGAAATTGGATGGGAGTGTGATTTTCTCTTTGGGCTCTGGTTCAGAGGAAGTTGGATTTCCTAGAGCACCAGCTGTGGGGAAGCCACAGGTGCTCAGCTCGGCAATCATGGTGGCTAATTGGGACACATGGACAGAAAATGCCCTAAATCAGCACTTTCATCTCTCCCATAAGAGGAAGCCCCAAAGTCCTTCTTGACTGGGGTTGCTAAGGGAAGCCAGGGCTGAGGACAGGAAATATGGCCCACGGGGAGCCGGTGGTGGCCACAGGGTGGGGAGGGGCTGGGAGTGCGAGGGCTGCAGGACTGGGGCCGTCTGTACTCAACCGCTGCTGGCTTAGCAATGGCAACGGGACCATGGGCCCTTCCACCTGCATCCTTCGATTCTGGGTTGCAATCTAAGGAGTAGAAGCAGCAAAAGAACAATTCTGGGAATCCATAGTTCAAACAACCACACGGCAGCAGGTAACAAGACTCTGGATGGTTGAATACGATAACGCTGGGCATTGCAAGAAGAAAGGATGGTGGGCAAACGAGTGAGAGCAGCTAGTAATCAGTTTCTGGGATCGAGAGCCCTGGAGTGGACAGTTCTAAACCCTCCATCTGAAAGGACAGGGAGATGGAGCCACACCACGTTCTCTCTCCTGTGGACGACAGAAATCACAACTGTTTTACCAACACCAAACCCAAGCCGGGAGGAATTAAGTCCTTTGTCCTAACAAGCAGCTGTGTGTGCCAAGTTACTGGTATCTATGTCTATGCCCTGAGTTCATCTCTGGGTTTTATCTTTTTCTCCTACATGGGAAGTCACTCCCAATTCATCCATCTAATGAACTAATCTTTCGAGGCCCAGCTCTGGGGTCATTTCCTCTGCAAAGACATCTTTGGCCCCTCTAATCAGAGCTAAGACCTCTTCTCCATCCTCCCAAGTCATCTTACCCAGACCTCTGCTGATACCATGAGAAGCGACCGAACTCCTTACAGGGCCGGGAAACGTGCTTGGCTCTGGAAGGCGGAGGGACCAAGCAGGTGTTCTGCCCTGAAGGAAGGACCTTCAGGCCTGTTTACTCTTGGTCCTTACCACGTCCTTGTGATGCTTTGAGGACAGTGCCCATGCCTCACCCGTTTTATACCTCCAGAGTCTAGAAGGGCTCATGGAACAAAATAGGCACTCAACAGTGTAGAAAAAATGGGAAACAGATGAACATAAAGATTAATACACAATTATCCCTTTGTATCTGGGACAGAAAGGGTAGTTGTGAAAGAAACCTTTCCTTTGAGTCCTTTTCTTGCTCTATCTATTCTACTGCTAACTTCTGAACATTTTCATTTGGTTTAGAAATAGACTTGGATTGAAGATTGAAATTTGAAGGCTTCTTGGAATTAGTGATTTGTGTCAAATGTAGATCTGTAAACAAAATTCCGTTGTCAGCCACCTGAGTCTGGTGCAGTTACTGTCTTGGCTACTTATTAATTATGTCATCTTAACATAGTCACTTACGTTCTCTAATCTTCCCTTTACTGAGCTCTGAAGTGGGAAGGATAATCTCTCAGTCTAGGAGAATTGGGGAGGAATTTAGTGCTTGCCCGGTGCTGGCGTGTGCGCTGGAGCTCGATCGTTGGTAGGTTTTGTTATTTCAAAAATGACACAGAAATGTGATTAATCACTCATTCAAATATACTGTGCCTCTCCACATTGTTAATATTGACCATGGTCTTGAGTGATGCCTCATCATACCTAAGTTTTGTATTAGGCTCTTATTATAAATAAAGAACTTCTGAATGCCAGATAAGCTTACCTTTGATGGCAAAGTCTATGTGAAACATTCCATGAAATTGGTAATTTTCTACTAAGGAATTACTGATTTCAAAATTCTGAGTTTTAAGAAATTCAACAGAAACTGTCTCTTCATTCTCAGTGCAGATTTGTGTAAAACTTTATAGTTAACATTCCCTACAATCACTTATTGTTCTCCATACCAGGATCAGAAAAAATAAAATAAAATCTTAATATTTTTCACACTGAAAAAAAATTTATTTAAGGTAATGGTACATGCTCAAATTGGGTAGGAAAATTCACTACCATAAAACATTGAAACCTCTATTTCTGTCTGATTAAGAAACTTAGCCATGCAACTTATAGTTTTAAAGTGATCCCCATCAAAATCCCAATGTTGTTGTTTTGCAGAAATAGAAAGATCCATGCTAAAATCCATATGGACCCTAAAGGAACCCCCAAATAGCCAAAACAATCTTGAAAAAGAAGAACAAATTTGAAAGATTCATACTTCTTGATTTCAAAACTTACACAAAGCTACAGTAAACAAAACAGTGTGGTACTGGCATAAAGACAGACACACAGACCAAAGGAATAGAATAGAAAGCCTACAAATAAACCCTTGTGCATATGGTCAAATGATTCTTGTCAAGGGTGCCAAGACCATTCAATGGAGCAAGGGCAGTCTTTTCAACAAATGGTGTTGGGAAAACTGGATACTTACATGCAAAAGAATGATGCTGGACCCTTAACTTACACTATATACAACTAACTTGAAATGGATCAAAACCCAAAACTAAACATAAGAGTTAGAAGTATACAACTCTTAAAAGAAAATATATAGGAAAATCTTCATGATGTTAGATTTGGCAATGGTTTCTTGGTTATGATACCAAAAACACAGGCAACAAAAGAAAATAGATAAATTGGACTACAACAAAAGTAAAATTTTCTGTGCATCAAAGAACACGACCAACCAAATGAAAAGGCAAACCACAGAATGCGGGAAAACATTTGCAAAACATTTATCTAATAAGGGCTTAATATCCAGAATACATAAACAGCTCCTACACTCAACAACAACAGCAACAACAAAACTACTTGATTAAGGCAAAAAACTTGAATAGACATTTACCCAAAGAAGATATATAAATGGTCAATAAGTACATGAAAAGACCCTCAACATTACTATCATTAGGGAAATCAAGTCAAAACCACAATAAATACCACTTCACATCCATTTGAATGGCTATTATTAAAAACAAAACAGAACAAAACAACACAAAAAACAAGAAGCGTTGGTGAGGATGTAGAGAAATTGGAACTCCTGTGTACCGTTGGTGGGAATGCAAAATGTTGTAGCTGTGATTGAAAACAGTATGGAAGTTCCTTACTGTTAAAAATTAACATAGGATCAAACAACTTCACATCTGGGTTTATACACAGCAGAACTGAAAGCAGGGATTCAAACAAATATTTGCACACTCATGTTCATAGCAGCATTATTCACAATAGCCAAAATGTAGACGCAACCCAAGTGTCCATTGACAGAGAGGGAATAAACTAAATGTGGTCTCTACATACGACAGAATCTTCTTGAGTCTTAAAGAGGTAAGGGATTCTGACACCTGCCACAACATAATGCTGGTAAAATCAGCCAGCCACTAAAGGACAGATACTGTATGATTCCCTCAATGAGGTCCCCGCAGCAGTCAAATTCACAGAGACGGAAAGTAGATGGTGGTTTCCAGAAGCTGGGAGGAGGGGGAAATGGAGAGTGAGTGCCTAATGGGGACAGAGTTTTAATTTTGGAAGATGAAAAACGTTCTGGAGATGGGTGGCGATGGTAGTCGCACAGCTACATAATGTAAATGTACTTCACGCTCCTGAACTGTACACTTAAAAAAGGTCAGGAGGTAAATTTTATGTTCTATATATTTTACCACAATTTTTAAAATTCTTAAAAAAGAACATTAGCCATATATAACTGGAAGTTTGCAAGGAGTGTGGTTCTGGAGGTTCACAGCAACACTGAGAGAGACTTACCAACAGTAATTGACAGCAACCTATGAGGACCTTGGGCTATGCAAATGGGCCCTAATTAAAGAAGTGCTTAATTCCTTAAAGATAAAGGGTCCCTAATAGACTAATAGTGGAAAGAGAGATCTGATTTTAAAGGGACTCTGCACGAGGCAGCCTCTGTACAACTGCCAAGGGGTGAACAGACCTATTAACATGGCTATGAAATTATTTTGGGGGTAATGTTGTAACTGGATAAAAGAAGACTACTTGAGTCTATGTTTAGTAATAGATGATAAATTCTGACTGTACTGAGTTTGTTTATTAAGATTAGGAACGTTGAACTCTTGATCAAATACAAAATCCTCTATTCGCAAACCTGTCTTTGTGCTTTTTGGAATTCTTGTTAAGGTAATAGACAAACATCTGTTTGCACGTAGAGCCTGAAGTAGGACACGGGGTCATTACCTTTATGTGGCTGCTTGGATCGCCATACGTCTGTGGACCAACAGAACCTTTCCTGACGGGGTGTTGCTGATAATTTCAGAGACACAAACACTCGATTGGATCCAATAACTACATTTTTCCTCTTCCACGAGATGCAGTCACTCTAGGGAAGAATAAAAAGGCAGAGGAATGCAGTTGATTATCATAATGCAACAAGGATCCTACCTGCCGGGTCTAATCACCAGGGAGGTTTGTGCTTGAGGACAGACGGGGGATGACAGCCAGGCTGGGTGCACAAACACACGGAGACACTACGGGGGGACCTGGAGATCGTATCACAATGCACTGATTTGTGATAAATGATTCCTTATAGAAAAATCTCTTTAGATAACTAAATTGCTGTTTGTGATGTAAAGATTACACAAACTGTTAACACGTTCTCAATAAAACTAAGTGTAAGTTATCTTTGATTGAGTCTGAAAAGTATTAAGACAATATGAAATATTTAGAAGTTAATTAGGGAAGCATAGTGATGTATCTGCATGTCGATACAGAGCTTTTATCATCATAGTTTGTCAGATGTGTTTTTATTTTTATCCTTGTCCATTCAAAAGGCAGTAAATAAGCTACGGTCCTTTCCATATAAAAGGTTTTCCAAGGACATCTTATTTGCTAATGAAAAAGGAAAACAAAATTCAACCTCTTAAGTATTCATTTAAAATTTTCATTTGTTACAACTATAAAGCAACAACAAAATGCAGTGTTTAAAATGGCCTTTGTGCATAATCTTCTATGGTGAATATGTACTTAGTGGGCACAGTTATTCTGAAGATGTTCTGAGATGTTACTAAATTGGCTAAGAATGGTTTGAATGGTATTCAGTGCAGAGGTTTTATGAAAAAGCATCTTAATTCTCATCATATGAAGAACATCAAGTAGACAAATTTAAATAAATCTTATAAACAAACCAACACAAAGCAAAACAATTAAGCGATTAGAAAATATATGAAAAGGATTGGATATTAATGATCAAAGCCACTCTATCTGATATAGTGCCAACACTGTTAAAAAATCACATTTTAGTGAAATATTGTTATATTAATTTACATGTTTTACTTCTCTGGTAATCCTAGAAATTCACCTCTATCGTTTTAAGCATTTCATAATGTGTTGTACATTCATCACATGGATTCCCATCATTCTGGGGGCTCCGTGGGGTTCTGGGAAGACAGCAAAGACAAAGACCACCGGGCTCACCCGCGAGGGGCAAATGACAGGCTTTTCATTAAAGTCATTAGGGTCTATAACATCGAATTTTGTGGACAAAGTTGTATTTGACACATCCTCTGTTCTCCATGCCCACGTTCACGGATAAGTCAGGGAGTTGAAAATGTCTTTCTCATTCCCCACACGGACAATGCCCTCCTCTCAGCCTTCATGGAGCTTCCTCCAAATATTGCTGTGTCTGGATCCTTGCGACAGTGACCTTGATCCTTTCCTTGTTCCCTTGAGCTCACGGGGAGCTGGGGCTCACCCACAAATACAAGACACTCTGCCCCACCTTTGGAAGAAGGGAACTTATGGTGACTGGCAGCAGGAGACACCACCTCTTCTCCAAGAGGTATTTTCACCCCGGAGTCATTTGTCAGATGTAGATTAAAAACGGATGGATTACAGGTTAAATGCCCTTGAAAGACAGTTGATGCTTCTTAGTAAATGTATATATATTTTGATTTAAGACAACTGAGATGTAAAATAGAAATTTCTTCTTTAAGGCAGAATTTAAAAAAATGAATGAAAAACTGAGCTGATGATTCTTTGAACAAAACACCTCGCATTATGTAAGACTCCACAGAACCGTCTACTAATGACTGAGTCCCTTAGTGACGTGATCTTATAAGACATCACCTTTTCTCAATTACTCAGGTACAAGAGGAAGCGTTATGCTCCTGTGGCTCTGGCTGTCTACAGTTCTCTGTCACATATGCTGCTTGCGATCGTTTGTAATGGAATTTCCAAGATGAGCTCTCATATGAAGTGTTTAGCAGGTAGCTTAGTTGCAAAACACAAATGACGCAAATAACACTAGCAGGTGGGGGTGGCTTTGGATGTTCAGCCCCACTGTGTCCTCGGGTACAGCTTTACTGCACCTTCCTCTCATCCACCATCACTCAGATGAGGATCATGGGGCTTTCTTTATAGCACTGGCCATTATGTGAAATTATCGTACATGTTTTACTTGGTTTTAAACTATTTGTTTTGAGATAATTGCAGATCACGTGCAGCTGGAAGAAATGATACAGAGATCCCATGTGCCCTTGACCCACTGCCCCTGGTAATATCATCTCCCCAGACTCTAAGATATCGTCACAACTGGGATATCAACACCCATTCACTCCACTGATCTTGCTTTACTTGTGCTCCCGTGCATGTCTGTGTTTAATTGTATGCGAATTGATCACTTGTGTATGTCCACTGTACACCCGCACAGCCAAGGCACAGAACGCCGTCACCACAAGTGTGGCCACCCTCTTATAAGCTCACCCACTTCCCTTCCCGCAACCTCGAATCTGCCTTCCATTTCTATAGTTTTGACAATGTTCTATAATGCAGAGAACAGACTGGTCGTTTCCAGAGGCAGGGGAGAGGGGTGTGGGTGGGGCTAGGCCAGACCAGTGAATGGGGTCAAAAGCACAAACGTCTATTTGTAAAATCAATAAGTCCTGGGAATGTAACGTACAGCATTACATCTGTGTACATTTGTGTCGTATATGTGAAAGTCGCTAAGCGAGTAGATCTTAAAAGTTCTCATCACACACAAAAAACTTTGTAGCTATGTGTGTTGATGATGTTGACTTTTATTTTTTGGCTGCACTGGGTCTCTGTTGCTGCGCGCGGGCTTTCTCTAGTTGCAGCAAGCGGGGGCTGCTCTTCGTTGCAGTGCGTGGGCTTCTCATTGTGGTGGCTTCTCTTGTTGAGGAGCACAGGTTCTAGGTGCACAGGCTTCAGTAGTTGTGGCACACGAGTTCAGTAGCTGTGACTTGCGGGCTCCATAGTTGTAGCTTCTGGGCTCAGGAGTTGTGGTTCACGGGCTCTAGAGCTCAGGCTCAGTAGTTGTGGCTCGTAGCCCACGACGCAACCATGGAGACACGAACAGTTGCTGAGCAGATTCTGCCAGGCTGAACAACTGAGCCAACGATGAGCGAAACCATCAAACACACCTCTGCCCAGCATCTCGTGGTGTCGACCAGCGCTCGGCACGTGGGGAGTCGGGGGTGAGGGACTGCTTGGGGAATGCCCACACCGGGTTTCAGTTTGGGGCTGTTGGGGTCCCTTCTCAGGAACCCAAATCGTTTCTTCATTTTAACATAGTATGTCGTAGCATGTAGTAAAGAAGTGGTTTTAAGTAAAAACTCAGTTTTAGATCAGTGCATTTTAAATGGCTGCATTATAAAATTCATTTTAACTTTACCTTTATTAATATTCATGATATAAGGCCAATTTTGAATTTCCCCATTTAACAAGCGTGTGTATTGCTTAATGTTTAGATTAGTTATGTAGTGAATAAAAAGCATTGTTTGTCCCCGATTCAAGAATGATTGATTACATCATAGTTGGTTTTTAGACTGATTATGTATTGAGATAGATTGAAATGTAGTAATTTATCTTGTCATGAAAAATAGACATAAATGACCTCCTGTTTGAGATGTTTGCATTTGGGGCTAAAGGGAAACCAGATTTCTTTGTTTCTTCCCTCCCTTCCTTCCATCTTCCTTTTGTTCTTTTTAAAATTTGTTTCCAAATAGTGAGGTAGAAGAGAATATTCTAGGCTGATATTTGTAAGTACTTCTCCAAATATAACATATTATAAATGGGGTTATCTTTATGTTTTTCCATTTACCATTTTTAAACAAGTATCAGAGAAATTGTGACTGGCAATATGAGGAATCTGATCTGTGAACGTAACTTTCGGAGCTGGTGTAGACCATTTTGAGGTGGGTTTGCTCCTTGCTAATTTGTATGTTATTATTAGAACTCCTTCTGCTTCTTGTTTTACTAACGGCTCATTGTGGATCTACGGCTTACATAGGACGTGGCTGCACATTAAAGAAACATCAGCAGTGCACCCAGGCCCCACAAGCCACGTGGCTGAGGAGGGACAGCTGAGAGGTGGCCCTGGGTACACCCGGGGGCATCCAGGAACCGCCAGGATCTCCAGCAACCCAGGGCCCGTTTGGAGCCCCACAGAACCGTTCTGCTGGGAGCCAAGAGTATCTTTATTTGACGGGTTTTAAATATAGACAATGAAACAGCTGTGTTTAGTGTCTTTGTGAACACGGACCGCGCTCGCTCAACAGCGTTGAAACCCCCGGGAATCCAGCAGCTATTGAGGGAACACGCTGTTATCAAGGGGTGAGTGTTTGTCAGTCACCAAATGTGCTGTCACCAGAGAAGTGCGGGGAGGAGTGGCTGGAGGACTGACCTGCGCCCTCCTCCTGGGAGAAACAGGCCACCCCCTCGCCCAGCGCAGCTGAGTCCCGGGTTCCGGGAACTGCTCTTCCGATTCCAGGAGCTGAGAGCCTCCAGCCTCCACTCCAGACCGTCTGTGCTCTGAAGACTGCAATTCCCAGCCATCATGACGAACAACAGCATGTAATATGACATATCAAAAAATGTATTATGTGTTCTCACCAAAGTTATGCACATACATAGTTAAGGGGTCAGGTAGCTGTACATGGCTTGTTATGGAAAACTGTTCCCCAAATACCACGCGCATTCTACTCCCAGCTCCCCAGAGGGCAGGGTTTTCAACTCTTTCACCCTTTCTTTTGACATTGACCTCCATTCACATCCCTAACAAAAGCTCTCCCTCCTCTAGGGCACTATTTCCCACCCAGAAGCGTTCATCTGTCAACTTCCAGGCTTGGAGAAGAAGACGCTTTCCAACACACACACCTGCCGTCCTGTCTCAGACACTTCTGTCCCAATGCAGTCACGGGGGACACTACGTCAGACCATTAACAACGTCACGTTGTCATGACTATGAAAACGCTGTGGACGGCGGAGCGTAGGCTTTACCACATCCCTCACCCGCAGTCAGCAGCTGTGCTCGTGCACTTGTATCCGTCCTGTGTGCTTCCCAAGAGTTTATCCTCAAAGTCTCCCAATTAAGTAGCCTCCTTTCACTGCAAGCAAGCACTGGGTGTCCATTTGGGGCCGTGGATGACATCTCAGGGAGCTGTCCGTGCGCTCCCATCCGGCCGTTTTACGTCAGGCCGCCTGAAGGGCTGGATGGTCCCTTCTCCTCCAGCCCAGCCAGTCCACTCCTCCATCTCCTGTTTACTGCGACCCTTGCCTTCCTCTTTCTTGGATGGATCATCACCCATTGCTTCCCAAAGAAAGGAGGTTCTTTTTTTTTTTTTTTTTACTATTTCCATAATATTTGAGTACAAGAATCTAGATCGGAATAATTCCTCCTCAGGTGTTGGAAGGTTTCATTCCGTTATCTTCTACCTCTTGAAGGTTCTTTGTAGAATCCTTTCCACTAGCTGCGCATTCCCAGAATTATTAGGACTGTCCCTTGTTCCACGTGTGCTGTGATGTTCCCGTAATGGGTGGGTGTGTGGATCTGTTTCCCTGATCATGGTGGGCGCCCTGCAGAGCACCCAGGGATCTTCTCTTCCCTTCTTCTCTTTCCGGAACTGCTACAGCTCATACAGGACAAGCTCTGAGTCTCTCTCTCTCGGTTTCCATCTCTTTGTCCTTTTGTTCTTTTTTTTTTTGAATTTTATTTTATTTATTTTTTTATAGAGCAGGTTCTTATTAGTTATCCATTTAATACATGTTAGTGTATGTATGTCAATCCCAGTCTCCCAATTCATCCCACGACCACCCCCTGCCACTTCCCCCCCCTTGGTGTCCATACGTTTGTTCCCTACATCTGTGTCTCTATTTCTGCCCTGCAAACCAGTTCATCTGTATCATGTTTCTAGGTTCCACATATATGCGTTAATATACGATATTTGTTTTTCTCTTTCTGACTTACTTCACTCTGTCTGACAGTCTCTAGGTCCATCCACGTCTCTACAGATGACCCAACTTCACTCCTCTTTATGGCTGAGTAATATTCCATCACGTATATGTACCACATCTTTATCCATGCGTCTGTGTCCTTTTGTTCTAATCACGTTGCCTCATTTTACCTTCTCACCCTTCTAGTGAAACTTCTTAAAATGTAAATTTCAACACTCACATTTTTACTTTCAAAGTGAGCACTCTTGTTTATTTGAATCACCTTCTCCCTCTTCCAATTAGGAAATATTTTGTTCTCATTTAGTAAATGCAATAGTTGTCTCCCATAATCTGAGAAAGTTAATGGGAGTTTCTTTTTTCCTCTTGCATACTTTCTATTTCCTCCAATTTGCTTCGATCCCTCTTCTGTTCTGTTTGTTGGCTTGTTCTGGTCTCTGTCATATTACGGGATTTTCTCAGGCATCCGGGGTCCTTGTCTGTTGCTCAGACTTCCCGGGGCAGCATCAGAAATTCTCCTAGAGGCCCTGCTCGTATGGACGACGCATCTGGATCTCGGGCTTCTGTGTAGGATGTTTGACAGGCTCTTCCCAGGGCCCATCAGTTGTGTGTAGTGGGTGAGAGTCGGACTCTGCAACCAGACGGCATGTGCTTCGATTCCAACCCTTCCATTTATTACCTGTGTGCTCTTGGTAAGTTACCGAATCTTTTCTCTGTATCAGTTTCCTCATTTGTAAAGTGGTTACCACTGAGGAGTTTATAAAACTATTTTTTAAAGGTGTAGTGTCATCGGGATTGTGTCTGATACACGGTAAGTGCTGTACAGGTTAGAGGAGGGACCTTGAGGGGCTCTGTCTCAATCTCTGAACTTCCTTTAGCTCCAGCTTTCTGCGTAGCAACCAGCCCTCAGCTGTTTCTATCATCTCTCCAAAGAGACTCTCTGATTTATTCCATCAAAGAGTAAACCTGGAGTTTTCTGCTGAAAAGAAATTATCCCTGCTGTCTACTTGGCTTTTAACCTTTCAACCAATCTGCCAGTTTCTAGTCCAGCTTCACCTTGCCTCCCATGGGGCCTGAGTCTGCCAATCCTGGAGGGACCGAGGGTCCTGAGAGTGGTTCTGAGCCCATCTGCCTCCTTGGGCTCTGCTACATCACTTCTTCCTATCTCTGCTCTCCAGCTCTAAATGGGGCAGCCATTATCCCCTCTCTGTTCTTCTTCTTTTTTTTTGATAAACATGACTCTTCTGTCATTTTAGTGGGATTTCAGGAGAGAGAAGAAGCTAATGTGCTTGGTCTGCCATCTTTAACTGAACACCCAAAGTCTAACATCTGTTCATCTCTTTTACAGAAAAACTGCATTCCAAGAAAAGTACAGAGACAACACAGTACGTTTCTTTAAAAACTTTTTCCTCCTAAAGAATAGTCATCTAAAACCCCATCTTTATTTTGACTTGACTCTAAATAAGATTTGTGTGTTGAATACTAACATTTATGCCTAAAACCAATGAGGAAAATGAATTTTCTCATTTTTGTCTCAATTGTCTGTTTCCTGGGTGATTAGCCCACAATGATTTCCACTCGATTACTTCTCTTCTTCACCACATACCACATTTTTCCAATCCCATCTTTCTTCCCTTTGACACAAATTCTGCCTTTGGATGTTACAGCCTCTTCTTTCTCTTCTGTGACCCTCCCCTTGGAGGTATGATTCTTACAGGAGTAAACAGGAGGCTTTCTCATGGGTAAACCATGCTTTACTTACATTTGTATCTTTAGAACGCAATGCAACAAAAAATAATTTGGCAAAAATTACGCCTCTGTAAAAGAGACAACTGGTAAATAAAGTGCGAGCCTTGTGTCTCTCGTGGCCCCTCACTCTTCTGTCCTGGGTTCTTCTCTGTGGTGCCTTAGATGTCAGTGCCCAGCACATTCCTCTCTTCACCTGTTAACAGTATAATTGCTTATTGGATTCCTGAGCCCAAACTCCTAGCCACAATTTTGTGTTCCCCTCCATTGCTTCCCAAAGAAAGATGCTTGGGAGGTCTTCTTTCTTTTTTCCTATTTCCATAATGTTATCTGAGTGAAAAAATCTAGATCGGAGTAATCCTCCCTCGATGTTGGAGGGTTTCACCCCACTGCCTTCAACCTCTTGAGGATTCCTACTGAGGTCCACCCCGGGCATTCTTACTGCCTCCTCGACTTTACCAGCGTTTAGGGGTGCTGCCCAGGTGCCCCCACCTTGCTCAATGTTGGGGTTCAGGGAAAGCACAGGCTTCCCTCAACGACTCACCCCATCGGCCTTGCTGAGATTCACATATAAAATATGTGACCATTGGCTGTAATAAAATAAAAATTATGAAATGGATAAACTTCTAAAAACTCATCAAATTACAGATAGTTACAAGGTTCAAATAAAAGGTTAACAAAAACCTCTTATGGTGTTCAGAATTCAGAGTTACATATGTACAAAGTCACAAATATATTCAAAGTTAAAATGTATATCATTATTAAACCTTAACAGTCTAATCATATCTCCCACCTTCCTAAGTGTATCTTTTTAGGCAAACATTTGATTAATTAAGTAATTTATGTGTATAAGTCCTTAAATTTTTTTAAAAAAATTAGACACTTTTTAAAGGTTACACCACATTTTCAGTTATTACAAAATATTGGCTATATTCCCCGTGTTGTAAATACATCCCTGAGCCTGTCTTACACCCAATAGTTTATATCTCCCACTCCCCCTCCCCTAGATTGCCTTTCCCCACTGGTAACTAGTAATTTGTTCTCTATATCTGTGTGTCTACTCCTTTTTTGTTGTATTCACTCGTTTGTTGTATTTTTTACATTTCACATACAAGTGAGATCATACAGTATTTGTCTTTCTCTGTCTGACTTACTTCACTTCCCCTCTGCCTGGATCAATCCTTTCAAAGAGGCAGCCCTTCCTAAAGCACCTGCCGTTTTATAGAATTGATAACTTGCCTCAAACTGTCTTGACATTTCGAACTATGCATCCAGGTGGCCTCGGTTTTACTCCCCCTCCCCCAACTTGAATTTACCGACCTCCGTAACGTTGTGCGATTCTCTGCACTTGTCCGTAAAGGAAGAGAAAGGTCCACCCTGGCTTAGCAGCAGGCGTCTTGTTTCCTCCCTAATAATTATCTGCTGCGTTCTATGCCGATGTGATCCTGTATTTGCTTACGTAATTGGATCAGTTGACACTGTTTTTTAATGAACTTATAAAAATGCTGCTTCTTTTAGACCTTAATAATTTGCTAAGGTTTATCAAACTCTTTTACACATACACACACACACACATACACACACACACACAATTTAGAACCTTAGCTGGAAGTTATAACAGAAAGAAGATATTAGGCACAAAAGAACAGCAAGAAAACTCATATTCTGATGCATTGAAGGAATGCTTCACTCTTTGCAAAAATGTATGTTTTCCTGGCTTCTTGCTTCATGTTATTTTCCAGACCAGCCCTCTCCCGTAAATTCATCTACTTTCCATTAAATCCACTAGTTTAAATTCTACTCACTTAATTAGGCCCAGCTCAATTGTCACTTTCTCCCACAGACCTTCTTTCAATTCCCCAAAATGTAATCTACAGTTTTTAAAAACCAAAACCCTTTTTAAACTTCTCATGTAACACCAAAATTATACCTTGCACTAAGGTTAGATCCATATCCTATTTATCTCATTAAACTGGATATATGTGGTCAAATTTAGTATAGAGTAATAGGACGATAATGATAACAGAAAAGCTCCCAGAGCACGTACTAAGTCCCAGGTATTTTCTCAGTAATTTATAAATATTAATTCATGCAAGCCCTGGGGCAGGGCTGTTGGAATCCCGTCCTACAGAACAGACTCTGAAGAAGGCCCTGACCCTGACCCGCTGTGTGGTGACAGGCACATCCCTTGCCCTCTGTAGATCTCTTTCTTCATTGTCGAAGATGCTATTGTCCATACACCTTCTCTACATTTACTGCGAAGTTAACTAATGTTCTGTTCTCATTTTTAGCAAAGCGCTGAACTGGGAAGACCACTGAGCCTACAGCAAGAGCAATTCCAAAAGGCACTGTAGGAACAACACCCACACGTGAAGACAGTAGGGTGGGGTGCTGTTCAGAAGTGGCTTGTGTGTGGTGGTTTTGTCTGGGGTGGGGGCAGGGCGGCCCTCCCAAGTGTGGGCGGATGAGTAGAGGGGGACCACCGGAGGCCTGATCTCGCTTCCACTGCCACCGTCCTCAGAAGGACTGACAGACATGGACCAGGGTGTAGTTAGGTGGCTGCATACGTACTGTGTAACTTACAGGAGTATCATTCAAGAAAACAGTTATGTTAGTAAGAGAGAACATAAAGTAACTGATAAATTTAACGAAAGATGTGCAACACCTGTCCAGGGAGAATGATAAAGCTTTATTAAGAGACGCTAAAGAAGATGTAAATCAATGGAGAGACAAACCACATATTGTGATGACATCCGTTCTCCTCAAATTCATGGGTCACGCAATTTCAACCAAAATACCAAATGAGTTGTGTAAGAAACTTGATATTTTTATATGGAACAGTAATGGGTAAAACACCTGTGAAGAAGAAATCAGAGAGGGACAGATTGCTAACCAGACATCAGGACTTGTTCTGAAGGTGTAATAATTAAGCCTGGATGGCATTGATGAGTGTTAGCAAATTACCTATGAACTAGGACGAAATCTGTGAACAGGCCGGTGCCTGTTGCGTGGTGGAAATTTGGGATGGAGAAGCCTTGTCAAAAGAGGAAAAAAGGAGACACACTCCTATGAACGGAATAGAAAAAAATGGTTAGCTGATGGTAAAAGATAAAGTTGGATTCTTACATCTTCTACAAAGTAAACTCATGGTGGATTGAGGAGTTAAATATTAAAAACAAAACCTCGAAACTCTACTTAAAAATATAGATGAATATATTCTTAGGTCTCAGAGTAAGAAAAAAAGTAAGACACCAAAATCATTGACAATAAAAGAAAAGATGGATGAATTTGACAATATTAAATTAAGAACTTGTTATCAAAAGACACCTTAAAAAAGGAGAAAGTCAAATTATAAACTAGGGGAAGACATATTCTTGATTTGCATAAAGAATATATAGAGACATAAAAATAAATAAGAAAAGCATACTCAGTATGATGAGAGACTGGGCAGGAAACATTAACAAGCATTTTGCCAAAGAGGAAACACATCCATCATAAATACATGAAGAGGTTGTTAACAATTATTTATCAAAGATATGCAAAGATGAGATACTATTTTACCACCACTTGACAGCAATTTTTTAAAAGTCTGACGATGCGAGGTGTTGGAGAGATGACGACCACCAACTTCTTAGAGGTTTAATTTCATATCAAGAGAATAGCTTCAGAGAAGGCTAACGGTTGAAAAGATCTGAGAAGTCACCTAGTCCGGTGCATTTTACCCTGTGATCTCTGATGCCCCCATGGTTTGGAGGGGGTAGGGTGGCGAGTGGGGATCCAGTGGCGATGCCTAAGCCCAACCACAGGAACCCCACATATCATACTATATACATATAAACATGTCTATCATACATATTTATCATAATTTATAAATATCTGTATATCAGTATACCTTCCTGTGTTAGAAAGAAGAGACCCATGGCTAAAAAGTCTGAAAGCTCATCTACGAAAGCAACGCACTGCACAGATGAGCAAATAAAGACTGGAACTGGGCCGGAGTCACAGAGCAGGATAGCACAGCAGGATGGGAACCTGGTACCGTGCTGCTGTCGCTCCCATCACCTCCCAGTGCAGTGATGGAAAGCGTTCCAGGAGAGAGTTCACCGGAAGGGAAGAAGCAGTGGATCTTCAAATCCACTAAAATTCTGAAGGGTGTGCATTGTGTCTTCAACAAATATAAATGTAAGGCAGTACTTGCTCTGTACATAAACATGTTCCTGAACAATTTACCTTAAAGTACGTGTCTGAAAGATAACAGTATTTCCTGTAACACCACCAACATGAAAATAATCTCAACATGAAAATTATATTCTCATCTTCAAAATTATTTGGTTAAAAGGAACCCAGGTTTTTGGATAAAACAGGAATGCCACCTAATAAAGTACTTGACAAAACAATGAGTCAGAGCAGACAAGATTGTTTCCATGTGTGACAAGTTATTTATACAGTACAGACATTCCTGAGTGGAGCACAGTGACTTAGAAGCCACACGAATGGAATGAGAACTAGATATATTGGTTTCATCTACACGATTATTTATTTGGGTGTCCTTGGAAAAGTCATTTAACACCTATTTGGATATCTATGTGTGGTAATGTCTATAATTATACTTCATCTGCAGTCCTAATGAATTATTTGGAAGATCAAAATGAGACAAAAATTATCAAAACACTTCAGAAAGTATGAAATGATACTAATACAACGTAGGAAGGATTAATACTGGTAGTGGTGTTAATAATAACACCAGTGCAAAGAGAAGATACGGCTGAGGTTTGAAAAAATAAAAACTGGTACTTTAGAATGAAGCGCACAGATAAATCCCGGTCCTCTGGTGGCCTTCTGATTTATGCCATGGAAATAAAAATGTTAATATTTAGTAAAACCTCAAATCCTGGCTAATTGGGGGAAAGCCAATCTGAATTTCTGAAAGGTTTTAAAAGAAATGTCGTCCTACTACTTTAAAATGCATAGAGTCATAGGAGCCAATGGTTAATAAAACCACTGTGAGAGCTCCACTCATAATTAGATTAGGGTAATGTTTAATCATCATTGATTCATGACTTCAATCCAGTATTCACCCAATGCTCATGTGCTGTATTACAAGCCAGGCCCTGGGGAAAAACACAGAAGCAAAGGACTGACCCTGTCCTCAATGAGCTCACTGTCTACTGGGTGACACTGACAAACAAAAGTGTCGTTAGCACACAATATCACAAATACTGCTGCAGTATTGAGACCACAGGCTGCTATGGGCTCAACCTGGAAAGACAGACTTCTCAGTTTTGGAGGGGAGGGAAGGCTTCTCATATTGAGACCTATGGGGTAAGTTGGAATAAGCTGAAAAAGAGGGTGGGGAAGGTGCTGGACCTTTGTCCTAATGCAAAGCAGACTGACCGTGAAAGATTTTCAAGTATGTAGATCATAGACTTCGCATTGTCTGAAGTTCCCTTTGGCTGAAATGTGAAGAATTGATTGGGAGGTGGGTCTGGAAGAAGGCAGACTCGTTCAGAGGCCATGGCAACAACCCAGGCATGGGGTCCAGGCCCAGGGCCTCGAGGGCACTGCGCACGGGCAGTGAGGATGGAGATTCACAGGGGCCAGAAGCACTGGAGAGCCGCAGGTTAGGAGAGGAAGATGAGTTCAGTTTTGTTTGGTTTTGACGTAAATCTGGGACTTCCAGATGGAGACGTGCAGTCAGAAGATGGATGTACAGAGTTGAAAACACAGATTTTAACAAGCTGGTTCCCTGTCACATCGTCAGTTACTACACGCCTTAAAAAGAGTTTGTGTCAAGCTTCCCTTGGAAGGTTTGCACAATTACCCAAAGGACACATTCTGTGAAATCCGCCCTATGCTGGCTCCCGTGGTAGCCTTTGGCCAACCCCCTTCCATGTCTTCCACGGCCCCTTGGAAGCATTGTTCTCCCAGGTCTGTTGCCTTGGTCAACTCTTCTCATCTTCCCTTGGTGATCCCCCTCTACGTCCTCCATGGCCCATTGGAAACATTGTTCCCCCAGGTCTGTTGCTTCGGTCAACTCTTCTCATCCTCCCTTGGCATTGGCATCACCTCTCGGAGTTTTGCTGCCATCTAAGCACTGACAATTCTCAAGTGTGTCCTGAACACTTCAGTGAATTTCATATTTCTGGATCCAAATATCTGAAATGACCTACCTGGATGTTTCCTGGGGTCCTCAGGTCCACCATGTTCCAAGCTGAGCTAATCACGACCCTACCACCCTCCCTACGGAGGGTCCTCTTCCTGTCGTCAGTTCTGCAAAGGACCAACCTCCCCACCAACCTGAGACATGACGGATCTTTCTTCTCCTTCACACTCTTGGTCTAATTGATGTTCTCCAACCAGCCCATCTTCTCTGGTCCCATTACTCCTGCTTAAGTCCAGGGCCTCACTTTCTCTCAACTAGAGGAGCAAAGGCCACTGCACTGCTCACCTACCTTGTGTGTCCCCCTTCTCAATGCTCTCCTCCACAGAGCACCACAGTTACTATCAGCTTTGTCCTCTTTTAAACTCCCTCAGTGGGTTCATAGAAATCAATCAGTCCACGCTCCTTGGCTCACTGCCCGGCCTCTCCATACAGGACCGGAAGCCCCTTCTCAGCCTTGCCCTCCAGTCCCCTCTGCTCTGGACAACACATCTCAGTGACTCTCGCCCGCACACGCTGTGTGGTTAAGCATCTTTGCCAAGCTTACGTTTTTCTTCTGCTGGAATGTCCCTTCTTTCACCCTGACTCATCCTCCAGGGTGTAGCTGAGGTGTCACCTCCATTTCCAGGACAGCCTTCCTTCATGCTCTTCCTGTTCCTCAGGGGCTGGGGGCAGGGCTGCTTTCTGCTCTCCTGCAGCTCTGTCCTCGTGATTTACCATCTGCACAACTTCCACTGAAATTACTTGTCTCACCCACAGGGGTCTTAAGGTCCTGACTATATGGTAGCTTCACATGCTCCAAGCAAGGCACAGGCTTAATGAAAAGAAATCACTCAGTGAATGTGGATTAAATTATACTCTGTTTGAAAAGCTGAAGGGCAATAGAAATAGAAGTAGAATAAGCCAATTTTAAAATGATTTCACTTATCTTGTGGGTGATTGGAAAACTTCTGTGAACCATGACAGGAATCTCTCCTACTTCTATAACCTGGGCCAGTTAACAATCCTTGCTCTTACTCCATTTATTTAAAAAACATGCCAACTATTTTATTTTTTGCTGCACACAAAAGTTATATTCTTTTCTTTGAATTGGCCTATTCAGTCTCGGTCAATAGAAATGATAAATACTCATAAAGTCTCCTATTAGCTGCCCTAAATGTCACGGCCACTGTGAGTTTGAGTTTATTGCAACATACATGGGATGTGCTCACATCTTCATTAAATAATTGCTTTACAAAATGAATGGTAAAGTCTGTGTTATAGATAAATCCAGAGAAAGAGATATCAACCCGCAAATGAAGATTTCAGTTAAGGCTTGGAGAAACCCATAGGTTAGTTGGAATACGGTTAGAAGTAAAAGAGAAATTTTCTATCAATCCAGTTAGAAGGAATATGTTAAACAAAGATAGAGAGTCACAGATATAGAAATTATGATTACAAGGGGGTAAGAGAGGTTAGGGATACATTGGGAGATTGGGATTGACATATACACACTATTATATATAAAATAGGTAACTAATAAGGACCAGCTGTATAGCACAAGGAACTCTGCTCAACACTCTGTAATGGGCTATATGGGAAAGGAATCTAAAAAAGAGTGGCCGTATGTATATGTATAACTGATTCACTTTGCTGTACAGCAGAGACTAACACAACATTGTAAATCAACCACACTCCAATAAAAATTTTTAAAAAAGAATAAAACAACAAAAACAACAAACAAAAAAGGCACAGAGGTGGATGTGAGCCTAAAAGACCACGAGATGAAACAGCTGAACTGGAGTCCATAAAAATACTAAAAAAGTTGTTCAGATGGAAAAGCCACATTCAGTTAATGAAGAAATCAGGAATCAGCCTGATTAATTTCCATCTTGTGCAGGAGGCCGTGAGGGGCATTTGGAAACCTGAACTGCAAAGTGGCATAACAATCAGAGATAACGTTTACTGAGAGTCTCTTTTGTGACAGGCACGATCTCATTTAATCTTTACAACAGTGCCATTGAGGTCTCCCAAACTTACAGATGAATAAATGAAAGCACTGTGAGGTTAAGAAACATGTCCAGGACCACATGGGCTGTAAGTGGCGGAGCTTGTTTTCAAACCTGGACAGTTGGGCCCTGGAGGCCACATGCATAACCCCTGTCCTGCACAGGTGTGTTTTATGGTAGAAACATGTATTACTGTGCAGGAGGAAATGGAAGGAACAAAGGAAGTAGGTACCAGGGGAGGGAGGCTGTCTTTAAGATGAAAAAGTTATTGGCCACTCTGGTGAATCAGAAATACAAGGAAAGGAAAAATATGTTTCTAATGCAGAAGTTCTATTGGAGGATTTTAAGCTTTTTGGGGGTCAGTCATCCTTCTGACTTTGATGAAACTCTAGTGTTTCTTGATGGTGGGAATATAGTATCCACATGCCAGACACTCAGTGTATGCGTCTGTTTCCAGTAAAGTCACAGTCACCTGGGGGCCACTCTTCTCTCAGGTTAAGAATCTCCAGCCAAAGCTGTAGAAGTGGGAGGAAAGTGTAATGTGGGAACCAGTTCTTGAGGAACGTTCCATCTGGTAGGAAAGACTGAAGCCTATCACAATGGGAGAGAAGGACAAGGCCAAGGTATCCTCAGGTACGGAGTCCTGAGATTCAAACTGTAAGATCCATGGCAGAAGAAGAAGCAAAGCTTTGCTCAGGACCTCTGTTGTATTATTTAATCACATATGATTCAAATGGCAGCTAGAACTATATGACGAATTACACTGATGAAAATCACGAAAACCTGGAGAATTAAAAACCTATGGGTTGACAAGAAAATAAAATCAATCATTCAGAACTGGGGTCATTAACCAAAGCCATGGAATAAACTGAAGACTGTCCAACCAAGAGAAACCACTGAATTTTGGTAAGATCGTGAAAGTCAGTGACATTTTAACCCGGGTCTGTTCCCACCCCTCCTCTCAGCTCATCGGCACGGTAGCCAAAAGCAGGCAAGAATGAAGAGAGTTGATTGTTTTGGGGGTCGTTGAAAAGCGCCCCCCTCAGGGCACAGTCAGTATTTTGTCTGGACTTGCTCTTCCCTGAGGAAGCTCTATCCCTACCTGGCAGTAGTGGGGAAGGCCTTCCTTCAGGGTGTCACCAAAACAATGGCAAATGCTGGGAAGAGCTCAGCTGCCCGAGGCTGTGATCCAGAATGGAAAAGAGAAACCCAGCTTGGAGTTTAAAAGGCCATCTGGTAAACCGTAATGGAAAAGGATATATGTAAGAAAAGAAAGTGTATGCATGTATCACTGCACCACTTTGCTGTACAGCAGTAATTAACACAATATTGTAAATCAACTATACTTCAATAAAAAAAAAAATTAATTAACCAAAAAAAGGCCATTTGAGAGAAACCCTCGAGAACTGGTTAGTAACAGGGAAACTTTGGAAAAGCCCTGGGGCCTAAAATGCTGCCTGCGCATCTGGGAAAGACTAGACAAAGGAAAGACATCACCCGCTGGTCTCTGAGTGGCCCTGAGGCTTCACACAGCAGGGGCAAGAACTGAGGAGGCCAAGGGCTGGCCGCGCCCTGCCCCCCACCAAGAGTGCCAACAGGGTATAGTGGTTATTTTGAATTAAAGTTACCTAATGGCCAACACAAGAGGGACGCTCTGACCCTCTTGTCTGTCTCCCTGCAGCAGGAACTAAATCTCTCCTGTGCATCTGAAGGTAGAAGGAACCCTTACCACGAGAGAGGGGGAATTCAGCCCAGAAGCTTGTATAAAACAAACTTTGTCACCTCTTTAATTTACCTCCCCGAAGCCCAAACTCTTCCCTAACTGAGCACCCAAACGCAACTTTCTGTCCTGTCAATTCCTCATAAGTGTATTGTTTCTTGTATAAGAGGTATAAACGCTGTTTGCTTTGACCACTTCTCAGGTCCCAATTTCTATGAGACCTCCTTGCACACGAATTTCTTTTTCTCCTGTTAATCTGCCCCGTGTCAATTTTGTTAGTCCAGCCACAAGAACTCAGGAGGGCTAGAGGGTGGAATTTCCCCCTGCCCGCAGAGTCAAAAGGCCTGGAGGTCGCTGGCAGCCTCCTCACATGGAGTCCTCGGTAAAGGTCAAAAGATAGCCACACCATGCGTTTAGGAAAATCTTGGCCTGACCAGTAATTTATACCGACCGGGCTTGACACCAAGGAATTCAGGCATAAAAATAGACATAGGAGTAAAGAAACAAATAAAAAATTCCAAGAACGTAATAAAAAAAGATAGCAGAGAATCCAGTGGCCACACAATGCAGGGTATACAAAATGTTCAGAATTTAACTAAAGAGGGCAAGATATATACACTAAAAACTACAAAATACTGTTTCAAGAAATTAAAGATCTGAGTAAATGGAAAGCCATCCCATGTCCATGGATCAGAGGATATAACATTATGAAGAGCACAATACACCCAAAATTGATCTACAGATTCCGTGAAGACTCTATCAAAAGCCCAGCTGTTTTTTTTTAATGAAATTATTAAGTTGATCCTAAAATTCACATGGAAATGCAAGGATCCAGAATAAACAAATCAGTCTTGAAAAGGAAGAACAGCGTTGGAGGAATCAAATTCCTTAACTTCAAAAACTACTACCAAAAACACTAACGAAGTAACTGAGACAGTGTGATGCTGGTTTAAGGATAGACCTGTAGATCAGTGGAAGAGAATTGAGAAGCTAGAAGTAAACCATAACATTTATGGTCAATTTATTTATTTATTAAAAAAAATTATTTATTTAGGCTGCACCGGGTCTTAGTTGAGGCACACGGGATTTTCATGCAGCACGTGGGATCTTTTAGTTGCGGCACGCAGACTCTTAGTTGCAGCATGCATGCGGGATCTAGTTCCCAGACCAGGGATTGAACCCAGGCCCCTTCATTGACAGCACGGAGTCTTACCCACTGGATCACCAGGGAAGTCCCAAATGTAAACTTATTTTTGACAAAGGTGCCCAAACTATTTAATGGGGAAGAACAGCCTTTTCAATGAATGGTGCTGGAACAATTGGACATCTACACACAAAAGAATAAAGTTGGATGCTAACATCACACCATAGGTAAAAATGAACTCAAAATGGGTCACAGGTCTAAATGTAACAGTGAAAACTTTAAACCTCCTAGGAGAAAACTTATAAGTAAATCTTTATGACCTTGGGTTAGGCAATGGTATTTTAAACACTACGTCAAATGCACAAGCAAAACAAAAATGTAAGTTGAACTACATCAAAATTAAACACCTTTGTGTGACAAAGGACACCGTCAAGGAAGTGAAAAAACAAGACAAAGAGAGGAAGAAGTATTTGCATATCATCCTTCAGACAAGGGACTTGCATCCAGAGTATAAAATAATCCTTTTATGCAAAAATAAAAAGACAGCCATTTTGAAAATGAGCAAAGGCTTTGAATTGACATTCCTCCAAAGAAGATAGAAACATGGCTGATAATCACACAAAGAGATGCTGGACAAAATTTGTCATCAGAGAAAAAATGCAAATCAGATCCATGTGAGATAATACTGCACACCCATTAGGATGGCTACTATATATATTTTTTTTTTAAAGGAAAAAAAAAGGAACTGAACAAATGGTGGCAAGGGTGTGAAGCAATTGGAAACCTCACACACTGGGGGTGAGAATGTACAATACTGTAGCTACTTTCGTCAGAACCTTGACAGTTTCTAAAAATGCTAAACGTAGAATTAACATCTGACAGCAATGTCACTTCTATCCAAGAGAAATGAAAACACACCCCCACAAAAACCTGTACATATATGTTCATTGAAAAAGCATTTGTAATAGCCAAAATGTGTGGGAAATTCCAATTTTCCTCAACTAATGATGGCATACATGAATTGTGATATCTGCAGCCAATGGAATACGACTCATTCATAAAAAGGAAAGAAGTTCTGATACATGTTAGACCAGGGATGAACCTTGGAAACGATGCTGAATGAAAAAAGTAAGTCACAAAAAACCCTCATATTCTTTGATTCCATTTATGCGAAATGTCCAAAAGAGGCAAATCTGTAGAAACAGAAAGTATATTAGTGGTTACTGAGGGCTGGGGGGAGAGGGAAAGGGAGTTGGGCTAAGAGTAAGGGGCTTCTTTTTGGAGTGTTGAAAAAGTTCTAAACTTCGATTACTGTGAGAGTTGCACAGCTCTGTGGACATACTAAAAATCACTGAATTACATACTTTTAATGGGTGAATTTTATAACATGTGGAATAATTCTCAATAAAGGCATAAAAAATATGGGTTTCCACTGTGGAGAGAGCAGGGATAAAGGGGGATCTTTCTCCAGTCAGTGGCATTTTCGATTTTCGTTTCTAAACTTCATCAATGGCCATGAAAATGCTCCCCGATTAGGCAGTGGTCCTGACTTCCACTCCTACTGTGCCAGCTGTCCCTCAAAAAAATCTGGGCCTGATCCCAGGTGGCCTGAAAATTTGCCACCTCGATGGCATTGCTGTCACCATCAATGGACTCAACATGGGACTCAACCTTTGGGCTGAGTGGCTCTTATGTGTGTGTTTTTTTTTAATGTCATTTTTTTAAACAGTTTTTATTTTATGTTGGAGTCTAGTTGATTAACAATGTTGTGCTAGTTTCAGGTGTACAGCAAAGTGATTCAGTTATATATATATACATGTATCTATTCTTTTTCAAATTATTTTCCCATTTAGGTTATTACAGAGTGTTGAGTAGAGTTCCCTGTGCTGTACAGTAGGTCTTTGTTGGTTACTGATTTTAAATATAGCAGTTTGTGCATGTCCGTCCCAAACAAGACGGTGGAGTAGAAGGACGTGAGCTCACCCCTTCTTACGAGAACACCAAAATCACAACTAACTACTGAACAACGACTGACAAAAAAAATACTGGAACCTACCAAAAAAGATACCCTACATCCAAAGACAAGCCACAACAAGATGGTAGGAGGGCCGCAATCACGATAAAATCAATTCCCATACCCACCGGGTGGGCGACCCACAAACTGGAAAACAATTATACCACAGAAGTTCTCCCACAGGAGTGAAAGCGCTGAGCCCCACGTCAGGCTCCCCAGCTTGGGGGTCCAGCCAGCGGAGGAGGCTCTTACGCATTTTGAATAAAGTTAACATATATGGTTCCATCGCTTCCTGCTGGTTGTTTTTTTGTACATTCACTCATTTTCTTCAAGTTTTACTTCAGCAAACGATTCTGCAGGTAACTATGTCAGTCGTCAGCATCTCTTGTGAACGCAAGACCACACATCAGAAACTCTGACTGGGGCAGAAATTCTGCCATTAGTCGAGAATGTTTCTTTTTAGAAATAGCTCAGAAATTATTTTAGAATTAATCACAGCAAAAGAACAACTTCCCCCCGCCAATGTGGTGTGTAACATTCTAACATTCAATGATCATAAAAGGATCACATGGAAACGCTTTATTGGAACTTAACAACCAACAGTCACGTTTGTGAGGGGACAGAGTTCCAGAAACAATGCTCCGTGATTTTATCAAAATGCCATTCACGCAGCCCAAGTTCACGCTGGGGTCAGATGGTCTTACAACCATTCAGAAAACCAGGCGGCATCTCCAGGAGTTTCCCGTAGAAAAGGAGGGTCATTTCATGATTAGCAATAAAGCCAGTGGCTCCCAGACGTGCTGAACAGCACAAGCTCCAGAGCTCTGCCCCCCAAGAGGTTTGTCCTCGCGCAAGACCCCCAGCCCAGCCTGTGGCAAAGGGGCATCGGGAGGAAGCGGTTGCTGGCGCCTTGAGAGCCTCCCCTGCCACCCCTCCCATAAGGACGTCTCGGCAGTCTGACCCTGAGCTGCCTCCGGGACACTGGCCCCTGAAAGGGAGTCCTCAGGAGAATCCGGCGGCCTTGGTGGCTCAGGCACTGTGAGCCTGCCCCCTGGGAAGCCCCCATCATCACTGCAGAGACAGTGCGGACGGTATCCCCTTGAGTTTTCACACAACACCCTCTAAGCCAGTCGGGCTGCAGCTTTGCAGAAATACCTGCCGTCCCCACCTGCTGCCGTAAGGCTATGACGCTCCGGGTGCCGGGCTCTCCCAGCTCTGCCCGGGCAGCAGCCGGTTAATTGATGGGCACTGCCCACCGGTTAGACTCCTGACCCGCGGTCTGATCGGCTGCAGGATGCCCTGTGTGTGGGGCGTGGGCTGCGGGATAGGCAGTGAGCTGACACCTCTGGCGTCCCCGCTCTCCAGGAGGGACAGACACAGGCAGCCCAGGCAGAGAGCCTCGTCAGCGACGCTGCCCGAAGTCGCTGAATTAACATCAAACTGGGTATCGTTCTGCCCATTTCCAGCAGCTGCCAGCCACCTACCCAGAAATCTAGAATCCTGAAATGTCGCAGAGTTCAGCCCCAAGGAGGAGGAAAGGGACCTGGATACTTTCCAGGAGAACAGGATTGATCAGAAAAGAGAAACCCAGCCCTGGTGCCCGGGAAGCAAGAGCGTGTGTGTCAGGGAGGATGTGTGTAGATCAGAAAAGAAGCCGACGTGATGATCACCGATATGCACTCTGCTGGGCACTGTGTCGGAGGGAGACAGAAGACCTAACTCCTGCCCTCGAAAAAGGTGGTTCTCCTCCTGCCGTGACCCTCCATCCCAGGTGTTCCCATGGAGACAGATGCCCTTCTCTCGGTGTGATGGGCCCAGGGGGCTTGCTTTATCAGAGCAGAACACAGCAAGAGAGCATATGGGATGTCCCTTCCAGGCTAGGCCACAGGGCACCAGCGTCTCACCTGCTGCTGGTCTTCAACTCTTGTCATCTGTGAGCTCTGATGGGACCACGTGGCTGGGAACAGAGGGCTGCATTTAGCCAACCACAGCATGGAGCTGAGGCCTCAGTCCAGCCCGCCAGGGACTGACCCTCACCAGCACGTCCCGAGGGAGCTGGGGTGTGGGTCCTGCCCCAGGTGAGCCTTGAGGTACCTGCAGTCCCAACCGACACCTTGCCCACTGCCTGTGAGAGACCCTGAAACAGGGTCCAGCTCAGCTGTGTCCTCAACCCGCAGACACTGAGACCATCAAGGGGCAGGTCCCTGAAATCACTAAATATTGTTGTGATTTGTTACACGGCAGCAGACAATGGATACAGAGATGTAATTGTGAAAGAAAATAATTGGCAAAAGAATAATCTACCTTCTAACCCAGTCCAGATGCTGGAGGAGCAAAGGTTGTTCTTGACAGACACCCAGGCACCTTCTGGAGAAGTGCCCACACCACTGCCCATCCCGGAGCTCCACCCGAGCTGTGGTCACCAGGCCTCTGGGGTCAGGGGCTCCTCGTGAGAGCCTGTTAATGTGGAAACCACAGCAGTATGAAGAGCAGGTCTGCTCTGCCCCCATGACCTGGCCTTGGCCACGTGCCAGCTTTGTGGTCATGGTCAACGTGGTGGACCTCCCTGAGCCTTCTGATGGAATCTCAGACAATCTCATTTCTACATGCACGTATACGTATCCAACTTTCAGGACAGTTATGAAGAGTAAACAGGAAATAATGAACTTAGATGCACCCAGCAGAATGGCTGGCACGTGGTGAGCTGTAAGTAAACGTTACTTATTGCAGTGGTAGAGCTGAGCCGTGTGCAGCATGAGAGGGGAAGGCCAGAGGGGAAAAGGCCCTTTGTGGAGAAGCCTTGCTTGTATCAGCAGGGGCACCCCACCCACCAAGGTAAAGTGATGAACGACCAATTTCTCTAGAAGGCAGGAAAAAGTGCACCAGAAAATCAGTCCAGGAGCCAATGGGAAAGTGGCTGAACGTCATAAGATTTTGTCCTCTTGAGCAAGTTCACCAGATAAAACCAAGAAAAACAAATTCACAGCAAAGAATTCTATTTTAAAAAACACTCAGTCCTGTGATTTACAGCTCTGTGTTCAGGACACTAAACTCACAGCAGGCTGTGGCCTGGGTGTCGCTGGGGAGCAGTCAGCCCAACCTATTCAACTGGCACCTGATCTGAGAGCATCCCGGGTACCGGATGGGGAGGAAGTAGACGCAGTCGGGTGGCGGCACTGCCACCTGTGTCCAATCTGCACTAAGAGGGGGTCTGATTAGAAGTGGGCTGACTGATGGGACGAGCGACAGTGAGCTGTAGAAGGGCTGTCAGGGAAGGTACGACGGATTTCTGCATCATTAGAGCTGCAGCACAGGTCACCATCCCTAGTGATGCGTGCACTGACCTGAAGTCCATCACCAGCCATTTGAACTTATTAATCACAACCAGTTCTGTGGGGTTTGTGCCCTATTAAAAGCGGTGGCGGAGGGCCTATCTCATTGATCTGTCGCACAACAAGAAAAGAATCCTTTCAACTATCATCCCAATATACAGTCAATTCCACCTAGAAATATTTTCTAGTTTTTTTCCCAAAATAAATTTGTCAAAAGAAGTATTTTTGTTATTTCTGTTAAATGTGAACAGACATTTACCTAATGATGAGGATGATCAAGAGTGGGGTGGTGATACTATCAGGTGCCTCAGCAGAGACCAAATATACGAAAAATGACTTCACAAAAAGAGAGGAGTCCTCCGGCTTCGCACACGTGGGGAATTAGGAAATGTACTGTTATTTGGAATTTACAGTAAAGGAGTCAGGTTAAAGGATTTAACTTTGAACAATTCCTGGGATCTATTTGCACTATTGGTTTTTTTAAATTAGTTTTTATTGGGGTACAGTAGCTTTACAATGTTGTGTGAGCTTCTGCTGCACAGCAAAATGGGTCAGCCATACGTATACACATATCCCCTCCCTTTCGGGTTCCCCTCCCATTTAGGACACCACAGTACATTATATTTGCTCTATTGTTAAAGCAGTGGGATCTCACTCAAAACCCTGGTTGGTTAGGAGCAGGTTGGGTCTGCAGTGAAGCCTGAGGAGGTCTCCCGGGTGGTGTTACGGCGGTAACCGTGTGCGCCCTGGTCGCTGTGCCCGAAACCACTGTCAACACTGCTTGGGGGGTGTGTGTGCTGGGCGGCCTCCCTCTGCTCATTTCCAGAAACACCGCTCTTGGCAACGCCTCCCCTGTCTCCTTCCTTGTGGTTGGCTTATATCCGGCATTAATTCATTCTTTCAAAGGTATCCGCGTCCTGTATCCACACCAGCCAATCGCAAATTTCCCAGACACACTTGACCCCTGAGCAGCTGGGTTTGAACTGCATGGGTCACTTGCACATTGATGCTCTCACATGGTACACGTCCCAGTACCACGTGATGTGCGGGTGGCTGAATCCCGACACGTGGACCGTGGATACAGAGGCCTGATATATACACAGATTTTTGACCACATGGAGGGTCACCTGTACCCGCAATGCTTCTGTCTTTGTGGGCTGTGACTTAAGTCTTGCCCCTGACAGAAAGCAGCTGACACTTGCTGGCCTTTCATGGGGGTGATGATGACCAGGATGGAACTCTCCGAGGGCGGCCAGGACCAGGGCAGGGATGCTGGCCTTCATTCTCAACTACAGCTGGGTCTCAGCTGCAAATGTGGAAGCAGTTTGGCATGACTTTGTCCACTAGCTCATGCTTCAGGAGGACCTGCTGGGTGCCGGACAGGGCCCTCGGGGCAGAGACCTCTGTCCTCCACAGAGGGGCTGGGATTCGCTTTTGAACACAAGTCTCCATTGTGCATTTTCTTGGGGGTTTTCTCCTTTCTGTGCCTCGGGGCCCCTGGGAGGAACGCAGGAGCCCCAGGGTGAAGGGCCGACTTTCTGGCAGCGCGATGGAGATGGCCCTGGAGAGGCCTCCAACCTGCTCCCCTTTCCTTTAGTTGTGTCCTTGACACGCCAAAGCGAGCTTGCTGTAAACTGGGCGTGGTCTTTCTAACTGACTGCATCCTGGCTCACTCGGAAGTCCTCCCTGACCCGCCAGTGTCTTCCGCTTTTCCCCACACCTTCCCGGTCGCCCCGGTGTCACTGCTGCCCCTGCTGGCGTCGGACACTTCTTCTCGGGGGCTGGGGGGACTGGGCGTATGTGTTGTCTCTGCAACGTCAGGTGAAGAGTCAGCCTTTCACGGTCGATGGAAAATTTGCGCCGCGCGGTGGGATCCTCCCTGGAGGCCCTGAGGTAGGGGTCAGGCTGCCTCCGGGAAGGGGTTCCCTTCAAGGCCGGAGGACCACGCCTGCGACCAGCCGCCACCAGCATCCGTGGCACCTCGGTAGGAAGGAAGGCCTTTCTGTTCTTCCAAAACAAGGTCGGAAGGGGGCCTCCACCGCAGTAACTCCCACAGGTGGACCGCACTGGCTGTGCAACTCTGATTTAAATACGCCCCCCAAGCCTGCAGTGTCTGTGGCTCCAGACAGACTTCTGCAGTCTCGGAGCCCACACCTCGCCCAGCCCACACCCCGCCCAGCCCTCACCTCGGCCCAGCAGCGTCTGTCCCGCAGGACCTGCCCGGCAGCGTCTGTCCCGCAGGACCTGCCCGGCAGCGTCTGTCCCGCAGGACCTGCCCGGCAGCGTCTGTCCCGCAGGACCCATCCGGCAGGATCTGTCCTGGCCATGGAGCATCCAGCTCCTATCTCTCACTCTTCACATTTCATCTTCTCAACTAGAGGACAGACTTCTTGAGGCCGGATGCTGTGCTTATGTATCTTCTTATCTCATCAGGACCACTCGCAGGATTACTAAGAGATCCAAACACACGTTGCTATTCACATAGAGCTCTAGGGTTGACAGAGGACTTTTCCACAGTGACCCAAAGCGGTGGATGGAGGCTGCACGTGACTGTCCACGTTTGCAGGCTGGTGTGACTCATCTGCCTCCACGGACACAAGAGAGCGGACACAGGTGTCCTGACCACTCCCTAACGGTCTCTGGGCACATAATATTCTGATAAACAAGCACATGGATCAAGGACACCCATGTGCCTCTTTTTCTCATGGCCTTTAGAAATTATTTCTCTTTCTTTCCGGAGACAGACATCGTCTTTATAACCACACCGATATTTTCTGCTTTTTCAAGAGTCTGAACGTAAAAGAATGTGATACGGAGATGCGGCCCCCTCAGCAGTGCCAAGTCACACGATCAAGGCAGAGTTGAAGGAAATTATTGCATCAGACCATCCCGAGCCCTGATTCTGCCATATTCCTGACCCGTAGGCAACGGTGCCCCCAGGGAACACTGGCCATATCTAGAGATATTTACGGTGTTACAGCCCGGGAGGAGGCGTAGTGTTGCTGGGGTCTGCTGGGTAGAGGCCAAGATTTCTGCTAAACATCCTGCAAAGCCCAAGAAAGCTTCCACAGCAGAGAATTATCGGGTCCATCAACCTCCACAGAGTAACACGTGACGGCCTTTGTAAAAATAAACAAAGCAAAAACAACCAAACCAAAGCCTTGATCTGACCTCCTAGTTCGTCGAGGCCGAGAGGTCAGTCGTGTCAGAAGCACAGGCAGCGGGAAAGTCAGGTTTGTGCTCGTCTTCCATGGCACCAGTACCTTCCAAAGGGGGGTGGCAGGGTCCAGAGCGAGGGCACCAGGAGCTGGGCCACCCGCTGGAAACGTCCTCCGCAGCAGCGCCGAGGGCTCCAGACCTGCAGAGAGCACAGCAGCCCAGCAGGGACCACGGAATTCGGCGCAAGCTCTGCTAGGCAGCAGATTAAAGGCTTTACTGGAAACGAGACAGGGTCGGCCCACCTTGCTCTTCCCAAAGGTCTAAAACCTACTTCCTTCGTTCACTTTTTTTCCCCCAACAACATGGCTCTTTGGCTGAAATGATCACTCCTGTAGTTTAAGTTACTGTTGCCACATGACTGACACCCCTGCCCATGTCATCTTCTCGGGCCCTTATGACCTTCGTCGTGTGCTGGGCCTGTTGAGCAGGGAATCAGGTCTGCTTATATCAAAATAAAACTGAACACTTTGCTTGCAGTCCTGACAGAGGATTTTATATTTCAATTTTGGACCCCCCCTTTTTTTTTTCCTCATTTAAAAAAATGTAGGGATGATAAAAAAATTAGGAAACGATTGTCTAATAATACATAAAAGCCTGTAAAAGATTCATAGCAAACAGATCTCAAACTGGAACATTCTTTAGAGAATTAATGCAAAGAAAAACAAGCTTCTCGTATGGGATGTCCAGCACTTGCTTCAAGCAAAATGTTATTACGCCACTTACATCCAGGCATAAGAGCTAGCTGTTATTTAATGTGGTGAGAAGGTAGAGTACAGACATTTACTCAGTAAAATCCATTTTGTTTCACTTCAAGCGCTGATTAAAATATCCTAAAAAGGGTGAAAATAGTACAGCCTTTGTCAGCAACTAACCCGAGATCGCCAGACAGCCTGCCAAGGTCAAGGATACGTCCTTACAAGGCAACCACGTGCAGCCCTGCAGCTGACGTTATGAGCTTCATAACCTACACAGGACCTCAGGAAGACGAGGGTCTTCACGTACCTATTTAAATTATTACATTTTATTCCCTTCCAGAAACTCTAAGTAGGCAAATTGCCCATTAACATAGACAGGAAATCCAGGAGCCTAAGGAAACTGGAAAGACCTCAGATCAATAAGAAACAGCAGTATCTGTTGAGTGGATCTAGGCTCCAGAGACCCCTTGCTCCTAACCTGGCCCAGCTCTCACCATCTCCCGGGAGGCTGGGCTTCTCCACGCCTTTATCTCAGGGAAGAGATGGGTCAGCAGAAGGTAGGGAAAATCTCTTCTAGTCTTTGAACTGAAAATTGTAGTAGAACAGGGAAGGATTCACTGCAGAGACAAGTCTGGGAGAAATCACCCCCAAACTGGGACCCTCCCGGGAGGCCAGCCTCAGCAGATGGCGGTGGACCACCGTCCGTGGATGACACAGCTCAGGGATCGCAGGGCGCTCTGGCCGATGACATCAGGGAAACCAGGGTCTCCCCTTCCTCCTCAGCCTCTGCCCCCACGCACGTCAGTGATGCTCGAGCCCCTGAGACCTGAGGTAAACATCTTGAGGAAAAAGGAGGGACCCAGCAGCGTGGGAGGTTGAAATAATTTAAAGATAAATAATATAAAATGTTTTATATTTTAAAATATAAATTTAAAGAAAATATAAAATATTTTATATTTTAAAATAAAATTTAAAGATAAATTTTAGAAAAAATGTTTGCACACATACAGAAGAGCCGACTGAATTCACATTCAATGGAACCAGTTTAGTTCTCTGGTGCCAGATGTGACCATTTCTGGTTATCTCACGTCTGCTGGCCCCATTTCTGTCTCTGACATTTAGTCTCATTTCTTCTCAACCTATCCCTACTCATTACTCTCTTTATTAAGTCCTGCTCAAAACTCATACGAGGGAAGTACGAATAGAACATCACCTTGTGTCTCCACGTTGAACCTAAGACTAAATTAAACGCTGACCCAATTTCATAACATTTCGCCGTATTTTTTATAATAAAGACAAGAAATATAAGTACATGAACACATAGACTTAACATAAAACAATATTCTCCATCCAGGCCCACCTGGAGCACAAGTCTTTGCTGCCCACATAGGCCGTGTGTAGATGGACCAGGTGAGGCAAGGAAATCACTCCTGCAAACTGGCTGCCCGGCAGCATTATCCACCGCCCTTCAACGAGCTGGACATTCAGCCATCGCTATCTTAAAATAATTCCTGAGTAAATTTGATTGATATTTTATACATTATGTGCATGTCTCTGGATAGGCCTTGAGAGAAAGTGAGTTCCATATCAAAGGTTTTAGAAAACCGGGCTTCCCTGGGGGCGCAGTGGTTAAGAATCTGCCTGCCACTGCAGGGGGCACGGGTTCCAGCCCTGGCCCAGGAAGACCCCCCAGGCCACGGAGCAACTAAACCCACGTGCCACAACTACTGAGCCTGCACTCTAGAACCCGTGCTCCGCAACAAGAGAAGCCACGGTAATGAGAAGCCTGTGCACTGCAACGAAGAGTAGCCCCTGCTCACAGCAACTAGAGAAAACCCGTGCACAGCAATGAAGACACAACGCAGCCCAAAATAAAATTAATTAATTAAAAAAAAAAAGAAAGCCACTTATATGTAGGAGATATCTCTCACCCATTGGCAGGGCGAGAGGCTAACATGCAGTTTCCAAGTGGTCAGGCATGAAAGCTTTGTGTCAAGGACCCAATCCTTCTGCACTGTGTGCTTTTCACAGACCATATGTTGGTTGCTTTACCCCTCTAAGCCCCAGTTTTAATATCGGTAAAATGAAATTTTAACAGTAAAACAAAGTGAGTTCTCCCAAACATTAAATCTATTCATCCATCCATACCTCCACCTTCCCGTCCACCCATCCATCCATCCACTGACAGGGTTTAAAGATTAAAAGAGGTAATGCACTTAAAGTCCTTCATACTGAATCTGTTCTATCAATTGTAAAACAGCAACGATTACTGTATTCCTTCATCTGACAGCTTCACCATCATAACCTTTTCGAAAAGCAGGATCTGGGGTTAAGCTTCTCCATTCCAAATACTTGGGGGGTTCCTGATTCCAGACAGACTGAGCGTGCTTTCTTCATCCTCAGGTGTGTCCTTTCCTGGATCACGTACCTAAGAAACCTTTCTCATGCCCCACCGTGGCTGTCATCTTAGTTCCTCTGAATCCCCACAGGCTGATACACCACCCGTGTATGAACCTGTTATTTTTATGCCTCCTAGACCTCCCGGGCAGGAAACCTGACTTGTTTGTGCGCGCTCCTGGCAAAAAGCCATGTGCATACTTGGTGGGGCCGTAAATGCTCGAACGACACCTCAGAACTGCTGTGAGAATTGTCATCTACTGATTGGTTTGGGCCGCTGATGAAACGTATCTATATTTTCTTTTTGAATTAAACTTTCATAGGTAAGTAGTTTACATGGTTTAAAACCAGACAGCAGTTGGGATCTACTGTGAAAAATCTTTCCTTTCTCATCTCTCATCGTCTGCCCGATTCTCAGCCCTCCAACGTATGTAAACGTTGTTCTCGGTTTCTTAGGGACTGTCAGACAGCCTCTGCGTATCCAGACAAAAAAGGCTCCCATCCTCTCCTTTTTATGACAAACGGTAGTCTGTCTGCTCTGCACTGCTCTGCTGTTTGCACTCTTCACTTGACAATACCTCTTGGAATATAACAATCTAATTAACTGAACCCTCAAGCGTTGAGTCCAGGGTAGGTGAAGCCAATTGTCCAGGGTCAGATGGAGCCCAGATTTCTTTCATCTCAGTAGATGCCCTTGTCCTTTTACTGCATCTAACTGCGTCCAGACCTCAGACCTGATATGTAAGATAGTTCTCCAGTTGAGTATACATCAGTATGAAAGTCCTATACATAATAAATATAGTGTAAAAATAGATTATATTTATTTCATGTAAAGTCATAAAGTATAAAATGTCTTAAAATCCCTGCAAAAATGGTTTCCTTGTGCATGGAAATGTGATACCAGCATCGTGTATTTAGTGCTAATTGAGAATTCCTTCACAGCAGAGCCTACCGTTGCTATGGACACCATCTCCGAGAGGAGGTTTAGAAAATTCCTCCGCACGTTCACAAGTCTGCATATTTCCCTTTAATTCTCAAAGAAATCTCTGCATGGGGTGACTTACGTGTGAGGATTTTGATGTTTGCGGTGAAAAAACACTCACCCGCCACTGCAACAAAGCAGCCACAAGACAAACATATTTACAACGTCCTCCACACGGACCCACATCAAAAAAATTAATCCCCCCTCGCCAGCCACAATGAGCCTCTCCGTGCCTGCGTCAGGGGCCCTCTGCAGGGCTTCATCCTTGCTGTCCTCGAAGGCGGGCAGTGGGTCCCGTGACCTGGTGAGGCCGCGGCGTGTCACCCCAGGGCGTCGCCTCCAGCTCCCTAGATAAGATTAGCCCAGAGCTCCGAGTCCACGGTGTGGCCGGATGAGAGGAGACAGCCTCGAGTGACGGCTTGGCCACTGCCGCGAGATCACAGGGGCATCGTCCGACGCTCTGAAAGCCGTCACGTCAGGTGACCTGGACCGATTATGAGTGGCCTCCCATCTTCACTGCGGCCCTCCCCGGCCTCCCCGTGTGCCCGCGCGCGTGTGTGTGTGTGCGTGTGCACAAGCGTGTCCCCAGCAGCCAGTCAGGAGCGCGTCAGCCCAGGCCCACTTGCCCCCTCTCTCCCCTCCCTGCTCCTGGGGGCACCCGTCCTGCAGACACTGGGCTGCCTCCTTCCAGAGGAATAGAAGCGACCCTCACACTGGTTTCCAGCAGAAGTAAAAGGGGTGCCTCCCAGCGGTGGACATGAAGTTTGTACACAACGGATGGTGTGAATACAGACCTGGTTTCCCCACTCCTCAGGCAACGGCGGAAACTGACACGACGGGATCACCTCTGGCCAATCTTTTTCAGTTAGGTGTGAGAATCGTTTTAAGAGAGGTTCGAATTTCTCATCCCCCTGTGAGTCACTGAGGGACTTTTTAAAAACTATTATCAACATGAAAACAAATGGTCTGTTCAAGTTGCCCTAAAACCGCACAGACAGGCTCAGTGCAGAGTGGGCAAATCATAAGCTCAAAATGGATGAAATCACAAGAAAAAAGCAGTCAACCAGCAAACGACGAATCAGAGCAGCCCGTAGTGCAGTAGCACGCTCCGCAGAGGCGAGGTCCTCTGGTAGCCGCCACGACAATCTTTGAAGGTGGAAGGAACGCCACTCCAAGTAATATCAAGGTACTGGACCCAAACGCCATATTAGGGATAGAATCGGAAAGTTAAAATTTCAAATGAGAATTAAGTAATACTCTCAAGAGGGGAAAGCTGGAAGGGAAAATTCAAACACCAGCATCTTCCTGAGTGAGTGGCCACTGCGCACACTTTAAGTGGACAAGATGTCCCAGAGGACGGTCCAGCAGTGGCCATTCTTCATCCACGGCAACACTGGCACTGGGACTGGCTGCCTGGGGCCTAAGCGGACATCACAGACATTGAAGGTCTTTGCTCTCAGTTACGCATCTGACACCTGCTGTTTCTTATGGTTTGTCCAGTTTTTAGGTCATCCTTCTGCAGTCACAACAGTAACGCCTTTGAGTGTAACTTAGGAAGGACCCACCCCAGCCTCTTCCACTGGGCACCATTATCCGCAATACAGGGGCCAGCCTGGATGGAGACTTTGGGGTCCAGGGTGGACGGGCAGTGAGAGGTTTTTGATACCGTGCCTGGAGAATTCTTAAGTCTACTTATTCTTATCCAAAGTTCTCAATCCACAGCAATCGTCACTCTGCTTAAAGGAGAAATCTTACCCCTCCAGAGGAGGCTCACAGGTCGTTCAGCCCAATTATAAAATCCTCAGTGTCAGACGTTGAAAACAATACATTAGGTCATATCTGTAACCCTTTTTATTACTGGAAATTACCTACTTCTTTTCTCATATTCTGTAATGTCATCTCCTTTTGTTTATTGATGATCACATTTTATACCTAAGGCAAGAATGACTCCATCTTCAGAAAATGTGATTTAACGGTGTCATTTTGCAAAAGCTCCCGTGTGGGATCAGTGGAAGGAAATAAGTATGTCGCCATGGACCGTGGCAGACCTGAAGCTTCGTGCTCTGCGGTCCAGGACCCGCTCGAAGGAGACAGAACAGGGCATCAGAGACACTAGGCAGAACAGGGCATCAGAGGCACTGGGAGGAGGGTTTATTTTCCACACCAGGAACAGGTGTTGCTGCACCATGACTGAGAAGAGAGCGATAAATAAACCCTCAGGCTGCTCCCGGACGGATGGCCTCTCTTCCTCCCTCTTTTGTTATCCTGAACTTTGGAGGAATAATAAAACTTTGTTAATACTCTGTTTTTCCTCCTCTGCATTTCTGCCCGCGGCATATGAGCAATTGCTTTCTGTTTGTGTTCACTGTGCTCTTATTTTTGGATTTTTTTTCCTTATGACAAGGGGCTATTTTTTTTAAAAAGCAAGACTTATCAGTGGGGACAGAGTTAATAGGGATTAGACAACGTGTTTCTCATAGAGCTTTCAAATCTTTTAACAGGAAGGTGTGATATACTCTCAAGAATTCCTTATTCATCGCTTTTGTACTTTTGCATGTTTGCAGGATGAATAGATGTTTGGGGAGGTGAACGGTTCCGAGACTCCGGCCAGATCTGAGGCCCCAACAAATCACCTTATGAAACAACACGGAATAAAGATGGAGTTCTGTGTGTGCCTTCTGCGGTTCATTTCAGGGAAAACAAACAAACAGCTTAATGCATTTCAATAAAAAGATTAGGCTAAATACGTGTGATGCATTTTTATACCAAGGCAGGAGGAATCATTGAAAATAACGAGGGATGCACACTTCTTTAAAGCAATTGTTGGTTGAAACCAAAGTTAAATACTTTCAGGTTGCAAGTGAGCTCTGTGGCTTGTGTCCATGTGACTGGCTAGAGGAAGCCCGAGTCTCTGTGTGACCCCATGTGGCTGTCTCACTGGGGGGACCAGCCTAAGCCCTCTCAGTGCTGGTCTGAGGCCATGAGCGAGCACCCTATGTGCACCTGCTTCCTTGGGAAAACCCACGTTTCCTTTTTTAGGGGAATATGCTAGAGAGAGCTAGATAAAGAGTTTATGGTAATTGGTTGCTTTTTTTTTTCCTTTACACTGGGTGGTGCACTCAGTATAGCTTCTATATACAAGACCCTGATTAAAATAAGATCCGTCCCCATGAGTGAAATCTCCCTGACTTAGACAGCTACGCTCAAGTACTCAGGACACGCCCTCCTAGCTTCTGGAAACATTTAAAATATATAAGCAATTGAAGTCACATATATTCCGGACACTGTGAATTCAATAGGTCCAGGGTTGGGTTTATTATGTGCTCCTAAGCCTGCCCTACATCCGGCAGCCAGTGGTTTTACTGGGGACAGAAGGGCCTTCCACTGCCCAGAGGTCAGCGTGGTGGCTGAGAGGGTGGCCGTGGGGCCAGAGGGAGCAGCCGTGGGTCAGCCCAGTGTGGTCTTTGCCCATCAGCTGACCTCAGGGGGCCTGAGGCTCCTCGTCTATACAGCAGAGTCCACGACGCCTACTTCCCACAGCTGTGCTGAGAACTACAGTCCACTAAACAATGCTTAGGAAGCACCAGCCCAGGACCTGCACATGGGTCAGGGAGAGTCAGCGCTGGCAAACAAGGGTACACATTGTGGATACGATTTGGAGGTCTAAGATGACGGTGCAGGCTTTGGCGGGGGGTCGACTCCCCAGGGAGCCCCACCAGTGATGTCAAACACCATCTACCTCATGCAGTCATGCAGGGTTCTGCATCAGTGGTCCAGGGGCCACATCTGGACTTCAGTCTCCTTTTGTAAATAAAGTTTTATTGACACACAGCCACCCACTCGCCGCTGTGCTGACTGTGGCTGTTTGGTGCCACCAGGCAGAGCTGAGGGGCTGCATCAGAGACCATCTGCCTGGTGAAGCCTCAGATAGTTACTGTCTGACCCACTAGAGAAAAGTTCACCAGCTCTGTGAAGAGCTGAGCATCGAAAACCCCCAGAGTAGCTTGCCGGCGCCGCTGGTCTCAGAAGGCAGAGCTGAGCTCCAGCCCCAGGACAGAGGACCTTCCGAAGAGCTTTAATCTTCTTCACTCTGCAGGGTCTTCTCAGCATTTCTTAATTTTTGACGCCGTTGTAAATGACAGCAACTACAGTGACTGGGAGCTAGGTTTCTGAGAATAAAGGATTGTATTGAATTGATTTCTAGTTCTGGGAGGGGAGAGGGCCCTCAGAGCTGACGGGGTGTCATGGGGGTGGCAGTGGAGGGGGTGGAAGGGCGGCCGCACCCCCAGCACGTGGACGAACAGGAAACGCCCGCGATGACCGGGCCTCTCCCTAGACTCCCCAAAGGCGCCACCACTGACGCTGATGAATCAGCCCGTCCAGAACCTTCTCAGAGTCTGTTCCTTCCCGAAGACTGTGCGGGACGTCTGTGGAGGATGCAGGTGTCGCCGGCCGGTGGCCAAGCTTCACTCCTGCCAACGTGACTCGCAGGCTGGCCTGTCCTCTGCGTGCTCTGGATACGGGTGAGTGGAGAGCTCCACTCCCGGCTTCAGAAGGCCCTCGTGTGAGGCACGGACCCTGCACCCCGACTCCGGGCTGGGGGAGGCAGGTGGAGGGGACAGAGGAGCCTGGCCCCACTGTCTGCCCCTGGGTTCAGTACCCCCAGAGGTTGCGCAGGTGTTTAGGGACACACTCAGCGTCGTGTCCCCGTCACGACCCACAAACACCCCTCAAGTCTATGCACACTTTCCTCCGTCGAGCCCCATCCTCTCCTGACCGCCCCCCGAGGCCTGCTTACCTGCGTTCTCTCAGGAGGACTGCCTTCCCTGCCACCGACCCCAGTTTCCCAGGGAGCCCTGTGGACGGGCAGCTTCCATGCCTTGCCTTCTCCTACTGCACCAGTGACGCCAAGGCCAGCAGAAGCCACTCCTCGGCAAAGGCATTAGCAAATGGGATTGACCTAAATTACTGCAAAGATTGCTGTATGAATTCAACATATGTTTTTCCTTGTCACTTATTTATGTCATCCTTATTTTTATTTTGCTTTATCTAAACGTGTAAACCATCTGATTTTATAGCCCTGCGGCAATTATTTTTTCTTTTTGGATGTTGAATACCTATTCTATTATCTAGATCGGCGGAGTGTATTTGCCACACCTGCTATACTTCTGGCGACACCGTACAATGCATTAGAGATCGCTGTAGTTGAGATTTGCTATTAAATGCATGATTTTCCAGACTTGGCCTGTGCAGCCCTCGCTCTTTCTGCCTGCTGTCCTGCCAGTATTGTGATGGTGCCCGTGTGTACACCGCAGTGGTCATAACAAGGGCAAAGGGGTGCAGCTCGAATCGGACACTTCCTGTCACTGAAAATCTGTGGATTCCGCTTCACTGCTGTCGAAGCTGCCCCTCAGAGGTAATTACAATAACCACGGAAAGTTGTGGGAAAGCTCTGACTGCAAAGCCCTAATTATAAGGACTGAGTCCTCACGAGCTGTGAACGCTTTCCGGTGCCGCCAGCCAGGGCCATCCTGGGGCGTTTACCCCGGGAGGGCTCCACGGAAGGACGCCCCGAATTGCTCGCCCCCCCGCGCTGCACACACTGGCCGGAAGGTGTGTTCTGACAGCTGGTGTAGCCCCCCCAGGGCCCACCAACTGAAGGTCCCCCGGGAAGGGGCGTAACCCTGGGGGCACTGCCCTTGACCAAGGACTAGTCCCTTGGGGGCCACCGCTGTGAGCCTTAGGCGGCTGGAGCCGGGGAGGTGACAGCAACGGCGACCCGGAGCAGCATCAGAGTCCAGGACCCGTGTGTCCTCTCCCTCAGGGGCTCAGTCCGGTGGCAGCTGTGACAGCCTGTACAGGACACTGACCCTAAGACGCGCGTCTCAGCTCTGCCACCGGCTCAGAGCTCCTGAGCTTGGTGGGCCGCGGCCTCCCCGGCGTCTCCACCTGAACGGAGCGCAGCGGGGCTGTCTGTCCATCCCCCTCACGCGGCCACACCCCAGGCCTCGCTCCCAGAGGGGATGGGGGGGTGGGGGGAGATTTAGCAAACACTCGATGAGGTAAAGAGGGGAGCGCAAGCCCCGCAAGGCGCCTCTTTAAGGAGCTGGGAACCACGTTCACGTCTACTTTTGCGAGTGTGGAAGAACAAGGGCGTTCACCGAAAGGCCTTCCTAACAGAGAGGAGTCACGCCTGCAGTGTGCAGGCCACGTCTTATTGGGCTCACGGGGTCGCAGCGCAAACCGCCAGGTGATGCTTGTGGCATCACCTAGGGTGGGATACAGCCCCGAGCAGAGACGCACGAGATGAGCTGGACCGCGGGAGGACATTTACCCTCACCACACGTCTGTGTATGGATGTCTGGAAATGTCCCGAGGAGAAGGGAAACCTCCACACCGAGCAAGTCTGCCTGGGCTCCGGAAGCCTCGCGCGGGTCCCACGGGCACGTCCTCCTGGCTGCTGCGGGGCTGGGCCTGCTCCCTGGGTCGTGAGTGACTTACCTGCTCTGTCATCGCTCAGGTGCAGCGCCACGGCAGGAGTGGCCCCTTTCCGGGTAGAAGCCCTGGGTGTTCTCTGAGGCAGGGACCTCGGGGACGTGGGCCTTTGGCCAGCGTCCCGAGAAGCGAGAGCGCCACCGTCAGAGAGAACCTGACAGACACACCAGGAATGTGGCAGCCCGCAAGTCTGCAGAGGACTGGGGGGTCCTGCGGCCGGGGCCTGGGCAGGGGAGTCATCATGGGGACTGAGCAGGTCTCCGCACACCTGCCGATCACATCCTGCAGGCATCCGGGCAGGGTGAGGTCTGGGGACGGTCTCACTCCAACAGATGTATTGGAAGCCATGTGACCTGGACCCCGGCGAGTTCATGAGGTCGGTGGAGTAAGTCTCTTTGCAGAGCACGCTGTGTGGGGCGGATGTGGTGACCATGGTGGTGACTGCACAGCCGGCCACACCCTGGGACACACCCGCTGCCCCATCACCGTGACATCACCATGGTGACGGCAGCGGTGACACTGTCTCCTGCGGGGACCGAGGGAGCAGGTGAGTCTCTGTCTTGATTGCTCCTCCTGAGTTTGCACCTGAGTGAGACAAACGCTGGAGACCAGATGTGGCTCTGTTTTGGGAGCAGAACGGGGGAGTGACTTCCTCATCTTCCCACTAGCTTAGGAGTCAGACCAGCTTCCTACGCTCTAAGCACTAACATTGACCCAGCAGAGCAGCTCCTGCCCTGGAGGCCCACTGCATCGTCCGGGGATGGTAGGGGGGGCTCCTGCAAGTTCACTGGGTGGCAGGATGGGCTGTCCACCTGGGCGAGCCTCCTGGTAGGAAGCCAGCCGGAAACAAGCGGGGAGGGATGTAGGGGCGCCCCCAGCGTGGCTGCTGCACCCCATCCTTCTGCCTCATAAGTGCTGGTAAGGTTCTGCCCACATCACGTTGAAAATGTGCTCAACGTTCTGGGTCAGGACGTTTCACAGACATTGTCTCATTTCACCTTCATAAAAGTTATACAGATATGATTGCCTCAGTTGTCCAGATCAGGAAAATGAACTTGGGGAGCGCATGGGGTGTACGCCCGTGTGCGGGCTCACAGGAACTCTCTACTCGGCCACTAGTGTACCACGGGAGGAGCAAATGATCATTTCTTCCTCCAAATCCCAGCGCCGTTTCTCGGTACAGACAGAAACAGAAAAGCCCTGCGCCAACTCGCAAGGGAAGTGTCCTTACTCAGAACATTCTCCCCGACGGTGGCTGTGAAGGCTGCTCCGCTTTTCCTGGGAGTCGGGCTTATGTTGGTAAATGAGAGACTTGAATACACTTCTCGTCCCCCTGCTTCAGGTTTCAGAAGAGACGCCTCCTCCCACAGGGAGCCTCTATGATTTTCCCTTCCAGACGGCCTCCTTGCCATCCTGTCTGCTAACCTTTCTTCCTTGAGACACTGTCCACACTTGGTACCCAGATATTGATTGACTTTTTGGGCATTTGATGTATGTTTACCACAGGAGGCCATACATGCAGGGGCCCTGTGTCGAGTCCACTATCCCCCCTCTGGAATATCAGAGGCCCTCCATAAATCCTCCTTGAATGAACGAATGATGATTCAGGGAATGAGTGGGGATACACATGTCCAGATCCCAGATCTCCGGAAAGAAGGCGGGAGCAGAAAAGACCAGTGAAGCACAGCTCGGCGCTCGGGGGACGTCTAGACTTTCCAGATTTCCTCGTCACGTGCGCAGATCGCCGTGATTTCCATGTCCTCGGCTGTTTGCTCTCTTTTCTTGCCTGGAGCACCAACCCTCTTCCTTCATAATTTTTCTTTAAGTCAGGATATGTACGTTCTCCTCCGGGTTCCAAGACTCTCTGTGTTCTTCATGCACCTGGGGCTTCAGGGTCCGTGCCCTGCCTGTTCCTTGCCTGGAACACATGTCCTCTGGTGCTGGGAGGCTGGCTTTGCTCCCTCTTTTCCTGCGAGACTGCCTACCTGTCCCAGTTCCACACCCACCCCTCTGGCCAGCACTCGTTGTCACTCTTCATCTGCTTTTCTTCCTTCACAGCACTGAGACCTTTCTGAAATGCAGTATGGTTTAGTTACTTGTAATGCTATTATCTGGGTACTGCTAGGGTGTAAATTCCAGAAAAGCCATGTGTGTTTGTCAGTTTGTTGCTGTCTCCTAAGCACCCCAACAGACAACACAGAGTAGGTGTCAGATATATTTGTTCTTACGAGATGAATTTATAAAATTTCTACAGCAAAACTTGCAGCAACTTCAAGGTGGGGACTGTGTCGTCTCGTGTCTTTATAAACTTGTCAGAGAACCGTGGGCTCAGCGAAGGGCTTGTACCTCGACACTGATGGTTTCTGGGACTCAGTGAGGAAACCGTGACCTTGCGGAGATGGCAACTCCAGCCGAGTATTTAAAGCGGTACTGAAAAGGCAATTCAAGTTAACTTGCTAATTATTTATTGAGTGTCCACCAAGAGGAGGGCCTGGGCAACGGGCTGAGTAAGCGTAGGAAGAGGTCACCTGGCCTCCTGCAGCTCTGTCCCATGTGGGACGAGAGGAGAAGAAGAGTCTGGGGTCTGGGTGGGACTGTGGCATGAAGGCTGCCCTGAGCACAGTCCCGTGCAGGTGAGGAACAGATGCCTGGGGTGGTGGCTGCACTAGGCCTGGTCGGCGGACCTGGAGGAGCCTGAAGGATCTGACTCGTCCGTGAAGCTGTTCGATCCAGCATCTACTGAGCGCCTTCTACTCTTGAAAGGCCGTGTGCCAGGGGTGGGGATAGAGCCATGCGTAAGGCTGGGCCCATCGGGGGACTGAGACTCTCGTGGAGGGGATATTTTGTCCTCAGCTTGAAGCTGACTGGACTTCTATGATATGGAGGCTTCCTGAATCCTTCTTACTTTCCTAAAGAGCATTTCTTTGTTTTCTTCCCACTCATGCCCAGCTCTCAAATGCGGGCGCTCCTCAATCCCATGTCCTCTTCTCGTTCTCTACCCTTGATCCTGGGTGATCTCAGCCACAGCGATGGCTCTGACCCTTCAGGCTTGTGGTCCCTGGAGCCACGGGCAATCACTTTCCGTATTCAACTCCTCTGCAAGCCATGTAACTGGACTTCCAGGGCTGGCCTCTGACGAGCCTTGCCTCCTGGGACGCCTGCTCTGTGTGGTCCCCTCCCCGAGGCTTCGCCAGGCCCATGACTCTCTTTCGATCAGCGCGGTGCAGCGGAATTGATGCTGTGTGGCTCCTCCGTGAGGCTATATGATGTCTTACTGCCTCTGTACGGGTCCACGTGAACTATCCCTCCTGGGGAAGCCAGACGGGTAAAGCTTCTGGTTATCTCGAGACCACCACGCCTGGCGGAACCCGGGACAGCTGTGGGGAGGAGCTGCGTGGAGAGAGGGCTGCAGCCACCCCTCACCCGTTTCAGCTCCTGGCCCGGTGGCAACACGTGAGTGAAGCAGGCCCTTGGACATGGTACCAGGTATCTTCAGACAACCCTGGCCACATCTGCCAACTGTCAGCAAGGCAGGAGCAGCTGTAAGGGAGACTGACCCGGGGTGTGTGGTCAGCCCACAGAGCCACTAGGCAGAGCAGGAAATGGTCCTTTGAAGCCACTAACCCCGTCCCTCTGCGATGCTCCCCCCGACTCCGTCCTCTCACCTCTTCTAGCCCCTCCACCTGCTCCTCCATTTAAGCCCCCAGAGCCTCTTCCCTGAGCCGGCAGGCAACGATGTCCTCACTGATTCGTGAATGTCTTCTACCTTAGTCCAAATGCAGCACAGCAGTGATCTTTACAACACAAGGTGTGGTCGTCCTATTATTTTAAAATAGTTTTCTTGCTTTTTCCTTTTTTGGTAAAAGACATGATGAAGAATCACGAGGAACCAAGCCAGATAAAGTTGGCTGCAGTGGAGGGTGGTCCAGAGCTCCCCGCTCCTGGGGGACCCTGGGGGCCCTGCAGACCTCCGGCCCCTGTGCACGTTGCGGGTATCAGTGGGCTGCGGGGGGGGAGTCGGGGGCGGCAGACCGGGGCCCCGCAGGAGACAGCACTTGCCAAGTCCCTGGCGGGACCTAATTAGGGTCCTAAGATTTATAAACACAATTTATGGGCACTCCCTTCGGATGCAACTTTTCCTTAATCCCTCATTATTCCGAGTTAATTGTATTAACTGAACTGAACGAGAAAATCATGATTGGAGGAAGATCATCAGATAAAAGTAAGAAAATATTAAACATACTGGAATTAAGAGCCAAAGAGCAGCGAGGAGTCTGCTGACAGGAAGGCAATGGTGGCGGCTCCCCAGATGACGCGCTGGGCCGTGGACAGTCAGCAAAGGATTCTCATTCTTGTATGCTTATCATCACTGTTTTGCTTGTGTTTGGGGTACGAACTCGACGCAGTGACAAACACACTCACACAGCTCATGTAGACCCCGCACCCTATGATTAACACAATTGCTTGTTGCCAGGTTTTTGTTCTATCGCTATGCTCAGTCAGTTCTAATGATTTCTGAGTAGCTATCTCATACCAAGGCTATGTGGAGAGTTACAGCAGGGATTATGGGATGCAAAAGCTTTCCCTTGAACCCAGAGGAAGATGAAAAAGTCACTCATCACGGAATCCTACAGGCCCCGCGTTCCAGACTCGCTCGCTTCAAGATACGCAATGTGAAGAACTACTTAAAACACGTTCAAATATATCAATCAAAACAATAACTGAGAAAATCAGATCCTAATTGCAGACCTAACTGAAGGCAACTTAAGCAAAATAATTGATGCAAAATCTGAAATTATCGATGTCTTCACGTTATTATGAAGGTACACAGAAGGCTCAGTAAAGTTATTAAAATCAATGATTCTGGAAATTCCCAAAGAAACTCTACTTAGATGACTAGTGGCCATACAACCAAAAATAGGGAGGCCTTAATTTAAATAAAGAAGGGTTGTGAACTGGCCTGATGGTGGGCTGCCATTTGAAATATTTGAACATTCCTCAGATTTTAAATCTTACAATGAAATAAAAACAAATTCCATCGAGCACAGCCCCCAGGGTACTACCAGTCAATATAAAATAATTCCGCCATTTTTCTTGGAGTGTTTTTGTTTTTTTTTAAATGAAACTTGAATGGCTACAACATAAAGGACAAATCATCTACATTTAGCAATCACTCATCAGATACCACTCCCTCCCCACCCCAAATCAACTACCACAAAAAAATTCCAAATACACATTCTACAACTGTTGTTTCAAGTGTAGGACACTGGCATTTACTTCATAAAATAAAAGAAGGTAAATAGAATGACAAGCCATCTTCCAGAAGAAAGACGAGTGAATCAGGAGACCTGTGTATAACTGGGAGCGTATTTCAGGGAGCTGAGTTGCCCCAGTTTTCTTGCTCTTACATCCGTTGGGTTAAATAGTCAGCCACCTGGTAAAGTTAAGAATCTGAGGGTGAGAGCGTACTGTGCCCACCAGGGGGCTGGGCTGCCATCACAGTGAAGCCCTTTGCTGACCCAGAGGCAGGGGCCTCGTACCCACAGAAAATTATAACACACATTTTTCCATGTTTGACATGGGCAAATACAAATGAATAAGAAAAGTAAGAGAACAACTTTCTAGGAACAAATCATAATATAGTAATAGTGCTTTAAATATTACAGAGTGCTTTTTACCTACATAAAGAGACACTTAGGAATTCATGTTTACCATAAATAAATAGTAATCTGTGAAGGATGTGGCGTAAGGTAAAAACTCATAAATATCTCATCTTATTTGGAAGTCATTAACCACTAAGCAATTAAGGGAAACTAAAAACTCGGTTTTTGTGTAATGGATATATTAAAAATTTATCACAGTGCGGGACACTGGCAATGGCTTTGAATTCTAACACATGCTTCAGGGATTAAATGGTCATTTTTCCACACTGTAAGAAAAATCTTCATTTCAATCCTGCAGTAGAAGCAGCGTGGCACAGCATTTAGGGTAAGGGCCCCGTGTCCAGGCTGGTCTGGGTTTAGAAGAAGTTTGTCACTTCTTTGTCCCTTGGTGGTGACAGTGGTTGACATCACAACTAGCCTGAGCACGGGACACACTGATATCAGTTTCATCTTGTTGGAAATGAGACTCGAGCATATACATTTTTACATGTGCATTTTCTTTAATCTAATTGTAACTTATTATTTCAAATATCTGAACTAGGCAACATTAACTTTTCAACATATCGACCATAAAGTGCGTGTTCAAAAAAATCATGACTGTGGGTCACTTATGAGAAAGTTTGCTTTGCTAAAGCGCCTGTAGACCGAGAAGGGAAACGTGTGTGTAAAAGAAAGGAAGGGGTGAGGAAAACAAGGAAGCTGGAGGTGGGCCTGAGGAACCACCCTCAGGTTCATCACAGATCCGGGCAGGATGCCACTCTGCACGTGCCACGGGCAGAGGCGTCTGCTCCAGGAAGCCCTCCCTGACCGCCTCGTTAAAAGGTGATTCTACTAATAATCAAGTTCAGTGCTACAAGCCTTTTTTCCAGGAGGAACGTGTGCTGATTACTGCGCTCCCTGCTTTCCTCATCTTGGCCCTAATGGTACGCGGTCTGTGCCCTGCAAACCCAGCCCAGGCAGGTCACTGCCCACCACTTATTTCTGGGAACGTCCAGGGCCACCTGGGCCTGTCTCCCCGTGTGCAGTGCAGGTTACAAGGAGTAATCACTTCCTGCTGGAAAGGTGCCTGAGAGCATGACTGTAACTTAACTCGTTTCAAAAAAGACTCCTTACCTATGGCTCCTCTCCTCTTTCTACTACATTGAACTTTCCAGTAAGGGCTCTGTTATTTATTTTTATTTTATGAAATAATTGCAAAGTCAATATAGTGCTTGTTCTCCATCTCACTCTCTTAACCCTAAATGATCACGCACTGAATACAGGTGCTTATGCTGGTGAAGAACGGGGTGGGGCGAGGGGCGGCCAGGAATCGGTGCCCTTTCAACCACAGGCCAGGCCTGGAGCTAAACAAAAGACACGGAAAATCGAGAATCTGGGGAATTTGTAGATAGTAGAGGATTAGACCTTGTTACTCCTCCCCTGAATGTGGAAAAGACTGCATCTCACATGCGCGCGCGCGCGCGCACACACACACACACACACACACACACGAATGGTATTATCCCTTCTCACTGCCTGCCGGCTCCCTGGCTGGTATTTCAATCCACTGACCCCTCTTGCAGATTCGACCTGAAGTCAGCTCTGAGCTACTGGCGTTTTAGACTCTCAGCCACCAGGTGGCGGTAACTGCCACATCCAGCCGGGCGCCTGCGAACACGGGGACCCCAGGAAGTTGTTGATTTTAGAAGTCAAGTTGCCTCTGAGCAAGTCCAACTGACTTACTGTCAAAGTTTTATCATTCTATAATTTAACTCTTTAAAAATTATTTGACACTAAAAACAGCTGGACTTGACAGTCATTTTTATCGTCTCCCTGAAATCACTTGGGGCTCTGGTGGGTGCAGTATTCACCGTGCCGTCCCAACACTTTCCTGGCCACCCCTGGCCACCCGCTGGAGGCACGGAGGGGAGCCGGTAGTAGGGGATCTCAACGTCCTTCTTTCTCACATTCCTGATTCTTTCCTCCTCCTGAGATGAAAAGGAAGAGGAAATAGCGCCTCAGCAGGACAGGGCCCCCAGGGTCCTGGGAGCACCCATGAGAAGAGGTAAGATCTTACTTTACTCTTCTCAAATTTTCCTCCTCTTAACAGTTTTCGGCATCTCTATCTGGGACCAGTTTTGCCTGGATTTGCTTGTAGTATTTACGTTACCTTACCATCCGGAGCTAAAATAAAATCACCAAGCATTCACCGTGGAAGTAAGGGCGCCAGCCTTAGCCTGTCTAGATTTGAATCCAAGCGATGCCTCTTTCTGTAAGTGTCATCCTGGACGATTTATGTGAGCTTTCTGTGCCTCATTTTACTCATCTGCAGTATGAGAATAATATCATTACTTCCTGCATAGGGGCTCTGAAGTTTCCAAGCATTAATACTCACACAGTGCCCAGAACCGGCCTGGAACACAGTAAACGCTGCGGGTGTAGGAGCTGTGACTGTCACGGAATGTCTGTGCGGGCCGGGCATTATGACAACGGGAGGGCTAGAAAAATAAGGCCGCATTGCTCTGCATAGCGGTTGGAGTGAGTGTCTGGCATTTGTACAGCACCGATGCTTTACAGAGTAATTCATGCACAGGGTCTAAGTCTTTAAGAGTCCCAACCTTCTAAACAAAATAGAATATTCAAGAAAAATGTAAATTAACTGCACTTGGGCTGTTGTATAATCCTGGGACATGGACAAAATTTATCAAATGTGTGAGAGCTAGGAGTTGTTCCTCCTCCGATCCCCATCCAAGAGAATTCTGGGTTTGCACACAGCTTTTTATCCTTCCCCATCATCTGGGGATTCTGTGTTTGTCAGGTGGGTTCCTGGCCTTTTAGGAAGAACTGTGGGGCTGGGAGGGAGGGAGGTGGGGAGAGAGAGGGAGAGAGAGAGATGAAGAGAGAGAGAGGGAGAGCTCCCCGAGTGCAAGGAAGGGCCAGAGCCACAGGGACAGGGCTTTGTGCAGCTTTCGGGGGAGGAGCAGAGAGTGAAAGAAAAGGGCTAGTGTCTGGGGTAGTTACTGCGAAGAGTGGAAACCTAGCCGAGGGACAGGGAAATCCTGGAGAGTTTTCAAAGTTCTGTGAAATACTCCCCACCCTGTGTTTCCCTCCAAGACACGTATACCTAAGCGTAACAAAAAAATGAATTAGGAAGTAATTAGAAATATCATGAAATATTTTAGTTTTCAAAAGAAATAATTACGAGCGTTGTACAATGGCATCCTTTTCTGGTACACGTTTGTGCTGCAGCTAAAGGAGAGAATCAGAAGGAAAGGGTAGAGAAGTAAAGTGGAGAAGAACATTAATGTTACAAATCAGCCTAGGTAACCTCAAGTAGCACGAAGTGAGTCCAGAGCAGAATCTGATTGAATTTCCACTGACGTTCCAAGCATCCAAAGAGACGCATCCATTCTAGCAACGGCGCCACAGACCAGGAATCAATAATAAGCATAAGTGGCTTACGCGCAGCTATAAAATGTTCTCATATGGAGTGCAGACCTCAGGATGTGAGGGAACAGTGTCTCTCTCTGTGGACAATGGCTCTCACTGGGCAGGGAGAGCAGGACCCCAGCTCTCCTCTTATTCCTGGTCCCCCTCATGCTCCCCTGGGAGGAAAGTCCCTTCTTTGTCTTTCTGGTCAACCTACTGTCAGGCCATGGGGCCCCCTTTTGTGGGTTCCTTGAGACCTAGAGACGGTGTGCTGGTCCTCAACAAACGATCATGCTCGATAGCACACAAGATGCATTTTGATGTTTGCACTCGATTTCCTCTGAATTAAAGGAACCTATAGTTCCAACTGTGAAGAATGCTTCTGTGACTGGAAGCATTGCCCTTTGAAGTAGACATTGGGGTCCCCCCATATATTCTATCGGGGTCCAGGGGAAGGAGTGGGCCCTGGTTGGATTGTGTTTATCAGGGTAACTTCCTCCCACACACATGGAATTGGTCAGAAACAGGTGGGCCTAAGAAAGTCAGCAGAGACGTTATCCTGATAAGAGGGATTGATTCAGAAGTGGATTTGTGATCTACTCGAGCCGACAGAGGACAACAAGACTTTTGTTGTAGGCTTTCTCACTCTGATGAGGTTCTTTCCAGAAACGACCTTCTCTTCTACTGGACATTGTCAGGCAAGTGCTGGACCTACTGCTGTGAGAATGTCCAAAATGACGTCTTAATTTATGCATTTTACAAATTCACGTGTTTGTGTGCTGAGTTTTTTTTAGAGCATGGAGCAGGCAACAAGTGTGTCTTCATGACTGAAAGTTCCTTTCTGTGTGTTTCAGGGAATTTATAATCAACATGCACCGTCATCTCCCTACCACACACAGCAGACGTTTCCACACATTTTAGACCAGCAATATGGAAACCTTCGGTACCCTGTACCCACATAACTCTTTGGGTTTGTACATTTCTAAAGAGCTAAACTGCCATGTAACGTTAACCAAATAAGTAGATTCTGCTTTAAATTGTATATGTATTTCATCACCAGACTTTGGTACATACATGTGTACACACGTGCATACACACCACAGGAAAGTCTCTTTCACAACCAGTCAAAGGACCCCCTCACCGAAGGCAATACCTTTTATCTAAATACAAAGCAAATAATTTTTAAAGCTCTTTTGCCTAGATTTACCATCCATGCAGTAAACTGGGTAACATGATCTAGTATTATGTGTACAACTCTATAATGTTTCACTATGCATGTACCCATATTATCACCGTGTCAATCTAGAAAACATCCAACCAGAGAGAACACAGTCGGCATTCCAGAATGTCCCTTCCTACTCCTCCTAAGCAGCGACCACTGTGGGAACTTCCACTGATGTCCATTAGTCTTTCTGTTCTCGAACTTTATACAATGGAAACACACAACATGCACGTTTTTGTGTCTTGTTTCTTTCTTGCAACATAACCTCTGTGAAATTGAGCTTTGCTGTTCAGATATGGGTAGTTTGTGCTCTTGTGTCCTGGTGTGGGGTTCCACTGGGCAAACGTACCACTGAGCAGAGAATGATGGAAACACCCATGAAGGCACACGCATGCGTGCGTCTGCGGGTCGGAAGGTTAGAACCGTAATTACATTTTCCTGCATCCACGTGACAGCCTGTACTTGCTTAGTAATGTAACGGGAAGATTTTGGACTTCTGAGTCAGAGAACAGAGCTTAAACTCAGTTTTCTCTTTATAAGTTTCATGAAATTAAGTAAATCATTAATCCTGTCTGAGTTTTTCCAAATAATTGTATTAATAATGCTACCTAAGAGGTTTACTGTGGTAATTTAACTAACTCATTAATATATGAAATTATTTTTATTGAAAAGTATCATAAAAGTTCTAGGTAAAAAACCTTTCCTTTCTGGATGTTTAGAAGATAGTAACAGAAACCAGAAAAATCACCAGTTCTGGGATTTGATCCCAGTTCTCTATTTATGACATTTCAGTAAAATCTCTTTGCTTCTAAACTTTCGACTTCAAAATGGGAAGAGTATTATTCACAGTGCCTAACTTTACGGATTGCTGCAAGAATCAATATAGACATGATCCATGATAGTGTGATCCATGGTCAGTGGCAGTGAGGATTATTCTGTGTAAAAGACATAATATGTCTAATATATCTTAGCTGTATATGTCCATTTTAACAATCTATTTAAACAAAATTATCAACATCAGTTTTATACCAATAAATTTAAAAATATATTACTAGATGATGGAGGGACTTCCCTGGTGATGCAATGGTTAAGAATCCACCTGCCAATACAGGGGACACGGTTTCAATCCCTGGTCCAGGAAGATCCCACGTGCCGCAAAACAACTAAGCCCACGTGCCACAACTACTGAGCCTGTGCTCGCCTAGAGCCTGTGCTCTGCAACAAAAGAAGCCGCCGCGATGAGAAGCCCGTGCACCACAACGAAGAGCCAACACAACCAAAAATAAATGAATTAATTAATAACTACTATAAAAAAAGATGATGGAAAAGCAACAGCTAAAATTTTATAGCAATTTTCAACATAAAATATACACAAATGGCTACCAAATTCCAACTGCACAGGTCAAACTCAGGGGTAAAATATTAATAGCACTGAACAAAGATCAGGAAAAAGGTGTCCATCACCACCAGTGGTAGTCACATTATTTAGGAGTCAACACGTGAGTTAACTGCCGAACATTATGTGCATAAACATTAAAAGAGAGGATGCTTATTTGCAGATGAAAGGATTTCATACCACGGAAACAGGAGAAAATTTCTAAGGAATATTAAAATTACTAAGAACTCAATGAGGTGGTTGGATTCAAGAAAATATACCACAATTAACAGCTTTTCATTTTATTAGCAGTCACCACATTGACACAGAAATTGAAGGCAGACATAAATCAACAGAAATAGAGTCTGTCTTGAACATGTGGAGAGACACAGATGCTCTGGGAGGAGAAAAGGGGATTAGAAAGGTGACTGAACCCACAAGCATAACTTGGTGCCTCTCCAGGCAGCCCCTGGATAGGTTAATTTGGGCAGGTGGAGTGTTTGATAAATGTATTTTAAAGTTCACTTGGAAAAAAAATGTAATAATCGTTAAACAAGTAAAGGTCGTGCCCTACTGATATTAAAACTCACTACTATAGAGCTAACGTTAGCAAATCCATATTGCACTGGCACAGAAATAGAAAAAAATAAAAACAACACAGATCATCTACAAGGAATAAGAAGCTTACAAACAGCTTCAAATACATACGGCAAATAATAGGTGACAAAGAGAGCCTTGCCTCTCAGTGAGCAAAGTGGTTTCGCTCAGCTGGGCGCCCACCAAGTCGGCATCCATGTAGGAGCAAATATAGACAAACTGACACTGCAGTGGACACACACGTAACTCCATGTTGAATAAAGTTCTACATTTTTAAGAAAAACTATAAATGCATTGGAAATGCTTTATGTGACTATTAATTTAAAATGGGGTAGAACTTCTAAAGTAACAGAGCAAATAAATAGACCACAAAATTAACAGGTTTGCTTACACAAAAATTTAAAATTTTGGTATGGCCAAAGGCACCGTAAGTGTGGTGAGCAGTCAAATGATAGACTCAGAGAAAATATTTACACTACATGACAGAAAAAGAATTGATATCCCCCAAATGTAAAGAGAGTTGAAATGACAAGAATAAGATAACCAGGTAGAAAAAGTGTCAAAAACAGAGGTGGCAGGTCACACAAGTGGAAGCACAAAGTAAATAAAACATGCTAAGGCTTATTAGCAGTCAGGTACACGTGCATTAAAATAATACAACATTTTCACCAATGAAATCGGCAAAAGTTCAAAAGATTGATAACATCCACAGCTGCCGGTGGAAGAAGAGTTCTCTATAAGATGGTCTGCAGAAATCTGATATTACTGATTCAAATTCTGAATGATGTTCCCATCAACCCAACAGCCCAGTGTATGGGGATCCCTCCTAGAGAAATGAAAGCACAGGTATCCAGGCACAGATGCACAGAGATGCCTTCTGGAGCGGCAAAGCGCTGGGATCAACCCAAATGTCTACTGGCGGATGAGTGGTAGAATAAATTAAGGCTAAACCATACCATGGAGTATTCTGCTGTTATTAAAAAAATGAGATAGACCATGATATTTTGATCAGACTGATGTCCTGATACACAATTAAGTAAGAAAGGGAAGCTGCAGAGAACAGCTTTATGGTAATCCCATTGTTCACAAGAAAAAACTGTTTTCTATTGACATAGATACACTTGTGTGTGGATACAATTAAACTTGAACTTTTAGACAGGATGAGGAGAATAATATTATCTTTGTTTCTTTGTGCTTTTGTTTGCTCGGTTTATTATAAGCTTATTTTTGAAAATTCAAAAACAAATCCAGGTAAGAAAAAAAACCCTTTAAAATGGTTTTCATTAATGTTTATGAATCTAATCAGAATTTTCAATATTAAAAATGTTCAAAAGAATTAGTCAATATTCAAAGGGAAAAATGTATCACCCCTAAGTATTCTTTAAAGACAGAGCTTAAAGAGGGACATCTTGTGTTGCGATAGCCTTCTATGAGCAGAGACGAGGTGTCTTTAACACGAACAGCCTATCATGGGGGCAAAGCTATTCTGAGTCCTCATCCTAACTGGGAGAAGCCCTGCGGCTGGACCATACTCACCCAGTGTCCACAGCAGTTCACACGTGACCTGGCAGGAGGTGCTGCTATGAAGAGGCCAAGGCTTCAGTGTTACGTGCACACTGTTTAGCAGACTTGCTCAGAGCAAAGGTGCACGTAAATCAACAGCCTGTGACATCATCATCAGGGCAAAATTAGGCTCCTAGCCGGTAGCTTACAAAAAGCCAACTCAAGCATATCTGTAATGTTCAGTGCAGATGTCACCTTAATATTTTAAAATTGTTTTTTATGAAAGATGACATTTTATTGGTGAAGGAGCTACACGGAGAGTTTATTTACTTGCTGATTAGATTTATAAATGCCCTCAGCCTTCGGGCATACGGAGGCAGAGGTGACAAACCCGTAGCTTGGCTAACGTGTGTCTTCAGCAGTGGGGGGACAGACAGAATCTGTTAATGACCAGCTGGCCTCGTCTACAATGTGGCAGCAGGCAGCGCTTCCAACAGCAGTGACTGTCAGAGTTAACTGTGAGACTATGGGGCGTCTATCAGGCCAGGCTGTCCAGGGCCTTCCCAGACTTCCTGGTTCCCTGTACGAGAGCTGTGATTTTAGATACCACATCCTCTGCAGAAAGCACAGGGCCTCTGATTCTGGAATGTGACTCTGAATAGTTTGTCAATTTTTAGGAGAGCCCAAGGGTCTCTTAGGAGCCAATCTATGTCATATCAAGAGACCAAGTCTACAGAACTATTTGAATTAAAAAAAATAAGTCTTTTCAAAGCATCTACTGTCATCAGAAGTGCTCACTGTGGCTGGATCCTTAGTGGGTTTCTTGGTAACTCGACTTAAAACTAATCCTCTGCCCCTCTTCTTGGCCACAAGTTTCTTCCTTCATATTTGTTGACAATTGCTAATTTATGAAATACGTCATAACAGGGGAGAGAAGCATTCTCCTCTCCTCATGTTCCTCCTGTGATTGGCTCTTTTGGGGACAGAATTCACACATCAGAAGGTGGCACTTTCTGAGTGTTTAAGACGAGGGCTGGCGTGCTAACCTTACACAGATTGTGCTTATCTGCAAAGAGACCGCTATGCGTTTCAGAAGATCACAGCACGTAGTATAAAGTGATGTCCTAAGTGGGCTCATTACAGCTTGAAGCCTGAGTCTCCTACATGCAATTAATGTTAATCAAGCCCAGTTTCACTCGGCATTCTCAAATTAGGAAAAAAATATGGGAATTTTCTCTACAACTAAGTAGAGAATTTAGCAAAAAAAGAAAGAAAAGAAAAAAAAGAGGAAAAAATTCAGTGGAAACAAAGTCACAAAGTAATTTTCAAATGTACTTATCTTCTAATCTTTTACGTTCTTAATTCTGTCATTTCTCTTGGTTAATTCCCAAGGAAAGACGTTCCCTCGAACCAACCCAGCATAGCTCAAAATCACACAAACGTACTGAGCCCCAAACTCCTTTTCTTGGTGAGTGCCCTTCACTCATATCTCAACGTAGTAGGTGTTTAATTTTAGAAAAGCACAAATAACTGATTGATTTTTCAGTTGATCTGCAAAATCACAACACACCTCGAGTTTTCTGTTTTCTGACCTGGTGCTGATGTGATTTAGTGAAAGGAGCAGGGATGCACTGTGTCCAGGGGGTCCCTGAACCCACAAACTGCCCTGTGGATCCAGCGCCCTCAACTCCTCAGCTGCACTTCCCGACCCTCTGCTAGGGGCCTGGGATTATGGACGCACTCAGGGCCCCAACAAACACAAAACAAATGCTTCAAGAGTTAAAAAAAGAAAAAAAAAAAAGAAGAATTTCTTTAAATTTTGCATCACAATATTCATCTATTGGTAGTAGAATAAACATCTCAATTTTGGGAGGACACTGCTCCTTGCTCCCCTCAGGCTCTATGGCCCACCTAGACCCTCCATCCAGCCAGCCGAAAGCTCCCTGTTATTTGTGCAGTGATAACATACAAAGCCAGCATCTCCAACATGAAACTCACCACCTTTCCCCCAGACTCTGTCAGTATCCGCATCGCCACCCTCCAGGGGCTCCACCTGGGAAGCAGCCACACCTCCCCCCAGCTTCCGCATCAGCATGTCCACCGCCCCTGAATACCTGCTCCCAGGTTGTGTCCCCGTTTGCCCCATGATCAGCTTGGCCATGACCACCCACTCGTCTTGTCCAATGTGCTGCAAATGTCCCGAGAGCTTCCCTCTCCAGTCCACACCCTGACACCCACTTCCCCAGGTGGAAGCTGGGGCCTCATCACTAGACAGTAGGTATGACCGTGTCTATCCCCAACTTGATTCAAGTCAGCCGCGTCTGCCCTCATCTGTGGCTAAAAGTCCAAACCGCTTACCATGGATTTCCAAGAAGAGCCCCTCCCACCTCGCTCCTCACCACCCCCGTCACGGCAGCCGTCTGGCTGGGTGAACCTCTCACCCTTCTTCCAAGTTGCCATGGCTCTCTTGCTTTTAGGTCCTCACGCTCAATTCTTGCTTCCTCTGCTCCTGGATGAATCCTAGGATGTCTCCGATCCACTAGACAATGTTGGGTTCCCTTCAGCCATGCTCTCACAGCACCATGCTCTCTCCCTGAGGTAGTGTTTGTGAGTTTATTCTAATCATTTATCAAGTTGTCTGTGTCATCTACCAGTATGTTGACTTGCAGGGTCAGGGAACTTTCCTGTTTTGTTTACCATTCTCTCCCAAATATGACAGAAGTCCTAAAGTGTTTGTTGATTAAATATAGAAATGAATGAATGAATGAATACACAAAGGAAAAGAAGGATGGATGATGGATGGGTGGATGGATGGATGGACAGATGAATGGGTGGGTGGATGGGTAGATGGATGGATGGGTGGATAGGTGGGTGGATGGATAGATGGATGGATGGGTGGATAGATGGATGGATGGATGATGGATGGGTGGATGGATAGATGGATGGATGGGTGGATAGATGGATGGATGGATAGATGGATGGATGGATGGATAGATGGATGGATGGGTGGATGGATGGATGGATGGATGAACAGATGAATGGGTGGGTGGATGGATAGATGGATGGATGGGTGGATAGGTGGGTGGATGGATAGATGGATGGATGGGTGGATAGATGGATGGATGGATGATGGATGGGTGGATGGATAGATGGATGGATGGGTGGATAGATGGGTGGATGGCTAGATGGATGGATGGGTGGATAGATGGGTGGATGGCTAGATGGATGGATGGGTGGATAGATGGGTGGATGGATAGATGGATGGATGGGTGGATGGGTGGATGGATGGACAGATGAATGGGTGGGTGGATGGATAGATGGATGGATGGATAGATGAATGGGGGATGCATAGATAGGGATGTTGGGTCTTTACTCTGTGGGGAAAGATTTGCTTATGCAGTGGTGGTGGTGTGCAATCATCAGTAAATTATGAAAGGAGCAGAAAGAAAGAGATAAGGAGGTCCAGAAAAATGCAGGGAGTCCTCTTTCACTCCGCTGTCACCAGCTGTGTGGGCCCAGCAGGATGGTACTCTCCAAGCTCCTTGCTAGTGGCCTCCAATCTGTGACTCTAGTGGGAAAAATGCAACAACTGAGACTCAGAGAGGAACCTGTTCACCCCAGAGAGTAAAGTTGCCACTTCACGTCTCTTAGCTCTCATTTCAGAAGCTGTGCTCTCCTGTGTTCAGACGGGGCTGTGGTTTGAAAGAGTTAATGTGTTACCAAAGAATGAAGAATCTAAATTCTTCCACTTTCCACCAACAAGATCGGGTCTGATATCCAGGAAACTGTTAAAGTCTTCAAGCCCAGGCTGAGAATCTTCTTGACAGGCAAATGCATTTCTCAGCTCTAAGTAACAGTTGCTGAGAGATGTAGATATGGGAGCCGATTTCTCCCTCCGAGGACCCTACAAGTCAGTCACAGGGGAGTCCCTGTGTGTCAGCATCACCGATTTCTTTGTTGGTTTAAAATCAATACTGCTTTTTCTCTATTCATTTCTGGTCATGAAACCTTCAGTTTTAGTCAATCTGTATAATTTTTACTGTTTAGGTTTTCCTCAGGGTCCAAAGAAATCATTGCTATATCGCACAGTATTTATGAAGCTGGTGAGAAATCAGAGCTGCCCCTCAAAGCCTCCTGCAGGTTTTCTTCCTGGACAACATCAGACATGGTCGGTTCTGAGTGTGCAGGCTGTTCCCGCGCTCGGTTCTGACTGCTGGGACCCAGGCTGCAAACCGCACTTACAGCACCACCGGCTCCTCTGATCCAGGAGCTTGGATTCTAGTGGGAGATAATTACAGCCCAGGCATCAGGATGTGGCCTAGAGAGCAGCCTCTTGTCTGCCCAAGAGGTGTGGGGGTCTGGGGAGACTTCCTGTGGGAAGGGGGATACAGCGTGTTTGTTTTTCTCCTACGTGTCCAGGCCTCAGAACGCCGCAGCCTGGGAGAAGAGATATGGATTCTAGAGTCTTCACATTAGCCCTAAATTTTCATTGTCATTATTCAAACAGTAGCCAACAGAGCCAAGAACACAGGCGAAGAACATGCACGTGTAAAATAAGATGCATGTAGAGGACCTTGGCAAAGCCTGGGGAGGATCCATCCTTACACAAAGGAGAAACTTTTTTAAATGCTAAGGCTTAAGACTGAGCAAAACAGAACAATCAGGAAATACTGATCAGCCTTCTATCATTATGGCAAATAGCACCGTCACTTTGAGAAAAAAAAGTGTTTTCTTGATTAAAGCCACTTGTATTCTTAAGAAGGAAAAGTGTGTGTGAATCATCTCAGGTTCGTTGGTTTATTTTGGTTTTGTTTGTTCTGTTTTGAAGTGTAACATTCCAAACTTCTGTACCATGTGATACGAGCTGTAAAGTACAATGTAAAGTATCATATGAACCAGATTAGGAAGGGATCTCTCACAGGGGAAATAAAATATCTTGCTTCTTTCTTCCTAATATTCAGTCATTTGCTATAACACGTGTGTATCTGCAGACTGAAATCCCTAATTGAAGAGAATCCTCTAAGGCCTTCAAAACAAGAAAGTGTTGACACACATTCATGGACATCACTGCTAAGTGTGAAGTCATCTCTAACTTAGATTAAATAAAATGCTTGAAAAATGTGTCCTCAGACACTTGAAAATTTAATCCAGATTAAAAGTCAGAAACTCATAGTGTTGTGGTCAGAAAAGATGCTTGATATGATATCAGTTTTCTTAAGTTACCACGGCTTGCTTTGTGGCCCAGCATGTGATCTACTCTGTAGGTGGGAATGTAAATTGGTGCAGCCACTATGGAGCACAGTATGGAAGTTCCTTAAAAAACTAAAAATACAGTCATCATAGGATCCAGCAATCCTACTCCTGGGCATATATCTGGAGAAAATTCTAATTCAAAAAGATACATTCACCCCAATGTTCATTACAGTGCTATCTATGAGAGCCAAAACATCAAAGCAACCTAAGTGTCCATGGACAGATGAATGGATAAAGAAGATGTGGTATATATATACAATGGAATATTACTCAGCCATAAAAAAGAATGAAATAATGCCATTTGCAGCAACATGGATGGACCTCGAGATTATCATACTGAGTGAAGTAAGTCAGACAGAGAAAGACCAGTATCATATGATATCACTTATATGTGGAATCTAAAATATGATACAAATGAACTTATTTACAGAACAGAAACTGACTCCCCTTTATGGTTACCAAAGTGGAAAGTGGTGTGGAAGGGGGAGATAAATTAGGAGTTTGGGATTAGCAGATACAAACTACCATATATAAAATAGATAAACAACAAGGTCTTACTGTAGAACACAGAGAACTATATTCAATATCTTGTAATAAGCTATAACGGAAAAGAATCTGAAAAAGAGTATACATATATATGTCTAACTGAATCACACTGTTGTACATCTGAAACTAACAGAACATTGCAAATCAACTATACTTCAAAAACAAAGTCAGGAACTGATTAGGGATTTCTGAAAGACAACTTCATCTAATTGCAGAAAGGCTGTGGACCAGTCGTGCACTAATTCTGTGGGTGTTTGCTCTTTTCGCTTAGTTTAAGACAAGACAATGAATGAATCGATGTCTTTGAATATCACTTTTGAATACCCAGAGTCTGATAATTACATGTTGGAATAGATTATCAGATGCATTTTTAAAATTAACCGAAATTTATATCTTTATAGAACTTCTGGTTTCTCCAGAATCATCTCAAAAAATTTTATGTTGATTTCAATACAACTTGTGTTCTTCGTAAACACGAGGCATGTCCTTGTAAGATACTAAAACACTGTGGGAAGAGTACAAAAATCAGTGAACATCTCACCCACAAGGAGGTAACTAATGCTATTATTTTAAGGGCATGGTTACATCCGTCCCTTTCTACACACACACACACACACACATGCACATGTATATGCATGGGAAAACATTTATGTGTAACTGGACCACACATGGGTGCTCTCTATAACTTGCCTTTCCATTAAAAAAACATGTGTGGGTATTTTTTTCATGTCAATAAAATTAAACTTATTTTAACATTTACTGTCTGCTTCATAGCCCCTGTGGTTGCAGCATGTTTTCAGAATATGTTCAGGATGCCCTCTCCCCACCTTTTCAAACCAAACAGAGAATGCACCCCCTTGTCCCATATGTACATGTGTTTTCTAGAATCTCTGTGGGACGCATTTCAGAGGTCCAGCTACTGGGCCATGTGCTTCTGGGATGTTCTGTTTCTTAATGTCGACGGACAAGCAAACTGCTCACCAGAAGGGGCACACCCACTAAACCCCTAACATCAGGAGAAGAGACGGCTCCTTAAAATAGTTTTAAAAACCCTGCAGGGCTGATCATACCCATTGGAATGTCATGAATCCTCATTCTTTGAGGATTTTTGCCTCTTGTTTGATTTCCACAAATAGCCATGTCACACAGGCCAGGACAGCCGAGTAAGTGAGATTTAGGACCCAGGACCTGGATTTTCAGTCAAGTGCGGGAAAGTGCCCCGTGAACCAGAGTGAAATCTACGTTCAGAAGCCTGTTTACGCTCGAAAGGTCACAGAGCAACTTTAAAACACCACAGAATTTCTGGGTATGCAGCGCCAATGACGTACTTCGGAGGATGTAAAAGTTATAACAGAAAGCCTCAGCATGTCTTCATCTGCTATTTTGAAATTCTAAGGTTTTAGTCTACTGTAAAGTTTATCTTTTCTTTTCCAGGCATTATAGGAAACTAACATCTTTCCTTAGAAAATATTTTTGTCTGTTTTTTCTTAAAAAATTAATATAGTTTTATGCTTTCAGAATTAATGTAGTTTATGCTTTCTTTGCACAGCATAGAATGAGGTGTGGTTGCTGTATCTGTCTATTGCCTAGTTAAGTTTTATTTCAGGATGACGAGGATCCCTTTCTAGATTTAGCATTTCGTCTTGTGTTGTTACTTGTAACCATCTCTTCTACAGAACCAGGTCACTGGCCTCAAACGCTCATGGATACGGTGTCGGGGGGTGGGCGTTTGGGAGGCCACCCTGGGCACTGACGCGCTCTTCCTCCCCAAAGCATTGTTCACTGTCACTCTTGTCCCATCACTGCAATGGGACACATGCACACGCATATAATTCACTCTGCAGAAGTTGTAAGAGCCCGCCTTTGCCTGAGCAGTGGTCACAGGAAACACACCCGCTCTCTGTTCAGAGAAGCTGGCGGATGTGCATCGGGGACTCACGGTCCATCGAGGAGGGAGCCCACTGCCACCTGTGCCCACGCTCCATCATGTGGCCAGATTCCTACCAGAACCCCACGTGCCCGAGAGAGCTGGGGACCCCGTTCCCACCACTCCGCAAGCTCACGTTCAATAGGGGCAAACCCAAATCTCATCACTTTTAGACGAGTTGTGGATTCTGAAGTAGAAAACCAGACGCTGCTGGGGAGAAGGGGTAAGAGGGTCTCTGGGATGGACTCCCACGCAGGAAGGGCCAGCAGGACGGCTCCTGACACTGTCTGCCCTGGACCAGACGGCTTCTCCGGAAGCATCTCAGGCCTCACTCCTGCCCGTGGGCGTCCGAGGCTGGTCATTTTGGAGTGGGAAGAGCTGGGGAGGGCGGAGGGCCAGGGGCAGCACGTTGGGGGGTGGGCACCTCACAGGCGCCCTCACTTTGGAATTGCTGTCGGGGAGCCTGGCCGGCATTTGTGGGTGAGGACGCGCGGGACCGCGGGCTCCCTCCTATACCCACTCAGCCCCACGTGTGACGAGGGGCTCCCTCCTCTCCCCTGACCGCCACCTATAACCCCACCACCTCAAGGAAGGACAAGTTTCAGGTCAAAAGTATCCGACAGACTTATCGACTCCCATTTCCGCTGTTGGGCAGGCTGGTTGCCAGTCTGTCTATCTGGACATGTTCAGTTCCTTGCATCAGAGGACACTGTGTACTCTGCGGCAATTCATAAACGAACAATGTATTGTTCACTGCACAATCCAATCCACAGTAATTATTTAAAGAAATAAAGTGAACAGCAAGATGAGAGAATAAAAATCTCGTGCTGCATCTCCAAGGCTGTGGCTTACCAGCTATGGGAGGAAAAGGAACAAATGAAGCTTCATGGGTGAGTGTGGTGATGGGAAGATCTCTGGTGGAATCTCACTGTGACCTTCAAACGCTGCCCTGCCCATGAACTGGGGAAGTACAGCCCGCTTGGAAGTTGAAAATGCCCTGTTCATGTACTTACATCCACTTGCAGAATTTTTCAAGGACCCAAGGAGGGAGGCTATTTATAATGTGCTTTCGCATTTCTAACGTCTCGCTGGCTTTCGCAGGGCAGCCAGTGCCTTGATGTTCAGCTTTAGTACAGAATAAACTTTCACAGCGTCAATGACTTGCATGCTTCTGCGCTGCAAACTCTGAAGAATAATGTGAGGAATTACACCTTTCATTACATAATCATTCCTGTAAATTTTTTCTAGGAAAAAGTAGAAAATGTAATGGATAGAAAATATGATAATTATATGAGTATAATATCTCTGATTGTACTTATCTTAACATTTTCTGTCTTAAAAAAGTACATACACAGACGCATGCACACAGATATACACACACAACTTACAGGGCAATAACCTGTGTGGAACCTCCCGGAGCTGGGGGTCGAGAACAACCCTGGCTCTGGGAAGCTACTGTGTGTATAATCTTGAAGGTGTGACCTCATCAGACTCAGAGCCTGGACAAACGGCCTTCAGGGAGATTATAATGTAAAAATAAAACTGAAAACCCAGAGGGCTCCGGGGCTGCGGAAGTGACCCTGAGGACGTGAAAGGAGTCTGCAGCATGTTCTCCTCTGACGGGTGCAAACTGGTCCTTCCAACACTCCAGCCCTCTTGTATGAGAAACAGAGATCTAAATAGCAGTATAGATAAAAGCAAATCACAAAAATAGTCCCGTCTGCACGGCTTCCTTCCTGTTGCTCTGAACCTGACTCACTGCAGCATCCTGGCCCGATAAAAAGGGTCTCCGTGGAGCCAGATTTAAATAGAAAAGTTAGAGAGGCTGCAGCACAGTTTAAAAATGAAAAGGGTAGAAGAAGATAAAGAAAAGAAAGAGAGAAAACTTCAGTCTCCTAATTTTAAAAATATGTATATGTATTGCCAGGAAGGCAGACCTGAAATGGTGGTTTGGGTAAACTTAAAAAAAAGCCCTTAGGTTAAATATATAGATCTTATTTATTACTATATAAATATAATAATAAGTAAATATTCATATATTCACACATAAATATATACATATTTATATATTCTAAGCACATAAATTTAATATAAGGTTTTGATAAATTTGTTTTAATTGCATAAATAAATTTGGCTTAAAACGGAAAGGAGAGTTCAAATAAGGCAGACAATGCCATGCAAGGATTTTATAAAAAGGTCATTTCAAAAAATGAATCGTCCAGAAGACCTCTATCATTTCTGTTTGAAAAATAAGGAAACCTAAATGTTTGTCCAATCCCACCACCGATGGTGACAACCTGGAATATTCTCAGGCTTGTTTTCTTATGCCGACAAAAACACTGGAACCATGATGTCAGACTTGGTAAGGCCCAGGGCTGGTCCTAACGACCATGGCCCAAGTAACATAGAAGCGGTACCGCTAGGTAAGCACATTCAGAGCATGTTTTATATTTTTTCAAATAATTTTTATGACGTAGTATACAATTTGGCTTCTTAGAGATTAATGCATCTTTTTCCTTTGCACATGAAGAAACGGACGTGATAGACGTGTTAGGGTCAGAATGAAATGCTTGCCTCACCACACACGCCCGAGGCGGAGAGGGGCTGGCAGCGCTGCCTGCTAACAGGAGTGACAGCGTGGATGGCAGCCCCGCCCTCCTCCAGGCGATACGCTGACGAGGAGGGACCGGCTGACCTGCTATGCCCAGTCCTGCACCTGTTCACCCGACCCTGCAGGTATGTATGAGCGTGGGAGCGGGATGGGCAGAAAGGCACATCTGTAGATGCCGTGGGCTGTCCCCAGGTCCACACCAAGCTCAGCCCACCCAGGAGCTGTCGTTGGAATTCAGGAATAAAAACAACGCCAGCATGAAGAAGCACATCTGAGCAGTAAATCTTTCCCATTGTTTCTGTGCTCTCTCTTAATTTTCCTCCTGCATTTGCCCCAGATTAATCAATGAGCCGATATCCGCTTCCACAGAGACCACGTTAAGCACACAATCACTTTATAATGGTTTCCTTCAGTGCTTCTGCAACAAAACTCCAGACACCGCCCAGTGTGACCTTGAATGTCCTCCGAGGACACTGGTACTAAGGCGCTTAGTCGGTTTGTTACACGGAGCAGAAAGGCTTGGATCTGGAGTATTCGCTACCTCCCCTCTGAAAGCATCTCAGCCCGGTGATGGTTTCACGATGGCATTTCTCAGCAATAAGACTCGGCGACAACTGGGTACTGCAGTGATTAGCATTCAAAACCCATCCGAAGCTGCTGCTGAGCTCCAGCTGCTAGCAGGCTTGAAAAGATCCAGTGCCTTGCAAATCTCTCAGACAGCAGCGTTTTGGAGATGAGCATTCCATGACCAAATCGCGTTCCGATGTAAACTCTCCTTCTGATGATAATGAATCCCACAATCAGACAGCCATTGCAGCCTGGGTGCTTTCAAGTCTGCGCCAGTGTCAGAGGCAAACAAAAACCTGGAAGGACTCAGGCTGCGTTCCTGAATAGCGCCCAGCAGCACCTGCGAGTTGGCAATGGCCTCCGGCAGGTACGATTCGGAGGAGTGGAGGGGATTGGCTGCCGCGGAGGATGTAATCCCACTGCCAGCCCCTTCGGCTGTGCCCCAGGCAGGGTTTGTCCTTGTGGAATTTGAAGGGTGAATGACTCTCAAGAACATACAGCTAACTCCGCTCAGGTACAAGTCCTTTCCAGCAGAAGCTACCTATTCTGCCTTGGAAATTTCAGCTTGTGACTCTGAGCTCCTTCTGTCCCAGAGGGGGAGGTTTGGGGTTCAGAGGCTGACAGCCTGCAGACAGGCTGCCGACTCTCCTGAGAGCTGAAACGGTGGCCACTGGATGCCGGCGTCCCAGACAGGACAGCTGGGGCACATGGCAGGTCCCCCTGTCCACCCAGGAGCCCCCCACCAGACAGCCCATCACTGCCACTTAAAGACACAGGCCCATCTGCTGCCCTGTCACCTGGCTACCAGAAGCCTTTCCAACTTTGAATTTTAACACACTTTGCCTTTCACTTTCCCCCTCAAGAAAGAAACACAGACATCAGAAACTTCAAACTCCAGCTGATCTGTAGTTTTGAGAGCCAGATAGAGAATCCCGTCAGAAGCAATTTTAGGGGCTGCAGAGGGGAGAGCTCACTCTGACTGGAAAGGATTCAGGGTGCACCTCCTGAGCGCTCCAGTGGCTCGCCGGTCCTGAATAAGTTACTAGAATAGCGAGGAGAGTGGCAGAAATGTCTAATGATGATTTCCTTACTAAAGGCACAAAGAAAAGGCTTGAGTACAATGGTGTTCCCTTTGTTCCCCAAATGAGAAGTTGAGGGCCAAGGGGAGATGGGATAGACAGCAGGCCGGCTCCTCCCCGTCTGTCCTTCGAGATGCCCTGGGCACTGAAGGCTCCACAGAGAACGTGCTGGGATCAGAGACACCTGGGTAGAGTGTGGGAGACAGCTCTTCCCGCTGTGTCAAAGGTCATGCCCGGGGTGCATCGCCAAAGGGTGAGTATTGCCTGGGATTGCTTCCTGGTGGCACATGTGTCATTCAAGAAATAAAAGACTGTCTTCCTCAGTCACAGACTGGCTAGGAAGTCTGTCCCCTCCTTAGTCCTATCAGTTCCATCAGGTGGAACCAGCCTCGCTCTCCTGCAGTAATTGGATGTGTCCTGGGGGGGCCACAGGGCCTCCGGGGTTTCGTGCTCTGCATGTTTATCCTCCCTCCCTCCCTCCTTCCCTCCTCCCTTCCCTCCTCCCTCTTGCTCTCTTTTCCCTTCCTTTGTTTCCCAATTATATCCTTGCGCAGAGCAAATTAGTGAAACATAAAAACCATGCAGAGTTACCCCCGAGATGCTGTGAGGGTGCAGTGAGTGTAAGGAAACTGTCTTTACAGACAGGAGGTGAGGCATGGGTCCAGACGCCACCACTCCGGACACAAACAGCCACTTGGGGAGGTCACAGCTGACACTGATGTGTCCTCACATGGTGCCAAGCATGCAGTGAGGACCCCGACGATTCAGGGGACAAAGTGACACCCGTGCCCAGAGCCACCTGAGCCCGAGTGGCTCAGACAGGACTGAACCCAGAGCCCACACCCATTTGCTCCACAGAGCTTTTTGCACAGCTGGGTCTGCCCGGCCCGGCCCCTTACAGGAAGCATCAGACCCCAGGACAGAGGGTGGAACTGCACCCGCTCAGTGACTTGCTCTGTGCCCTGCGCTCTGCCGGGCTCATCAAAGGAGCTGCCCAAACCTACCTTCAATAGCCCTGCGGGGAAGGCACCATCCCTCCCATCTGTAGAGGGAGAAGCCAGGTCCGGAGAGCACATTCTCAGCCTCCGCAGGACACTTAGCTATTGTTAAAGGGCTGAGATTTGAGCTTAGTCGTGCCGCGGACCCCATGCTTCCAGACCCGGGACTCACTGCACTGACTGCCTCTAACGGCACCACTCGGGTTCACAGTGTCACCAGCTCCCACCCAGGCCTCTGCTTCCCAATCCCCTCCCAACTGCCCACTGCCATTAACTCAGACTCTGCCTCATCAGGATTACAATACCCGGAGTTCCTGTCTGCCATCTACCCAGCACGCGCTTCCCCTCCCCTCCCCGCCACCCTCCACCTGCCCTCACTCTGGGGGTAGCAGAGACTCAGGGAAAGGGGAGCGGGCCACGGTTTGAGCGCTAGGTTATCCTGAGGAGGCTGTGAGGCTGGGTTGTAAAGAGTCCCGAGGGCTCCTCGCTCCCGGACTGGATCATTCCTTGAGGAAGCAGAGGAAGGTTTCAGATAACAGAGGACCAGACCCTTCACATTGCTGGAATTTATGTTCCATCTCAACTTCCGGACATATTTTAAAACTAAGCAAATAGAGTCATTCCTAACATTAGTAGGAAAATTCAATTCAGATTTTAGGTGTCCACCTACTGCAGTAAGTTAGGCAATTTGGAAAAATAAGCCAATATTTAACTTGCAAAGTGTAGTTTGGAAGCCAAAGTTGGAGAGCAACTGCCCTGGCAACTTTGGCTTCTCTTCCAAAAGAGCCTTAGACCACCACCGGTTTTGATACAATTGAAATTTTTCTTAGAAGTCACATCATAGATGATGCTAATTTGTTTTGAACATTAATCTAAAAACATCCAAATCTCTGTCCCTTCCAACACCTGGAATTTCCTACATTATCCTAACAGTTTAACACTTCCAGCCTTATTTTTCTTCAAAGATGCAAAATGTACAACCAGACTTCTGATGTGGGGGACTTCTGCAAATGTACAAACCAAAGTGAGAACAGCCATTGCTTTTACGAATATTGAACTCCAAAAGTTTTCTCCTGTATAGGCCAGGAGGAGGAAATCAAAATGTATAGGCAGCCTGTGTGTACCTACTGTTAGTTATACATGCTTATGAAGAGGGAAAGGACCAGGGACGGCGTTACTCCCCATATGGAGTCAATACTCCAAGTACTTTCAGTAATTCTGAGGAGGGAATCAGTGCTCAATACCAGGTGCCGCCTATATGGCATGCCCTGGAGCCTTCAGGGGCAAAAGCTGAAAATAGGATTTGTTCTTTGCCCTAAGGAAGACTTTAGTATTGAAACAAAGCAAGTAAAAATACTATAAGAAATGATATATCGTTTGAAATGAGTGCTGTGGAATAAGATGATCACTGAAATCAGAGTGTGGGGTGGGGGCAGACGTAGAGAGGCAGGACCTAGGGGAGGTGCTGATGGTTAAATGGCAACTACCAACCGAAGATAGGGGTCAAATGCAGAGGCACATTCAAGCAAAGTCAGGTGTCTTTGGAGCTGTTCATGGGTAGCTGAACCCCGATACGTCAGGTGCATGTTGTAAAGTGGCAGCAAGAGAGGTGGGAACGGGGGCAGAGACTGCAATCCCCTAGGTGATGGAGGGCCTTGAAAGGTTGTAAGCAGGGGAGCGTCATGGATACGTTATGATTTTATGGGGATTATTATAAACATTGTACAGAGGGTAGGTTTGAGGAGCCCAAAGCTAGAACCAAGGAACGTGGGTTAGGTGATCTTTAGAGTGGTCCAGGTGAGAGATGGTAGAATTCTGTTCAGGGTGTGAATGGCAGGAAGGGAGACGGGTGGAGAGGAAGGTTTGGACCTGACATCAGAAGGAGGACCCACTGAAGGAGGAACACAAACTAGAGGGAGGAGACACGTCTGTGATGCTAGCTGTGTAACTGGAGGATCCTGACGTCCTGAATCAGAAGGATGCAGGAGGAAGAGGCTTCAGAGGAAAGGAGAACCACACTTGGGTGTGGGCCTGGGGCACTATCAAAGTCAAGGTGGCCATCCGTAAACAGTCAGAGCTGGGGGCAGGCTAAGAGTCCTCAGCACCTGTGGCCCCTTAGACCGTGGTAGTGGAGGAGATTAAGGGAGCACACAGAGCAAGGATGCTGCAGGTGGACAGTGGGACACCCAGCAGTAAGGAGCAGAGAGAGAAGAGAGGAGAGCAGAGGATGCACAGGAAATCTTGCTAAAACATGTCCAGTGATGTCACATGCACTCTGGAAGCCCCTCAAGATGAATTTTAAAATATGTAAATTAGATTTGGAAGTCAGAACTCAGCGACATTAGTGAGTTTGGCTGAAACTGGAGGAGGGTCATCCAGTTAGTTGAAGACTGAAGGCAAAGTGAGGACCTGAAACCACATTTTGAAGAAGTTTGGTTGAGAAGGCAAAGTGGACTGGCTAAGGGCCAGAACCTGGGGGTCAGGTGAGAACAGGTAGAAGAGGTGACCACATGAGCACACACAGGTGAACCAAAAGGCTGAGGAATGAGGGGCTGTTGGTGGGATGGTGTGGGTGAGAGAAGGAGGGGGGAGGTGGAACGAGCAGAAGGGAAGAAGAGGGTCGGGAGCTGGCTGTGAAGGTAGGATGCAGCCCGGGAGGGTCTGGAATACTATTCAACCGTCCGTGTTCTACTTTTGTAATTTTCAGTGGAGGCTTCAAAGCTCAATAGACACCCCAGATGGAGGACTATGCTTCACCTTCCACATATGTGTATACGCTGGAAGGGCTGATGCTTAATTAGACTGCAGAGGAAGAAGAAACCTTCCAAAGAGTAGGTTTCTTAGCCCTGGGGTTTGAAACCCATTCACCACCTGTTGGGTGAGCCACTCTGCCTAAATAATACTTAGATTAATTAAGACTGATTAACTTGATAGCTAGGAAAATTAAAAATAACACATTCTGGCACTTGAAATTAATGAGACATCAATTGATTACCTAAAGAATGAAATAAATACTATAGTCAGATTCGTAACTCTTAGCTTAGGATGACTTTCTCCAAAAAGTATTGCGATGCACTTTTATAATTGGTAAATTTTTAAAAAATTACATCTGTGTTGTAATCACCATATATCTAAAGTACACGACAAAGGTCACTTCCCTCTTGGAAGTGGCCAAATGTCACTGTTGGATGTTAGAAGCTCTTGGGTACCATGAACGGGACTTACTGGCCACAAAGGTACAGTCTCTGACCTTCAGAACCCTTAGACAGGACCCAAAAGCCCTTCTGAAGTCTTATTTTTAAGATAAGCAATGCAAGGTGAAAACATTTTTGTATCTGTAGATACCTACCACTTACTGAGGATCCACTCTGTGGACACCAAACCAGGAAGGTAGTATGTTATCTCATGCATCCTCAGGTCACCCTCACTTTATCATGAAGTGACACTCGCTCACACCGGTCTGTCCCGGATCAGGATTTGGACCCAGATCTGTCTGACTCCAAAGCCCTTGATCTTTCCAGGGCAATATATTGCCTTCAGTTTCCAAGCCTTATTACACACCAAATGTTGTGCACTGAACACTGTAGAAGCGTCTGTTGGTACCTACAGGCATCCTGCCCGTCCTCTGCTGGCACCTCGTGGAGCCGTCTGGAGCCATTTTCTCTCTCTCAATGGTCACAAAGTGCTTGAGTTCTACTTCTGAGATCAACTCAATTTTATTTTCTGTCAATATCCTTTCTCACTTCTCTCAGTGATGCTGGTTTCAGGCATCTGGTTGTTCAAAACCTTGTTCCATTACTTACTATCTGCGTGACTTCATCTCTCTACACCTCACTTTTTTATACAAAAAAGGAGACGATACTATCCCTAGATCCTCAATAGTGATCAAATGGGAATAAACATTGACTCACTTCGCAGGTGTCTGGAGCAGAGAAGACAGATAAATTTCAAAATGTTGTTATTTCAAATGTGTTACTCCTTAGTGCAGAATGGATTTCTAAGCTGCATATAAAATCTGTTAATGTGATTTTAAAAATTTGGAATAACCATGCTGCAAAACTCTCCCAAGTGGGTATTTCTGAATTTTAGCTCATGGACTCGGGACATCTATTTGGTTGTGTGGAGCCTGTGTGTATCTTTCGTTCCAACCTGGAGGCAAATGTGCTCAGCAGTTGTGCTCTCGGGAGCCGACTGTGTTACGGAAAAGTGTAGTCTTGGAAGCTAATGGTAGGGGCTAGAAATAGTTACCAGTCTCAGGGTTGGGGTGGCTACCACCTAGATCCTCAAATGCCAAGCCAACACAGAGCACTGGTTCACCAGGCAGAAATCTGGTTTCCTGGAAAAATGGCCTTCTGCTTGCCCAGAGCACCCCAAGAAAGGAATTGTGCTTTGACCAAAAAAAAAGAGGAGTCTACTCCCAAACATTTATATAGGCATATGCAAATCAACTGAAAATTACATGTTTTTATGTAAAATATTTTCAGCAAAACTCAGGCTATTCAATTCTCATGAGCAAGTGTAAAAAAAGTCTAATTTAAAAATTAAACATCGATTAGAGGTTTACTGCAGGTTTATTTTGATTCATTGGGGCCATTAAAGTGTTTTGATCCCTCCCAAAGGAGCTTGAGGCTGGTTTTCCTCCTTTGATGTCTGTCCTTCAATTAGTAAAGGTGGGGGGGAGGGGACTGAGGTGTCAGTGGCAGCTTCTGGGCCACGGGACCGCCTGATGGCACAAGAGAGGCCCCATTTAAGGCAGAGTTGATGGTCCTGGTGTGAACTAAGATGCTGTGGATGGTCCCTGCTGAGACAGGAGAGCAGTGGGAGGATTTTGGGGGAGATGAGGAAAAACAAGCATGTTCTAATTGAACTTTCTCAAATTTCTATTGATTTTGGGGGAAATTTCGCCATTTCAATCAAGTCCATCTAGGCACCATAGAATTTTGGTCATGGTACAATCTGGTTTGGCAAAATACGTGCTCTGATGAAATGCTGGTGAAGTACCTGCTCCAATTACGTACTACTACTTCTCACTCACTCACTCACTCACTCAGAAACATGGAATTCAGAGACATTTTTATAAAATAAAAAAATAATGCAGATCAGTGAATGTACTTCTAAAATCGTAAGAATAATTATTGGCTTTGTTCCTAGGTTTTATCTCAGCTCTTCAAACTCTATAATGAAGTTATGTAGTGTAAGTGAAAACACTTTAAAAAGGAAAAGTGGTATATATAGATATGAAGCATTCTTATTATTCATAACTTTGCTTCATTAGCTTAACAAGAACATATCAGGTAGCTTATAATTTTACCAAGTAATTAAGTAAACTTATACCCATGGACTGGACTTCCGTAAGACAACCATTTAATGAAATTAATGAAATTATCTTATTATTCTGAAGAGTTTCCTGTCACTTTTAAGGGAGATGGTGGGGGATGGGGTGGAGCTGCAATTAATACTGGTTTAATGGCTATTGTTTCACTTTCACTACAATTTTCACAAAGAACACTATTTTTAGTATATTTTTTATTGACAAAGTCAGAAGCCCGTGAGAAGTTCAGATGACATATGCATTGGATATATGAGAAAAGACACCAGATGGAAATTGAGAAAATCATACACATTTCATGAATATTCCAAGAGAGCAAAAATGCCATGGTTTTCCTTCTTATAACTTTATCTGTTTTTCTTATAGGATAAGGATGCTTTGCTTTGCTTTCATTTAATTGAAGAGAAAATATCTGTTGCTATAGAAATATGTTTTCATGCTGAGATTGTTATCACACTGGGTACTCTTTGAGATTCTGTGAGCAGCAAAATCAGATTTTTTTTACAGATTTTGTAAGTCAGGGCCTCTCTTAGAACTAGATTGAGTTTTATTTCCATAAACTTCTACCCACAGCAGACAAAGGAACCACCGTGCAGATCTCCAGAATTATAAAGACTTCAGATTCGACTCACAGGCTGAACCCTGAATGGGACTTCACACCTGTGTCCTTGCTCTCGGTCCCCGGCCCTTGCTCTCCAACGACCTCACAGGCGCTGCATTCACATTCTGGCTGGGCTGGCAGCTCTGACGGCTGCATTTAGGTGGTTCTGCCCCCCGCAGTTCACTCCTCCTGCGTCATGTCTGTCCTGTGAGCCGGAGCCGTGAGCAGCACCTGCCCTGGTCGCACCGTCTCCCTGCCAGCGAGTTTGGAGAGTTGTCAGTGACATGGATCTTAAACATGTCTTGGCTCTTGTCAGGCAGCATTTTAAAAAAAGCTTCTGATTGTCTGTCTTTTTCTTCTGGAAGAAAATCTGCAAGAAGAGACTTGGCAGTTTCCTGGGGAGCATGAAGCAGCTTGGCAGGGACTCACCTCACCAGCACCTTGTGTTCCAGGCTGTCCTCCCTGGGCTGCTCCCCACAAAGCCTGCAGAGCCTGTGAAAACGTGCACCTAGCGTCGTGTTCTTCCTTACACTCAGGCCTAGAGCAGGAGCCTCAGCCAGGCTTGGTCACCATGCTGTTCAAACTGGAATCTGGGTAAGCACACAGGGCTCTGTCCTCATTTATGGCTCTGCCCTCCCCTCTCTGTCCCACTGTCCTCACACAGCATGTGCACATGCATGCACAGCTACACACTGTCTCACACGTGTGCACACACACGCTTGAAACCAGATATAAAGGCGTCAACAGCGACATGGAGGGACGGGCAGCCATGGCAGTGAGTCATCATCACCTCGGTCCTCCTGTGACAGGTGGATGGAGCAGGTGGAACCAGGGTCTCTGCTCCCTGGAAGGTGAGAAGGTGTTTGGATTCTAAGGTCTCCTGGGTGTACTCTTATCTACAGTGTGTTCTATTACTCACCATGGCACTGGGACTGGTGTCAGGGAAATAAATAGCCTTAATTGTGGAAGAAGTGTAATCTAACATCTGAAAGAACTTCTGTTAGCATGAATGGAGTCCTCCTGCTTGCCTCTCAAATTAACAAGGACAGATTCCTATAGCAAACAGCCAGGGCGGGGACAGCAGATGCTCCCTGAGACTTCTGACCCCAGAGTCAGGCAAAGCCGTCCTCTCAGGCCCAGGAAACACCTGGGGCAGCAGGGGGGCAGTCAGCACAGTACTGATGGACCTGCTGTCCACCTGAACTACAGACACAGCGAGGAAGTTAACTGGTGCTGTGGATGAAGTCTCTTAGGGATTGCAGACTCCAAGCAGGTTCAATGGTCCAGTGTTCTGGATTCTTCTACACTCTTAGGCACCACGGCTGAATAGACCCCATCCATACCGTGAGTGTGTGTTCTAATTAGGGGCACAGGTGTGCATGAAGTGGTGGTGCGAGGTGTTCAGCGGAAGGATTGGAAACGCCCTGTAATCACCTGCACAGCAGGTGTGCATGGGGCCTGAGCTTCCCTTCTGGGTCCCAGGTGCTCTGGAAGCATTGAGGTAGGTGCTGCCGGGGAAGCTGCCTGCATTCGGGCGGCTCCCCTCCTGCACACATCTGCCGACCAAGCTGGCATTTAATGCCGCGTCTCAGCAGGTGGGGCTTGTGTCCCCGGCACAAAGCTGTGGGCTCCATGACCTTCTGTTTTGTAAACAAGTTCATTTGTTCCTTGGTAGGCTGGAGAAGCCAGGAGCGACTTCTGTACTTCAGCCCAGTTAACCAACCAGATGACCTTAAACCCCTGATGCTACCACCTTAGCTGCCTACACTCTCTACAGCACATAGCTGAAAACTTGTGTTTCTTTGGAACGTTCTTCTATCTGCTGCATCCTTGTTCTCTCCTCATCCCACAAACACGCAGAAAGCTGCTCGCGAGTTCACAGTCTGCCATGCTCAAAGCTGGACCACCCGGAACCCGGGGCTACAACTTCACAGGTGGACAACCATGGACAAGATGCAACGCCCCCCTTCACACCTCGGATTCCTCACTGCAGATGGAAATGATCAGAGCAACAGCTTCATGGCTGTGGAGAAGTTTAAATGAGATCATGCATGTGCCAACCACACAGCACATAAGGCCTGCTGGCTCATTAAATGTTAGTTCTTATTAGATGTGGTACATATACATGGTGGAACATTACTCAGCCATAAAAAAGAATGAAATCATGCCATTTGCAGCAAGATGGATGGACCTAGAGCTTATCATACTAAGCGAACCAAGTCAGAGAGAGAAAGACAAATATCATATGATATCACATATATGTGGAATCTAAAATATGACACAAATGAACTTATTTACAAAACAGAAACATACTCACAGAAAGAAAACTTACAGTTACCAAAGGGGAAAGGAGGTGGGGGAGGGATAAATTAGGAGTTTGGGATTAACATATACACTCTACTATATATAAAGTAGATAAACAACAAGGACCTACTGTATAGCACAGGGAAGTATACTCAATATTTCGTAATAACCTATAACGGAAAAGAATCTGAAAAAGAATATATATATATATATATATATCTTCTTATATACTGAATCACTGTGCTGTATATCTGAAACTAACACAACATTGTAAATCAACTGTATTTCAATAATCATTTTTTAAAAATTAGTTCTTATTTTTGTTCTCATCGGTACTAACGTGTACAAAAGACAAACTATGTAAGCTTAGCAAACACACGGAAAACCTCCTGAGACACCAATTTTTTCCTCTAATAAACGCCTTTTCACTTCTTAGAGTTTACAGTCCTCATCAAAAGAGAAGGGAGATCATTGCTTGGGAAAGGGGTAAAGGGTCAGAAGCATTTATCTTGCTTTCTTATACAAAAGGAGCCAAACAGTTGATGAAGGAAACTTTCTTTATGAAAGCATTCTAGCTACTCAACGGAGGGAAATGCTAGAACGCCAGTTTGTAAACCTGAGGAATCACTGAGTCTGGGTAATGAGCATCACTGACTGAGAAGTTGGTGGGTGACTTGATGACAGATAGATCGGCTGCTAACTAGGGGCCCCCGACCAACTGTAACATCACAGAAGGGGGGACAGCAGACCTTACATGCTTCCCTCTCATGAAGAAGTAGGAAGACACGAGTCACATCAGAAACTGATGATGCCTTTAATCCAGCCACCGCTTGTAGGCAACACAGGGGTCAGAGGAACATGATAAATGTCACCACAGGGATGAAATCAGCAAAGTCCAGATGGTGGGACCCTCTACAGGACAAGTGACCCGGCTTCACCACGAGCAGGTTACAAGAGGTGGGTGTGAATGTGGCGAAGGGAGGGAAACCTATGGGGGTCCAAGGAGGGGCTCCAGCCATGCCAGCAAGAGGCCCTGTGGACGGTATTTGGATTCTGATTCAGACGCATAAGTACAAGTAAGCATGTGAGACAATCTGGGAATTTTGAATCCTGCCCGGATATCTGATGATAATTAAGACTATTTTGAAAGGTTTGATGGGTGGTTATGCTTTTACAAAAAAGAAACTTTATACATTAAAAATTCATACTGAAGGATTTCTGGATAAAATTACACACTAACATGGCTTTACTTCAAAGTCACCCGTGTTTGGGAGAGCAGGACCGAAGGGGTGCAGATGAAGCAAGCTTGGCCCCTCGTATTGAATCGTCCATAATAAAAAGATAAAAAGTAAAAAAGAGCTGTTAAAGAGAAGGATGAGTAATTATATTCGCCAGGTCATGGGTAATGAGACTTACAAAAAGCAAAGAGAACCAGGCTCACTGGGCCCACAGCTATGAAGCAGGAAGGTGGTGGGCCGCCAGCGTCCAGGGCGGCTCCCAGGGCAGGGCGAGGAGGGCCCACAAGCTCGAGGAGCGGCTGTGGTGAGGACAGCCACTCCGTTAGCGCACATAAGAATCTGTTGGTATTTATTGGAAATGGTCACCCAGGCCCTCGCTGATGTAATAGGTCACGAACGGAGATCGCAAATCTATGGAGAAAAAAAATCACCCCAGGTGATTCCAAGGTCGGTGGTTCTGGAGTGACTCTGAAAAGCTCAAGTTCAAGGCCGGGGACCCATGCCTGTCTTTTCAGAAATAGACATTCTCGGGGTTGTTTACCCACAGGACCAACCCGCGTTAACCAAGCTCCGAGCTCACAGCGTTTAAGGCAGCGCATCTGAGGGAGACAGAAACGACGTTCAGATCTCAGTCCATGCCCCTCCCTGGGAGGCAGACCTGTGAGGCCAGACTGTACCAGTGACACTTCCGGGGACAGAACTGAACCAGGGAAGGGACGCTGGTGGGACGCACATTTTTGTGTGCACGGGGGCTCCGGTCACTGCTGCCTTGCAGACTTGCCCTGGGAGGGCATGGGCCCAGGGCTGGGTCCTCATCTAGGGGTCTGTACTTGCCAGCTCCCCTCCAGGCAGGACTGGGGTCTGGAATCTGATCTCCAAGTAATGCAAGGTTTAAGCTGGCCCCGCCCATCCTGTGCTTCTCAAGGCCCCACTGATTGCCGGGAAACCTCAGGTTCCGGATGGCAGAGCCACAGAATGAAGGGGCCTGGGCCGCCCGAGCTGCATCAGCGCTGTGATAGGAGCAAGAAATAAACTTCTATCGCGTTATGCTTCCTGAGTTTATCCCTGACTCACTTGTTAAATAGCCTGGTCCATCCTGACTAATGCAGCTGATAGCACATGTTACAGTCACTGGACACATTCTATGACTCTCAGGCTGGGCTGCACATTTCTGCTGTGATAGGCGCTTGGGCTGATCTGATCTGTCGTCTTTACCAGTTCTTGGGGGCGGGAGCCTCCCAGCCGCCTCTAAGGTGCTGACCACCCTCCCACTTGCCCAACTCACACTTGTTTGTATTTTCCGTAAGAGCAAATCATTAGTGGAAAATTTCTGACAACGAATTTTAAAGATTTATAACTGAGATAGAATTTATATCATCTGCTTGTAGTCGTGAAAAGTAAAACACCGAACAACACAAACAAAATGACGCTTCCCTCCTGGGCTGCCATCCTTAGGCTCAGCCTGTCAAGGGGCCCAGCGGAGAAGCACAAAAAAGAAGAAACTGTGACCAGGTATAAATTTTATAGTATCAATGAAGAAAAGCAACATTGTTGCTTATCTTGTTCATTGAGAGACATAAATTTTTTCCCCTCAAGGATTTTCATAGGCCGGCTAACATTTAATGTAGCAAATATAACCTCAATGTATTTCTACAGCATTGCACGTATTTTTATCATTTAAAGATATAAGCCTACATTGTATATAATTTTCCTATGGATACCGAACACAGAATAGCGAACACAATTTAGCCTTTCTTGATAAATTTGGCTAATTGGGGTAATTGTTTTGCTTTATCATAATGGTGCAATAACACCATTTGAGTGTTGGAGGTCATGAAGGTAAATGATTTGGTTTGTTTGTTTGTTCCTTACAGAATCAGGTTCGTATTTTTATCTTTTATCGTCCTCTCCCCCGCCTTCATTCCTTCTTTCCTGTGGTTTGGTTTTTACATCCTTTGAACGAACTCCTCTCCAGGCCATCACTTCCTGGGGCCGTTTGTGCCTCACTCTACACCCTGTGTGACTGCAGGTGGCTTGTACATCACGGAACAAAGTACACGGGCATCACGGCATCAGTGCAGGTTCCTGCTCCCCCCGACCCCGGCACCTGACCCCAAGGTAACCAAGTTCTCTTTCTGCTCTGTTTACTTTCCTGTGATGGAGGCCTAGCATGATGGTTCCATTAGTGCAAGAAGTGCTCAACGACTAACAATTCCTTTTGCTTTCTGTGTGAGAATAAGTTAAAAGAAAGACAGTACTCACAAAAATTTGACATTTTGCTTAGCGATTTCAGAGCATATGAAAGAAAGAGATAAGCTATTTATAGACGACAGACAAAATTTTCAGGAGAGCACACACACTGTTTCTCAAAAGGAGGAGTTTCCTGTATCATGGGCCTTTACAACTGCATTCCCACGTATACACATTATCATGAGTCTCCTGGTATAAAGTTTATGTTACTTGATCAGGCACTAAACAAGTCAATGCAAAGTGAGAGGGTACTTTGTACCCAGAGCTCACTTGCAGCTCTGTCATGAAACGCTTTGGCCTTGGAAAGTGTCTCGCTGTGGAGGGGTGGTCACTGCCCGACAGGTGACCCCAGGGATGAAGCTCTGATGGACGGGGAACCAGCCTCCCTGGGGGAAATGGGAGCCAGGCTCAGAAAACTCCACCCAAAGGACAGCTTATCTTTACTTAGATAGGGAAGGGGATGCTGAGTTCTGCTCTCAACATGTAACATTTTAAATGAATGTTTAAGATGATAAATGGATCTAGAGAAGTCGCCTTGTGCCTTCATGGGCCGTAGTACACACACTGCTTAGTGCTGGAGAGCACATGAGTCACACGCACACACACACGCTCACACACAACACACACGCTCTCTCACAGGCTCACACGTGCTCCTGAGCCTTTTGAAAGCAGGTTGTAGGTGCCAGAGCTACTCACACCTCAACCTCTCAGCATTTATTTCCTAAGGGAGCAAAAAAACCCTACACAAACCGACAGTAATTTTAACAAAAAAGTAAGTTACTAGGGTTTCAATCACATCAGAAAATTCAGAGTCCATATTCACACACCGCCATTTCTCCATAATATGTTCTTTGTAGCTTTTTTTCTGCATTAAAAAACACAACTAGGGCTTCCCTGGTGGCGCAGTGGTTGAGAGTCCGCCTGCCGATGCAGGGGACGCGGGTTCGTGCCCCGGTCCGGGAAGATCCCACATGCCGCGGAGCGGCTGGGCCCGTGAGCCATGGCCGCTGAGCCTGCGCGTCCGGAGACTGTGCTCCGCAACGGGAGAGGCCACAACAGTGAGAGGCCCGCGTACCGCAAAAAGAAAAAAAAAAAACACAACTAAAATATAAAATCACTTTCCTTTTATACTCAGAAGAATTCCTAAAGAGTATGACTGCTGCTATATTTTCAACTTTTTGTCAATGCATAGATATCTCCTGAATGGCATTTTAGAAAACACTTTCTTTTAATCATTTTGAAAAGTTGGTCTTGAAATTATAACTCTATTACTGAATAAGCGGACGAGCAATGCTATAGCTTCTTGTTTTATATTTTGTAAAACATCTTTTAAATTAGAGAATTTTTAGAAAGAAGAGCATGCATGAAATGTAGGTGCAGGAAACACAGAAGTTGTTTAGAAGTGGCCGTGCTCTGTGGGCACTATCGTCGCCCAGGGAACCCGACAGGAGGAGTCCTTTCCTTCTTCATTCATTTCCTCCCTCTTGTCGGGCTTCCTCCTTAAACCTTCCTCCTCCCCCTTCCTCTCCTTCATCCTTCCTTCCTTCCTTCCTTCCTTTATGTTTGCAAGGCTCTAAAATGGGTACAAAATCAATCAATGAATGAATAAAAGCAATGGGAACTCCCCTGAATCCTGCCTGCTCTGTACTGTGGCGACACACAGACACATTTCTATTGTCTTCTTGTCCACCCGCCCAGAAGTTTTTATGCCAATACACGCAAATAGATGTGCAGTTCAGACTTCTGTTTCTCTTCTGCATCTTGCTTTTTCCTTTAACATAATATCCTTGAAATCTTTCTACATCAGTTCATGGGGTGCGTCCTCATTTTTTACACAGCTGCGTGGCAAGACAAGGTGCTTTGGAACGGCAGGAAGCACAACACAGATGTAACTCAGATTCCTTCTGCTTTAGCTCTTATGGCGAAGCAAATACGTCTTGGTCTTTATGAATAATAATCACAACAACTACAACGTAAGGGGCTTGAGCCAGGCCCGAGACACTTAGCTCCAGGTGTCATGTGCCTTGTTTAATGCCATCCTCAACAGCCCGACAAAGCAGAAAACATCCCGCCTGTTTCACAGATGAAAACACTGAGATTCTGAAGGACTGAGTGTGTCATTTCTTCCTGCTTTCAAGTCCCGGCTGTTACATACTTTACAGTCACGGCTCCCAAATGGCTGTGTGACAGCATCTGTGTCTCACCTGGATTTGCACACCATCCTTCATGCCTCTGCAGCCACCCTCTCCTTCCTCATCCCAAGCAGCCCTGCCCTCGGTGAGACCTTCACCCACTGCCCAGACTCTTCGGACCATCCGTTCTTCAGACCATCTTGTTGAGGGTAGGTCTGCTCCTATCTGCCGTGTTTAAACTTACTCAGGTCGCCTCACCGTCCACAGAGCTCACCCCCAACTCATGGCACCCCGCGTCCCCTCCTGCTTCCACACTCAGACCTCTGGATCTTTGCAGATGCTGACACGATGTCTGAAATACCCATGTCTGTCTACAAAGCGCGTGGGTCCCCGTGGACCGCAGCCCAGGTGCTAATTCTCCAGGAATCCACATGCCCTCCCCAGGAACACTGAGATTCTCCCACTTTTAGGGTGCGTTATACTTTATCACTTTATGCATCCCACTTTTATAGCTCTTTTCACAGTGTGTGGGTTTTGGGGGGTATGTGTGTCCCCTCCCTGTTAAATGATTAAATGTGAACACGTCTGTGGCAGAATTCTCTAATTCCACGTTTTGTATCTATAATGTCTGGCATGTAGCAGTTGAGTCAAAAAATGTCTTACGGAAGCGCACACAAGTATACACTTACGTGTATGGGTGAGGTTTACAATCATTTATCTAACAATTGTTATTTAAAAAGTAGTCATTTATTGCTTTTAAATGTAGGTTAGCTATCCTCCCTGCAGCTGTGCCTCTCAGAAACACAGACTCAGAAACGCTTCGGGGATAGAGGGCTTCCAATCAGCGGGGTCAGTGTTTGCAGGTTTAGGACCGTCTACTTTGCAGGAGGGCTGGGGCCGAGCGAAGAGAAGATGGACATTCAAGAAGGCACCACGAAAGTGAGGTGTTTGGTGGAGTGAGTGCATCCCTTGCATTTAATATAGTGACACACACGCTCCAGGAAGTTAAGTGGAAAATAATGGCATAAAGTGAAAAGTAAATAATCCTGCCACTTTTGACCCCATTAAAACAATATATACACACATACCTTTACCACATAAATGTTGAGGCATGAAAAAAGAAAGTTCTGCACCCTACGTTTCACACGCAGTCACATTTATTAGAGGCCATTCTGATATGACCTCTGTTTATATGTTACAAACGTGTAATAACAAACCTTCCCACGGGGCAACAATCCATTCATTGATGAAACTAACATCAACTGCCCCATGCATGAAGCCAGAGCTGTGCTAAGAATTGGGAGTATAGGGACTTCCCTGGTGGTCCAGCGGTTAAGACTCTGCGCTTCCACTGCAGGGGGCATGGGTTCGATCCCTGCTTGGGGAACTAAGATCTCCTGCATGCCGCGCATCGCACAGCCAAAAAAGAGAGAAGAATTTGGAGTATGAGTAAGACATCATCTGTGTGGTCAGGAACCCCCCAGTTGACACCGAGAAGCTTTGGACAACAGGTGCTGGATGGAGAGGGAAAGCCCTGGGCAGGTGGTACTTCAAATCCAGAAGTGACGTCTCTGCATCTTTCACGGATCAACTGCCCGCCAGCTCCTCCCCCTTTCCCAAGAGCTTCTTCCCCCAAGAAATCAGGGAGGCCAGATCCACCTTAATCCTTTCTGGGGCTATCCCCCAGGCCCTAGAATGGCAAGGCTGTTACTCAGGCCGCTGCAATCTGATATTTAAAAGCAGCCCACTGTCCCCTTCAAAAACACCACAGCTGATTGAGACGCTAAAGTACCTTCTGTGTCTCAAGGACAGAATTCAGTGCTTTACACACTTTATATCTCATTTAATCCTTATAATAGTTGTGTTAAGAAGAAAGCATTATGCCCATTTAACTGATGGGGAAACTGGGGCTCAGATTCCAGAAGTTAAATAACTTCTCCAGAGTCACACAGATCCTGCGGCAGAATTAGGGTTTGCTCCCCGGTTGGGACGCCTCCAAATTTTGCCCACATTTCTTTGGCTTGACATCAAACTAGCAGGACTAGCCGGCCTTTCTTTTCTTAACTACTTAGTGTGTCACAGCAGGAGAGCGTCCATAGGTTGTGTTTCTACGGCTCATTTTCTCCTGTTCTGATCTGTTCTAAAATAATTTATTAATTGCCAAAGTACTGCTTTAAAGATACATGCATTCTAGCAAACCATTTCCATGGAAAATATTAGTTAACGTTCCATGTTTTAACTAAATGATTTATGCTACCGATTCACATCTCAAGTAAGATAAGAAGTTTGAGACACTCATCAAATAGGCTTTTGGAAAATAATCTACAGCATCATTAAAGTATTTTCCAAGATTAACCCCTTTACCAAGCTTCTGACATATAATCTATTGCAATTCAAGAGAGTCTTTTGTATTCCGTGTTTTATTGCCTATGTTCCATATATATGTTTGGAGCTAGAGAGTGTTTGGAAAACCAGACTGAATGGACCACATTTTACCGGATTGTGTGGTGTTGCCTGCTCCGTAGCTCAGCCCCTGCACATGGCACTGGTGACTCATACCAGCATCGCTGACTACTGAACGGAATAGATGGAATAGTTCTCTTGGCCCTGAGGCTTGACACACATAACTCTGTGTGTGCAGGTGGAATGACACCTCTGGGGACGGGTTTAAATTTGATTTTATACCCACACCACTTTCAGGACGATTTCTGGATATTTCTTGGCAGGCCATTGATAAAGGCATGAAATCACTAGAAAATTTTCTCCTCTCTAAATCCCACGGGTTTCCTGGGCCTGCCCCGCCTTCTGCATGAGTAACAGCTGCTCTTCTGCCTTCTCACAGGCTCTGTGCAGGCTCCATCCTGACTACTCAGCTCACACACCAACCAAGCGCTTGTCTGTGGAGCGACTTCCCTGCAGGCAATAATCATAGACTCTATTGGGTGAGTTTGCAAGTAATAAAATTTGAGGAGAGCGTAAGAGTTATATTCACTTTTCCAAAAATGACCGGGGCTTTTAGGAACTCTTCGTTTAGATATTTACCAGAGGTTGGCAAACTCCTGCCTGAGGGCCAGGTCCACTTGCTGCCGACTTTGA